>NC_090940.1:37420705-38045705 GCF_040938575.1 Ambystoma mexicanum
TCCTTGTCAGGGGGAGCCTCAGAAGATGATCGAGGCGTTGCCGCCCTCTTCCAGGTACTAGTAACTACCGGGGAGTCAGGCTTCAGTTGCCCCCTTATGTAAAACGGGTCTGATTGAGCTGCCCTGAACAATGTTTCGACTCTAGGGTTTACTGCCCTGGTGAGGTTAGGATTGAGAAGGGAATGATCAATTCTCTGTTGAATGGACTTGAGAATTGGAATGGCCTTGGCAATGGGTTTCTTTTCTCCTGCTAGTTCCTCAGCAAAGTCCCTCTCCTCCTGTGCCCCTTGAGTGTCTATGCGGAAGTGTTCTGTCGCTTTAGTCAAGACCTCATTTAGGAGGGGCTGGTTGTCAATTGGAGAGTCGGTGACTTGAGGATCTTTGCCTACCGGGGAAGTCTATTCTGTAGACTTCTGGGTCATCTTCCTCCTCCTCTTGGTCCTCGTCATCACCGTAATAGTCCACCCCAATTTGGTCGTCCAACGTTACCAAGTCTGGATCCTCATCCTGTAGTGGATCCTCACTATACTGGGCGCAAGGCTGAATGTAAAAAGGGTCCGAAGACCGACCTTGCATTGGGGGGTGCAGGTCCCAAGACCCTGAGGGAGTAGCCCCGTCAGGGGTATAAGAGAGGAAGTTTTCTGGGTTTTTGGAGTAGAAGTCTGCTAGGGAGGACATTCTAGACATAACCCTGTCTATATCGTCACTGGTCCATTTTTTGGAGCTGGGAATGACCCTTTCTTGAGAGGGTTCCCCTCCTACGACTTGACTGGACCTAGGGGCTTGTGCAGGGGTCTTGGCTAGCTGTTTCTCAGAAGACTTAGCACTGCCTTTATGTAACTGTGGTGCAGAAGAAGGATGGGATGGTTTCTTCTGCTGTTTCCCCCCCTTCCCCCTGAGTGGAAAAGTGTTTCCCTGGTGTTTTCACCCTCAGTTTTTATACGCCTGGCGTCGAGATTCGGGGTAGTGTCCCTTTCCTTAGAGTGAGGGCGTCGGGATTCGGAAGAAGTCGCCGAATGGTCTGCTGACGCCGACTCTTGGTGAGCGGCCTGGGGCTGGAGGTCAGCTTCATCCTCGGACGAGCCTACCTCCATAACTTTGGTGAGTGAGGCACTTTTGGCACCTGTGGATGGTTGCCTGGTGTCGTGAGGCGATCTTGACCAAGAACGCCCAGAGGACACCGATTCGGTGGACCGCTCTGTGTGCCACTTTCCGAGAACCCGACACATGTGTCAAGTCTCGGTTGGACTTCGAGTGCTTGGGTGTGGAAGTGATGTGGGTAGCGCGCGTGTCGCCGGGTGTGTTCCCCATAACTGCCCTGCCAGGTAGCCTTCCGAGGTCAGGGACTTGCGCTTGGGTGTCTTTCGACGCCTCGTTGCCCTCGCCGTCTGAAAGTACGGTGTCGCTGCCATCACTGAAGGTGCCCCCCCCCCGCTTCCATGGCCTTGTGTTGCCTGGCGTGGTGGGTCTAACGTTTGGTCGAGCGGTCCTTAAGTGTCTTAGCCTTGAACCGGCTACACGCTCTGCAGTTCGCCTTGGGGTGGTCCCTCGGCAAGCAGAGGTTACAGGTGTCGTGTTTGTCAACCCAAGGATACTTGCGGTTGCACTTGAGGCAGTATTTGAAAGGGGTACCCTCCATACGCACCCTGTGGTAGCGGGTTAGTGTGTTAGGAAAATATATACGAGTCTAGAGTATGTTACCTCCCCCCACTCTCCCTACTTGCAGGGCCAAGGCCAGAGGTCTTCCAAGGCCCGGGCCGTGGCCAGCGGCCTTCCGAGGCCCAAAGTCCGTCGTGCAGCTCTCAACGGTTGTTTGAACCTCAATGATTCGACGTTGGAGTGGAAGAAAGAGAAATATTGATTTTTAGCAAAATATGGCTGAAAGCCAGGGAACTCCGTGGAATGCTGCCGTCAAGTATGGCGGAAAAAACAATTTGAGGGTCCTACACGCGTGAGGGATCATGGGTACAGTGGACGTCACACTAGGAATAGTATTACTGGCACGCCCTGTGTCGACGCCCATTTTCGAGTTTCGAAAAACAAACTAATATTCCGCCGCTTCCACTAGATGTCGGCCTATGCACAGCATGTGATCTAAGCAGATTCCACAAGCCTCAAGAAATATATATATATATATATATATATATATATATATATATGATACATTACTCACCGTAATCGTATTTCTGATGCTTGTATCTGCTTAGATTCACATGCTGTGCATAGGCCGACATCTAGTGGAAGCTTCAGAGTATTACAGTTTGTTTTTCGAAACTCGAAAATGGGCGTCGACACAGGGCGTGCCAGTAATACTATCCCTAGTGTGACGTCCACTGTACCCAAGATCCCTCACGCGTCTAAGATCCTCAGATTGTATTTTTTCTGACATGAGGTAGCATGAGGAGTAGCTTGAGTACAGATAATCCAAGCAGATAGACAGAAAGGTAAGACTACAAGCAATCATGCGCCTTCTCTCAGAGGGGAGGAAGGGTGGGTCGCATGTGAATCTAAGCAGATACAAGCATCAGAAATACGATTACGGTGAGTAACGTATCCCTTCTGAGGCTTGTGGAATCTGCTTAGATCACATGCTGTGCATAGATTAGCGAGCAGTACCTGAAGGAGGTGGGATGTGAGAAGGGTCATGAGCAAATAAGTGTCTTAGAACCGCTTGTCCCACTTGTGTATCTGCCTTGGAATGGGTGTCAATGCAGCAATGCTGAGTAAAAGTGTGAATAGAGCTCCAAGTAGCTGCTTTGCAAATGGTGTCAAGGGGTACATTTGCAATGAAAGCCAGAGTGGCCCCAATGCCTCTAGTAGAGTGGGCTCTTGGCATGAAAGGCAGAGTTCTTTCAGAGAGTGAGTAACCCAGCTGGATACAGTTAATAATCCACTTCGAGATGGCACCTTTAGAGACGCGATCCCCCTCTCTGCCTGTAGCTACGGAGACAAACAGTTGATCTGTTTTTCTTAGCGGCCTGGTTTTATTTACGTAGTAGAGGACCGCCCTACGCACATCTAGGGTGTGTAGTTTCACCTCAGCCGAGCTTTGTGGGTCCTGGAAGAAAGCCGGAAGCTCGATGGACTGGTTTACATGGAATTTTGATATAAATTTAGGTGAGAACCTAGGGTGTGTGCGTAAAACCAGTTTGTCTTTATGGACAGTAAAGAAGGGATCCTGCACTGACAGAGCCTGAATTTCACTGGCCCTTCTTATAGAAGTAATAGCTACTAAGAAGGCCGTTTTATAAGTCCGGTGTTTGAGACTGCTTTTATGCATGGGTTCGAAAGGGGGGCCCATGAGCTTGGCTAGCACCACATTAGGGTCCCACCCTGGTGGTGGGTTTGAAATAGGAGGGTGAAGTCTCTTTACTCCTTCCATGAAGGCTTTAACTACTGGTACTTTCCACCATGAAACCTTGCTATGGGAAGTTGTGTAAGCCGACAGGGCTGCCAGGTGTGCTTTCAGTGAGTTAAAAACCAATCCTGCATCTAGCAGGTGGAGCATGTATGTAACAATAGTGGAAGGAGTGCAATCAACCG
This sequence comes from Ambystoma mexicanum, assembly GCF_040938575.1. Taxonomy (NCBI): domain Eukaryota; kingdom Metazoa; phylum Chordata; class Amphibia; order Caudata; family Ambystomatidae; genus Ambystoma; species Ambystoma mexicanum. The sequence goes on from NC_090940.1 coordinate 37,424,249, forward strand.
GGTTGATTTGTCTACTCTGGCACCAGATAACGAACCTCTTCCACTTGTCAAAGTAACAGTGCCTTGTGTTTGGTTTCTTCGATTCCTTTAGGATGTCCATACACCTCTGTGGCAAATTGAGATGTCCAAACTCTATGACCTCAGGAGCCATGCTGCCAGGTTCATTGAGTTGGGTTGCTGGTGCACTGTTTGACCTTGGTGCTGGGACAGAAGGTTGTACCAGGCTGGAAGTTTGATGGGCTCGCACACCGCCATCCTGCGTAGGTGTGGGAACCACGGTTGTCTTGCCCACATGGGAGCAACTAGGACGAGCGTCATCGATTCCCTGTTCATCTTGTTCACCACTTTCCTGGAGAGGAGTTGGTGGAAATGCGTACGCAAACATCCCTGACCAGTTCATCCACAGGGCGTTCCCCTGGGAGTCTGGTTGGGGGAACCTGGATGCAAATCCTGGGCATTGTCTGTTTTCGCTTGTGGCGAATAAGTCTATAGTGGGGAAACCCCACTCAGAGAAGATATCTTCTACGACCTCTCTGTGTAGAACCCATTCGTGTTCCTCTGGGAGGGAGTCTCTGCTCAGAGCATCCGCTAGGGAATTGAGCTCCCCTGGAACATGTGATGACAGGAAGATGTTCCGTCTGAGTGCCCATATCCAAATTTTCTGGGCAAGCTTGGACAGATTTGGCGAGCGAGTCCCTCCTTGCTTGTTCAGGTAGAACATGGCTGTTGTGCTGTCCGTCCGGATTTGCACTGACAGGTTTAGTAGGTGGGGCTCGAACGCCTGAAGCGCTCTGAATACTGCCAGAAGCTCTAGCAGGTTGATGTGGTTCTTGGCCACTGAGTGAGACCTGAGACCCTGAGCTGTGTGGTGGAGATGGTGAGCTCCCCACCCCGTCAGACATGCATCGGTAGTGACTACTGCCTGTACTTCGGGATCGTAAAAGGGTTTCCCCTGTGCGAGATTGTCTCTTGTCCACCAGTGAAGGCTTTGTACTAGTGTTGGCGAAACGACCACTAGATCGTCCCACTGACCACTTGCCTGAGACCACTGTTTCGCCAACCCTTCCTGCATGGGACGCATGCGCAGGCGCGCGTGGGGGACCAGGTAAATACATGACGCCATCATGCCCAGTAAACGCATTGCTTTGCGTACCGTTATTTGTTGACTGGACTGATAATGCGGAATTTGCAGTAGTATATTCCGAATTCTTGCTTCTGAAGGAAAGGTCAACCCCTCTTTGGTATTTAGGATTGCTCCTAGGAATTGTTTTGAGGTGCTTGGCACCAGGCTTGACTTTTTCTCGTTGATTGAGAAGCCTAACTCGTGGAGGAGGTCGATAGTCCTTTGAATGTTTGTCCTGCAAATTCCTGGGGTTTCCCCCGTTATGAGCCAGTCGTCCAGATAAGGGTACACTGGGATTGTCTCCCTGCGTAGGTGTGCAGCCGCCACCGCCAGTACCTTGGTGAATACCCTTGGTGCTGAAGCTATCCCGAAGGGCAGTACCTTGAATTGGTAGTGTCGACTGTCCACCTTGAAGCGCAAGTACTTTCTGTGCGCTGGGAACATGGAAATATGAAAATAAGCATCTTTCATAGCCAAGGTTGCCATGTAATCCCCTTTTTTAGGAGGGGGATTACCTCTTGTAGCGTGGTCATATGAAATTTTTGGGGCTTGACATACTTGCTGGCAGGCCGCAAGTCCAATACTGGGCGCATTGTCAAATCTTTCTATGGAACAAGGAAGTAAGTTGAATAAATACCCTTGTTTACCTGGTGTCCCAGGACGAGTTCTATCGCGTCCTTTTCTAGCAGAATGGCGATCTCCTCGAGGAGAATCTTCTGATGTTCTAAGGAGAGTACTCTTTGTCGTGGAGGATGGTTCCGGGGACGCTGCAGTAGCTCTATACAATATCCTGTGGATACTGTTGACAGCACCCATCTGTCTGATGTGATCCCTTCCCAAGCCTGGGTGAAGTTGGAAATGCGTCCCCCTACTGGGGTTGCGTGAGAAGGGACCCTGAACTGAGCGTCACTGCTTTGGTGGAGGCGTGCCGCCTCCTTTGCTGGGGCTGCCTCTGTCTTTACCACGACCTCTCCTATTACCCCTGCCGTAACCTGGGTAGACTGTTGGTTGTTGTTCCACTGTGTACCCTGCCCCTGGGAATAGTTAGATCCTCTCTGGGAATTTTGGCCGCGTGGGCGACGAAAATTACTATTCCCTCTCTGGTTAGGGGGTTTATTGGTTAACTGGCCAAGGGACTTGAGTGTTTCGTATTCGTCCTTGGCATTTTCAGTGCGTCTTCGACCGCCTTACCAAACAACAGATCGGTTTCCACCGGTTTGTCCAACAATGATGCCTGGGTTTCTGCCTTAAAACCAGACTGCCGTAACCACGCATGTCTTTTGATAACAGTGCCTTCCGCTATCAATCTGCCTGCGTTGTCCGCGGCGTCGAAGGTTGCTTTCAAAATGCAACCAGACATGGCTCTACCCTCTGCGGAAATCCGAGCTAACTGGCCCTTTAAAGTTTCAGGAGCAGAGGCTATGAGTGCCGCGACTTCTTCCCACTGATGGCAGTTGTAGCTGGCCAACAGGGTGGTGGAGTTAGCAATCCTTGCTTGATAGGCAGACGTTGAGGCTACTTTCCTGCCGAAACCGTATAGTTTTTTGCTCTCCTTGTCGGGAGGAGCTTCGGACGATGACAAGGGTGTTCCAGCCCTCTTACGAGTGTTGGTGACAACTAGGGAGTCTGGCTTCAGATGTCCTCTTATATAGAGAGCGTCAGACTGGGCCGCCCTGAAAAGTTTTCCAACCCTGGGATTGACTGCTCTGGTGATGTTCGGGTTCACCAGGGACGGATCTATTCTCCGCTGAATGGACTTAAGGATAGGGATGGCCTGGGCAATAGGCCTCCTTTCTCCCACCAACTCTTCTGCGAAGTCCCTTTCCTCCTGGACACCGTGGGTGTCAATGTGGAAATGTTCTGCTGCGCGAGCGAGAACCTCATTTAGGAGGGGTTGGTTATCGACCGGGGAGTCGGTAACCGGGGCTTTGTTCTCTACCGGGGAATCTACTCTATGTTTCAGGGTCCTCTTCTTCTTCGTGGTCCTCATCATCACCATAGTAGCCCGTCCCGGTTTGCTCTTCTATCATACCAAATTCTTGGCCCGCACCAAAGGAAGCCTCTCCTTGATACCGTGAGTATGGTCTTGCGTAGGGCTGTCCCTCGAAGGGTTCTGACCTCATTGGAGTTTCAAACCGGGGCTTTTTACTCGGGGGGGGGGGGGGATAGGATCAGTAGAGCCTGAGGGTGTGGCCCCTTGTGGATCATACGAGAGGAAATGTTCTGGATTTTTATCATAAAAATCAGCCAAAGAAGACATTCTTGACATGACCCTATCTATGTCTTCACTGGACCATTTTTTGGAACTGGGAATGACACTCTCAGCAAGTCTATGGGATTTATCTTGAGTAGCTTTGCTGGTTGTAGACCTATCAGCAGACCTGGTTTTGTCTGTCTGTTTAGGGGGAGTGGAGTGCTTCACAGGTGTGGAAGAATGTACAGGTAGTTTCTTCTGCTGTTTTCCCCCCTCCCCGTGCGTGGAAAAATGTTTTCCCTGTCCTTTAGTGGCTCCGGAGGTTTTCGACGCCTGGCGTCGAGGATCGGGGGTGGTGTCCCTGTCCTTCGAGCGTGGGGCCTCGCTGGCTTTAACTGCGGGCTCCAACTCCTGGAGCGCGGCCTGGGGGTGGAAGTCGTCTTCGTCTTCCGACGATCGAACTTCTGTAGTCTAGGGAGCGAGGCACTCTTGGCAAGAGTGGATGATTGCCTGGAGTCATGCGGCGATCTTAATCGAGAGCGCCCAGAGGACACTGAATCGGACCGTTCTGTTTGTGCCTCTTTCCGAGAACTCGACGTCGTCGAGTCGCGGTTGGACTTAGTGTGTGTAGTGTGTGTAGTGTGTGAAGCGCTTGTGTCGCCGGGGGTCTTCCCCATAGCCGCCCTGCCGGACGACCTTCCGAGGTCGGGGACCTGCGCTCGGCTGTCTTTCGACGCAGTAATGCCCTCGCCGTCTGAAAGTACGGCGTCGCTGCCATCGCTGAAGGCGCCCTCTGCTGCCATGGCCGCCTGCCTGGCGTGGTGGGCCCAACGCTTCGAACGGTCCTTAAGTGTCTTAGGTTTAAACCTACTACACGCTCTGCAGTTCGCTTCGGGGTGGTCCCTCGGCAAGCAGAGATTGCACGTGGCGTGCCTGTCGACCCAAGGGTATTTGCGATTGCACTTGGGGCAGAATTGAAAAGGGGTACCCTCCATACGCACCTTGAGGCAGCGGGCAGTTAAGTGTAGGAAATGTATAAGGTGTACCGATATACCAAGAGTGTAGAGTATGTACCACCCCCCACTCTCCCTACTTGCAGGGCCGAGGCCAGAGGCCTTCCAAGGCCCGGGCCGAGGCCAGCGGCCTTCCGAGGCCCAAATCCGTCGTGCAGCAGCCGACGGTCGATTTCTTCTCCAGCCGGCGTCGAGTGTCGAAGTTCTACGTTGGGGTGGGGAAGGATGTCAATAGATTAATCTTTTAAATTTTTAGCAAAAGTATGGCTAAGGCCAGGGGACTCCGCAAAATGCTTCCGACCAGTATGGCGGAAAAAAACAATCTGAGGATCCTAGACGCGTGAGGGATCTTGGGTACAGTGGACGTCACACTAAGGATAGTATTACTGTCACGCCCTGTGTCGACGCCCATTTTCGAGTTTCGAAAAACAAACTAATACTCTGCAGCTTCCACTAGATGTCGGCCTATGCACAGCATGTGATCTAAGCAGATTCCACAAGCCTCAGAAATATATATATATATATATATATATATATATATATATATATGCAAAAGAAAAATGAAGGGTGGCAGGGTCTGGGTCCCAGCTGCAGTAAGATCAAACATATGATATAGCACTTCTACCACGCCTATACACAATTGTTTCAAGTGTATACATACGTATACAATGTTGGCCATTTGCAAAGCGCTCTGGCTCATTATTTAGCCAGTGCTCTAGGGCTAGAGTAGGCTGGACTCAATGAATGCATAAAGAATCTCCCACAACCAAGCAGGTAATAATGACCTGACCGGCAACAATGGGAAACACGAATGGCCCAAGCACTCAGATCGTGCTTAGTTCATTAAAGTATTTTATTGATGGAAAGCATCACAACAAAATGCAGAAAAAAGATAGCTTAATGCCAGTCTGGGCGGACCAGCAAAGAAGCAGACTCGCTCACGCGGGTAAAAAAACGCTGCGCGTTCCACTCGCGACTCGACCTTCCTCAGGCAGGGATTAGACAACATCTATCGCTTCCTCACTGATATAGGAGCGGTATGTGAAGCTCAACCTCATATCTCATGAGAGACAAACTATTGTGCTTGTGTACAAAGATAATTATGGAAACAACCTATTCAATATCAGTCTCCGTCTCTCCTTTTCTTGTCTGCACTCCCTATTTGCATACCCAGCCTGCCACTGGTATGGACCTTCTGTTTATACTTATTTTATCATTACACACATTTACTAGTTATACGTTTTTTTTTTTACATTATGATTAACGTGGTCAGCCTTGAAAAAGACACTGTCGAAACACGTGTTGGCTGAATGTACTGCAATGTCAGGCTGAATGCACTACAAAGTCAGAGTACCTAATAAAACAGAATACTGAACTCACATCTTAAGAATCGATCACTGACATTTGTATCACAGCTATAATTTTGGGCAAAGCGCATGTGACTAGTCCACTCCTGTACTTTAATGTATTACTGCGTGGCTTTCTATGATTGCAAGTCTGGGTGACTCACTTGCAGCATCACCACTAAGCACCTCTCAACTGGTGGACTGAAGTCTGATCAGCCTTGGAAGAGACTTCACAATGCATCCCAAGGCGATTCCACAATCCCTCCAGTGTTTCCACGGCACCATCTCACCACGGGAAGGGGGAGGCGTTAGACATTGGGCAAGGCAGCCGAATACCTTACGCACAAAGCAGGGATGATGCAATGCACGGAGTAAGGAAATGGTGGAACTTCGTCTTATAGCCAAAGAAAAGCCACCATGAAAATGAACGGTCTAGAAGGACACTGCCACTGGTGCGAAGGTGGGTGGAAATACCAGCCCTAGAACAAGGGCTTTCTACTTTCATAAAGCAGTTCAAGCCACAAAGGTCGGAAAAAAGCCCACTTCCGTGCACCTTTCAGTCACCTATCGCCCGTCATTGACAGTTGAAGGCCATTGGAGGAAATGGCCGCATTTACTTTGCATCTATGCTAGTCTAAACCTGGCTTGACCACCAAAAAAGCCTTTGATAAACTGGATTTCACAGTAAGCAAATCCCTTATTCGTTACAATGTGGCATTACAGGCCAAAGGACTGACGAAGCAGCTGTACACTTCTCAACCCACCCCCGACTCATGTGACAAGGATATGTCTGGGACAATATCCGGCCCGGGGTGCAAGGCCATAATATAGCAAACTCACAAAAGCGGAAATAAACAAGAGAAATGAGTGGGGAAAGGTGCCCAGAACCTTGGAGAGTATTGCACAGGTGGAATGCTGCTAAGAGACACCGGGCATTGAGGCGGAGTGCTGGGAGAGGAACAGCAGGACTTGGCACCAACATTTCAACGAGGTTACGCACTAGCATCCTGCTAAGGGTGCAGAGTGATGCATCTTACATCGTTATGAAGACGTACCCTGGATCAGGAACAACAAGGAGCAGGAACTAGGCAGACCCAGGTGAGTTATAAACCGACACGATGCTTTATTCTTCTTCGTTTCATAGTTATAGTTTATAGGTGGGAGAGAAGGTCTTTAGCGTCTGCCCTGGTCCCTTTCCATATGCCAAGTCCCCAACCGCCCACCTCGGAACCCCCAGGCCTCCAGCACTCCACATTCCAACCAACATTCCATGGGGCCTAGCTTGCACACAGACATCGTCATTCATTCAAGATACTACAACATCTCCTTCCTTAAAAACAAAATTTAGAGGACACCCACTCACATGCCTAGACTAACTATCACAATAAAACTAAAATCCTTTTACCCTGGTCTGCCACACCAGGGTCTCAGTGCTGCCACCACCGAGCACATAACTTGCCACACAGGGACAATGAAAACAAAACTACAATCTGAACCCTCAATTTATAAATCTCCTTCCGCCAAGCAGGCCAACCCTGGCCACACGTCTGCCTCACCTGAGAACAAACCTAAACCCCAGCTCAGAGTAACTTCACTTGCCAAAACAACGTAGCCCCAACTCTGGGACTACTACGATGGCCCAAACAATGTCCTAGGCATCCCAACTAATAACAAAACACAAATATACACTCACGACACCTCATCCCTTCTCCCTCAAGAAAACAGAAAATAATGAAAAGTATAGTAAAGTGACTCGCAAGACAAAGAGCACAAAAATAAAATAGACCCAACCACAAAAAGAAAGGTGTGGTGCGTGTGGCATGCACAGACTCAATCATGCAATAAAACTAACCACCAGCACAAGAATGAAAAGTGTAGTGCTAGCTAAAATTGTTCAACAAGAAAGAAATGTATTTTTCAATAAATCTAATACTTACCACATAACTTGCCAGTGTATGGTTCCCCTGGTTACCAAGCGATCACGACTTCACATACTACCACTCAACGAAATACACTAAACTAATACTGTATCTGTGTGCCCAACTCAAAACTATTTAAAAACAACAAGGCATGCTCAATAACTACACTAACTACATATGCACTGCCTGGCACCACAGAACTCAACTAGGAGTTGGAACCAATTACCCCTAGATGACACTATTTTCATAACTACACAGCACAGAGACATGTGCGGTTACCTACAATGCACTTTATCCTAATGTATGGGTCCACTCTCCCAAACTTCACACGTTCTACCAATGCTTGATCAGTCTCCTACCTGCATCTCAGGCCTCTAGCCATAGTGTCTTAAAATACTACTACCCTACCCCTCTAAGATTCAACTCTTCAAAATACAGCTCCTCTAAGTATTCAAACCTCTTTCCTATTCAGGGTTTCTCGTAGGTTTTCTTTTAACGGCACCACACCTGGCCAGCGTGCGAGAGCCACCCTTTCTCTAATCATGCATGTTACCTCATATATACACTCATCTCACTAAAGCATATCCCTACATATTTCACTATGCATTCACAAATGCAACCTCAACACATGCTTGTGCTACCTCTCACACGCACGCTATACAACATGTATGGCACCACATACTTCACTCGCATACACACATGAACTCCACATTACGCAAATATAGCCATGCTGGCACTCAACATCAATACATGCCCTCAACCATGTCCACTACATCTGTACATTAATACATACATATCTTTAAGGAACAATCAACATGCCATTAACTCTGTACAGTCATCGTTTAAGGAATCCACATCATTTAAGACAAATTAAGAAAGTCCCCATTCAAAGCATATCTGTGCAATTGCAACAAAATTAATTCTGTGGACATTTTGTCTCAAAACAAAAAAATACTATTTTCACATTTTCACATACCATCATCACTCACTATCGTCACCCTCATGTCAAGAATCGACTACGCAAACAGCCTCTACCTCGGAAAACTAGAATTCCTCCTGAAGAAACTACAACGGATCCAAAACACAGCAGCCAGACTACTCCTCAAACTATCCAGAAGAGACCACATCAGCCCTGCCCTAAAAACACACACTGGCTCCCAGTAAAACATTGCATCACCTTCAAAACAATGTGCATAACACACAGGGCAATCAGCGGACAAGGAGCAGAATTCCTACAAAACAAAATAATCTACAAGCCAACGAGACCCCTCGGGTCAAGCAATGAAATACGCCTGTAACTAAAACCATACATTGAGAAAAAACTCGGAGGCACCGCCTTCTACCACTTGGACACAAAAACCTGGAGCAACCCAAAAGAAATACCAAAGATCACCTAAAATTCAGAAAATTACTAAACGCCTGGCTCTTCAACACTACAGACTCAAACTGAAAACCTAAACAGAAAGGAAAAAATGTCTAAACCGGAAAGGACACTGACAAGCTCCCAGAACCGACCGAGAAGCACCCACGGCACCTGGACGGGTGACGCCGGGCAGAGTGGAACATAGGCGACCCCCATAGAGACGCAGTCAACAACCCCAGCCAATCCCATCCAACATCTTCACCCGCACCTTAGCTGCTACTAGGCACCACTGTGTTGTGGAATTGTCGAGATACTACCAATCACCACATTAACTGAGCTGTGGACACTGGCAGGTGCAGTGGCCATATAAGTGGGCGGGAAGAACATGTGGGGTTGTTAGGGAGGCTGGTGGAGGTGGCAGCGAGATGTGAAAGGGACATCGAATGCAGGACGGGCCCAGACCTAACCAGAGGCACAGGGTGCCCCTGCACCCCATCTGGCGAGATTACGCAAGCCCAACTCGTCAATTCATGATAGAGATACCAACTAACCAATTCCACTCACAATTCCCTCCTCTGCAAACACCTCTCAAACTCCAAACACAACCACAAACTGACAGTACAACAAACCGCACAAACTTCACTACAACAACAAAACAAAAAATCACACAGACTCGCACAACAGTGCACGACGACTACTGGGCGCAAACACCCCAAGCCCAGCCAACAGACCCACCGGGCTGAGGCCGCCAGCAGCACATCACTGCTCTCTTGCACTTATCCAGCTACTTCCCACTAACCACCCCTCCCTTCCTCTTTCAGAGCCGCCAGAGCACCAGGGCACCGCTCCGATGGGGATAGTGCGCGGTACAAATGTCCATTAACATTTAAGAAACATTTTCCATCCAATTTTTTGCATCCTCATGAGATCATTATAACTACAGTGTAAAATCAAATATGTGCATGTTTCATTTATATAATACGTTCACTGCATTTTAACATCACAACCCAGCACACACTGCATCTTGGTGGATTAATTGCACACATGTAAATTTGAATCCCGATTCAAACATTTTTCTCAAATTCCCTTTTCAAATGTGCCCTTTGTTTTCCTTAATTTGCTCAAAAACAGCCCCTTGAAAACTGCATAAATATCTTGCATTTGAAATACAAAACACCATCATTAACTCGATCAGTTAAATACTTCCATGGCCGTTGCCTTTATAACCTGTAACAATGCGTTCTCTATTTTCACAGATCCCTGCAGAACTGGCGTTGAAATTTCCAAAATAAATCCTTAGAATCTCCATAGTTAGTCTGCAGTTCAACCGGTTGGCATTAAAACAATCATGACACTTTGCTTTACTCCTCTCGCCGCACGAAACAAACGTTCCTGGTCATCAGTGTAGTCTTCAATGGTCCCAGAAGCAAAATCTCTCTACAGTGCGTCACAGCTCCTCGTGGCTCCCCACCGACGTTCTGTGCATGTTCACTGTGCTGCTCTAGCCGCCACGTGTACTGCTAGCGTTTCATTTCCGTCAGCAAACTTCATAACCAAGGCAGCCCGAAATCTGGTGCCTTCCTTAAGCCCCTCAAAGCCCTTCATACACAGCACAGCCCACGGGAGTGCCCATAACCCACAATCCTAACGCGAGGGGGATTGGCCGTTTATCAGATTAGACACAGAAAATGGCCCTCACCAAGACAGAGTGGCGCTACAGATCTCAGCAAGTACTTTTCCTTTTTTGAATTTGAAATGAGCCTTTTGCATCCGCGTCTAAAGATTTCAGTTGCCAATGGCGGTGATGCTTGCTACTGTGGCCTGATCCTGGCGTTAATGGCGCCACACGACCCTTAACTCAAGCAGTCCGCTAGCACCTCAATGCTGCATTCGCGGGTCCGTGCCCAGTGGTAATGCCCGGAGGGTTGCCCAGAGCAATGCCAGAGGGTAGATAAATTCGAAACTTTCCAGCCATCACCTTTTTATTTGGCTTTGTCACCCCGAGTGCGGCGGGTATGCCCCGACATGGGTCCTGTATCTGCTGGGCCCACAGACCCAAGCTACTCCACACTGATGAGGCCCAACAAGGCCGAAACCTATCTGGATAGGTTTGTGGTCTTGTGCAGAAGGGATGTGACCAAGCAGTTTGGGCTGGACTGCCCCTTTTGGGGTGGGGCCAAGCCTGATTTGCATATGGTTTTCCCTTCTGTAATGGCTTGGCAGGTGGAGAACAATGGTCTGGGGGGTTGCCTAGAGCAATGCCAGTGGTTATATCAATTCCAAACCTTCCAGTCATCACCTCTTGTTTTGCTGCACCACAAACGGCCAGCAGGGCTCCAGATGGTGTTACTCAGTTTCCATAGGGGGGGGGGGCTTGAAAATGGCAGAGGAATGTTGCAACTCTGACAAAGGTGTCCAGGCAATAGGCGCAGAGAGATGGTGTAGAGAAGGATGGAGAGCAGTGGCTCGGGGGTGGCCCACAAAAGGGACCCAGGGGGATGAGGAACCACAGAGTACTTTGAAATGTAAATAAAGCAGGCATTCCAACGAAGCAGATTGGCTGGTGAGGATCCGCCATGGTGGGAAGGGTCCTTTTTTCTAGTATTAGATAGAAATATCTAAATTGCTTTTAAGTCTGGCTAGTGAGGCATTTAGCGCTCAGGGAGGAGTCAATTCCAGAGAGCCTTAGATCCATGCTCCATAGATCGCTGCCATGAAGCAGAAAAGACCTATGATGGGTCCATTGCAACTTTGGGTAGACTGCTGGTTGTTACCCCATGATGTACCCTGCCCCTGTGAATAGTTGGAGCCTCTTTGTGAATTTTGGCCCTGTGGCCGACGAAAATTACCATTGCCTCTTTGATTAGGGGGCTTGTTGGTCAACTGTCCCAGGGATTTCAGAGTCTCATAATCATCTTTGGCATTCTTTACTGCGTCCTCTACCGCTTTACCAAACAGTAGATTAGGCTCCACCAGCATGTCGATTAGGGATGCTCGTGTCTCGGGTTTAAACCCCGACTGTCTTAACCAAGCATGCCTCTTAATGACAGTGCTCTCTGCTATTAGCCTGCCAGCGTTATCTGCGGCATCAAAGGTTGCCTTAAGGATGCAACCGGACACGCTCTCCCCTCCGACGCAACCTGGGCCAACTGGCCTTTTAAGGGTTCCGGTGCGGAGTCGATGAGGGCAGCTACTTGCTCCCACTGGTGACAGTTGTAACTAGCCAGCAGAATGAAGGAGTTGGCAATCCTTGTCTGGTAAGCGGAAGTGGAGGCTACCTTCCTTCTCAACCAGTAGATTTTCTTGCTCTCCTTGTCAGGGGGAGCCTCAGAAGATGATCGAGGCGTTGCCGCCCTCTTCCAGGTACTAGTAACTACCGGGGAGTCAGGCTTCAGTTGCCCCCTTATGTAAAACGGGTCTGATTGAGCTGCCCTGAACAATGTTTCGACTCTAGGGTTTACTGCCCTGGTGAGGTTAGGATTGAGAAGGGAATGATCAATTCTCTGTTGAATGGACTTGAGAATTGGAATGGCCTTGGCAATGGGTTTCTTTTCTCCTGCTAGTTCCTCAGCAAAGTCCCTCTCCTCCTGTGCCCCTTGAGTGTCTATGCGGAAGTGTTCTGTCGCTTTAGTCAAGACCTCATTTAGGAGGGGCTGGTTGTCAATTGGAGAGTCGGTGACTTGAGGATCTTTGCCTACCGGGGAAGTCTATTCTGTAGACTTCTGGGTCATCTTCCTCCTCCTCTTGGTCCTCGTCATCACCGTAATAGTCCACCCCAGTTTGGTCGTCCAACGTTACCAAGTCTGGATCCTCATCCTGTAGTGGATCCTCACTATACTGGGCGCAAGGCTGAATGTAAAAAGGGTCCGAAGACCGACCTTGCATTGGGGGGTGCAGGTCCCAAGACCCTGAGGGAGTAGCCCCGTCAGGGGTATAAGAGAGGAAGTTTTCTGGGTTTTTGGAGTAGAAGTCTGCTAGGGAGGACATTCTAGACATAACCCTGTCTATATCGTCACTGGTCCATTTTTTGGAGCTGGGAATGACCCTTTCTTGAGAGGGTTCCCCTCCTACGACTTGACTGGACCTAGGGGCTTGTGCAGGGGTCTTGGCTAGCTGTTTCTCAGAAGACTTAGCACTGCCTTTATGTAACTGTGGTGCAGAAGAAGGATGGTGTTTTCACCCTCAGTTTTTATACGCCTGGCGTCGAGATTCGGGGTAGTGTCCCTTTCCTTAGAGTGAGGGCGTCGGGATTCGGAAGAAGTCGCCGAATGGTCTGCTGACGCCGACTCTTGGTGAGCGGCCTGGGGCTGGAGGTCAGCTTCATCCTCGGACGAGCCTACCTCCATAACTTTGGTGAGTGAGGCACTTTTGGCACCTGTGGATGGTTGCCTGGTGTCGTGAGGCGATCTTGACCAAGAACGCCCAGAGGACACCGATTCGGTGGACCGCTCTGTGTGCCACTTTCCGAGAACCCGACACATGTGTCAAGTCTCGGTTGGACTTCGAGTGCTTGGGTGTGGAAGTGATGTGGGTAGCGCGCGTGTCGCCGGGTGTGTTCCCCATAACTGCCCTGCCAGGTAGCCTTCCGAGGTCAGGGACTTGCGCTTGGGTGTCTTTCGACGCCTCGTTGCCCTCGCCGTCTGAAAGTACGGTGTCGCTGCCATCACTGAAGGTGCCCCCCCCCGCTTCCATGGCCTTGTGTTGCCTGGCGTGGTGGGTCTAACGTTTGGTCGAGCGGTCCTTAAGTGTCTTAGCCTTGAACCGGCTACACGCTCTGCAGTTCGCCTTGGGGTGGTCCCTCGGCAAGCAGAGGTTACAGGTGTCGTGTTTGTCAACCCAAGGATACTTGCGGTTGCACTTGAGGCAGTATTTGAAAGGGGTACCCTCCATACGCACCCTGTGGTAGCGGGTTAGTGTGTTAGGAAAATATATACGAGTCTAGAGTATGTTACCTCCCCCCACTCTCCCTACTTGCAGGGCCAAGGCCAGAGGTCTTCCAAGGCCCGGGCCGTGGCCAGCGGCCTTCCGAGGCCCAAAGTCCGTCGTGCAGCTCTCAACGGTTGTTTGAACCTCAATGATTCGACGTTGGAGTGGAAGAAAGAGAAATATTGATTTTTAGCAAAATATGGCTGAAAGCCAGGGAACTCCGTGGAATGCTGCCGTCAAGTATGGCGGAAAAAACAATTTGAGGGTCCTACACGCGTGAGGGATCATGGGTACAGTGGACGTCACACTAGGAATAGTATTACTGGCACGCCCTGTGTCGACGCCCATTTTCGAGTTTCGAAAAACAAACTAATATTCCGCCGCTTCCACTAGATGTCGGCCTATGCACAGCATGTGATCTAAGCAGATTCCACAAGCCTCAAGAAATATATATATATATATATATATATATATATATATATATGATACATTACTCACCGTAATCGTATTTCTGATGCTTGTATCTGCTTAGATTCACATGCTGTGCATAGGCCGACATCTAGTGGAAGCTTCAGAGTATTACAGTTTGTTTTTCGAAACTCGAAAATGGGCGTCGACACAGGGCGTGCCAGTAATACTATCCCTAGTGTGACGTCCACTGTACCCAAGATCCCTCACGCGTCTAAGATCCTCAGATTGTATTTTTTCTGACATGAGGTAGCATGAGGAGTAGCTTGAGTACAGATAATCCAAGCAGATAGACAGAAAGGTAAGACTACAAGCAATCATGCGCCTTCTCTCAGAGGGGAGGAAGGGTGGGTCGCATGTGAATCTAAGCAGATACAAGCATCAGAAATACGATTACGGTGAGTAACGTATCCCTTCTGAGGCTTGTGGAATCTGCTTAGATCACATGCTGTGCATAGATTAGCGAGCAGTACCTGAAGGAGGTGGGATGTGAGAAGGGTCATGAGCAAATAAGTGTCTTAGAACCGCTTGTCCCACTTGTGTATCTGCCTTGGAATGGGTGTCAATGCAGCAATGCTGAGTAAAAGTGTGAATAGAGCTCCAAGTAGCTGCTTTGCAAATGGTGTCAAGGGGTACATTTGCAATGAAAGCCAGAGTGGCCCCAATGCCTCTAGTAGAGTGGGCTCTTGGCATGAAAGGCAGAGTTCTTTCAGAGAGTGAGTAACCCAGCTGGATACAGTTAATAATCCACTTCGAGATGGCACCTTTAGAGACGCGATCCCCCTCTCTGCCTGTAGCTACGGAGACAAACAGTTGATCTGTTTTTCTTAGCGGCCTGGTTTTATTTACGTAGTAGAGGACCGCCCTACGCACATCTAGGGTGTGTAGTTTCACCTCAGCCGAGCTTTGTGGGTCCTGGAAGAAAGCCGGAAGCTCGATGGACTGGTTTACATGGAATTTTGATATAAATTTAGGTGAGAACCTAGGGTGTGTGCGTAAAACCAGTTTGTCTTTATGGACAGTAAAGAAGGGATCCTGCACTGACGGAGCCTGAATTTCACTGGCCCTTCTTATAGAAGTAATAGCTACTAAGAAGGCCGTTTTATAAGTCCGGTGTTTGAGACTGCTTTTATGCATGGGTTCGAAAGGGGGGCCCATGAGCTTGGCTAGCACCACATTAGGGTCCCACCCTGGTGGTGGGTTTGAAATAGGAGGGTGAAGTCTCTTTACTCCTTCCATGAAGGCTTTAACTACTGGTACTTTCCACCATGAAACCTTGCTATGGGAAGTTGTGTAAGCCGACAGGGCTGCCAGGTGTGCTTTCAGTGAGTTAAAAACCAATCCTGCATCTAGCAGGTGGAGCATGTATGTAACAATAGTGGAAGGAGTGCAATCAACCGGGTTGATTTGTCTACTCTGGCACCAGATAACGAACCTCTTCCACTTGTCAAAGTAACAGTGCCTTGTGTTTGGTTTCTTCGATTCCTTTAGGATGTCCATACACCTCTGTGGCAAATTGAGATGTCCAAACTCTATGACCTCAGGAGCCATGCTGCCAGGTTCATTGAGTTGGGTTGCTGGTGCACTGTTTGACCTTGGTGCTGGGACAGAAGGTTGTACCAGGCTGGAAGTTTGATGGGCTCGCACACCGCCATCCTGCGTAGGTGTGGGAACCACGGTTGTCTTGCCCACATGGGAGCAACTAGGACGAGCGTCATCGATTCCCTGTTCATCTTGTTCACCACTTTCCTGGAGAGGAGTTGGTGGAAATGCGTACGCAAACATCCCTGACCAGTTCATCCACAGGGCGTTCCCCTGGGAGTCTGGTTGGGGGAACCTGGATGCAAATCCTGGGCATTGTCTGTTTTCGCTTGTGGCGAATAAGTCTATAGTGGGGAAACCCCACTCAGAGAAGATATCTTCTACGACCTCTCTGTGTAGAACCCATTCGTGTTCCTCTGGGAGGGAGTCTCTGCTCAGAGCATCCGCTAGGGAATTGAGCTCCCCTGGAACATGTGATGACAGGAAGATGTTCCGTCTGAGTGCCCATATCCAAATTTTCTGGGCAAGCTTGGACAGATTTGGCGAGCGAGTCCCTCCTTGCTTGTTCAGGTAGAACATGGCTGTTGTGCTGTCCGTCCGGATTTGCACTGACAGGTTTAGTAGGTGGGGCTCGAACGCCTGAAGCGCTCTGAATACTGCCAGAAGCTCTAGCAGGTTGATGTGGTTCTTGGCCACTGAGTGAGACCTGAGACCCTGAGCTGTGTGGTGGAGATGGTGAGCTCCCCACCCCGTCAGACATGCATCGGTAGTGACTACTGCCTGTACTTCGGGATCGTAAAAGGGTTTCCCCTGTGCGAGATTGTCTCTTGTCCACCAGTGAAGGCTTTGTACTAGTGTTGGCGAAACGACCACTAGATCGTCCCACTGACCACTTGCCTGAGACCACTGTTTCGCCAACCCTTCCTGCATGGGACGCATGCGCAGGCGCGCGTGGGGGACCAGGTAAATACATGACGCCATCATGCCCAGTAAACGCATTGCTTTGCGTACCGTTATTTGTTGACTGGACTGATAATGTGGAATTTGCAGTAGTATATTCCGAATTCTTGCTTCTGAAGGAAAGGTCAACCCCTCTTTGGTATTTAGGATTGCTCCTAGGAATTGTTTTGAGGTGCTTGGCACCAGGCTTGACTTTTTCTCGTTGATTGAGAAGCCTAACTCGTGGAGGAGGTCGATAGTCCTTTGAATGTTTGTCCTGCAAATTCCTGGGGTTTCCCCCGTTATGAGCCAGTCGTCCAGATAAGGGTACACTGGGATTGTCTCCCTGCGTAGGTGTGCAGCCGCCACCGCCAGTACCTTGGTGAATACCCTTGGTGCTGAAGCTATCCCGAAGGGCAGTACCTTGAATTGGTAGTGTCGACTGTCCACCTTGAAGCGCAAGTACTTTCTGTGCGCTGGGAACATGGAAATATGAAAATAAGCATCTTTCATAGCCAAGGTTGCCATGTAATCCCCTTTTTTAGGAGGGGGATTACCTCTTGTAGCGTGGTCATATGAAATTTTTGGGGCTTGACATACTTGCTGGCAGGCCGCAAGTCCAATACTGGGCGCATTGTCAAATCTTTCTATGGAACAAGGAAGTAAGTTGAATAAATACCCTTGTTTACCTGGTGTCCCAGGACGAGTTCTATCGCGTCCTTTTCTAGCAGAATGGCGATCTCCTCGAGGAGAATCTTCTGATGTTCTAAGGAGAGTACTCTTTGTCGTGGAGGATGGTTCCGGGGACGCTGCAGTAGCTCTATACAATATCCTGTGGATACTGTTGACAGCACCCATCTGTCTGATGTGATCCCTTCCCAAGCCTGGGTGAAGTTGGAAATGCGTCCCCCTACTGGGGTTGCGTGAGAAGGGACCCTGAACTGAGCGTCACTGCTTTGGTGGAGGCGTGCCGCCTCCTTTGCTGGGGCTGCCTCTGTCTTTACCACGACCTCTCCTATTACCCCTGCCGTAACCTGGGTAGACTGTTGGTTGTTGTTCCACTGTGTACCCTGCCCCTGGGAATAGTTAGATCCTCTCTGGGAATTTTGGCCGCGTGGGCGACGAAAATTACTATTCCCTCTCTGGTTAGGGGGTTTATTGGTTAACTGGCCAAGGGACTTGAGTGTTTCGTATTCGTCCTTGGCATTTTCAGTGCGTCTTCGACCGCCTTACCAAACAACAGATCGGTTTCCACCGGTTTGTCCAACAATGATGCCTGGGTTTCTGCCTTAAAACCAGACTGCCGTAACCACGCATGTCTTTTGATAACAGTGCCTTCCGCTATCAATCTGCCTGCGTTGTCCGCGGCGTCGAAGGTTGCTTTCAAAATGCAACCAGACATGGCTCTACCCTCTGCGGAAATCCGAGCTAACTGGCCCTTTAAAGTTTCAGGAGCAGAGGCTATGAGTGCCGCGACTTCTTCCCACTGATGGCAGTTGTAGCTGGCCAACAGGGTGGTGGAGTTAGCAATCCTTGCTTGATAGGCAGACGTTGAGGCTACTTTCCTGCCGAAACCGTATAGTTTTTTGCTCTCCTTGTCGGGAGGAGCTTCGGACGATGACAAGGGTGTTCCAGCCCTCTTACGAGTGTTGGTGACAACTAGGGAGTCTGGCTTCAGATGTCCTCTTATATAGAGAGCGTCAGACTGGGCCGCCCTGAAAAGTTTTCCAACCCTGGGATTGACTGCTCTGGTGATGTTCGGGTTCACCAGGGACGGATCTATTCTCCGCTGAATGGACTTAAGGATAGGGATGGCCTGGGCAATAGGCCTCCTTTCTCCCACCAACTCTTCTGCGAAGTCCCTTTCCTCCTGGACACCGTGGGTGTCAATGTGGAAATGTTCTGCTGCGCGAGCGAGAACCTCATTTAGGAGGGGTTGGTTATCGACCGGGGAGTCGGTAACCGGGGCTTTGTTCTCTACCGGGGAATCTACTCTATGTTTCAGGGTCCTCTTCTTCTTCGTGGTCCTCATCATCACCATAGTAGCCCGTCCCGGTTTGCTCTTCTATCATACCAAATTCTTGGCCCGCACCAAAGGAAGCCTCTCCTTGATACCGTGAGTATGGTCTTGCGTAGGGCTGTCCCTCGAAGGGTTCTGACCTCATTGGAGTTTCAAACCGGGGCTTTTTACTCGGGGGGGGGGGGGGATAGGATCAGTAGAGCCTGAGGGTGTGGCCCCTTGTGGATCATACGAGAGGAAATGTTCTGGATTTTTATCATAAAAATCAGCCAAAGAAGACATTCTTGACATGACCCTATCTATGTCTTCACTGGACCATTTTTTGGAACTGGGAATGACACTCTCAGCAAGTCTATGGGATTTATCTTGAGTAGCTTTGCTGGTTGTAGACCTATCAGCAGACCTGGTTTTGTCTGTCTGTTTAGGGGGAGTGGAGTGCTTCACAGGTGTGGAAGAATGTACAGGTAGTTTCTTCTGCTGTTTTCCCCCCTCCCCGTGCGTGGAAAAATGTTTTCCCTGTCCTTTAGTGGCTCCGGAGGTTTTCGACGCCTGGCGTCGAGGATCGGGGGTGGTGTCCCTGTCCTTCGAGCGTGGGGCCTCGCTGGCTTTAACTGCGGGCTCCAACTCCTGGAGCGCGGCCTGGGGGTGGAAGTCGTCTTCGTCTTCCGACGATCGAACTTCTGTAGTCTAGGGAGCGAGGCACTCTTGGCAAGAGTGGATGATTGCCTGGAGTCATGCGGCGATCTTAATCGAGAGCGCCCAGAGGACACTGAATCGGACCGTTCTGTTTGTGCCTCTTTCCGAGAACTCGACGTCGTCGAGTCGCGGTTGGACTTAGTGTGTGTAGTGTGTGTAGTGTGTGAAGCGCTTGTGTCGCCGGGGGTCTTCCCCATAGCCGCCCTGCCGGACGACCTTCCGAGGTCGGGGACCTGCGCTCGGCTGTCTTTCGACGCAGTAATGCCCTCGCCGTCTGAAAGTACGGCGTCGCTGCCATCGCTGAAGGCGCCCTCTGCTGCCATGGCCGCCTGCCTGGCGTGGTGGGCCCAACGCTTCGAACGGTCCTTAAGTGTCTTAGGTTTAAACCTACTACACGCTCTGCAGTTCGCTTCGGGGTGGTCCCTCGGCAAGCAGAGATTGCACGTGGCGTGCCTGTCGACCCAAGGGTATTTGCGATTGCACTTGGGGCAGAATTGAAAAGGGGTACCCTCCATACGCACCTTGAGGCAGCGGGCAGTTAAGCGTAGGAAATGTATAAGGTGTACCGATATACCAAGAGTGTAGAGTATGTACCACCCCCCACTCTCCCTACTTGCAGGGCCGAGGCCAGAGGCCTTCCAAGGCCCGGGCCGAGGCCAGCGGCCTTCCGAGGCCCAAATCCGTCGTGCAGCAGCCGACGGTCGATTTCTTCTCCAGCCGGCGTCGAGTGTCGAAGTTCTACGTTGGGGTGGGGAAGGATGTCAATAGATTAATCTTTTAAATTTTTAGCAAAAGTATGGCTAAGGCCAGGGGACTCCGCAAAATGCTTCCGACCAGTATGGCGGAAAAAAACAATCTGAGGATCCTAGACGCGTGAGGGATCTTGGGTACAGTGGACGTCACACTAAGGATAGTATTACTGTCACGCCCTGTGTCGACGCCCATTTTCGAGTTTCGAAAAACAAACTAATACTCTGCAGCTTCCACTAGATGTCGGCCTATGCACAGCATGTGATCTAAGCAGATTCCACAAGCCTCAGAAATATATATATATATATATATATATATATATATATATGCAAAAGAAAAATGAAGGGTGGCAGGGTCTGGGTCCCAGCTGCAGTAAGATCAAACATATGATATAGCACTTCTACCACGCCTATACACAATTGTTTCAAGTGTATACATACGTATACAATGTTGGCCATTTGCAAAGCGCTCTGGCTCATTATTTAGCCAGTGCTCTAGGGCTAGAGTAGGCTGGACTCAATGAATGCATAAAGAATCTCCCACAACCAAGCAGGTAATAATGACCTGACCGGCAACAATGGGAAACACGAATGGCCCAAGCACTCAGATCGTGCTTAGTTCATTAAAGTATTTTATTGATGGAAAGCATCACAACAAAATGCAGAAAAAAGATAGCTTAATGCCAGTCTGGGCGGACCAGCAAAGAAGCAGACTCGCTCACGCGGGTAAAAAAACGCTGCGCGTTCCACTCGCGACTCGACCTTCCTCAGGCAGGGATTAGACAACATCTATCGCTTCCTCACTGATATAGGAGCGGTATGTGAAGCTCAACCTCATATCTCATGAGAGACAAACTATTGTGCTTGTGTACAAAGATAATTATGGAAACAACCTATTCAATATCAGTCTCCGTCTCTCCTTTTCTTGTCTGCACTCCCTATTTGCATACCCAGCCTGCCACTGGTATGGACCTTCTGTTTATACTTATTTTATCATTACACACATTTACTAGTTATACGTTTTTTTTTTTACATTATGATTAACGTGGTCAGCCTTGAAAAAGACACTGTCGAAACACGTGTTGGCTGAATGTACTGCAATGTCAGGCTGAATGCACTACAAAGTCAGAGTACCTAATAAAACAGAATACTGAACTCACATCTTAAGAATCGATCACTGACATTTGTATCACAGCTATAATTTTGGGCAAAGCGCATGTGACTAGTCCAATCCTGTACTTTAATGTATTACTGCGTGGCTTTCTATGATTGCAAGTCTGGGTGACTCACTTGCAGCATCACCACTAAGCACCTCTCAACTGGTGGACTGAAGTCTGATCAGCCTTGGAAGAGACTTCACAATGCATCCCAAGGCGATTCCACAATCCCTCCAGTGTTTCCACGGCACCATCTCACCACGGGAAGGGGGAGGCGTTAGACATTGGGCAAGGCAGCCGAATACCTTACGCACAAAGCAGGGATGATGCAATGCACGGAGTAAGGAAATGGTGGAACTTCGTCTTATAGCCAAAGAAAAGCCACCATGAAAATGAACGGTCTAGAAGGACACTGCCACTGGTGCGAAGGTGGGTGGAAATACCAGCCCTAGAACAAGGGCTTTCTACTTTCATAAAGCAGTTCAAGCCACAAAGGTCGGAAAAAAGCCCACTTCCGTGCACCTTTCAGTCACCTATCGCCCGTCATTGACAGTTGAAGGCCATTGGAGGAAATGGCCGCATTTACTTTGCATCTATGCTAGTCTAAACCTGGCTTGACCACCAAAAAAGCCTTTGATAAACTGGATTTCACAGTAAGCAAATCCCTTATTCGTTACAATGTGGCATTACAGGCCAAAGGACTGACGAAGCAGCTGTACACTTCTCAACCCACCCCCGACTCATGTGACAAGGATATGTCTGGGACAATATCCGGCCCGGGGTGCAAGGCCATAATATAGCAAACTCACAAAAGCGGAAATAAACAAGAGAAATGAGTGGGGAAAGGTGCCCAGAACCTTGGAGAGTATTGCACAGGTGGAATGCTGCTAAGAGACACCGGGCATTGAGGCGGAGTGCTGGGAGAGGAACAGCAGGACTTGGCACCAACATTTCAACGAGGTTACGCACTAGCATCCTGCTAAGGGTGCAGAGTGATGCATCTTACATCGTTATGAAGACGTACCCTGGATCAGGAACAACAAGGAGCAGGAACTAGGCAGACCCAGGTGAGTTATAAACCGACACGATGCTTTATTCTTCTTCGTTTCATAGTTATAGTTTATAGGTGGGAGAGAAGGTCTTTAGCGTCTGCCCTGGTCCCTTTCCATATGCCAAGTCCCCAACCGCCCACCTCGGAACCCCCAGGCCTCCAGCACTCCACATTCCAACCAACATTCCATGGGGCCTAGCTTGCACACAGACATCGTCATTCATTCAAGATACTACAACATCTCCTTCCTTAAAAACAAAATTTAGAGGACACCCACTCACATGCCTAGACTAACTATCACAATAAAACTAAAATCCTTTTACCCTGGTCTGCCACACCAGGGTCTCAGTGCTGCCACCACCGAGCACATAACTTGCCACACAGGGACAATGAAAACAAAACTACAATCTGAACCCTCAATTTATAAATCTCCTTCCGCCAAGCAGGCCAACCCTGGCCACACGTCTGCCTCACCTGAGAACAAACCTAAACCCCAGCTCAGAGTAACTTCACTTGCCAAAACAACGTAGCCCCAACTCTGGGACTACTACGATGGCCCAAACAATGTCCTAGGCATCCCAACTAATAACAAAACACAAATATACACTCACGACACCTCATCCCTTCTCCCTCAAGAAAACAGAAAATAATGAAAAGTATAGTAAAGTGACTCGCAAGACAAAGAGCACAAAAATAAAATAGACCCAACCACAAAAAGAAAGGTGTGGTGCGTGTGGCATGCACAGACTCAATCATGCAATAAAACTAACCACCAGCACAAGAATGAAAAGTGTAGTGCTAGCTAAAATTGTTCAACAAGAAAGAAATGTATTTTTCAATAAATCTAATACTTACCACATAACTTGCCAGTGTATGGTTCCCCTGGTTACCAAGCGATCACGACTTCACATACTACCACTCAACGAAATACACTAAACTAATACTGTATCTGTGTGCCCAACTCAAAACTATTTAAAAACAACAAGGCATGCTCAATAACTACACTAACTACATATGCACTGCCTGGCACCACAGAACTCAACTAGGAGTTGGAACCAATTACCCCTAGATGACACTATTTTCATAACTACACAGCACAGAGACATGTGCGGTTACCTACAATGCACTTTATCCTAATGTATGGGTCCACTCTCCCAAACTTCACACGTTCTACCAATGCTTGATCAGTCTCCTACCTGCATCTCAGGCCTCTAGCCATAGTGTCTTAAAATACTACTACCCTACCCCTCTAAGATTCAACTCTTCAAAATACAGCTCCTCTAAGTATTCAAACCTCTTTCCTATTCAGGGTTTCTCGTAGGTTTTCTTTTAACGGCACCACACCTGGCCAGCGTGCGAGAGCCACCCTTTCTCTAATCATGCATGTTACCTCATATATACACTCATCTCACTAAAGCATATCCCTACATATTTCACTATGCATTCACAAATGCAACCTCAACACATGCTTGTGCTACCTCTCACACGCACGCTATACAACATGTATGGCACCACATACTTCACTCGCATACACACATGAACTCCACATTACGCAAATATAGCCATGCTGGCACTCAACATCAATACATGCCCTCAACCATGTCCACTACATCTGTACATTAATACATACATATCTTTAAGGAACAATCAACATGCCATTAACTCTGTACAGTCATCGTTTAAGGAATCCACATCATTTAAGACAAATTAAGAAAGTCCCCATTCAAAGCATATCTGTGCAATTGCAACAAAATTAATTCTGTGGACATTTTGTCTCAAAACAAAAAAATACTATTTTCACATTTTCACATACCATCATCACTCACTATCGTCACCCTCATGTCAAGAATCGACTACGCAAACAGCCTCTACCTCGGAAAACTAGAATTCCTCCTGAAGAAACTACAACGGATCCAAAACACAGCAGCCAGACTACTCCTCAAACTATCCAGAAGAGACCACATCAGCCCTGCCCTAAAAACACACACTGGCTCCCAGTAAAACATTGCATCACCTTCAAAACAATGTGCATAACACACAGAGCAATCAGCGGACAAGGAGCAGAATTCCTACAAAACAAAATAATCTACAAGCCAACGAGACCCCTCGGGTCAAGCAATGAAATACGCCTGTAACTAAAACCATACATTGAGAAAAAACTCGGAGGCACCGCCTTCTACCACTTGGACACAAAAACCTGGAGCAACCCAAAAGAAATACCAAAGATCACCTAAAATTCAGAAAATTACTAAACGCCTGGCTCTTCAACACTACAGACTCAAACTGAAAACCTAAACAGAAAGGAAAAAATGTCTAAACCGGAAAGGACACTGACAAGCTCCCAGAACCGACCGAGAAGCACCCACGGCACCTGGACGGGTGACGCCGGGCAGAGTGGAACATAGGCGACCCCCATAGAGACGCAGTCAACAACCCCAGCCAATCCCATCCAACATCTTCACCCGCACCTTAGCTGCTACTAGGCACCACTGTGTTGTGGAATTGTCGAGATACTACCAATCACCACATTAACTGAGCTGTGGACACTGGCAGGTGCAGTGGCCATATAAGTGGGCGGGAAGAACATGTGGGGTTGTTAGGGAGGCTGGTGGAGGTGGCAGCGAGATGTGAAAGGGACATCGAATGCAGGACGGGCCCAGACCTAACCAGAGGCACAGGGTGCCCCTGCACCCCATCTGGCGAGATTACGCAAGCCCAACTCGTCAATTCATGATAGAGATACCAACTAACCAATTCCACTCACAATTCCCTCCTCTGCAAACACCTCTCAAACTCCAAACACAACCACAAACTGACAGTACAACAAACCGCACAAACTTCACTACAACAACAAAACAAAAAATCACACAGACTCGCACAACAGTGCACGACGACTACTGGGCGCAAACACCCCAAGCCCAGCCAACAGACCCACCGGGCTGAGGCCGCCAGCAGCACATCACTGCTCTCTTGCACTTATCCAGCTACTTCCCACTAACCACCCCTCCCTTCCTCTTTCAGAGCCGCCAGAGCACCAGGGCACCGCTCCGATGGGGATAGTGCGCGGTACAAATGTCCATTAACATTTAAGAAACATTTTCCATCCAATTTTTTGCATCCTCATGAGATCATTATAACTACAGTGTAAAATCAAATATGTGCATGTTTCATTTATATAATACGTTCACTGCATTTTAACATCACAACCCAGCACACACTGCATCTTGGTGGATTAATTGCACACATGTAAATTTGAATCCCGATTCAAACATTTTTCTCAAATTCCCTTTTCAAATGTGCCCTTTGTTTTCCTTAATTTGCTCAAAAACAGCCCCTTGAAAACTGCATAAATATCTTGCATTTGAAATACAAAACACCATCATTAACTCGATCAGTTAAATACTTCCATGGCCGTTGCCTTTATAACCTGTAACAATGCGTTCTCTATTTTCACAGATCCCTGCAGAACTGGCGTTGAAATTTCCAAAATAAATCCTTAGAATCTCCATAGTTAGTCTGCAGTTCAACCGGTTGGCATTAAAACAATCATGACACTTTGCTTTACTCCTCTCGCCGCACGAAACAAACGTTCCTGGTCATCAGTGTAGTCTTCAATGGTCCCAGAAGCAAAATCTCTCTACAGTGCGTCACAGCTCCTCGTGGCTCCCCACCGACGTTCTGTGCATGTTCACTGTGCTGCTCTAGCCGCCACGTGTACTGCTAGCGTTTCATTTCCGTCAGCAAACTTCATAACCAAGGCAGCCCGAAATCTGGTGCCTTCCTTAAGCCCCTCAAAGCCCTTCATACACAGCACAGCCCACGGGAGTGCCCATAACCCACAATCCTAACGCGAGGGGGATTGGCCGTTTATCAGATTAGACACAGAAAATGGCCCTCACCAAGACAGAGTGGCGCTACAGATCTCAGCAAGTACTTTTCCTTTTTTGAATTTGAAATGAGCCTTTTGCATCCGCGTCTAAAGATTTCAGTTGCCAATGGCGGTGATGCTTGCTACTGTGGCCTGATCCTGGCGTTAATGGCGCCACACGACCCTTAACTCAAGCAGTCCGCTAGCACCTCAATGCTGCATTCGCGGGTCCGTGCCCAGTGGTAATGCCCGGAGGGTTGCCCAGAGCAATGCCAGAGGGTAGATAAATTCGAAACTTTCCAGCCATCACCTTTTTATTTGGCTTTGTCACCCCGAGTGCGGCGGGTATGCCCCGACATGGGTCCTGTATCTGCTGGGCCCACAGACCCAAGCTACTCCACACTGATGAGGCCCAACAAGGCCGAAACCTATCTGGATAGGTTTGTGGTCTTGTGCAGAAGGGATGTGACCAAGCAGTTTGGGCTGGACTGCCCCTTTTGGGGTGGGGCCAAGCCTGATTTGCATATGGTTTTCCCTTCTGTAATGGCTTGGCAGGTGGAGAACAATGGTCTGGGGGGTTGCCTAGAGCAATGCCAGTGGTTATATCAATTCCAAACCTTCCAGTCATCACCTCTTGTTTTGCTGCACCACAAACGGCCAGCAGGGCTCCAGATGGTGTTACTCAGTTTCCATAGGGGGGGGGGGCTTGAAAATGGCAGAGGAATGTTGCAACTCTGACAAAGGTGTCCAGGCAATAGGCGCAGAGAGATGGTGTAGAGAAGGATGGAGAGCAGTGGCTCGGG
Organism: Ambystoma mexicanum; assembly: GCF_040938575.1. NCBI lineage: Eukaryota > Metazoa > Chordata > Amphibia > Caudata > Ambystomatidae > Ambystoma > Ambystoma mexicanum. Next base: position 37,451,426 of record NC_090940.1, read on the forward strand.
GGTGGCCCACAAAAGGGACCCAGGGGGATGAGGAACCACAGAGTACTTTGAAATGTAAATAAAGCAGGCATTCCAACGAAGCAGATTGGCTGGTGAGGATCCGCCATGGTGGGAAGGGTCCTTTTTTCTAGTATTAGATAGAAATATCTAAATTGCTTTTAAGTCTGGCTAGTGAGGCATTTAGCGCTCAGGGAGGAGTCAATTCCAGAGAGCCTTAGATCCATGCTCCATAGATCGCTGCCATGAAGCAGAAAAGACCTATGATGGGTCCATTGCAACACAGCTGCCCTTGCCTTCGAATGATCTGCGACGTCCTCAGACGGTGGCGCATACACATCCATTCCACAACGCACCCTGCAGTATTGTATACTCAAAGCCGCAATGAGCCATCTTTTAATAGTTCGATTTATTGTTTTTTGCAAATGGATGTACAACAATCAAGTGTATAAGTATCTGCCCAAAAGATCAGATGATTCCAACACTGGATTTCACAGTACAACACAAAATCCATAACCCTGTTCAACCATTCCAGCACATGCAGGCAGGGGGAGAATGGGGCACGAAGGGCAAACCTTCTAGACAGTAATACAGATATAAGACTTGGGACGCAAGATTAAGGGCCTCATTACAAGCTCGCCGGGCCAGATACAACAGTACCGGTAAGCTTACTGGTACCGTATCTGAACTGGAAAACTGAGTTGTGCTCGCGGGTGCCTTTCATTCCACCAGGCCCCGACACGGGTCCTGTATCTGCTGGGTGCCTTTCATTCTGACCTGGCAGAATGAAAGGCACCCACAAGCACAGTATGCCGGTAGCACAGGCACCATTATGAACGGCACCAGTGCTACAGGCATCCCCATGGAGCCCTTTGTGGCTCAAATGGGAATGGGGATCACCCGATTCCAGCACCCGCAAAAGGGTAATTACCGGGTCCGGCGTGGCTGGAATACCCCAGTAATTGCCCATCCACGGGTGCTGGACTGGAGGTCGCCTTGCCAGTTCCCTCGACTCCTCCGTTGGCTCTTCCGTGGTTCCAGGTGCAGCCACTGCCTGAACTGCCACGCTTTCTCTGCACCAGCACTCGCCTTGCCACCCCTACAGGTTGATGCCTTGACACTTCTGTTGCCTTTTCTGCGGTCATAGGTGCAGCCACTGCCTGAACCGCCACGCTTTCTCTGCACAAGCACTTGCCTGGCACCGTTCAGGTTGGTGCCTTGACACTGTTGCCTCTTCTGCGGTCATGGGTGGAGCCACTGCCTGAACCGCCACGCTTTCTCTGCACCAGCACTTGCCTGGCACTGTTCAGGTTGGTGCCTTGACACTGTTGCCTCTTCTGCGGTCATGGGTGCAGCCACTGCCTGAACCGCCACGCTTTCTCTGCACCAGCACTTGCCTGGCACCATTCAGGTTGGTGCCTGGACACTTCTACTGCCTCTTATGAGGTTCTGCTTCTTGCAGTTTGGAGGTACCTTTAACTCCAACTACTATATCCTCCACCCTCGCACACCTCCATGGGACAAGTTCTTCTTGTCATACTGTGCAAAGGGCTCCTACTCTGGCTGGTCTCATTACTGCACTTGGCATGCTCCTAAGTTCAGTGTTCGCTACTATGCCCAGACTGCAGAGAAATGCACTGCAGTGTCCACATGTGAGGGGCTATATGGTGACCGGCGTGCAGAGGCCACCAGTGCTGCAGCCCCTTTCAGGCTTTATCACCCACTGCTCTCCTGCCCTCCTCTGCAGCTGCACGCCATACTCCTATGTTGGGCAGGGTGCTTCACTCAGCTGCCACAGTTCCCTATGGGTGCACGTCCTCACTGCTGCTGTGCCGGCATGGTCTCATGAGGAAACCACCCAGCGTAGATCCTGGCCGGACACTCGCAGCTCCAAAAGGCAGTGCAACCACTTCCAATGAGGACCTTCCAGCCTATGGAACCAGTGTGTGGTTCAGTCCAGATCAACACTACATAATACTCTTACACACAGCTCGGATCTACTAAAAGACGCACATCCCTTGCTGCTTGAGCTCTGAGGCCTTTTAAAGATCCAAGGGTTTCCCTCAGGGAGACACTTCCCTCCAAACAGGTCCACGAAGGGCCGCCACGCTGGAGCCAAAGAGCACTCCGGAAAGCTGGGCGGCTCTCAGTGTAGAAAACACTGGCACGGGGGAGTCCGTGCTGCATGAAACGGGGCACAGACTGGCACTTTCTCGGTTCATCGCCCCGTCCTGGCAGTCTTCTGGCTTGCCAATATTCCTCGGCCTTGAGCGACTCTGCAGGCGTGTAAAGGGAACGAGTTTATAGAGGGTGGGAAACTAAATGAAAGGCAGCTCATCACTGAGAAAGAAACTAAGCACCATAACCGGCACACAGAACTTAGTCCGCCTTTGGATGGAGTTAAGTTTGGGCCCAGTAATACTGTAAAGACCCGGATTTCAAGTTATTTGGTAATGCTAACAATCTCCACAGAGCCCCATTTTCCACAAGCCCAAGAGCGGTCAGTCTATTGCCCTTCATGCCATTTCTGGCCCTCTGTAGACCTGGTTTTCAACATGGAAACGTGTAGTGGTAGTTAAATGAAAAGAACTGGTTTGGACATTAGATCATGTTAACTCGATTGCTTTTTTCATATGGGATATCTGTATCACGTATGTAACAGGCAGAATTGAATATATTGACTTTGGCCAGCGCTACCATCCTGTTTAAGTGCGAGCTTGAAGGCGGCGCAATTTAAGTGCATTAAACCTCTTGCTCCAGTCCCCTCCCGCCCTGCCATCCAATCCTGTTTTAGGCTGTAGCAAACCTACGTCGTGACCAGCCTTGTCTAGGCTGCACTCCCCTGTCTCACACTACCTATATTGTACTATCCTAACCCACCGTGACCACCACACTACATACCTTACTCACTGACCTAATCTACAGACACAGCCCAGCCAGCCCACCATCCTCCGGTGGCAATACACCAGTACAGAGTACCCCTCCTACACTCCACTATCAACCAGTATGTGCTCCCTAAAGGCACACTCTGCCCACCCCCGTTTGACCGCAGTAGGCACCTCCGAACACGTACCCTTGCACCACCACACCTCACATGACCCAGGAGTAGGGGTGTCACGGTATTAGTTTTATGACGGTACGATAACCATGATATACCGTCATTTGGCAAGAAGGTTATCGCGGTATAGCAGGTTGAGTTAACTAATCTTAACAAATATTTTGTTAAAAAGGTCATAAATTGTCAGATTTATCATCACAAACAAAACCAGGCACCCAGGGCCAGAATTGGGCTTTTCAACATACATGTGGTTTATGGAAAGGCATTAAAAACTGCTCCAACTGAAACTACTTGTACCAAAAAAACTTTTTTTTTTACATTGCCTTTTTGCATTTGAAGTTCTTTAACTTACCATTAAGTCAATGCGTTTTAGTTGACTTACGAATACACAGGTAGGATTTTCCTGCTGTAGCAAGGTAGCATTTTGAAACTTGTCTCTGCACATATTTAGCTGATTCTCCAGGAATCTAAGGCGGCTGCAGAATTGGTCTTTCATGGCGGTCACTCGTTGATCACCTTGAATGAAAGAATGACTAGTGGAAGTGTTGTAATGCACATTTTGAGCAATGAGCTTGCTGCTCAGTCGCAGGTCATCGCTTTGAAAATTGGCCTCGACTTGCATTTTTTTGGAACCACATGGCATGGGCATCATGACTCCTCACTGCGCAAAAAGTTTGTTTTGACAACTCTTTATTCCATTAAAGGGAGAAAAGTCACTCATGTGCGGTCTGAAAGCCCATGTCATTGTGTTTCTTTTGTCAAAATGTCATAGCCAACACAGACACACTGAAAGGTTGCATAGTGATCTAATCGCTATAGCTTCTTTAACATCTGCCTGGTGTATTATGAAGGTCTGATGTCGGAGTCTGACCATATAATCCTAAAGGCACAGCGTTCAGTGGGCGCTGTTGATTTCAATACATGTTCATTTACCTTCTTAAAGATGGTGTCAATATCTGAGTGCATTAGGACCCCTGTAATGCGAGTTCAGAGGGAGGAATGCTTTCATCGGTGAATTGACCTAAGAAATATTTCACCCCATTGCTCTGGATACTTCAAATTGAATGTAGAATCTGCCCTGCCTGCTTGAGTCCAGTGCCATATGCAGAAGGCAAGTAGGTGAAGGATCAAGCGAAGCAACAACTCTAGTGCCAATGTGCAAATCTACACAGAGGACAGTGGGGGGTGGAGGGGCAGTTTATTTACTAGCAGAAAGCACTGATTGGCCCAGTGTTCACACAGTCTACAGCAGGGTCTGACTGGGGAATAAAATTGTCTCGGGCACCAACATAAAAGTGGCCCACGGTTGCAAATGGGAAATCAGTCCTTTTGCAGCACTGTTTGAATAGTACCCAAGGGGGAGATTTTTGATAAAATGTGATGCAAATTGTACATTTAAAAGAATATTTATTCAGCAACAGTGGTCAAAACTATTAGCCGCATAGGTAAGTCACTCATCAAACTGGCCCACTTTGACCAAAAAAGTGACCCACTTCGACCTAAAAAACTGGCCCACACAAGCATTTCACGTTTTTGGTTCAGCCATGGGCCTATTGCCGTAAGGTCCAGTCCTTGTCTGGGCTAGACAGCTAACGTTGTTTGTGGAAATGCATCAGAAGGGCATCCAGTTCATTCCCCCTTTGAATTATGGGATGCGTAGTTCCCCATCTTTCATTTTGGTGGGAAAATTACAAATCCCAGAATTCTAAGCTAAAACAGAACTGGATGGCTATCCGATCCATGACCATGAGAAACTTAAATTCCTTGAATCTAAACCTTGGGGAGAGTAATTCGATATGCATGACTTCACTGGCCGTCCTTTTTTTTTTACAATTTGCACAGCCAGAGCAAAAGCTGTTCCAATGTGTGTTTACTCAGTGCAGTAGGACCCTAACTTACTGAACTAATGGCACATGTTGCCGGGCAAGGCTGAATCGATACATTTCTGCTCCTGCTGGCTGAGTGGTTGCTAAGCAAAGTGCTCCTGTTTCGACTGTTTTTCAAGTCACTGAACGTTTTATTACATTTGTTTACATACGAACAAAAGGAAAAATAAAATGCTCACTTTCAGTTCAGGCCCTCAGATCACCCTTGTGATGTCCCTGTGGTCGTGCTAATTGCAAATAAAAAATGGGGACAATCACCATAGAAGATCTGACCTGTAGTGCGGAGCAGCACGACTGTGTGAAAACGTTTAAAATCTGTAAACTGCCTTTCAAATAAATAATGCCTGAAACAAAATAACTGTTCTAGTTTGCCCATGAAATCCAGGTCTGGTGGAGTCTATGAACTGGAGTCTCCGGTATGCTAATAGAGCAAGTAATTCAGCTCATTGTTACCAGCTTTGCATGGGGAACACAAAGGTCGAGGCACTGGGCAGCTTTCAACAAAACTTGTGCAAAGTCGGCTGATCTTTGACCCGACTCTACTGATCACAGAGAAAGAGCGGTCACAGCAGCAAAGCTGCATTTACTAATGTGGCCTCACTGTCCCTATGCTCTTGTCTGCCAAACAAGGCCCCCTTGGCAGACGGCACATCCAACAGTGCAAGGCCAAGACTGCGCAGCACTTGCTTACTGCAGCCTTTCCAAATCAGATTGAAAAGCTACCCTTAACGGTATAAACGGTATTACGGTATAAACAACGTGACGGTTATTATTGTTCAATTAAGTTGTTCACGGTATCTTTAACGGTATACCGTTATACCGTTACATCCCTACCCAGGAGCACTTCCTGCTGCAACTACAGGCTATGCTCTAGAACTATGAACTACAAGGCTTTAATCCTTCACACACCCAAACAGACCGCCATGGGCCCGCTCAGGCCACAGGTCCCCAGACCGCTCGCCCTTCCAGATCATCCAACACTGAAGAAGCCCACCACACCCATGACCCACAGGCAAGAAACACATACCAGAAGCCCACATTGCCCTACAACCACAGCCTTCAGTCATGCTGCCTTGAGAACATTGGCTGCGCCTCTCACTCCAGCCACTACCAAGCAGGCATCGGCTCCTACCCTTTGCACTGCTGCTGTTGCCACTACTATAGTCCCTTTGCTCCAAGCATCCCTACCAGACTCTGTCCTTGCCATGTCCACACACAATGATACTGCTAAACACCACTCCCACTACCATGCACAACAGTATGCCATCATACACCAGTTCTGTCAACACTGCTACCCACCATAACCCCTCCCTTAATTGCATCCTCATTAACGCCCCACCACCCCCCCCCGCAGCAGACATACATGACATGATCAATGCCCACAACTTGGACCTATGTACCGTTACTGAAACTTAGCTGCAGGAAGCATCTGGCCCTGCCCTTACTCTAGCACTCCCCATGGGCTACCATCTTCTGCTAAGACCGCCCTCTCACCAAGGGAGGCGGGGTAGCAATCATAGCTAAAGACTCATCGCCATTAGAAAGAGTGACCATTCAAAACGTATGCAACTGCAATCTCACATCACTAAAAATCACTACTTCACAAAATTGCACCGTCACTCTGCACATTGTCTACCGCCCCCCTGGCCGGCTAGCTGATTTACACTCCACCAACACACACCTCGTATCAGACAAACTCAAAACCTCTTCCAAGGTCATCCTAGCAGGCGATCTCAACCTAGGACTACATGATCCCAACGACACCCCAGCTAAAACCCTAGCAAAAGCGCTGGAAACACTAGGCTTCTCACACTCCATTTCTAATCTAACCCATAACAAGGGCCATACTATTGACTGGATAGCACATCACAACTGCCTACTGGTTGTCACAGCCAACCCTCCCCATCCATGGACAGACCATAACCTCATCCTCTTCACCCTTTCCACACCAAAGTTCCAAAATGCTACTGCCACACCTCTCCCCTGTCTCCACAAGAAGTGCACGTCTCCTCACCAAATAAAGGTTAACACCCTACCTTCGTGTCCCAGCCTTATCAGCCCCTTTTTGCAAAAGATCTGAATGCCCGCGCACTCTCCCTCAATACCATTCTCTCTGAAGCAATTGATGCCATTATACCCCCCTAACTGTCCACAAAGCCAAACCCACCAAACAAGCCAACAAATTGTTCACTGCGGAACTCAGACCTGCACGCTAAAAAGCATGCAGCCCTATCGAAGTGGCAAACCAACCAACTTACCCCAGACACACTCAAATTTAACAAACTGTCCAATTAATACAAAAAAGCAATCATCCCCACCAAAGCAAACTTTCAGTACAAGAATCGCCAATGCCAGATCCAACTGCAAGGAAATATTTTCCATCTTTAGGGAGCTAGAAACTCCTGCCCCCCCCCCCCTCCAACCCCCAGCTATTTTACAAAAATGAAGCTTGGTGCGCGGACATACAAGCAGCTATGCTCCACAAGCTTGACATCCTTCAAAACAAAATCCGGGCTAATCAACTTAATCCACTTCACGCCAATACCGCCCAAACACGCACTCCTAACCAGCAGACCTCCAACACAACACTCTTCTCATTCAGAGATGTCAATGAGACGGAAGAACTTTAAACCCTCCATGTGCAAAGGGGATATCTGCCCAGCCTCCTTTATCAAGGAGTGTGCAGACCTGCTCGTACCCTTCATCACAGCGTTCATCAACGCCTCCTTTGCATCAGGATCGGTTCCTCCCAACCTAAAAGCAGCATGGGTTTGCCCCCATTTAAAAAAATGTTTTTAAAAATCCTTGCTTGACCGATCCAATCCCAATAGCTACAGACCTGTAACCACCATGCCCTTCCTACTTAAAATTCTTGACAAGGCACCATACCTGAAAGTCCAGCAATTGCTAGAATCCAATAATATTCTAAGCGCTTGACAATCCAGATTCCGTCCAGATCACAGAACCGAGACGGCCCCACTGGAGCTTAAAAATCAAATTGACGATACAAGACATGCAGGTAAACGTGCTCTACTCCTCCTAGATCTATCGACAGCATTTGACTTGGTGGATCACGAACTACTATGTCAACACCTCTCAGCCTCACCTAACTCAATCACTTGGATCGTCTCCTTCCTACAAGGAAGAGCTATGCGTGTCTTTTCAGACCAAGCAGCAGCAAATCCAGACACCATCCTATTTGGAGCCCCACAGGGCTCCTGTCTATCCCCCACGCTATATAACATTTTCACTATTTCCTTATGCAACTTACTTGACTCGCTCAGCATCATGTACACCAACTATGCCGACGATACTCAAGTCCTCATTCCTCTCTCCGGCAACTACGAGGCTGACTCCGATACTATTAACTCCATCTATGCCACCATCCACACATGAATGGCTGAAAACTGGATCTGCCTGAACAGGGACAAGACTGAATTACTACTGTTAATCCCCACGGACTCGCGCATCATACTTGATGACCAGTACCTATCATTCAGCATCAACATCACCATCCCAGTGTCCCAATCAGTCAAAACACTGGGACTCTACCCTCACCTCGCCTTCCACCAAGCTTTCAAAACTAGATTGTTTGCCTAAAACTGCACACAGCCGTTAAGACCCTACCACCGATACCTGTCCAATGTAGAACAACCTTAGCTAATGAATGTAACTAAGACAGGTATTTTGTGGGCCAATATAACCTAACCGGCTACCTACGTCCTGCAACGAAGACCTTCTTTTAACAGCGCCTCGATGCCCCTGGGCTGTCTGTGTGCTTTATAAATGCAAATAAATCGATGGGAAAAGAATTCCCAGCACGCCACTGCGAGGCAACAGGAACTCTGGGGAAAGACTGGCTGGTAGACAAAGCGCCGCATAGATGGGAGCGGCAGCTGGAGGCAGCGCCGTGCAGGTGGCGGCATTACAGCGCCTACACGCGCGCCTCGTGGCAGAGATCATTGCAGTCAATGAAGCGAATGGATGAGGAGATAAAGAGCTTTTATGCTCCCGAGTGACGGCCAGGCAAAGCCCCGCACACGGGGAGTCGGTAAAACGGGGCTCGCCGATGGGGAGAAGCCGAGGCATTGAGTCCTAATGGCTTTGCAGATGGCTGGCAGGGGAGGGAGAGCGGCGGGGGCAGCCGAAGAGCCCCATTATCGGAATCGGCCAGGCACTGCACGCAACCCCCGCTGCGGGACAGCGCGCAGTCTTAAAGGTAATGTCAGCGTGTGGACTTACCGGCCAGTGTGCATGTGGAGAGGAGGGAGGCCACCGACTCCCGCAATTATTCACCAGCAGCAATCCTTCTAGGAACGGGAAACGGGCAGGTGAAAGAGTGGGCCGGGGTCGCGTTCACTCTGCATGGCTGGGAGCAGCAGTGTCACAGCTAGAGTCGCCGCTGAACAGACCACTGCCGCAACACTGCACACACTAGAGCAGCGGACACGGGGGCAGACGTGCTCGAGGCCGGCTGCTGCTAGGAATCCGGCCCGAATCGGAAGGGGCCCACTTTGGCATCTGCTCCAATCAGAGTGCAGTCCGTGGAGCTAGAGGGCGTCAGCCCCGGGTTCTCTGAAACCGAGAACGGGAGGCCAGGACCCGCAGCTTCTTCAGGACGCACGCTGCTTGCCACGGCGGGGTCACTACTGACTTCGGGGTGAGTTGGGCCGTTTCTGCACTGCTCATATAACTACACAGTCCAACACAAAGCGAACAGACGCTACTTTCCGAACCTGGGTGGAAATTCGTAAGCCACACGGAAGGATGCTGAACTGTGAACACTGGCTTCTATGATGAAGTCCAAGGAAGAATCCTTCAGAAACACTGGACACTTATCTATGGGCCACCAGACACAGACAATGACAGCAGCACCACTGTGAGCAATTCCACCACCGGCACTGTGTTTGGACAATCGCCTGGGCCTGTGTTTGGACAATCGCCTGGGCCTTTTTGAAATTTCAAATGAAATTGAATTATGGTAGATTGACCTCCAGAACATGTGGGGCTCGCCACACAACATACGCATAAACCACTGTACTTTGGGTGGACACAGTCTACAGGCGTAGTCCCCCTGTTATTTAGCTGGAATACGACAGCCATTAGTACACAATGTATCTCTAGAAGCGGCAGGGCCAAACCTGCCCCCTGCCCTGGCCAGCCGTTTCAAGAAAGGCCCCCTGGATCCACCCTGTCCTTTTGTTGAGCACTCTAGCTGGTGGCAGCATTCACATACTAATCAGTTTAATTCAAACAGGACCATACGGGGCATGGCTGCAGAGACTAAAAACTGAGACGGGAAACCCCAACAACCTTTTATATTCACTGTGTCAAACTGATACCAGCTCCCTCCTTAAGTATCGATTGACAGTGAAATGCCATGTCTGGGACTTTGTGTGTACAGTAGTCATCCCCAAAGGGAGGCCCCAGTCAGAAGATACAAGTATGTGCATTTACAGAGCCAGAAAGTCTGACCCCTCTGCCTCTTCAAAGGAGACTTGCCACTTTAAATCAGGAACCACAAAGCTCTATTAACCAGAGGGACCCTTTGACCCACAACAGATAGGAAGAAGGTTGGGACCTATGTGTTCACCCCTTTACTTTTCTGTTGCGAAGTACTCTGGTTATGACCTCACACATACTTGAGATTGTTGGTGGGGATCCTGGACTGGTCAATTAGAGTAGTAGGCTTAGCCTACACCAATCCCTGTGGTCCATTTGGGTTTAAAAGAGGGATGAGCCCCTCTTTTGGCAGATTATCTGAAGGCTTCACAGAAGCAAAAGGAAGAACTAATCATTGGACCCTGGCTGAAGGTACAGTCTGCCTTACATCTTCCGCCAGTGAAGGAAGGCCAGGACTTCCAAGAGGGAAGCAAGATAACTCCCCTAAACTAACTACTCCCAGGTAACAGCGGGAGATACCAAATCCAGAGGCCCCTCCAGCAGCTCCAGAACCGGTACCCAGCCAGCACACAGTGCCCCGCTAGGCTCTGCAGCAAGCTTCCTAGGTGGGAAGTGCCAGAAGGTCTCTGAACCAAACCAAGGACAAATCAGCTGCCTGCAACACTCTGTTCAGCTTTGGGCCGTCCGCCTTAAAGGACGACACAAGCCCAGTGAAGAAGCTAGGAGTGCACCAGCAAGCATCTACCGATGTCCGCCTTAAAGTACGACAAGCCCAGTGAAGAAGCTAGGAGGAGTGCACCAACAAGCATCTACCGATGTCTGCCTTAAAGGACATTTTCGTAATGTGCTAAACCTGTCTGTTGTGATAAAGTAGACATTTTTTATATAACCTTGACTGGACAGTCCCTTTTATCATTGGGTAATAATTGTATTTTCGCTATGTTGCAAGTAACCAATGATAAGGTCTGCTGTTCCATCCATGTTACCAACATTTGACAAGGAGGTTTATAATTTGCTTGTGTTTCTAATCCGTTGATCCCTTCTGGTGTACTAGAGGTGAGGGGCTGATTGATAGTTTAAAAACCGATATTCATCCCTGGACCACCGGTTCCCCCCAGAAGTTGATTCTTCACAACCAAGGCCTCTAATCTGCAATCCAAAGGGCCTGGCTTTACTGCAGTGCCCCACCTTTAGAACATGGTGAATAAACATCAAACCTCTAGGAAGTCATTTTGGATTCGAGGCTATGCCGTTCACAAGGGCGAAGGGTACAAGACAACTCACACACTCCATGACAGAGCAGATAGGAGACATCACTCGACCCTGCACTACTTTGACCCCCAGTCAGGCCATAGACAACGAAATGAGGATTGGATCATATGGCATTTTCCAGCACATTGCCACAATCACCACACAAGCTTCGAGTGGGGGAAGTTTGCAAGACCCCAGCCCACCCAAAAGGCAAGGGCCTCATAAGATAGCCCAATAGGCAGGTAATGTGCTAGCCTACACTGTACAAGTTATTTACTCTAATAAAAAAGCAGTGTCGTTTCAAGCTCAAAATAACCACAAACTCAGGTGTTGGGGAAGGTCAAAAGGTCTAAACCTCTGAGGGAATGCGGTCTAGCGGGAAACCCAGACTGGAAGATCACAATATACCTTAATCTCCAGTGCAGTCCACCTTGCACGGCCAGAGTGCCACGAGAGGCCAGACAAGCAGTGAGAGTCTCTGGCAAACAGAACACAAAGCAGGAAAATGGACAGCACTAGGTCCAGCCCCAGGTTTGGTCACTGTGCCATGCTCCCACTTCTGCCAATTCATTCTGGTATTACCAGTTTATCAATGTGCCTGGCGTGTGGGGTCTTATTCCGCAATACCAAAAGCTTACAAAAAAAGAAAGCCAGGAATTGTGCCAGTAACGGTACCCATTCCATGATTTTCACCAAGGTTCAATGATTTTACAAGTTGCAGCCAGGTACAGCTCTTCGGGGCATGCATGAATGATACATATCTGCACCCATCACTCAGACGTATGACCAAGGAGGAAGCTGCGCCATCAGCAAATGATTCTTCTGGTCATCTGGCAGACACTGGTGGCAAGCACTCAGCTGAACTCACAGAAAGCCTGCCCCTTTCCCACCAATACCCAAAAGCCCCTCCCTCCTTCACAAACATTGGGGTCGATGGTATCCGAATGCCATCTTCATTCAAGACGATATCTGCCCACGGCCCGCCTCTAGGTGCACACGATCTGAACATACCTCGGCTGTCACTCTGCCCAACCCCTTCATAGCACTTTCACCCCCACCTATTAGAACAGTCACACAAGACACCAACCTGAACTTTGACACTCAAACCCTGTGGTACCTGTGACATCATTAGGTCTGACACTCGTAAAATAATTGAGCTCTCCAAGTTTCTTTGCCTGACCATGAAGACAGTAAATGGCCTGGCACCCCGTATCCCCGCTGCCCACTCAATCTGCAGTTACATCCAAGAGCCCTCTATCCATACTTCAAAATAATCATCAGCTTACCTCCCCACACAACAAATTATACGTGCCTCAAGGTTTAGGTGTCCGGAAGCCATGGTGTGGATCCAGGATCCAAGTGGTCACTAAAGCTTCCCCAAAAGAGTCTGAAACACTAGCTCCCCTGTCTCAACACAATGAAGACGAGTCCCCTCCCACGGTGGAGGGGCCGCTGGTTTGGGCAGGGTGCAGCAGGAACTGGTGGCTGGCGGCCAGTGGCACCAAAACCAGGGTATGAAAGGGGCGGAGGCTGACAGCAGGAGCATCATAAGCCACAGATTCAACATCAACAAATTCACAGGAATTGTCTTCTTGGATGTCGGCAAAGCATTCGACCAAGTCTAGCACAAGGGACTGCTGCACAAGATGATCAGCCTGGGATTTCTGAACTAGCTGGTGAAGACGATTGCAAGCTACCTGGGAGAGCGCACCTTCCATGTAGTCATGCGGCCTGAGATGTCATCACATCCCATCCAAGCAGGTGTGCCACAGAGATTTAACATCTTCACCAATGACATCCCGACAGATCTACACAAGACTGACTTGGCAATGTATGCAGATGATGCAGTCATCTCACAGTCATTCAGCAAAAAGAAGTGGCAAAGAACTTGCAAGCCTCTTAAAATAGCATCTTGACGTGGTACAGTTATTGGCTGATAGAACTCAACACCAGCAGGACAGTGGACACGCTGTTCGCCAGAAAAACAATGGAGCACCCACACATCAGCCTCAACAGGGAGCCCAAGTGGGAGAGCGGCAGCCGCTACATCGGTGTGACCCCGGACAGCAAACTCAACTGGAGAAGCCATATTGAAAATACTCAGAAGGCAACAGGAAAGATGGCAGCGCTGTACCCACTCCTGAAGGCCAAGTCCATGCCCCTCCGGGCAAAGATCAGCGTCTGCAAGGCGATCATCAGACCTACCCTGACATATGCCTCCCCAGCATGAATGACTGCTCATTAGAGACAGCAGTAGAGTCTTCAGCTAGACCAGAACAAGGCCCTGCAGATAGCATCTTGAGGTCCACTCTTCACAAGGATAGCCGACCTTCACAGAGAACTTTACATCGAGATGCGAGATGTTGGACGGACGAGAACTTCCGCCAAGGGCTTTATCAGAACCCGAACCCTGTGATCAGAAGATTCACTGCCACTACTGCAAACCCTTTCAACTGCTACCCGCAGCCCATCACGGCGAAGACCGTGAAACCAGCCCTACTGTGGCAAGTACACACAGACCATGAAGAATCCGAGCCCACAAATACATATTTAACCCGAGAAGGTGGAGTAATGAGAGGCTCAAACCTCGGTATCCAATAATCCCAGCTGATGGATCAAATCTATCAGCAAGAAGATGACAGACAGCAGGAGCATCGCCTCACTCGCTCCTCTCTTGCCCTCCATTGCTGCTCGCTGATCCATTGCCACACCTGCAGACACAAGGAACTTAATTTTTCTCCAACTTGGACCAGATCCTTTTCTGGCTGTCACTGCAAACCAGTCTTTCCGCCCTCCTGCCTCTTCGGGCCTTCCGTCCAGTCCGTGGGTAGAAGCAACAATTGTAATCTGCAGCCCTGAAGCCAAAGAGGTAAAGGAGGGGCTGTGGGGGTTGCGTGCTGGGACAGAGGTGCGGACCATTCCGAAAAGTGGGGGATGGGTGAATTTGTGCAGCAGGTAGGGAGCGGGAGCATCGTTTTCGGTGCGCGCTGAGTTTTCATTTCAGCAGCCCCATCTGTGTTGTGTAGCAGGAGATGGGGAGCCGAGAGGAAGTAAACTGCATTCTTCAGACTGGTGCGCGCCAGAACAGAGTTCGGAGGCTCCATTCATTCAGTGTGAGCAGGGCCAAGAACTAAGGGCACATTGGCAAGCGCAGAAAAGCGGGATTGTGTAGCAGACATATAAAGTGAACAGCACAAGATGACCAGGATCAACAGCATTTTAGTAGCACTTGTGGGCACGGATTGTAATGCATTTGGCAGCACATTTACCAAAGTAATGGATCCATCCAAAGTGGTAGTTCCGTTCGCTTTACTTCAGGAATGGGGGATAGCTAGGGTGATAGACCAGCTAAGAAGGACAAATTGGGAGCAGTGGGGGTGAGGGGGGAGACAGCAACATAAGTCTGCAGGAGAAAAAATCCCCCCCCTTTCAAGGGCAGCCTGCCTACCAGCAAAAGAGAGAAAAGGAGCAAGTGGATGGGGGGCAGGGATAGGCCCACCTTCGGTTGCAACTAGCCACGCACCTCCTCTGGCCGCTGGATTGGTTAGCACAGCCACAGGGTTGGGTACGGCCACACGCATCAATGATTGGAACAATTGGTAGCCTCAACACGATGGTGAGTAATGTGGTCTCTTTAGTGACGCAGGGGGGCGCCCATAACACAATACTCCGAGGGGATGGGGACACCGAACCCCTAAGGGGTACAGGGGCTATATACCACAGTCCTCAATCACTGCGGGGAGGGCAGTCTGGGCCCAATTAGGATGAATCAAATGTTTCTTCAACTATGGGGGCTAGTGGGGCACCAGCAGGGTTATGGGAATCCCGGTGAATATGCTGTGCCCGCACAAGGTGCACTGTGGACAGCAGATGGCCACCATGCCAGTGGTCACGGTGACAGGTAGTAGTACCATACGGTGCCCAAGGGCCACAGGGCTAGGGAGTAGTATTACCCCAGTCAGGCCCAAGGCGGAAGGGCAGGAACAGCTTCCTCCAAAAGTATCTGGCATTGGGGCCGGAGGAGCATTGGGGGCCCTGGGGTCCCTAGGAGCAGGCCCCATTAATGCTATAAGCATTACCGGGAAGGGCCAGTTAGGGTCAGCCTGCTTTAGAGGCACCAGCACTAGGGGTGGGCATGGCAGGCATGGTTAAGAACTCGAAGGGTGAGGGGGGAAAAAGACAAGTACAGTTGTAGAGAAGTATTGTCAATAAGGCCACAGGTTTTGCAATTTTCTCTGCAGTAATGGTGGAGAAGTTCCCCGAGCTTCATCAGAAGTTGCCATATTTGCACCCAATCCTCACCATGTACCGTGAATGTACTTTTGTGAAATACAGGCTAGGGGGAAAAAAGTTAAATCGAGAACTAAAAAGAGCCCCGAACTCCACCATAGTAGAACATTGCAGGGCAGAAAAGTATGTTAACTTTATTTGGTCAACCATGCCCCCAAAAATGCAATCCATCAGAGCTAAGCAACATCACATACATGGGTTCGACGAAGTGTCGAGGTAAAACCAAAAAAAAGCAGTACGAAGAGAGCCATACAGCCTGAGAAGGCTGGACTTGGGTCCAGAGGTGTATAAAAAGGAAGCAAATGGCATTTGGAGCAACTACAAGCACTGGTCCAAAAATCATAGAATGGCTCGGCTACAAAACGATGGGAACTAATTTTAAAGCTTCTGGCGGAGACGAACACCAGAGGATTTTGGACGATCATGGGCCAATTGGACTCAGTCAAACGGCTCTCTGCGCAAACTGGTCTTGGAACGTAAATGGGTGGAACATCTCTCAAGAATTTAAGAAGCCCCGAGAGGAAGGGAAGATTGAGCCACTGGACATAGATTGGGATATGACTCTGGATAAGAAGGAAATCTTTGAGATAATCAGGGGCTCCTCAACATCCAAAGCTGCCGTTCCTAGCGGCCTGACTTATCAGGTCCTTAAGAATGAACCAGAATTCTGGGCAGGGTTTTTGAGGCAACTTTTTGAGGATATTTTAAGATCTAAATAGCCCCTCA
Source organism: Ambystoma mexicanum (assembly GCF_040938575.1). Classification (NCBI taxonomy): domain Eukaryota; kingdom Metazoa; phylum Chordata; class Amphibia; order Caudata; family Ambystomatidae; genus Ambystoma; species Ambystoma mexicanum. The sequence goes on from NC_090940.1 coordinate 37,468,037, forward strand.
CCCCATCATGGAAAACAGCTTTGGTTATCCCACTCTTTAAGGGGGGCGACAGGACTGATCCTGTCAACTATCATCCAATCACCCTTTTAGACAGAGAAAGCAAGGTCTTTATGAGACTGGTAGTCAAGGAGCTTATACACTGAGTGGATCATGTGGGGGCGCTGTCTCGATTTTAAACAGGGTTGTCCACAGCGCTAAATGAGGTGATCCTGAGCCTGAGTAGCGAGCCCACTACAGAGAAGGGGGAACTGACATTATATGGGGCTTGGATCAACCTATCCAAAGCTTTTGATGAGATTAATAGAGGCAAGCTGTGGTCAAAATGTAGACAAAGGGACGTCCCAGAGGCCTTGTTGGTCATGATGGAGTTGCAGTGATACAATCGTGAAGGTTCGCCTAGACGATAAGTGGCACCTGTCAGACTTAGTGGAAGCAGAGAGTGGAGTAAGGCAGGGGTGTTTGGGAGCGCCTTTATTCTTCAACCTCTTCCTGTCAGACATGGGGCGAGAAGTTGAATCAGCCGCATTGCCCAGTCCAATTATTAATAGAAATAAGATAATTTGGCTGATCTATGTGGACGGCATCGTACTGTTAGATAACAGCCATAGGCCTCCAAAGACTCATGACCAAACTGGGAGAATACGATGCGAAAAATGGCCTCGTTATAAACCCACTGAACCCCTAGCCCAGGATCCTTGTATGAGGACATCAGAGCACATCTAAAAAGTTCTAATTCGCACATGTTGGCAGAGCTGGAAGGTAGGGTAAGAACTATCTTGGACAAGACCACTTTGGACCTACAGGCCCTGACCACCAACCCTCTCAAGGTAAAATGTGATTTAGAACGCATGGACTGGATTGAAACCATAGCTTTGGTGAGAAGTTCCACTCCACGCAATGCGTTCCCGACGGCAGAAAAAAAAAATAATAAATAAATCAAAAAAAACACAGGTTCCCTCCCCCGTTATTTAGAAAAGTATCCTGACCCAAGAATAAGGACCAACTTTATGCGGGTAAGATTGAATCTTATTCACACTGGTGAAATCCTGACCATACGAAAACAGGAGGGGAATGCGGTCGAATTATGTAAAATCTGTGCCAACCCAAGACTACAGTCACTCCGCCACATCTTAATGGAGTGCAAAGGGACTTGGGCCCTGAGGCTGGCTAAGCCAAGAAGATTTACTGATAGGGAGGAGGGAATACCATCGGAGCTTTTCTGAGAGAATGATTTCAAGACAAGAAGTACAGTTAACTGCAATGGTGGTAGACATCCTGAAAAAGTTGAACCTCCTTTCCTAGAAGTCAAAGGGAAGTGGTTACTGGAAGGGCAACCCTGTGTGGGAATTTTGAAGTCAAGTCATATCCCTAGGAAAACAGGACAGCCTGGGTCACCCTCTGAATGAAGTGATCAAAGGGAACATATGGGGATACTGTTGCACAGCTTTCAGTGAGATTTGAAAAGTAGTAGGGCCCCAGTTTAAGGGCGCGGTTGAAAATGCTTCACAGTGATTGCATGAACCATGGGTACTGTTCTTATTGAAGATTTTAAGCGGAAAGATGTTAATTATAGTTTAGTTTTTCCTTCATTCTTTTCCGTTCACTGTTTTGTACGACTATGAAAATTGTAAAGGTTCTAATGCCGTTTTTGTTTTGAACCATATGCAATAAAAAGCTTTTTAAAAGAATGTAATTTTGGGGCGTAGCTAAACTACAAGGAAAGGTTCAGGACCTCCAAGGCAAGGGACCGTGCAGCTGGAGTGGGGAACCAGAACTTTGGGCCTGTGGGACAGCTACACCATGGTTCACCCACAAACTGGGCGATCACAAAAGCCAGGGCAGTCCTTTCAGACCTCTCCGCAAGCTGGGGATAGGAAAGGCACATGTTGGCCATTTAAACCAAAAACTTGTAAGGAAAGTCTGCAAATTCGAACATGCATGCTCCTTCTGTGGGGTGACGGGACACCCAGAGCACAAATGTATCAAGCGGGTGAAAGACAGGGAGCACAAGTAGTGCAGTCGACTCCTCTCTGGGGCGGCGTACTTTGCCCAATGCGGTCCAGATAGACATATTGCACCTATGGGCTGACCAATACCCGAGGGAGGGGTAAGCAAGGTTATTGGTGGAGGGTTTTTCAGTTTCATTTCGCATTCTGGTGCAGGGGTTCATACACCGGTTAGTACCAAAGAAGAACAAGTTACTTATCCCCGGTAACATACTTTCGATTGGATGTTTCTCCCATATAGTTTTCATCTTTGATAATTAGCTTTCCATCTTAAGCTGCTTCGGAGAAAAGAAATTACCGTCAGAGGGTGCTGTGCGGTAGCAATGGTGACTCGAAGTCCCTCGAGGGCCTCCGTCCGATCGACGTCATCAACAGTATATGTAGCAGGCGCAGAGCCCGTTGGCTTCAGTTCTGTTTTTCCATGTTAAGAGGAATAACTAGTACCTCCTTAGAAGACTCAGAGCGTAGAGTGTAAGATGTAAATTCTGCAGAGGGGTAGGTTGGGAGGGGCGACGAAGAATACGTGGGAGGAGCATCCAATCGAAAGAACGTTAACAGGGCTAAGTAACCTGTTCTTCGAATGGAGTGTGTCCTCCCACATCTCATCTTTGATGGTCTCCCCAAGCAGTAATAGTCTTGGAGGTGGGAAAAGAATTTAGTTTTGTCCTTACCAGTTAACATGGACAGAGTGCAGGACAGCGTTCCCAAAAGCTCCCTCTTGAGTTGAAGAAGTGTCCAGGGAGTAATGTTTTACAAAGTTGCATATGATAGAAGTGGAAGCCGCACACATGTCTTCAATTGGTATTCCTCTCTGAAGAGCGGGAGAAGTAGCCATGTCCCTGGTTGAGTGAGCTCTTAGACCCTCTGGGGGATCTTTACCAACTAATCTATAGCATTCTTGAATAGCCAGAATAATCCATCTGGATAGAGTGCTTTGTTATTGCTAAACTCAATTTGTGACCTGTATATCCGATATATAATTGGTTGTCCTGGCAAATCTTTGACATTCGCAAGATATAAAAACTGAGGGCCCTCCCTATGGTCTAGTCTATGCAACCTCTCCTTTCCAGGATGAGGAGGTGGACAGAAAATTGGTAAATTGATCTTTTGCAACAAGTGGAAGTTGGAGACTACCTTTGGTAGAAACGAAGGTTTCAGCTTGAGAACAACCTTGTCTTTATATAAAACAGTGTATGGGGGTTTACAGGAAAGCTCCTCCAACTCGCTTAGCCTGCAAGCTGATGTTCTTGCCATTAGCAAAACAGTTTTTAAAGTTAAGTCTTAATGGGCATGAGTGCACTGGCTAAAAAGGAACACATGTTAGAAATGCTAACACCTGTTTAAGATCCCATATAGGGACTTGGGCGAAATACATTAGCAAGACCCTTTAGGAATTGAACTATCAGAGGGATTTTAAAATATGAATCCTGCTCTTTTGGGACAAATGGAAGTCTGAGACTATTTTTCCCAGAAACCAAGGACTTACTTTAAGAATCACCTTATCCATATAGAAGGCCTTATATAGAGGCTTACAAGACAGTGCTTGCAATTCGCTCACCCTGTGGGCTGATGTGATTGCGACTAGCAAAACAGTTTTTAGTGTTAATAGTCTTAATGGACATGAATGCATGGGTTCAAAAGGGATAAACGTTAAGAATTTTAATACAAGATTTAAATCGCAAACCAGGACCTGAAAGGGAGGCGGTAACGCATTAGTGAGTCCTTTAACTGAATGATTAAAAGGATTTTAAATTATGAGGTTTCCTCTGATAAGTGCTTGAAAATCAAAAGCTCTGCCAGATAACACTTTATTGTTGTGATCTGAAGCCCCAGATTTGCTAAGTGAAGTAGAAAAGAGAACACTGTAGGTGTATCGCACTAAAATTGATCCACATTCTTATCCCTACACCAGCTGCTGAACTTGTTCCAACAGCAGCAGTATAAGGATTTTGTTGCGGGCCTTCTGGCCGAAAGCAAAATCTCCATTACGTCTTCCGGGAGGTCCCAATCTTTGTACCTCAGCCTCTCAGAAACCATGCGTGAAGGCTGAGTGTTTTGACCTCTGGATGGAGAACACAACCGTCCACTCGCGAGAGACGGTCCTCTCTTTGTGGAAGACGTATCAAGGGCAGATGGACATGTCCAGGAGGTCCGGGTACCACGTCCTACTGGCCCAATCTGAGGCAATTGGGATCATGGATTTCCCGAACTTTCTCAACCTCCTGATCACATGAGGAAAGACAGGGACTGGAGGAAACATACAGAAGTGGAAACTCCCAGTCCACCATGAACATGTGTCCTAGGGCTCCTCTTGGGGGAAATTCCCTGGAGCAGAATAGCTCTAACTTCCGGTTGACACTGGTCACAAACAGATCTAGCAAAGAAGCCAGGCTTAAAGGTACAGCTGGTCTGTTTGGCGACTCATGATTCACCAATTATAATGGAAGTGGTTGTAAGCATAGCAAAGTACAGATCTACTTGAGGGGTCTGTGCTCAGCCTGCTCAGAGCGTCCGCCACCATGTTCTCCTCTCCGGCTAGGTGCGCTGCCGCTCGGGAGATTTATTTTTGAATTCCCAGAACCAGAGCTTCATTGCCTATCCGCACAGCGATAGTGACCCTACACCACCTCTCCTGTCGAGGTTGTACATGGCCAGTGTGTTGTCTGTCATCATCAGTACATTCCTTCGCCGAACAGAGGGCAGAAAAGCCCTTCATCGCAAGTTCGATTGCGCTCAGCGCCAAAAGATTGATGTGTAGTTTGGACTCCGATGGAGACCAACGACCGCCGATTGTCAGATGGTTGGCATGTGCTCCCCACCTTGTGAGTGAGACTACGCCCATCTCGGGTTCTCCCTTCAGAATATTGTCCACTCAGGCCCACAGGAGATTGTGTGCGACCCGGTTTGGAACCTGAAGTAGGTCTGACGTCTTGCCTGAGAATTGGGGCCATTGAGTCCTGAGAGCCCATTGCAGAGATCTCATTCTCCGACGGGCCTCTGGCAGCACAAAAAAGCAGGATGCCATGAGGCCAAGCAACCTCAAACAAAAAAATCAAAGGCCGGAAGACGCTGGGCGCTCATTAATTTGGTGACCATCTACAGAACGCGATGAGCCCTCACCTCGGGTGGCGATGCTTTTCTCTGGGAGGCATCCAGGACTGCTCCAATAAACTGGAGTCTTTGAGATGGTATGTTTGACTTTCTGTAATTGAGGGAGAAGCCCAGATTGTGGAGATAACGGCAAGTCACGAGGAGATGCTCCAGTGTCTGTGCGGGAGAATGCGCCCTGATCATCCAATCGTCCAGGTAGGGGTAGACGTGAATTCCCCCTCTCCCGAAACTCTCGGCCACCACCGCCATCAACTTGGTGAATACCCTCGGGCGGAGGTCAGCCCAAATGGCAGAACTCAAAATTGATAATGGGAACCGCCAAATGCGAACCTCAGGTACCTCCTGTGCTTGAGATGGATAGGCACATGAAAGTAAGCATCCTGAAGGTCTAATGACACCATCTAGTCTTGGAGTTGGAGGTCCTGAAAAATCTGAGAAAGGGTCACCATCTTGAACTTGTCCTTCCTGAGGAACTTGTTCAAGTCCAAGATGGGTCTCAATCCTTCGTCCTTTTTGGGATTTGAAAGTATGTGGAGTACCAACCCTTGTTCCTCTCTGCGGCAGGTACTGGTTCTATTGCACCTAACTAGCAGGGTCAAAATGTCCTGAATAAGGAGAGGATGTGAAATTGTGGATGATCCAGAGGCCTATTTAGAAAAGGAAGGCAGTAACCCTCGGCTACCGTTTCCAGTGCCCAAGCATCTGAAGTAATATCTTGCCATTCTTCCAGATGCTGCAAGAGCCTGCCTCCCACTGGGATCCTGTGGATTAAGGCCTCAGAGGTTTTGAGGCAGCTGAAGCAGCAGCTGAGGGCAAAGCAGCCACTACTTGGGCTGATTTAGTACCTCTCCCTCGTCCACCACGAGGGAATCTTCTTTGTCCTATACGAATGGCTTGTCCTCTCCCTCTTCCAAATGAGGAGTAAAAACGAAAAGTCCAAGATGATGAACCAGAGTATGAATGTTGAGGCTGTCTAATGGCGGCACAAAGATTTAGCCGCCACTTTTGAGGTCTCTAGCCTTTCCAGATTTTCATTAGCCTTGCTACCAAACAGTCTCGAACTGTCAAAAGGCATATTGAGGAGTCTAGATTGCACATCCGGTGCAAACCCAGACTTCCTCAACCACGCAAATCTGTGTAGCACAGTACTAGTCGCCAAGGATCTACGAATGCTATCTGCAGTATCCAGACCTGACTGGAGGCACCCACACACTGCCTCCTTAACATCCTTGATAGCCAGGAAGCCATCTCTCTCTCTTCCCCTTCGGAGGATGTGGTCAGCCGCCATTGCTGCGCAACCCAACAGGAAAAATGAACAGACAGGGCACAAGTGGCATTTGCCGATTTCAAAGCCATGCTACCGGCAGTAAATACTGTCCGCGCCCAAGCGTCCCACCGTTTATCATCCCTGTCTGTAGGAATGGTAGGGTAAGCAGATTGTTTTGTGGACGTGGCTGCCTGGATCACCAAACTTTTCCAGAGTCGGGTGCTTGGTTAAATAATCTGGGTCACTGCTGGATGGCCTATATTTTTGGGGAAATGTATTATTAACTGCAGAAATATAATCTGAGGTTTCCCAATTTGTTGTAACCCTTTTTTGTAAAGCAATATGGAAGGGCAAAATGGGATCCTCTGTGGACCTCGGTGTAATATGTCAGTTAAGTCATCTTGTTGAAAAGGAGGAGCAGGTATGCATTGTACTGAGAGGGGAAGAGGGGGGCCCTCTGTTCAGGCATCAGGACGGGTCACGGGCCTCAAGGTTCCAATTTAGGATGGTCTTTCAGAAAGCTCTAATAAAGGATGGCCTTGGGGTTTGCTCGGCATTCCTTCCGAATCGGGGCAGCAACCACAGCAGCTAGGATGGGTTTGGAGGAGGACCAGATAATGAAAATCTGAAGACGGAAGTCAGGAGATTTCAGAGGCAACACCTGTCATGTTAGCGGGAGGGGCGAGCGTCCTACAGGAGATGGTGGGTAATACTGTTGTGTATTGTATCATACACCTGTCCCCTGCCTAACATGTTGCTGTTTTTGTGTTGACTATCTAGAGGATGCCGCAGGTTCAAGTAGTGTGGGTGGTCGGTCACTCCATCATGCGGATGGAGAAAAGAGTGAGGGGAATGCCCAAAAGTACTAAGGTGCCGAGGAGTACCAGTGCGTTGTATCAGGAATGGAGGTATGCGGATTGGGAATGTCCGCAACATTGTGACCATACAGCACAGCCCAGCAGTTGCCCAAGCCGGATTTAGTTATACTCCACATCAGGGGCCACAATCTGGTTTCTTTGGGTCGGAAAGAAGTGAGGGAGTCGTGCGTCTCCATTTGGCTGGATGTGCAGGTTTTGTCCCAATGCTTTGATTGCCTGTTCAGAAATTATCCCAAGGACCATGTGAGGAGTGCCGGGCCACGCTAGGCCTCTGAACATATCTGCAAGGAAACTTAATTACCAAGCTTGGTTCGCATCTGGCCATGGGCGGCTGCAGGTTGTGGCCAATGTATTGGCGAGGGGATCTGCGAACGTACATATTGATGGCATTCACCTGTCCATACAGGGTACCGATTTTCTGTTGGAGAACCTTTGGCCAGCGATATGGACAACATGGATTTCGGGACTGGGGGGCCGGCCAGATGGTAGAGATTTCTGTGGCAGGTGTGGGAGGACCATGTGGACAATGGGTTGCCCCTTCTGAGGGACCCTGAGGCCAGTAGGGTGCAGGGGCGAGGGCGTGGTCTGCCTCCCACTCGGTGGTTTCGGGCCGGTGGAGGTCCAACAGGGAAGTGACCAAGAGGGGCGGGGCTGGGAGGCAGACGGTGCTGGTCAAAGACCAGGGTGCCTCCTGGGATCGCACCCCAACAATGGTATGGTGGGGAGGCCCACATTAGCACAGGGGGACCTCACTGCTGTGCGGCACCCATAGGGGCAGAGTTTCACAGTTCCACCTGGACCACCTGTCACGTGGGCGAAACACTTATATGCATCTTTTTGAAATAGAATTGCCTAATGAAAATTCATTTTAGTACCTGTGTTAATGATGTATGGCGTGTTGGGTCACATGTATACGGTTGGTGTGCGTTTTATGGCTTACGATGTGTAAAAATAAATGTGGCCATATCTTTCTAAAGAACAATGAGTCTGTAGTTTTTCCGCAGCCGATACTGCCTCCCTGCTCATCTTGCACCCCATGAACAGGACAGAAGGCTAGACTGGATTCCTTGAGATGAGCAAGCCGTCCACTCCCTTTGATGTTGGGTCCCAGTCACCCTGCTTACAGTTTGCAGCAGCACCTGAATGTCCGTGTGTAACACTGCACACACAAGACCCGAGTAGCACTGCTCGTCGAGATCGTGGTGTACCAGGTTTGGATGTTTCTGCCCTGTGTGACGTGAAAGGGACACGAGAGGCCAGGTCTTGTGCCATTCCACAAAACCGTGGTCAGTTTCGACATGTGAGAAGCCGCAGTACTGAATGTGGTGTGCTGAGATGTGGTTTCTCGTGACCTGTGCTCTGGTAAGTGTGCAGGGAATTGGATCTGCTCAGGCTAGGTGTATGCAGGGTCTTCGTGCATGATAACCATTCTTCTCTCCCTCAAGAAAACAATCAGGCTTTTCCACCCAAAACCCAGGTCTGCGCTCTTAGGTTTCCATGGGTAAGACTTGGCATAGAGTGTGGTCTTGCGAGAGTTCCAGACCGGGCAGGGAACAGGAGTGTGTGGGTCCCCTGCCGACCACCCACAGAGCATGCCCAAGGTGCGAGGGGTGACCTGTCAGAGCTGATGGCTGCCTGAACCTACCAGGCATGTACACTTCAGATGTCTCCGGGTTCTTGTAAGGGTGACCGCTCAAGCAGGTTACCGCACCACTGTCCATGTTACCCTTTGATACATGGTGCCGAGGTAGCCCCGTTTGGGGTGTCCAGGGGCATCCAGACAATGTCTGAGGAACAAAAGGGGAAGGTTCCAAAGGTGGGGAAAAAAGAGAAGAATAAAACAGGAGGTTCAAGCAGAGGTGCGGTGGGTCAAGGTGCATGTCGATCAAGACAAGATTTAGGGGTACACCCCAAGATGTCCAAGTAGTGAGTATTTACGCGCAGGTAGCTACAGACAAATGAACAGATATTGTTAGTAGTGTATGGCTGTGTGGACTCCAGCTGTGCTGAAGCACACCCCTTATGATTGTCGCCTGGCTTCATTTCTCCAATCAAGCTCGCTCAAGAATTGCAAGGCTCTGGAGGATAGCTCGGGGGCAACGTGCTCACCATGGAAGCAAGACGACACGGAACAACGCAGGTTCGACCCCCGGGTCAGCGCTATCATCTCATCTGATCTCATTCGGAGGCCACAAGGGGTGACGTTGCCATCCACTTTCTTCAGGGGGAAGATGCCGTCCACCTTGCACCTAGTGGAGCAAGTGCCGAAGACGGGAGATGCACCCAAGTCCTCAGGTGACAGCCTGAAACAAAGCCACTAGTCAACCAAGCTGACCTTTAAATGTCTGCCATCGAAAGCTTCGTTTAAAAAGTGCGTGCCTTCATACTTTGTCAGCCACGTAATAGGACATTTGTTTTCTGAAATGTAAATGGCTATTTGTCCTCCCCACTTCCTTCCATTGGATTCCCCAGTTGAACGAACTTGTTCACTTTAAAATAAGTGCATTTTTTGCGATGTTCAGTAGGGCAAGGAGTCCCTTTTGTGCGCGCTTTGTTCCGTCTTTGGGGTCATGTCTAGGCTGTGATATGAACCTTGGACCATGGATCTGCGTTCAAATGTCTGCTGTAAAAAGTGCCAAGGAAAGTCACGTGACCGTAGCCAAACTGTGGGGGTCGCTGCAAATGAATGAATACATAGGTCTCGTGTACTAAACTATTTAGATATTGATTGCGTTGTCGGTGTTTGCAAGGCAGGTCGGGCAGAGGAAGGCTGGGGCTCAAACCAATTGGCAACATGTGCAAAGTGCTTTTTAGGCAGAGTCCAAATGCTTAAGGAGGCTTTATACGAGACCGAGCACTGCAGGCGCGGAGCCGCTCGAAGGAAGCGCATTCTGGAAAAAGGACTTCAGGTCACATCACATTTGCACGTGGGATCATGGAATGGCAGCAGAGCGACCCGTGGAAAATGAGACACCCGCCTAGCAACGCCATGGGGGCCCCGGGTGCACTCAGAGCCCCACCTCCTCACATCCTCCAATCCCTGGGTGTAATCAGCCTCGGCGCTTCCAATCCCGGGCCCCTCCGAGCATCAGCCCCCCCCCCCCCTCCTTCCCTGGACCCTTGGTACACTCAGAGCCCGCCTCCTCACATCATCCAATCCCTGTGTGTAATCAGTTTCAGCTCTTCCAATCCCAGGCCCTCCGAGCATCGCCTGCTCCTCCAATCCCTGGACCTTCTGTGCACTCAAAACCTTGGTTCCCCCAATCCCGGTGCACTCATAGCCTCAGCTACTCCAATCCGGGGCCCTTAGAGCCTCGGCTCTTCCAATCCAGAGGCACTGGGTGCACGATTTGCATCAGCTACTCCAACCCCAGGGCCTTAGGTGCATTCAGAGCCCCGGATCTTCCAATCCCAGGGCCATGGGTGCATTCAGAGCCCACCCCGGATCTTCCAATCCCGGGGCCAGAGCCCCGGATCTTCCAATCCCGGGGCCATGGGTGCATTCAGAGCCCCGGATCTTCCAATCCCGGGGCCATGGGTGCATTCAGAGCATCGGATCTTCCAATCCCGGGGCCATGGGTGCATTCAGAGCATCGGATCTTCCAATCCCGGGGCCATGGGTGCATTCAGAGCATCGACTCTTCCAATCCCGGGGCCATGGGTGCATTCAGAGCATCGACTCTTCCAATCCCGGGGCCATGGGTGCATTCAGAGCATCGACTCTTCCAATCCCGGGGCCATGGGTGCATGCATAGCCCCAGATACTCCAACTCCAGAGCCTTGGGTGCATTCTGATCCTGGCTCTCCCAATCCCTGGGTGCATTCTGATCCTGGCTCTCCCAACCCCTGGGTGCATTCGGAGCCCCGGCTCTTCGAATCCCTGGGTGAAATCAGAGGGTCGACTCTTCCTATCCCGGGGCCCTATGTGCACGCATAGCCTCAGCTACTCCAATCCCAGAGCCTTGGGTGTATTTAGAGCCCTGGCTCTTCCAATCCCTGGGTGCATTGAAAGCCTCGGCATCTACAATTCCACCTCACTTTGCTGTAATGGAGGAGAGCCACACCCTTCTCACACATGGCTGTAGAGCCGCACCCTGCCAAGCACCTGGGCATGCAGGCCTTCCCTTATGGCCTTTGGTAAATAAAGGCTTGGCAGCCCAAGAACACGAGAGGGGATTGCTGCAAATCCTTTTGAACGCTACCCACGGCCCATCATAGCGGCAGCCCTGTGCAACCAGCTCTACTGTGGCAGGATGAGACTGATCAAGAAGCAATTCAAACAGCGACTACACTTTCAAACAGAGAAATGTGAGTAATGAGGCACAGCCTCGGTATCCAACAACCCCCCCCCCACCGATCAAAACTCAGCAAGATAAAAGAACGAGGTAGCACGACAGGGAACGCAGCAGCCACCCATTGGCAGGCCGGCCCCTACACAGTGAAATCAAGGAGGGTAGACAGCCCCAGAAGCCCAGAGCGACGTATTATCTACAGACCAAGTCAAAGTTAACATTTGAAACTAAACGATACATACCACCCAAATAAACCAAGCTTCTTTTATCTAGTATGCAAGGATGAAAAGGTAGAAAGGGCCCACTCCGAATTGGAATATATGCATGAAGATTCCAGATCTATGTGAACCGGGCCCCTGGATTCCCCTAACTGGCACCACGTATGATCTTGCTCCCGCCCCCCCCCTCCACCACCCCGTTTCTTGCAGCGCTCTATAAATCCCATAGGTATACATTTGATTTCCTGCCAAAGGAAGACGTTGGTTACCTGTAGCACCTGTTCCCCAGCAAGGGTCTTACATGCTCTTGAATATTGCCAGTCAGGCTGGGAATCCTCAGTAAAATTAAAGCAGTTTTGCGTTAAAGCTCAAAACTGCTTGTTGCTTCTATAGCCTATTGCTGTCACTTTGGATCATGTAGCCCCAGCCAATGACTCGTCCACCCAAGCTCCTCCCCTGGTGGCCATCCTCAGATTTGGTTGTGCATGTAAAGTAGTAGTAGGAACCAAGACAAGCCAGAAAGGGGAAGGAGGGAGGGTTTGCATGTGAATCCATGCAAGACGCATGCTGAAGAACAGGAGTTACAGGTAAGTAACTTCTTCCTTCTATAGCATGTTTTGCACATATTCACATGCTCATGAAAATGATTAAACAACAGTACATATACACAACCACCAGAGGTGGCAAGGCTTACAGAAGCAATACACTTACCCCTGAAACAGACTCGCCTCAAACAAACAGGCTGCAAAGGAATGCCTGGCCAACTCTGGACTCCTCCCTGGAATCGCTGTCGACGAAGTTGAATCTTGTGAAGGTGTGGATAGACCGCCACGTAGCAGCCCTGCAAGAGAAAAGCTGTAGTTGCTACGATGGCTCTGGCGGTGTGGGCTTTCGGCCGGCCTGGCAATGGCCTTTTGGCCAGACAATGCTCGATACAGCCGGAGATCCACCTGGACATAGTAGCCTCAGCCAAGGCCTTCCCATGTCCCAAAGGTCAAACATTGACGAAAAGCTGAGAAGTCTTTCCAAAGTCCTTTGCGCGTGCAACATAGAACTTTAAAGCCTGTGCAACATCCAGCAAATGCAACGATCTTTCAGCGGGTGAAGAATGGTTTGCAGAAAACACTTGTTTAGATGAAAGTCCAACGGGAGCTTTGCCATGAAGGTGGAGTTCGCAGAACAACTTTAGCTGAATTGAATGATAAATACGGAGACTTACAGGAGAGAGCCTCTATCTCCCCCACCAGTCTAGCTGAGGTGAACGACCAGGAAGGCGGCCTTCCATGACAAACTTCAGGGAGGCCTGATGCATAGGTTCAAACAGGGGCCTATTAGTTTAGACAGTATTACAGTTAGCTCCCACGCAGGGGCAGGAGGCTTCACCAGAGGGAAGGTTTGGAATAGGTCCTTGAGGAACTCATTAACAAGCCTGTGCAACCACAGTGAGAGCTTGCCAAGAGCCTGTGTGTACCGGGATATGGCAGCCAGGTGGACCTCGATAGATGCATGGGCAAGGCCAGCCTTGGCCAGTGAGAGCAGATATGGGAGAAGCTACGGCACCATCACACGCAGCGTAGAAATCTTCCATGGGCAAGACCACACTGCAAAACACTTCCACATGTGCCTGTAGCAAGCCAGCATAGAGGGGGGCCTGGCCTTGACTAGAGTAGAGTATTCTTGTATTTCAAATGCAAAGAGCAGCGCCCAAATTCTAGATCTGCAGGAGCCAGGCCTCGAGGATCAGACGCTGGGTTGTGATGCAGGATTGATTCCCCATTCTCTGAAGAGCAGGTCTGGAAGCGGAGGCAGTTTGATGGCTGAAACAACCAACAGATGCAGAAGGTCAGAGAACAAGATCTGCCTGGGCCAGGCAGATGCAATGAGTATCATCTTGCAGTGGCAACCTCAGTGTGTATTGATCACTCCTAGCAACAGGAATCAGCGGTTAGGCGTACAGGACGAGGCTCTCCCAAGGGAATGAGAAGGAATCCTCAAGACTCCATGGTTGAGGATACCTACTGGCAAACTTCTGACACTTGGCGTTGGTAGCTGTCGCAAAGAGGCTGATCTGAGGGTGACCCCATTCATTGGAGAGACACTTGCGCTTGCTGGAGCTCCCATTCATGGCAGGATCGCAGCTCCCTGCTGAGAGAGTCTGCGATAGTGTTCTGAACCCCCGCCAGGTGAAACATACGAGAAACATTAATGGAGTAATGGCCCAGCACCACAGATTCTGTGCCTCCCGAGAAAGCGCAGTGGAGCGCATCCCACCCTGTTTTCTGGTGTAAAACGTGGTGGAGGCATGGTCTATGAAGAATTGCACCACCTTCCCCTGGAGCCAAGGCTGAAAAGACGAGAACCAAGAAAGCTGCCTGCAGTTCCAGGACGCTGATGTGCAGCAACTCCTCTTCCGGGAGCCAGAGGTCTCTGGCGTGATAATGTCTTGCGTGGGCCACCCCTCAACCCTCCAGAGAGGCGTTGGTCATCACTGTAGCCTGATACACAGGGATCTGAAAAGAAGGAAACCGAGATGCTGGCAAACTGACCACCATTGCACAACCTGACGAAATGCTGGACTGAGGGCTATCTTGTCATTCCATGCATCTGGCATCCAGAAACTCGAAGTGGTCTCCTCTGCTGTCTGCAAAAGGGAACTAAATGGATGCAGTAAGGCATAATACCCAGCAGGGACTTGGACTTGACTAGTGCAACGGAAGTGGTCGATAGCCTTTGGACCTTTCCCAGGATGGCCTTTACGCTCTCTTCCGAAGGCGTCGCTAGACACGCAAGAGTGTTGAGGCGGGCACCAATAGTGCGTTCTGAGATGGTGCTACACAGGACTTCTGATAGTTTATCGAGAATCCCAGAGAAGTCAGGGTCTGGATGGTTTAGAGCGGAATCGGATCAGCCAATCGTCCAGCTAAGGATAGAAGTGTATTCCTTTCTTCTGCAGGTACGCTGCCACCAGGGCCAAGCATTTGGTGAACACCCTCTGGAATGATTTTAGGCCGAATGGAAGGGCCTTCAACTGGTAATGGTGCCCCTGAATGATAAAACACAGGAATTTCTGGTGTTTGCCATGAATGGGGGATGCGGATTTAAGCATCCTCCAAGTCTAGAACGGGTCTCCAACCTCATGACTTCTTCCTTACCAGAAAGTATCTGGAGTACACTCCGGAGGCGCTGAGCATTTTGACCCTTTGCTTAGCATGGCTGGAACCTCTTTAGTATCTGCGCCACGTGCTGTTCTTGTCGTTGGAATAGGAGGAACGGGAGGGCATTTGTCCTGCAATTAGTGAGTGGGACCCTGCTGAAGGACATAGGAGCACCCATTTTTCTGCGGAGATCTTCGCCACTGATCAACAAATTACAATAACTGGCCTCCCACTGGGGTGCTGAAGTGGGGGCACAGGTCCCGGGTCGGTTCAGGCCTGGTTTGGAATCGGCGTCTTGGATGGGTGGGGGGCTAGTGGGGGCAACGAAGACGCTAGTTGCCACTTCCATTGCATAAGCCTGGCAGCGTCCCCTATATGTCTCCTGCGTGGCTGAAGGGGAGGGGATAGGAGGAGGTGAAACGCTTGGAGGATCTCGAGATTTTCCCTTCAGAGAAGCAAAAGGACAGCCGCATCTGCGGGAGAGTGCCCCAAGAACGTGCCTTCTCGGTTATTATGGCTTGCAGAGTCATCGACTGCCTTCCGGAAGAGGTTGTCAACATGGAATGGCAGGTCAACCACCTTTGCACATCCGTGCAGAAGTTGGTGGCCTTGAGCCAACCCTGGTTGCGGAGGGCCACCCCATTGCCCATCTGGCTAAAGTCTGAATCTGTGATGTCCAGGGCGACTGATCACATGGTCGGAGGCTATGTCCCCCTCCGTGGAACAGGGCCAGGGCCTTGGCCTTCTTGTGCTCCGGAAGGAAATCGAGGATGGGTCCCAACTTGTACCATAACTCTCAGTCATATCTCGAGAGAATGGCTAGGGCATTGGCAGCCTTGATCATAGATGCCACCGTCATGATGATGCGCTTCCCAGTCGCATCCAGTTTTTTACCCTCTTGCTCAGGAGGAACCATAGACGAGGAAGGCGGTTTGGAGAACCTCTTCCTGGCAATGGACGAGACCAGAGTACGCGATGGTTGGGACCTGAGACACTTAGGGGCCGAGTCTGTTACCCAGTACTTTTCCAGAAAATCCCTTGCAGGAGTGGTGGTAGGAGTCTTCATGACCAACAGCCCAACCTCCCAGATGTCATCCAACTGGGTAACTGAAATGATGGTCCTCTTGGAGGACTCCTGTCATTCGAAAAGGAAACATTCCTTTTTCTTTTCCTGAGGCATAAGATTGAATAGCTTCATCGCCCTCAAGATCAGTGAATGCAACAACCAGCTCTCATCTGGCAGAGAGTCCCTGTAGTGCACCTCTACGTCAGGAGGTTCCCCATCAGCAGGAACATAGGAATTGAATTCAGCGAACGGAGGATAGCACGGGCAACACGCTTGTCTTCGAAACAAGACCACGCATAGCAACAGAGGTTCGAATCCCGGGTCCACGCTTCGAAACAGAACTCCGGTACGGTATTAGGTGCATTATAAAAAACAATTAAATTAATAAAATCAGGCCTGGCATACCCTGGGTCGTGACAGTATCAGTGTCTGTCTGGGCTGCTTCATCCACCACAGGAGGAGGTGGAACCGGCAATGGCTGAGAGGTAAAATGGGCAGGATGAGACTGAGTCGGTTGAGCTCAAGTAGGCCTCTGAGGGCTCCTTGCAAGAGCAGGAATGGCAGCAGCCAGTAGACATTGCTGGATCTCATGCACCAGTGTATGCAAAGTAGTCAAAATTTCCAATGACATCCCTTGGTGCAGTAACAGGTGCTGGGCCCTGAAGTGAAGGGCTAAAAGGCAGAGTTGGTTGGTGGGATGGTGCCCTCTGCCGAGTTATTGGTAAAACGGGATCAGGCTTCCTCCCCTCGACCACCCTCCTGGTCAGAGTAAAATTCCTCTGGCAGGTCCTCCTCAGAATTGGGGAGGGGAAGTGTGTTGGTGGTGGCGCCCTTCCTGGAGGTCCCAGGGGAAACAGGGTGAAAAGCAGTATGGCCTTGCTGGGCCTAGGTAGAAAATCGTGAGCTGAAGGCGCCTCTTTCACCAAATCCGAGTCCTTAGGAAAAGTGGCAATGACTGGAGCCCGAGAGCAGGAAAAGGTGTGGTTATGGACGGGACTACTGTCTGCACCGCCAACAGAGGTCTAGGCGGTAAGGCTACTCTGACTGTGGTAACTATCGTAGTGGCAGCAGTGACTGTCGTGGACAAGCCCCCTGGCAGGAATTAAGTCGTCGACAGAATACCAGTTTTCATAGACCAAGTTGTTGACGGGTTGATGAATGAGGTAGTCGAGGAGCTCTGATTCGACAACGGTGGAGCTGCTAATGGGTCCTTGAACGGCATGCCCTTTGACAAGGTCTTATGTTGGGCCGCTGGCATCAGAAAATTCCTTGCAGATGGGATCTGTCCAATTGAAGGTAAGCTAACCGTCGACTGAGACAGTGACCATAATCCCTCCAATCGGAGTCCTGCAGCTGCGGTGATGAAGGCGGCATTGGAGCGTGCAATGACCTCACCCGTTTTGGCATCTTCCCCAGGGAAATGTCCTCAAAGGATCTCTACTTCTTTGTCAGAGGGAGCACACTATTGGTGTCTGCTGACCCTGGAAGAGGCATAACAACGCCCGGATGCCCTGTCAGAGGACTTCCCTTTCTTGATCCATAACACTAAACAACCTATGGTGGTTTAGTGTCTTGGAGGAGAAGGCCTGGCATAGCCAGGAGGACCGCTCAGGCGCAACGAGTTTGTCTTGGAAGACAAGGCAAAGCAACACAGGTTTGAACCCCGGGCTCGCCCTTAGAAACTGGTCCCCGGTATTAAGCGTGTTACAATTATAATTTATAATATTGAACATCCCGACCATGATGCGGATGGATGTAGGCAGTAGATGCACTTGAGGTGCCAATCTTTGAAGGTTATTGTTTTTCTAAGCTGCTGGAGCGACCCAATTGGGGGGGGGGGGGTGTGTGTGTGTGTGTGTGTGTGTGTCATCAGCACTTGCAATGAGAAGGAAGTTCTGGTGGCATTGGGGAGGGATGAATCTGGTCTTTGGATGCTCTTAAGGTGACATACTTTTTATTTATTTATAAAAATGCACCGAACCCGGGGGCATCTGGGCACTAGTTTACATGAAAGTAGTGATTACTAATGGTTATAAACATAGGTGGTACATACATGGTGTATAGATCTGAGTTTCTGGTCTGTGGAGGTGACAATTGCCACGTGCCAATAGAGTTGTGCGAATTCAATTGTTTTTGGAGGTCTTGGGAAAAGAGGTTTTGAGGCCCTTGCAGAAGGACCTTTGAGCTAGAGGCAGGGCATTCCAGAGTTTGGCAGCGATCACAGGGAAGCTGCTGCCTCCGGCCTGCCGACGCCTGTATCTGGAAATGGCTAGTAAGTGCGAGTAGTCACAGCCCGCGTAGGTCTGATGGATTGGGCCTTGGAGAATCTTCTGGACAAGTATGTCGGGGCAGTGTTTGATGGACATTTGAGGAGAGACAGCGTTTTGAACATGATGCGTTCTTGGACAGGGAGCCAGTGGATATTTTGTCTAGCTGTGGAGATGAAATCTTTTAGGGATGTTAGGCGTGGCTCTACGTTATTCTGGATGACCTGTAATTTTGTTATGTTGCGGGAGTTGGAGCCTGTAAACAGGGAGTTGCAATAGTCAATCCTGGATAGTAACGGCCTCTAGTAAACGTGATGCAGCTATCAGCGTTTTTTGAGTGTGCATTTCTTTACACCGGGATAAGGTGACCAGCTGCATTTTTATTTATTCACATATTTATAAAAACCTTACAGGAAATCGGGCAAGAACCCCACCCACACCACTGTGGGGTAATCTCCTGTGCGATGCAAGAAGAATCTTGCCAAGTAGCTTCAAGTGGAGGAGGAGCTCGACCACACCGTTAAGTGGCCAATGAAGGCTCTGGTCAGCATACCACAGAAAGCCTAGGCGATTTTCATTTGCTATGAAGTGGAGGGAGGTGGTGGGGGGGGGGGCATAGTGTGGCCAGTTGTTCGAAGTGGGGTCCCATTACAAGATTCTTAGTTTTAACTCTGCTGAGTTGACAGCATTCAGCCAAGCTTGAATGTTATGCAAAGCATTACACAAGGGGCCAAACCGCTCACACTGACCAGAGATGCACAAATATGGCTGAACGCCATCTGCACAGGAGTGAAAAGGGGGTGGCACATGCTGTTCGCACTTATTTGGCATTCCTGTATAATGCATAAATCCAGTATTCCAAGAACCAGAATGAACTAAGTGAAGACTGACTGCTTTACACACAGCAGACAACTTACGATCTTGCTCAATGAGTTGTGCCGTCAAAGCTTAGACACACCCCAGAAGAGTGTGCGATAACGATGGCGAGCTTGTAGCTGATTTTTGAGAGGGGTATACAGCTTGCTTTATTTTCCTCTCACTACGCGCTTAAGCGCTTTGAGTATAGGCATTGTGTATAGGCGCTACATAAATAAACTATCATATCATACTAGCCCTTTGTTTCTTCGCTCTACGGCTCCATGCTTTGACTCCCCCCGCCCTCCACTGATCTGGGGCACAACAGTGATTTTTGCAGACCTTGCTGAATCCAACAACGAAGAAGAATCACAGACCTTGCTGCATCCAGCCCCTGACACGTATTTTATCTGTGCAGGCAGACAGACCTGCCTTTACTGGTGAGTGCTCCCCCAACTACGTGATTGCAGTGCCTTTTCCATCCGGCACTGTGTTTCAGGGCCATTGTGCCTGCTCCAGCTTGCTGCTGCGAGATAGCCGCCCTCTTCCTCAGCACCGTGTTGCTATGGAGCTGTGTCCACAAGGCCACTGATTGGGCCTTTTCTAATTTAATATGGCCAATGCAAAGCCTGCAGGCGTGAAGCCAGCCCCCTATCCGAACGCCACCACTGTTTGCTCCTGTCCACTGCCTGGCTGTCTCCCCCTGTACTCTATTGCTTCCCTTGTGATCGTGATCCTTGCACTCACTACCAGCCCTCTAAGGCCAACAGCTACCTCACTCTCCCTCTACCTATTAACACTTCTGACACTGCTGGCTTTCCATTACATCATCCTTCTCATCTGGACTTCCACTTTCATTACGGCATTCTGTGACTAGCGGCACACTATTTCCATCTGCCTTGCATATTTGCCTGTGCCTAGTGACTGCATTGTGCTTCTCTCTTTCTCCCTCCCCTTCCCCCTCCCCTTCCCCCTCCACTCCACCTATGGTGCTCTCCCTTACTCATATCTTCTCAAACTGTTTCTCTATTGACTATCCTGTCCTTCTTAATAAGTCTGTTAGGAAGAAGTTCAAAAGGGATATCCTGGTCTCCAACCCAGGCCTCCCTATCACGGATACCTACACCAGCGCTTCTTCCAGGAAGATCCTCACCGACATCCCCAGTCGTTCCTTCGCCAGACCTATGGACTCTTCATATGGTCTCTGTGCCCTCTCCTTACTCTTCTCCTCTCATTAATGGTGGCACCTGGTGGGAGGCCCTACTGGCTTCCTTCCTCTCCTCTAAGATCATCATCAATGTTTACCTCAATAGCAATGTCTTGGACCAAGGCCCTCAAGCAAACCTCTTTGATAAGGCGCGGGAAGAGTATCAATTTTCTTTCCACTCCTGCAGTCCGTCTCTCCCTCCTTCAGCTTTCTCGCTTGCCTCTCTCTGCCACATCTCAGGTGCTCTCATCCTCCTCCTTGGCTACCTTTCCCTCCTCTCCCTCCTCCCCCCTACCTCGGGCTCCTTCTACACCTCCGCAGGTAGTAACTCCGATTTGTACCCTTCCCCAGAAGTCTTTCAAGGATGGCAACCTTCTCCACCTAACCACTCTTAACTCTCGCTCAACCGTCAAACACTCCTCTGACATCTGTCGTCTCCTGGAAGAACTCGACCTTGACGTCCTTGGTCACACAGACATGGTTCACAGCCAGCTCTGTCACGAGCTTTGACACTCTCCTTCCTGATGGCTACAAAATCCTCTGCGCACCCAGATCCAACAGTTCCGGCGGGGGCATAGACCTGATCTACCCAGAGTGGATTCCTGCCTCTGTCATTCCTACGCAGTCCTATTCCTCCTTTGTATTCTCTCTCCCACTCTCTCCCAGTGGCTACTATCTACCAAACACCTGGTCAAATCTCCCCCTTCCTCTCCGAGTGGGCTGACCGCTCTATCTACCTCCTGGCCCCAACCACTCAACTCCTCCTCCGAGACGTCAACATCCGCCTGGATGCCTCCCGTCTTGCCACTGGCCTCTTTCGCGACCTTTGCAACACTCTCTCTCCCTCTCCATTCTTCCCGCTGGCCCAACTCACTCTGCAGAGCACACTCGATGTTCTGATCGCCTCAAACCTCCGACTCTCTAACCCTCTCACCACTCCCCTCTCCTGGAGTAACCACTTTCTCCTTTCATCTCTCTCTTTCCACCCCTCAGGCCAAACCTACCCCTACATTGCCGCCCACCTTCTCAGTCATTCGACTCATGAAGCGTGTCTCAGTTGAGGCTTTCCCTGCCTCTTTCACTTCCCCTCCTGAACCTCTGGCTGACTCACACCCCGACACAGCCCTTTGTATGCTCCACTCTGCTATCTCCGACTTTCTCGATGCACTTGCCCCTGTCATGAGGATCCGCTTGAAGCCTAAAGCCAAGTGCAACTCCTGGTTCGACTCAGAACTTGTCACCCTTAAACGCAAGCCTAGGGTTGCTGAGAGGAAATGGTTGGCATCTTGCACATCCTCTTGCAAACTGGCCTGCTGCCTACTCCAACAGCAATACCGACTCTGTCCTCACTAAGAAGAGAGCTCACATAGAGGCCTGCGTCTCTGCGGCATCTGACAATTTGGCCGAACTCTCTAAAGTCTGCAAGGAGCTAGCCAATCCTGACGCAGTCTCTACCTCTCCTTTTCCGTCCCAGGCCCTCTGTATAGACCCGGCTTCTCACTTCATTTCTAAAACTCAGGACAACCTGTCCACCCTCTCCGCCTCTTCTGCTTCTCCCTCCAGCCTCTCCTCATCCTCCAGCCCGCCTGTGGCCACCCCACTCCCTTCTCTGCGTTTCCGCTCTTCTCCCCTGAGGAGGTGTTAGGCAGAAACCTGTGCAGTTCCCTCTGGGACCACTGCAAAAGATTTAAGACTACAGGTGTTGGCAGTAAACCCACTTGGTAGCAGTCCGCACCGCACAGATTCACTGTGGTAGCTGTGGCTGAGCAGTCAGACTTCCCTCAAGAAGAGTTAGGCAGTATACAGAGGATACATAATAGGTACAGAGGTACAATAGCACAAGCAAACACTGACCAGAGCTAGGTGTAAAAGTATAAACTTATTTATTAAAGGTACACTCATAAATTACACTAGCACATTAGAAAAGGTAAGAAAGTCAAACACAGTTACTATTACTCATATGTACATCCCTAATCGTTTGTTGGACAATTCTAAGTTAACACCACTTATTTCCAACCAGAGGTGAGCGCTTAACGTTAGATGGTACTCCAACAAGTATTACGAAAAGGGATGGAAAAGGCAGAAATAAAGAGAGCAGTAAGGTAAAACACTTTTCACATAAGGTTAGCAAAGACAGTCAATGGTGGAACAAGGGGAATTAGTTCGGGGCCCGCGTTAGAGGGAGCCAGGCGAAAATGTGCCCAAGATCACACAATGTCACAAGTCTTTGCAGGTGAGTAGAAAACGGTTTTACTACGGTTCTGAAAAGTTTAGTTAGGGTGTCCCAGACCTACCCAGGTTCGAGAGCCGAGGGCTAAATCTACCCCGTACAATCAGTGGCAAGGGAGGCCAGGCGGAACACAGTACCTTTAAAAGTGGAAAGATTCCTCCAGCGGTGGTAGTCGTTCCTGGTAGTGGGTGCAAGTCGCGGCGTCGTCCCGAGGAAGAGGCGATCTCGACGGGGAAGAAGGCTGCAGGTCGTTGCACTACCAGGGATGAGGCCAGCCGTGGAGTTCTCCGGTCACAAAGGATTTTTACCCCTCTTTCGCGGTTGAGGTAAAAAGTGGTATCCCGGTTGCCGGGGTGCTTGGCACAGGCAAGGCGGCCACGAGATGCTTCGGGACGGCGAAAAGAAGGCAGCAACTGGTTGTCCCCACCAGTTAAGGGAAGAAGACTCTCCGGCGGGAGATCTCCTCTGTCGTCGGGAAAAGTGGTGAGACGATTCTGCAGGGCTTCACCGGTGGTGTCGTCTTGGCAGGTCGGCTCGGCTTCTCCCTCTTCGGCTTCTTAGGTCCTGTGGCGACTTCTGAAGGACCAGTCCCAAAAACCCTGCTTTTATGCAGCAAACCCCCATTCATACAGCCTAGCTGTCGCTCAAAACATGCTAAGTGGTGAGCGGGGTGGCTCACCACTTGGGCCAATCACACTAGAGTGCGACCTGAGTTGGCAAGGCAACTCGGTCCAGGGTGCCTAAACCCCCTCCCACACCCCCTATGGTACCCAGACAGAATGGCACCACTTTGGAGGGCTTCTGTGCAGAAGCCCGCCAAAAGTGGAACAAAGGCTCGACTCGGGTTCAGGGCTACTGAAGTGAACCTAGACGCCATTTTGGCGGCGAGTTCCGGCAAAAAATCCCAACCGGTGAATTTATATTAAATAAATAAACCGGCGGTATCTTTAACATTGCACCAAAAAGTGGTGCATCAAAAACCAATGGGAAATCCCATTGGGAAATATTCCGGTGGAATATTTCCGTGGTATCCACTGCCACCAGCCAGAACTCGGCGAGGGGGGACGGGACAGTACCCCCTCGACAACAGACCCAGGGGCAATCTAATTGCCCCTACCAGTACTTCCACAGTAAGATGGTTTGTACTGGTTAAGTTCCTAAGTTAAGACTAGTAAAGTCAATGGTAACTTTACAGACCCAGGGAGACAGTAGTCAGTCCCAGGGTGTGGAGTCTATGTTTGGGGGTCTCTAGGACACCCCTGTGCTACTGCACTGAGGGTGCTGTGTAACACATATTCAAAAACCAATGATGGCCTATGGGGAAAATTACCCCCTAGCCCATAAGCACATAGCAAGTCACAGAGAACACTCTCAAGTCATGTCCAAGAGTGAGGGTAAAAGAGTCTCACTCTTGGCAGGAGAAAACAAACCCCACAAAATCCAGCAAAGCTGCTGGGGGACTCACTAGGTTAGGAAATTCAGCCTAAACAGAGAATTCTTCCTAACAGGAGATTTCTAGACAAGTCTGATCTATGGAAACCTCATCAAAACAGCTTCTTCCCTGTTCTTCCAAAACCATCAAGGAACACATTGAGACCCTCGCCCCTGCCTTGGCCGAATTCGGCAACCACTCTTTCGCATCTGGAACCTTCACCTCCCCCAGAAGCACACTTTTCCGCTCTTCTCAAGAAACCCACTGCCGACCCCTCCCTTCCGGCTAATAATCACCCGATCTCTATCACTCCTTTCCATGGGCAAACTCCTTGAAAAGCTGGCCATCTCCCAGCTTAATCTTCACACTGAACCTGTTTGTCTCCATGACCATCAGTCTGGCTTCAGAGCAGCCAGAAGCATGGAAACTGCTCTCCTGAACATCTGTGAAGACCTGCTCACTAACCTTGATTCTAATGTCCCCTCTGTCCTCATCCTTCTTGATCTCTCCTCTGCCTTTGACAGGGTCAATCATGCCATCCTGCTCAACCCAGCTCTGTGATAACCTGGGTATCACTGATCAGGCTCTGGCCTAGCTGACCTCTTTCCTCTCTGACCAACTTGTCCTCTCTTCCATCTCTCGCTCTCTCTCCACCTGCGGTGTTCCCCAGGAGTCTAACCTCTCTCCGTGGTTGTTCAACCAATACTTGTCACCTCTCGCCCACTGCATTGCTGCACTCTGCTCCAACTTCCAATGCTATCCGAAAGACACTCAGCTTCTTTTAGGCTCCCCTCTGCCATCTCCTCTGCTTCTCTCATCCCCGACTGTCTGCAATCCAAGAATGGTGCGCTGCCAATGATCTCTGCCTGAATGCCAGCAATACAGAAATCCTCCTCATCGGCTCACCTACATCTCTTTACCTGCACTCTCTGGCCAGCCTCCCTTGGCCCTCTTCCTGCTCCCACATGTGAGGCTAGGAACCTTGAGGTTATCTTCGCCTCCACTCTCTCCTTCACTCCCCACATCTGTGACGTCTCTAAGAAGTCAAACTACCAACTTCACCCTCCTCAGAGGTATTCTTACCTTCCTCTCATTCCCCCAGAAGCTCACTGTCTCCAGAGATCTGGTTCTCTCTAGGCTTGACTACTGTAACAGCCTCTTTTTAAATCTGCCTGCCTCTACTCTCCGTCCTCTCCAACTCACCCAGAACAGGACTGCGAGACTGGTTCTTGGCCTCCAGCCCAGGGTTTGCATTTCTCCAGCACTTAAATCTCTCCATTGGCTCCTAGTGGCTGCAAAGCTCAAATTCAAGACTCTTTGCATTGTCCACAAGGCCTTTGGGGGCCTGGGACCAAAATGTCTCCAGCTTTCTCTTCTGATGCATCTCCCTACTCAAGCTCTTCGCTTTTCCACCTCCAACTCCTTGATGGTCAATCGCTTTTCCAAGCAAAGAGCTCGAGGCAGATCTCTCTCTTCAGCTGGGGCCTCCTTCTGGAACACCGTCCCTGCCTCTCTGAAACTTGAGCAGAACCATCTCCGGTTCCGGAAGCTGCTCAAGACCTTCCTCTTTGCTTCTGCCTTCTCCCTTCCTCTTACCTGCTGATCTCCTGTCTGATACTGCACTGATTATCTGAACGTCGAGCACAGGTCCCTGCCCCCCATTTGCACACCTGCACCTCCACCTGGCAACACTGCACTTTGGGGCTGTATATGTTACCCTATAGTGCCCTTAGCTGCACTTTCCAATTTCTTGCTGCCTGCACTAAACCCCTGCACTGCCACTTGTTGGCCGCCCTTTTATTTGTATATGTTATTACTTTGTGTTTTGTCGATCATATGTCCTGCACTTCTCCCCTCCCCTTCGCCTGGCACTTCAACCGTTTTCCCCCTCTCCGCACGTGCGCAATCTCATTGTAACTGGGGCTAGTAAGATCGTTGACTTGTTCCCCCTTGTTCCCTTCTAATGCCTCGTCACACCTTGAAACACTTAGGCGCGCTATAAATAAAACCCATCATAAGAACCTTTTATACATGTGCCGAGCCACACAAAGCCCGACGCGTTTCTAGTGCATCAAGCAATGCGCTATGGGACTCGGATGCAGGTGGTGGGAAGGGGGATTCGGCGACGTGCATAGTTTGGTACCACCAGACTTGCCACTGGCCCATAGTGAGCAGCGTCCAGGCAGAGCACTCGCGCCGCAGAGTTCACAAGGCTGCCCCTTCACTGCTTCAATAGCACAGTGTGCTGGGAATTGAACATTTCGCCGTAGGCTACCTTAGACGTGGAGTTTACTGATGACAGTATCTCGTGCACTTTGGGGAATGGCTGGGCACAACAGGCGAGGGGGGCACAACAGGCGAGGGGGGGCACCAGGCACATCAGGAAAACGCCGCAGCAGCGTTCGAGGATTCTGCGCGGCCCAGAATAGGAGTACACGTACACGACGGAGTGAGGCAGGGTCACGCACCCATTGATTTTCCGTTCCGATACAGATTGCACACAACGCGGCACACCATGTGGCGCCCGTGGTCTCACCAACCACTCGCCAGAGAGTAAACAAGGCACCTCGGAATGGCAGAACTACAGATGGCCACGCTGTGGCCTCCGAGCTGTGCTTAGGCTGTTCTTGGCTGAATGAAGACGCTCAGACGTTGCCCACTCATGTAGACGAAGTAGTGGAGCAGCACTGGGTGGCCGCTCTGGCGTACACAGGGCCTAGGATCAGCTGAAGCAGCACTCGGTAGCCGCACTGGCATACACCGGGCCGAGAATCAGCTGGAGCAGCACTGGTGGTCGAACTGGAGTACACAGGGCCTAGGATCAGCTGCAGGCTGCGGCACTGGATGGCCACACTAGCATGCACAGGGTCCAGAAACAGCTGAAGCAGCACTGGGTGGCCGCACTGGCATACACAGGGCCTAGGAACAGCTGCAGGCTGCGGCACTGGATGGCCACACTAGCATGCACAGGGTCCAGAAACAGCTGAAGCAGCACTGGGTGGCCCCACTGGCATACACAGGGCCTAGGAACAGCTGCAGGCTGCGGCACTGGATGGCCACACTAGCATGCACAGGGTCCAGAAACAGCTGAAGCAGCACTGGGTGGCCGCACTGACATACACAGGGCCTAGGAACAGCTGCAGGCTGCGGCACTGGATGGCCACACTAGCATGCACAGGGTCCAGAAACAGCTGAAGCAGCACTGGGTGGCCGCACTGGCATACACAGGGCCTAGGAACAGCTACAGGCTGCGACACTGGATGGCCACAGTGGCATGCACAGGGCCCAGTATCAGCTGCAGTATTGGATGGCTGCACTGGCATACACAGGGCCCAGGATTAGGCGGCAGCAGCAGCCCTGAATGTCGGCACTGGCATACACCAGGAACAGCTGCGAGACCTGATGGCAGCACTGGTGTACACTGGGCTCAGAATCAACTGGAGCAGCACTGGAGGGCCGCAATTGCATACACCGGCCACGGGATCACATGTAGGCTGCAGCACTGGATGGCTGCACTGGCGTACACGGAGCCCAGGATCAGCTTAACAGCAGTGGATGGCCGCAGCTGAAGCAGCTGAGTGGCTGCACTGGGCCCAGGATTAGCTGAAGCAGCAATGGCAATGGGCAGCCGCACCGGGCCCAGGACCAGCTGAAGCAGCACTGGGTGGCCGCACCATGCCCAGGATCAGCTGAAGGAGCACTGGGTGGTCTCACTGCCCTACAGTGGGCCCATGATCAGCAGAAGCAGTACTGGATGGCTGCACCAGGATCAGCTTGGTCTACTGAGCCTGTGGATTACTGAACTGTACATATACTCCCTGCAACAAAGTTTAGAACCTCAACTATGCCCCCGGCCACCACCCATAAACTACACCTTCTGCCTCGTCCGTACATCCTCTGAAGCACAAAGGTCTGAAGCGGAGGGGGGCGCAGAACACCTGAGGGGTGCAGAGCAAGTAAGGTCCACGCTGAGTGTGTGGGGTAGGGAATGAACGAGCAGGTGAACGCAGCTGGGGGCGGTGCAGAGAATGCGTGTGCTACAAAATGCAGTGCCAAAGTTGATAGAAGAAAAATGTGGGCTTTTTGGCGCCTTTTCAGGAGCTTGCATAAACGGGTCAAAGAGTCCTAGCAGGACTAACAGCACACGCTGAAATGACAGTTTGTCCCTGTGACGAGAAAGGGGTTTTCTGAAATGGTCTATTTAGGGTAATACTCTTCGGGTCCTCTGCAGCTTGTTTTAAGCAGCACAGTATTTTCAGCATTACCAAAGTACTGTAGGGCCACAGGTCACCGCTAAGCAGTAGAAGGGGCCCAGGATCCATATGAATTTATAGCAAACGGAGGCACAAATCAGCAGGGCATCCAAGATACTTTTCTGCACACCAGCTGGGGGGCACTGAAGCCAAGCGGGAATGCGGCTCATGCCTCCATCAGAAACAGCTTTAGGGCACAGAGGCCCACACACTCCTCCAGAAGCCTGAGGTGTCCACATTTTCTGCCTTCCCACCCCTACACCTGGTTAAGGAGTACCCTTCTTACACTCCTCCAGAAGCCTGGGCTGCCGACATGTTCTGCCTTCCCACCCCTACACCTGGGTTAGGACTACCCTTCTTACACTCCTCCAGAAGCCCGAGGTGTCCACATGTTCTGCCTTCCAACCCCTACACCTGGTTTAGGACTTCCCTTCTTACACTCCTCCAGAAGCCCAAGGTGTCCACATGTTCTGCCTTCCCACCCCTACACCTGGTTTAGGAGTACCCTTCTTACACTCCGCCAGAAGCCTGGGCTGCCCACATGTTCTGCCTTCCAACACCTACACCTGGTTTAGGAGTACCCTTCTTACACTCCTCCAGAAGCCTGAGGTGTCCACATGTTATGCCTTCCCACCCCTACACCTGGGTTAGGACTACCCTTCTTACACCCCTCCAGAAGCCTGGGCTGCCCACATGTTCTGCCTTCCCACCCCTACACCTGGTTTAGGACTACCCTTCTTTACACTCCTCCAGAAGCCTGGGGTGTCCACATGTTCTGCCTTCCCACCCCTACACTTGGTTTAGGAGTACCCTTCTTACACTCCTCTAGAAGCCTGGGCTGCCCACATGTTCTGCCTTCCCACCACTACACCTGGGTTAGGACTACCCTTCTTTACACTCCTCCAGAAGCCTGGTGTGTTCAACGCATTACACGTTTCCACTGCCGATAACTAGTTTAAGACTACATCCCTTACATACCTCTGAAAGCCTAGGCTGTCCGGGCATTATGCATGTCCCACCCTAACATAACTTTCAAGGAGGTTGTCTTCTACAGAGTGTAGACCTCTTTTCCCATCCTCTGCACTTATCAATTCTAAACCCCTGGATCCTACTTACTTTAGGTGTTCACGCTAGCTTGGCAGAGGAATCGTTCGGAGCTGCCCTGGGTGCAATGTGTAAAGCACTATGGCCGATTTGCCACATGGATTCATTTAGTTCACCCTTTGGAAAGCAGGATAATTCATTGTTAGCGCCAATTCTTGCTCTGATGGAACCCAGCAGGGCACCGCAAATCACCACTGCACAGTAGCTCGAGCACCCCCATCTGAAAGAAGCCCCGCTCGGTCACTGCCTGCCGATAAGGGGCACCGGGTAGAGGCGGCTGCCAAATGCTTGGTCGGAGCAGGATAATTAGACATTTTACAGGAGCAATGCATCAATATGACAGACCCTCGCTCCATATTTATAGGCCTAATTGCTCACTGTCAAGAGTATCAGCCCTTCCCTTACAGAGGGGCAAGCAGCAGATGAAATCCAACGGAAATGCTCAGACGAGGCCTAAACCAACAGTGCTAACCCACCACCTGCGTTGAGACTACTGAGAAGGCGATCTTTTAGGAGGAGGATACATGCGTCAATTATCACAACAGGCTGTTCTGATGCACAACATTTGCATTTCATGTAATGTCCCATTGCGTTTCCAACACCAGTGTCGACAGGGGATGCATTACAAGATGGCTAATCAAGCCACGTACTTGATTTGCACACAATACTTGGGGCAAAAGCGAGCAACTGGTACAACAGCCAATAAATATGCACCACCGCCTGGTCTCAGGCCCCACCTTTACATTTATCGGCCAGTCACTGGTAGGAAGCATGTAAACCCAAAATGTACCAAGTAATCCTCTTTCTGTGGCTTATATCTGCTTAGAATCACACTTCGAATAGTCCACGATTTAGTGGTTGGCTCGGAGTAGAACATTTTTTGAATTCGAAAAAATAGGGCATCAACATGGGCGTTCCTATCACACTATAACTATCCTATGCGTAGAGGTACCCATGATCCCTCACGCTTGGATGTCCTCAGATTTATTTTTGTTCATCATCAATTTGCAAATATACAACCCCCACTCTCCCAAAGAACTCTGTCATTTCTGCCACATAAGTGCCAAGTAAAGCCTTGCTTCATTTCCCTTGTCCTGCACTGAACCAAGCCCCCACCTAGTTCAGATCCCTAAAAAAGCAATGGGAGATTCTTCTTGTATAAAGGAACACTACTTGCCTATCAAGGCCATCAAGAAGCCTACACTAGCCACAATCCCCAGATTTCCCAATTTCCTCTTTACTGGAAGGACGGACCTAATGTTGGCTAAAGTTTCAGGGTTCCTAAAGATTATCCATCCTCACATCTCCATGATGGCCAGTTCCACCACAAAGTTTATTCTAACTAAGAACCGTCACCACAATGTCACATCCACCTCCCCTGGTGCTGGTCCCCAAGTATCGTTCATGCGCAGAATAGCATCTACACAAGAATCAATGAGCAGATCTGCCAAGACTTTCACCATTCTCAACCGGGACTCATAGGACCCACAGCTCTGCATACTTCATTACATTTCCAAACGTCAAACGCTGTGTCCGTCTTTAAAATATGAGCAGTCTCACATTTAAAAAAGAAAAAACAAAACGATTTCTTCTAAACCAACCAGGTTTGCTTGCTGCAGTCCAGAGAACCTCATTTCTGCACTTCCAGTTGCTTTTCTATTCTGTATGAACTTTGTCGCCAGTTCTTTCAATGTAGCGTCTAGCACAATTTTCAGAGTTTTCCTTTCAGCTTGACATGGAGGGCACTTAGGGATATTAAGTGACTTTTCCACACTGGGCACCCATAGCTCACCATGTGAGTCACTGTAGAATCAACTCCCAAGTCTGTGTTCTGCTAGCAGGTGAACAGTCTGAGAAATGACTCTACTCATTCTGCCATCTCGCCAACAGGACTGGAAAGGGGGGTACGCTCCTCTGAAGATAGCTGCCAGAGAAATGTAAGGCTGATAATATAGCTCTCCTTCCTATATGCAAGGCTGTCCACAGGGGGCTACTAGGAGAGGCCCTCGTGGAGCAGCCCCGTCTTTACCACCAATCCAGATTCTTCATATGCCCCTGCACAGAGCTTAATCACCCTTTCAGCTCACAAGCACGTTTCTCCCTGATTGAGTTATGAAGATTCCTCAAGACTCCTGCTCACTCCACTCCCTGGTACTCCTCCACTCAAGCTCCCTCCAATAGGTAACGAGTCATCACCAAGCTGCCCAGGGCGATCCACCTGTCCCATTCCAGATCAAATGTATTTCTGCAGATCCTCAGCTTCCCTCAGTTGCACCCAGTGCTCTCCACAGCTGGTCAAACTACTTTCCAGGGTCATGCCGTAGGGTCTGCTGCTGATAAACCTTGGGTGTGCCATCAGCCTTTTCACTTTCTGCGCTCTCTGCCCAAAAAAACGAATCTTAAGTGGACACAGCAAGATGAGAGCAGCAGTGACTGATGGTGGCTGTGAATGGACATGGAACACTAGATGGACTGTCCAGACAATTTGCAATTCAATCTCGCTGTACTCATATTGCATAGCACCACGAGCATCCACATAAAAGCCATGGCCTCATACTGCATGGCAACAATAACAGACGCACACAGAAGCCGGCTCCTTTTACAGGCAGTGTAATGCTGTTGCAATCATCTTCTTGAACTGCCAACTCGACAAACTATGAAAAAATGCAATGTAATAAATCTATCAAAATCTTAGAAAATGAGGACGCATGTTGACACCACCGCCCTCTCATTCACAACACCTCCTCCAATGCTTTCATGAACTGTACAAAAATGGTCTCTCGGCCGAATAACTTTCCAAAATCGCCACATCCTTAAGACGTACCACATAAGGCTGGTGCCCTCCCCTACAACAGCATCAAACTAAGTAAAAGCCAAGTGCCCGTCGCCCACCGTCAATGTATCCATTTCACACGGGACCTTCCTTTAATCTTTCGCAACAGCCTTAGGCCCACTTCCCAAAATGGCCTTCCAGATCTACAAAGCCTTTTGCACATTCTCGGTTCACCCACATTCAATTACTCAGGGAGTGGAAGAAAGCATTGCCCTACTCCGGAAACGCAAATAGACCCTCAGGAACTAGAACACGACCACCAGTGTTGGTGTAGGCACAATTGTGGTATAGAGACACAGCAACCAAGCACTTCATTGGCGCCTTGCACATCACGGGCAAAGGGGACCCTGGCCCCAGAGGTCTAAGTGATACCGGTCGGTTCTGGCTGGTGAATATTTTCAATAGAGCTCAAATTAATATAGGGGCAGGGTTCTCCTCCAAGAATATCAGGCCTCAAAAGTTGTGCTTGCCACTGGCTTCAGAGGAACTCTTGGCAAGGAAGAAACGGCATACTTTGTGTAGGTGGAGAACTGCGGGGGCTACTGCCTTTCTTCCTGGTTAGTAGCTCACAACTTGAAATCTTTACCCCATACCTTATAATAATGCATATGCATTTTACACCACGGTTTCTTTGGAAAATAGGGTAAAAAAAAATACAAATTACAATCGACCCTGTAGGGCAGTGGCATTCCAACTTCTCCATACCGAGACCCCCTCGAGTAACAGTTTCCAGGCCGCCCCCACCTATGGGTTGCCCTCCCTTTACGGGGCCCACATGATGACCAGAGGGGCCTCCCGGCTCTTGAAAATATAAGCAGATTGTCTACTGCTTATATTTTCTATTAAAAGCAGTCAATTTAATATTTGTTTATATTAAAAACAGTCATCTTAATCCCCTTTTAAAGAGTCTGGGGGAGCCCAGCACTGGGGACCCTTCGGGGTGGGCTGGAGGGAGGGGCAGCCCCCCCCAGTTTGAAGGTCAATTCTGTTGGGTAACATGAAAACTTCAATAGACTCCAGGTCCAGTCCACAGTACACAGGAGCTTTTTACATTTTCATAATAAAGCAATCGCAACGCATTCCGACATGGACGTTGAAACTCACTTTCATGACGTTTCTCACAAATATAAGCCACCATTGCAGGGGTAAATCAATCCTGATACTGCCCCACACCAGAATATATGCCAGCTTTGCCACCACAAATCATTCATGATGCTGTGCCCACAAAGTATGCTAGAATTCATACTGTACATCACTTTGATGCAACACCAACATTACTAACATCACTTTCTTGAAGCAGTGGCGAAAACATGTGGCAGCATTGCCATCATTTTCATGGTGCTGCGGCCCATTGTCATGTCACTGTAAGGCACCTTGCTGATTATGCACCCACAATATGAACCAGCATTCCTGTAGTCAATCCCTTTCCTAGTGCTGCTTCCACAATACATGCAAGCATGGTCACGGTTGCACTTCTGCTTGTCCACCCGGCCACCAAGCTAACTGCATGCCCACATGCACAAACAGGCCGTCCCTACACCACACGCACACAAGGCTCACTCGCAGGCACTTGAAGCCACACATTTCAGAACATTCACACGCGGCCAAATAGACACTTACCTTCACAAGCTTCAGGCAATACTCTCTCTGACACGCAAAGCGGCTTACCATAACACCACTGGAGGCTGCTGCCCGGAAACCAAATGAGGCCATGAGGTGCGTGGGACCAGGGTTCTTCCTCCTCTTCCGCCACCACAGACAACCCCAACAATTAAGATTAGAACTCTCTAGGAGCCCATAACCTCAGTGCGTGCCAAATGGCCTTATGCGAACGAGTTCCAACAAGCCATGGCTAATCTGATCTTCTAAGACTTCCGCCTTGCCGTTCATCCTACACTCACCTGCTCCCTCCAACAGCTTCCCCACCCGTCCCCAGCAACTTTAACAAAGGTCTAGATGGGGAAACGACCACTTTCCAATTCAACTCACCAATTGGTCCTGTTATACCCTGCCCACAGCAGGGTCGGCCTTAGAGGCAGCATTGGGGACCCCAGCCCTCCCCGCGCGCCGCTGGTCGACAGGGGGAGAGGTGGGGGATAGGGCAGGAGCGCCACATTTGTTTTGTCCCTCCCTGCTCTGGCGCCTTGCAGGGGGTTAATCACTGGAATAGGACGCTCTTGCATGCTAATGCCCGAGCGAGCTATTCCAATGAAAACCTCCTGGCTCCCGTGTCAGAGCAGGGAGGTCATCATCATGTGAATAGGGTGCTGATGCACCCATTGGTATTAAATGTGCCACACCGCCGCAGGCCTATTTAATAACAGAGGGGTGCTTGCCGCACCTTTTCTCACTACTCCAGCTCGGGGAGCCCTTAAAAGACTCCCCGACCTGACGTGGAGGGGGCTAATGGCAGGGGGCATGACGCCTTGGGCGGTCGCCTGGCCCCCACAAAGCCCAGCTCTGCCGCACAGGAGCCCCCCCCCCCCCCATCTCCCCAGAGGCGATACCTCCCTGAACTGGAGACTTCCAGCCCTTTGAGATGAGTAGCAATACCCTGGAGATGGATGGGGATGCAGATTTTAATCAAACATCAATAATTCAGACGACACAAATAGCTTGGCAAAAAGTTAATCTGTTTTAACGCAAGTAAGTAAAACAGGGAGCACAACAAACATCAGTAATCGCTCGATACTCAACTCACTTAAGAAAAAACAATATTTTTATAGACCAAATGTGTCACTACTGACATGTAGACCTGCGTCATTACCAACGTCATCCTACATGGCAAACTTCTAAAACCTACCGGGAAGCGGGATTGGCTCCAAGTGAACTACTAAGTATAGGCGTAATATCTGTATAGAGTAACAGAGAAATAATTGGATAGTCAACAGGTGGGGCAACTAAGCCCTCCCTTTAAAATGGCCACTATGAACGTCACTAAATGTACGACGTCCCATTGGCTACACAAACTATAGGACCACAACTACGTGGTCCTCTACAATTGGTTGGATTCTAGCCCCTGGCAATAACTTTCCACCTACGTGAGCAGCATGCAGACTGAACAACCAGGTGCGGGTGAGCTAATTAAAAGGACAATCCATCATCACCTCAATGGTTCAGTGTCAATTAGTGTCTGAAGTGTGCCTTGAGTGTGTACTGCTCTCTGGGATTTTTTTTAAAGGAGCATGGATACTGTCTGGCTTCTGTGCACAGGTGTGATCTCCTCATGCGTCCAACTTTCATCCATCACGTGACTAGACAGCATAAATTGAGCCTTTTCTTGCATTTGATTTTATTCTCCAACAGTCCTCGGACGTCTGTTTTCACTTGACCTTGTTGAACAGGAGCTTCTGTTCTTTCACGTTAATTGCATCTAATGTCCGCCAATTTAGTTCTGATAAGACCTTGGCTCTTTGGCTCATCCAACTCCTTAACTGAAATATATTCTGTTTAATTCAATTGCTTTTGTAACTGACACTGAATTTGAGGGCTTCCTCGTTGCTCAAGACTGCTATATACGTAGTGGAACCTTCATTCTTTTTCAATCTATATATATCTATGTGATATATATGTTTAGCTTGGCTCTTGCCGCGATCTATTCGCTATAAGCAATTGGCTAGCTTCACGATTGCCTTGCTGCTTGTGTTTCATTGCATCTGTACACGTTTAAACTAAGTATCTTCATCATGCTTATGGCATAAATCTCTTTATCTTGATCTCAAAATGTCACTTAACCGTAGTACTTCATTCTTCATAAATTGTCTGCCTCTGTGGTCTTGTTATCTTCTATAAATGGAATCGATTCAGTTTTGTAGGACAACATTCATCCTGGTCATTTTGTTTCTTTGTTTCATCAGGAATCATTCAAATGGCCATCATATTGTCTTGGATGTAGGTATAGTTTCCTTAATGGATACTTTACTTCTTCTTCTTCTTAATTAACAAACGCGTGGGCGGACCCACGCAGGCGCTTCCCCATCCAATTGGATGATGTGCACCTATCCACTATTCAGCATTCAACCTACGTAAAACTCACAATTCCTCCCACCGTCCTGTCTGCCTCACAAAATCCAACAACACACTACTCCTCCTCCTGCCACTCACCCCGTCACCTCCCAACAAAGCCTTCCCACTCAACTCAGCCACACCTTGCGCAGACAATCGAACCCTCATCAATTCTCTCTCTACAGCGGGTCTCTCACACCTAAACAGAAAATGTTCCACAGTCTCAGGCTCTCCACACACCGCACATTCCCTCGACTCTTGTTTCCCAACTCTAAACAGATATTCATTCAGCCCCACATGTCCTATTCTCAATCGATTCAGCATTACCTCCTCCCCCCTCCTCCATTCTAGACTTCCCAGATCCACCTTTACTGACACTTTCTCACGAATACCAAACATCCACCTACCTTTTACCCCACTCACCCTATCTCCTGCCACTCATCCATGACCCGCCTCACCATCACTACCTTTGTCTCATCCACACTCAAAGGCAACCTTACATCAACCGCTTCCCTTCTCATACCCTCACCCGCCGCCAGATCCACTAACTCATTTCCCAGAATGCCGCTATGACTGGGGACCCACGCCAACTCCAGATCCATCCCCCCACGCACACATTGATCAATCTTTCTCCTGATATCCAAAATCACATCCTTCCTGTCTCCATCCCCTGCCTCAATCGCCTGCAACCCACTCAATGAATCTGAAAATAACACTACTTTCTCAAACCTCAACTCGCATACCCTTTCAATCGCCATTGCAATCGCCACCAATTCAGCCGTACAAATTGACACATCATCCGTCAGACGCCCCACTTTATACTCCCCAGTGCTTTCCAAATAGTACGCCATTCCCACTCTTCCAGATACCGTATCCTTTGAACCATCCGTGAACACCCTGCACCCTTCTTTCTCTGCCACATATGCCTGACCCAAATCTTTGATCTCACCCCGCAATCCCCGCTTCTTTGACACCACACTCGTCAACTCCAAGCACACCTTTGGAGACCCCATCATCCACATCGGACACCTCACCAGATCCATATCTGTCACAACCATCAACTCGCCCACACCCCACTGCACCCCCTTCTCCCACATGTGAAACCCCAAAGTGCCCCCTTTCCTCCTCCACCGATCCCCATAATAGTCAAACCTCCAATTATACCGCAAACATTCACGTACCGGATGAGCCACACTCTTCGCACTACACTTCACCCACCACCTCATATTCAACACATCCCTTCTCAATCCCAATGGCATCTCCCCCACCAGTACCTGAACCGCATTCATTGGAGAGGACCTCATCACACCCGAACATACTCTCAACGCTCTCGCCTGCACCCTATCCAACCGCAACTTCTGACTCTTTGTGAAACCCACTGCCACCTGACATCCAAAATCTAGCACACTCAAAATCAATCCCTTATATAACATTCGTAAACACTTCTGCTGCGCACCCCACTCTTTCCCAGTCACTGCCCGCAACAAATTCAACCTGCGTTTACACTTGTCTATCACTCCATTCACTTGCACGTTCCAATTCAACTTTCTATCCAGAATCACCCCCAAATATCGAAACTCTTCCACGCTCTTCACCCTCACACCTTTCAAAACCAAATTCAACTCTTGCTGCACTCTTTTCCTTGAGAACACCATACTCACACTCTTATCCACAGACACCGAGAAACCCCATTTCCCACACCACTCCTCCATGCGTACAATCGCAGCTTGCAACCGTCTCTGTACCAACAACAAACACCGCCCTCTTACCCAGACCACACCATCATCCAGTTTTCTTCCCGTCGCCTTCGTCGCCGGCCGAGAGGACTTTGCACTCGCTGGATGTAGCTAGAGCGCTGAAGTTCTACGTGGACCACACAAAGTTTTCGGAAGACATCACAACTATTTGTGAACTTTGGACCTGTGAACCAAGGGAAGGCCCTCTCGGAGGCTTCCATTTCCAGATGGCTCTCCGGCTGCATCATGCACTGTCACCGGTTGGCAAACCGACTGTTGCCCGGCCGTCCGAGAGCCCATTCGACCAGAGCAATGGCTGCTACCACGGTGTTCTTGTCTGGTGTACCCCTGCTGGACATCTGCAGGGCTGCTACGTGGAGGTCGACGCACACCTTCACGAGATTCTACTGCGTCGAC
This sequence comes from Ambystoma mexicanum, assembly GCF_040938575.1. Taxonomy (NCBI): domain Eukaryota; kingdom Metazoa; phylum Chordata; class Amphibia; order Caudata; family Ambystomatidae; genus Ambystoma; species Ambystoma mexicanum. The sequence goes on from NC_090940.1 coordinate 37,506,369, forward strand.
CGGGATTCCAGAGAGGAGTGCAGGGTCTGCCAGGCACTGCTGCGCAACCTGTTTGCCTGCAGGTGGGCCTGGTGAGGAGGTAAGAGTTGCTTAATGTTGAGCCTTGCCACCTCCAGTGGTTGTGCATGTGTGTACTGCTATGTATTCTTATATTCTTGAGCATGTGAATCCATGCCAGACCCCATGCTGGAGAAGGAACAAGTTACTTACCTGTAACTGTTATTCTCCAGCATGGGTCTGGCAAGGATTCACATGTGAACCCTCCCTCCTTCCCCTCTGCGGCTCTTCACTTGGTCCTACTGCCACTTTACGTGCTACCAAATCTAAGGATGGCTGCCAGGGGCTGGGCTTAGGGAGAGGGCAGTCATTGGCTGGGGGCAGTATGACCGAGAGACCAGTGATTGGTTACTACTAAGAAAGATCAGAAACGAAAATGATACTGATTTTTTCTATACCGAGGATTCCCGGCCTGACGATGGGGAATATTCATGAGCATGTGAATCCATGCCAGACCCATGCTGGAGAACAATAGTTCCAGGTAAGTAACTTGTTCCTACTTTGTGAATGTGAAGCAGATCCGTGCAACGCTTGGCGCTGTGCACCCCTTCAGTAATGCACATCTGCTCTACTGTGTGAATGTGAAGCAGATACGTGCAACGCTCGGAGCTGTGCACCCCTTCATGAATGCAGTTTCGCCTATGGGTGGGGGGGGGGAGCAAAAAAGTGAGAAACAAAAAATCTTCTTGCACTATCAATTTTAAAAACCTAGCACGTGTTTGCATCAAACTTTGCAAATTTGTAGGAGGTCTGGGCCAAGAAACATCTTTGGAAAATGTCATGCAGATGCATTAAATAAGTCAAACTTTATTAACAATAGAATTTTCTTAAAGTCAAAGGAACATCGGTTTCCCTTCAATATGACAACTGTTGCCCTATAATATATATTATATACAAATAACAGGGCTTCAGACAGCCCTATAGTTGAGGTGAAATCTATAAACCACAGACACTGTTAATCATTTTTTACTTATTGGATGTATCTGTCTGAAATTTAACAGAGGAAAGTTTGCTTACCCCCACCCCTCCCCTAAGTCTAGACATTTGGGGGGAAATTCCCCAATGGTTCAAAAGAAGTTATTTTTCCACCCCCCCCCCCTCGCCCCCCACCATAGGCAAAAAGGTGCCCAGCCAAAAGCATCTATATGTATTTGCACCAAATAAAAGAAAAGTCTTGCAGAAAGCAGTACAGTTGTGCTTTTTGCTGGTACGGTGTAAATCTGTACAGTACATATATATTTGCTTTATTTGATGGAGGAAATGGTAGCTTTGTTATAAAATCTTTAATTCCAATATGACTCCCACGTTATTGGTTATGTTACATCTACCGATGATTGGGGTATTGGCCCGGTCAGTATGAATTGGGGACACCATATTAGGTTTGTCAATAGACTATTCATGGTACTCTATAGTGTTTTCTGCCTATTCTAGTAGTGAAGAGTCTGAATGTGTTTGACTTGTGAGGTACACGACATGTAATTCTTGGTACCATGGTTCAGGTATATGATTTACTGTATACTGGACACCCTTTTGGTGATGAGGGATTGGCTATGGTTTATAAATTTAACCTATGATGCCCGTATTAGTGATACGTTTGTGTTTTGTTTTTTATCCTTAGAGATAGCAATGGATGTATGAATAGGAAGATTCTACCCAAAGCACAGGACCACTTCTGCCCCTGATGAATGTCCGGTTACATTGAACACAGAGGACAGAAACTTATATAAGTTGGGCTTTGTCACACAATGGAAAATGAGATTTATTAAGTTGCCATGAGTGTGGTGTGCTGGTTGAATATTTCAGCATACTAGTTTTGATATTGTGAGGGTGTAGTGTTTTTACTTTGTATATGACTGTGTAATATGTATATGCTTTTTAAATATTTTTTGTATTACTTGTGCTTAACAAGAGATTAATATATTAAAAATGATATTTTGTGAAGAAAATGTTTTCTGATGATTTGAAACACAGAATGCAGCCTATATCTGTTTAAGGGCTGTATCTCGAAATTGCTATCTGTAAGGAATTTGTTGATTGTTCCTTCCTTTTGTAGAAAAATATATCTTATATCCTCACTTAGTAGGAGGGAATATCACCAAAGTGTGGGGTTTCCCCTGTAGAATATTTCCAATCCATGCCAGACCCCATGCTGGAGAAAGAGGAAGACTTCCTTCTTCTGTTCCTCGGGGCAGAGCTGGAAGAGCTCGGATGCCCTGGAAATCATGGCGTGGAAGGAGCCAATTTCGTCGGGTGGGCAGGCCCGAGGGGGTGGTGATGGAAGGCCCATCCCGTCGTCATCCGTCCCCGTCGTGACCGTATATGTTCCCGTGTCATCCCTAGGATCAGGGGAAGGAGATGAAGGCTGAGCGGGCCGTGAGGGCTGGAAAAGCGGGGGGAGGAATGAACTCTCCTCTGCTTGTTTGGAGGGCTTCCCGACGGGCCCGGCTCTGCTGGGTTATCTGTTGGGGGTAGGGGCAATCTCGTCCTTATCTCTGTGCATAAGGTTTGGCTTGCCATCAAAATGGCCGCTGAGTTGTCTGGCAATGGCTGCGACGGTTGCTCCTCCTCCTCGGGAACCTCGTCCGCGCCACTGTCGCTTTCTTCGTCCGCCTCCTCAGGGTTCCTCCCGTGGGACCAGACCTCCTCAAACCTCTTGTCGAGGCCTTGCACGACTTTGACCAGCTCCTCCTCAGAGGCCGTATCCGTGTCTGATGGCCACCACCCCCCTCCCCTCTTTTTCCATCGGGGTCTTCACGGGGGTCTTATTGATGGGCTGAAAAGAGGATTCCCTCCGTGGTGGCAGGGAAACTCTGGGCCCTGAGGTCGTCTCCATTGGGGTAGCCTCCACAGGCTTTGCCAGGGCCGTCACGACTCCCTCGATAGAGGCCATAGCCTGGTGAATCAGGGCCTTCATGACTTTTGGCGTGCTTGAGGCCTTCACCTTGGAGGGAGGGACACTGCCTCGCTCCCCCTCGGCTGTTTCCATCGGGATCGACTGGGGCTTCTCCAGAAGCTTACCCGGGATCTCCGACTTTCTCTTCCCCGAGCCAGAGCGTTGGCTCATGGTTGATGGCATTGGTGAAAGTGCGCCCTGCCTGGCAGCCAAGGAGCCTGACCGTTCAGCACTCCCATTGCCCGCAGACTCGCAGTGCTTAGCCTTCTGTTGGGCCCCCTGTCGCTGGAGCGCCCTCAAAGGACTTAGAAGACCGCTCAGACCTCTTCTTAACTACAGCTGGGCTCTTCCCTTCCAGCCAGTTGGTGAGGCGGATCCGTCGATCCCTCATGGTGCGCTGCGACATGTTCTTCCAAAACGCACATTCCTTCTCCACCCATGTGCGTTTTGTCTTCGTGAAGGCAATAGAGGCATCTAGAATGCTCGTCCTTGAACACTTTCTGCAATCCGCATCCAGGGCAGTTCCTGAACAGCTTGGACCGGGCATGGGCCATGTCCAAGGGGTAGGCCTCAAGGTCTTCTGGAGTCCAAGGAGCGTACTCGATGAAAACTTTGACCTTGAGGGTGTAGAAAATTCCGAAACGGGTCCCCGTTGATCGGAAGTAGAAACAGTGGAGCTTGAGGCTCGATTGACCGAAAAAAATGAGATTAAACTCTTTGAAAAAAGATTGAGAGCTATAGCATGAGGACTCCCAACACTTGAACATGCGGTACAAATCTGAGGATGGCTGCCAGGGAAGGGGCTTAGGGAGAGGGCAATCTTTGGCTGGGGGCAGTATGACCCAGAGACCAGTGATTGGTTACTACAAGAAAGACAGATCAGAAAAGAAACTGATACTTTTTTCTTTACCAAGGATTCCCAGCCTGATGGGGAATATTCATGAGCATGTGAATCCATGCCAGACCCCATGCTGGAGAAGCGCAGATGTGCATTACTGTTGCGCGGATCTGATTCACATTCACACAGTAGCGCAGATGTGCATTACTGAAGGGGTGCACAGCGCCAAGCGTTGCACGGATCTGCTTCACATTCACACATTAGCGCAGATGTGCTCTTCTGGTGGTTGCTACAAATCTGCCCAGTGCTTTAAAAACAAGAGGGTGCTCGCCACCACGATTTTTTTTATGTACCTCCCATGGTGTGTTGCAGCAACAGACTTCAGCAATTAAAAGCTCACATTTTTTTCCATCATGAGAGCCGTTCATGAGGGAATTTCACAATAAATTCTAGCGAGTACAAAGAGGGGTCACCACTTTTTTAAAAATATATGCTAGAACCCCAAATGTCGCAACCTTTCTGTAACTGGTTCATTATTGCCAAGTGAGCACCGGCCATGGCCAGTGGGCCACGAACTCATAATGGCTAAACGTTCCATGGTGCATGGCTTAGAAACACATTGAAGAATATGGCATCTGTGATTGGAAAATAAACTTTAATAGTACAGGTGGTGTGAGCTCCAACATAACCCAGCCCTTGAAATTCAATGAAAACCTTTCAATGCAATAGAACCTTTTCAGCAAGTGTTGGAAGCTACATTACTTTAGCTGTGAGCCCCTGACCCCCTAACCCAGGAGCATAGGAATTACTTCACTGATGACATTGCAGCATACATTATGGAACAGTACCCGTGGGTGATTTCCAGAGAGATGACCTGTGTAGTGCATGTTAGCAAAATGCAATAGGGGCCAGGCACTATGGGCATGGCTAGAGGGCATCGCCAGAAGCCCGCTGACCCCCAGCAGCATGGCAAGCAGCCATGGCGATCATTCTAGTCCTCTAGTTTCACATGGCTTGCGTGAGGTCAGTGTGCTCATGGGCTGCAGACGAGGGGGCGGAGCAGGGCTTGCCACAGTTCAAACATCACCACGTGTGTCAAGTGCATCTCTCAGCCCTAGTGGGCGGGCCCGTTGCATTAAGTGCTTTACTGCAAAGTAAAAGGTGCTGTCGCCCTGTGCGTATCCTGTGTGTGCAGGTGCCCCCACAATGCTTCCCGCCTAGCGCCTCCAATCGCCCCATCCCACCCCACACCGCTGAAGAAGGCGCCTGCCCAGTCTCTCGCCATCGCTGAAGGGACCCCTAAAGATGGAGCTGGAGGCAATACTGCGGCCGAGCCCATGCCACGTCCCACCTCCAGTCCAGTCCAGAGGTCACAAAGTCCCACAGGAAAGCAGGAAGTCCCATCGGTCTGCGAGATACACACAGTACACGCAGCAGGGAGTTCAGGGCGGCCTGCACACATGGCTCTCAGCACCATGCACGGCAAAGACCATGGCTAATCTGGACATGCGCCGGCACGGGTCCCATTGAGCATTAGGTAGGCTAGCCGGACACGAAGGGAGCCTGCCCGCCAGAGCCCGCTGGTATAAGGGCGGGCCTCACGGGGGCCACACTCCTCTTCAATACTCGCCCACACAGGTGCAAGAGGAAGAAAGCCCTCCATCACCCACCACGTGCCGCTCAGTGCAGACCCATCATGGAAACGGGCAGGCTGCAGCCAAGCCCGGACATTCCAAAACGGAGGAACCTGAAATCCCTGTACACGAGCGAGGCTTCGGGACAGGCCCGCCAATGGAGAGAGGGCAAGACCATGTCTAAAACTCTACCCGTGTAGGACTGGTCCAGCAGATTAAGCAAGGAAAGCCAGGTGTGGAGGAAACGAGCAGAGCGTGGCAAAGCCCAAGACCGCAGGAAGCAAGCTAGAACAGTGGTGCATGCCCAGAGCCCCACCAGTCTGCCATGGGGCGCTCGCCTACACAAGCCCAGCCACCAGGGTGGAGGTGCTGATTCTACACCAAGCCAAGCCTAGCATCAACTTCACGAGCCGAAAAAGAATTGCTGGTGCATTTTAAAGCCCAAAAGACAGTGACTTTGTTGCCCACCAGGTGTGAGGGGGATAGGATCAAGGACCAGTGTCACATGGAGTGAGCTTGAGCGGCTAGTTTCTTGATTTTCCTCTGTGACCTCAGTTAACCTCATTCCTTCGCTTTTCTACCACACTAGTGAGTATTCCTATTGGCCACCTGATAAATGGTCTGCGTGCTAATAGGTGTGCAGAGCACATCACTCCCATTTGTCACAAAAGCGAATTCCATCAAAGATGGCCACCGATGAAATGGACAATGAGTGCTCTGCCTGGCGCCAGTTTGCGAGGCCGCAAGAGGGAGAGCCAGCGCCATTTTAGCTGCCCCAGAGGCAGGTTATCTGCCCCAAGAGGCCTTGGGCAGGTAGATGGGATGGAGGTGGCGGGTGGAAGGCAGAGACAAGCCACTGCAGGTGTGCACACCATACTTCACAAGGCACCACCTGTGTACAGGCGCGTTCTAAATGACACATCACAGATCATAATCTTCAGTCTTGTACCCAAATCATCACGTCTCGTGGGTGTGTTTTTTAAAAAAAATAGTTTAACAAAAACTCGTGTTTGCACTTCTATGCCCTAGTTGTATTTCCATGGACTCCCCTCGCCAGCACTTAACTGATTGGAATGTTGCCAAAGCCTATGGAGAGCAAATCCCTTGCTAATGCTACGAAATGCCTGTGGCCGTGTGGCCGTGGCCGGCCCTCTATAAGTCTCCCTGACCCGAGAGTCATGCGGCATTTTGCAGTGCAGCCTCTTTACTTTGGGGTTCGGCTGTTTATCTTATGTATTCATGGCGATGTCAAGGCCAGTGAGGAGCGCTTCTAGAGGCTTCCGGCAAAGAAGGCAACCTTGGGGACCCCACATGACACTGGGATGTATTGACTGGACATTTTGTATTATCTGGACTGCTGGCGCCTGCCCAATGGGAGGTGACCGAGACAAATACGGATTTATTGAGCTTCGTCTGTGTGTGAAAGTAATGGAAGAGTACAATGCCGGGGCCCAGGAGGGGAAGATTGCCCTCCTTCCAGGTGTGCCAGCCTGCTGGCGCGGCAGGTCACGCTTTTCTTTCTTCAGTACGCTATTGGTTGAGCGCTTAGTCCAGCATGTGGTTGCTGGTTGAGCAACCAGGAAGTTCCCTGTATTTCTTATGTGCTTCCCCCTTAATTCTAGTTTGCGGAGGAAGGTTAATCCTCAACAAGCGCGAGTTTGGCTAGGGTGAAAGCCCTGGAACCATTCAGTGTTCTGCACCATCTCCTCTCTGGCACGATGATATAGGTTTTAGGCTGTCTGTTATTGTTGAAAGTCACCCTTAAGGATATTGGCTCGGCACCCATAGGCGAGTGCAAAGGCTGTAGAACATGAGAAAGGAAGGGGCATCGCCCCTTTGGCCTCTAGCAGCTTTTCACTTTTCATTCACTCATCTCTTCGGACTCCAAGGCCTGAGGTTCCAAGTCACCGGTCGCCTTTGCCTTTCTGATACACCATTCGGGCCCCTTTTGGGCCCCTGGCATCTAGGACACTTTCTTCTTCTGTAGAAGAGATGTGGGAGATGCAGAGATGCCCTTCATTGCCCCACAGCTGGTGGCTTCATCTCTAGGCAGAGCTTTAGGGGAATTCATTGGAGTGGTCCGTTTTGGGGGGTCTGGAGGGGTTGGGTGCAAGTGAAATGCCCGCCCTTTATTGCTGGTCACTACTTAGCAATGATACCAGCCCCTGTCTCCAAAGACTCGGGTTCCCATAGTTGTAAATTAAGGAATTTCATGAGCCCCGCCACACAGGTCCTCTGCAGGGGATTGCAAAAGAGCTATATCCAACTCAAGCCGGCAGCCGGCACTGGCCGAATTGGGTCAGAAACATTCCCCAGAGGCTAGGTATGAGTGAAGCGGTGACAAAGGGCACGTGTGCTTTTGGAAAGAACACGCGTGCAGTTAATACTCCACATGTGGAAGAAAGCAGGGTCCCAATTAGGTCATTCTGGTCCAGGGAATCAGAGCCCCGGGTAAGGTCTTTGTGGGTGCTGCAGAACTCCTGTATAGGATCTGGCAGTCTGTACAGTGCTGAGTAAGCAACATATCGATGCATAGCACAGAAGGTTTAGCTCCATTATGCTAGGAATAGGAGGCCATTCTGATGCAGTCTATGCGTGCTGAAGGGGGGCACACAATTCTCAAGCTGAATTGGCAACACTGTTAGGTGGTCTAGCAGCTTGAGATAGTGATAGGTGGAGCAGTTTCCAAGGGTTTGAAGGATCCTCTAAGCAAGCAGACATTTTCCAGACATCTGCTGAGCTTGGGCTGTGCCAACGAGGCCTCAACATCTTTGAAAACGGTTCTGACCGTTTCTGTTTAGCACAGAGCTGCAGTAAAACTGGTAGGCAACGCCCTTGCCTCCAAATCAGCTGTGGCACAGACTGGTGAGCAAACAGTAAGAGTCTGGTGGATCCTGCTGTAGTCTGCAACTGCCACTCAGCGGAAGAACCTGGGAAGTAAACTTCAAAGTTCAGTTTGTGATAACCCTCAACACAAACGCTGCTATCTGGCTGCCAAGACAGCACCTCTGGATAAGTCCTGGTGCACGTCTGAAGGGTGACTCAGTGGTTACACGGCTAAGTCCCCTCACGGTGAGGTCTAGTGGCAGCCATCCTGGTTCATGGAGTCCTTCTGTATGAGTCACCTTGCCAGGGTGCCTGTGAGAAAACTATCTGTAGGCCCATCGTGATGCAATGTTTCCAAATTCCTTCTTGGGACAATGGTGGATCATCTCGTACGTCACACTCGTGATTAAAGTCTTGTGGAACAATACGTCACCAAGCACCCAACTGGATAAAAATGCTGGGGTTCGAAGCACAGCCGGCATAAAGCCTGTGGAGCATGTTTACAAGAAATGCAGCATGTAAATCCAGGAGGAACCGGGCATCGATGACCCGCTCACAAATGCTCCAGCCCGATATTAGCAGAGAAAAGTAACAGGAAAAGCAGGGAGAGCGCCAGCGAGAGGCTGCAAGTATGGAGGGCAGAGGGCCAGATGCTTAGTACCTTCCGAGACCGCTTCCCAATGAAGGCCCTGCAGGAGAACACACAGGAGTGCAAGGAAGGAAGGCGGGCCGCGTACTCGCAACCTGCAGGACAGGTCACATTCCAGACGGCAAGGAAGGAATTCTGCCAGCATGGCACTACACATCAGCTCGATCACAGGCGAATAATGGGACGGACGAACGGACGACGGCGGGTCAGCATGAAGGCCCACTGCTATCGCCGTTATGCACCCGCACAGATCCACATACTTGGGGAGCCGGGCAAGGCCTTGGAGCGCAGGGCGCTGAGCAACACACACATAGGGGAGGCAGGACAGCGCGACAAGCCAAGCGCGAGCTACAAGAACACATTGGTGCCCTTTGTGGGGATGCCTGGGGCCGATGAGTGCTATTGCCATCAGCATTGAACCTGTGCGTCACGTACTGCTAGCCCACAGTTGCAGCAATTCACCATTCCCATTGTGGGAACACCCAAGCACCCCTGCCATGTAAACGGGTGGGAATAGCCATTATGAGATGAAGCAACCACCTGCGCCCTCTCTCTCTGGCGCGGAAGCCATTACGGACCAAGCGCTCTCTCTCTGAAGGACTTGCACGTCAATAATTGACAGTGCCAGATGAGGCCCCAGACCGGGACTGTGGATCAGTCTCCCATTTGGGAGGCAGGAAATTGATTAACCGCTATGAAGGCCATAACGAGCGGACCTCAGCTAATTGGTCCAATTGAATAGAAATGAGCTGCTGGGACCAGGACATGTCTAAAGGTAGAGGCATTGTGGAACAGGCAGGGGGAAGGAGTGTGAAACATATGCAAGCATTGCCCAAGCAGCGATGGCAACAGAGGTGGAGGTAGCCGCTGGACTGCACAAGAGGCTCGGGGTCTCGCGCACCTGTACCACCACCACCTCAGAAGAGGAGACCGCAAGAAAGTAAAGTTGGATCAAAGAAAGTCTATTTCAGGGGACTGGGGCGGGTCAGAAGTAGTAGGTAGACGCACTGTAGACATTTCCAACAATGGTTTAATAAAGAAAAAGGCCTCTCCCTATAACCATGGGGCATTTAATACCTATATAATAAGCTAAGGCGCTCGTCAGTCGTCTGGAAATTTCCAAATGAAAAGAAAGTTAACTGTATAAAAAAAAAATACCACTATTGAAAACAGGCTAAGGCCAGGAGAAGGATTCCCCATTCTGGTGAAGCAGGGTTCTGCTTTGATTTAGAGTTCTTTTAATATCTTATTTTCAAATAGTCTTTAACCATCTTCTGTACCAGGACCTGCAATTCTTGCATAAGGTCTTTGGTTCTTCCCTTAACTTGTGGGATTATTTTCACGGGGCTCTTACGTAAAGTTGGTTTGGTCATTTCATCCACAGTTTTGCCGTGTACAAGTTGGCACGATATCTTCACGTTTCTCGATTATCCCTTCACGATTGTTATTATGTCCCATTCTTAGCTTAGATTGATCTTGGTCCTCTGTTCATTTATCCACTTCCTATCCGTATTTCAGATTATTGCAACTAATCTCCAATTAAACCCTCTTGAGGGTTGGAATCTTCTACCCTTTTCCCAGGGTAGTCTTAGCCACAGATTAATATTCTCTCTCAGGTTTACATAAGACGTTCCCTCTTATTTTGTTACAGTTCAGATTTATCAACTTTAGTTGGAGTTTCAATAATTTCACTGGGACAGGTTTCTCCACTCATAACTATTCCGTTTTGGCTTCCCGGTCCTCCCCGTTACCTTACTCTTCACAGGGCAATGTCTCTGGGGCCTGCGGTCGCTCGGGAACTTCTTTCCTGCTTGGATTCTCTTTCTCAGTGGTCTTCTCCATCGTTTTTTCACTAGCTTCTCATTTCCCTTTCATGCTCCCCTGTGGCGTACCTCCTTGCAACCAGTGTCTGGGCTCAAACGGGGGCTCCAGCCCAACCCTCGCTTCGGGCCGGTACCCCCGGACGCCACTGGCCCCATGACTGGCCAGTATCCACACAATCGGCAATGGGAAAAAAGAAGGCAGCTCAGCCTACGCTGCGTGCTGCATGCCCGCCCACACACACACCACCATTGGATCCAGGACTTCCTGTCTTGCCTCCAGACAACACGATTGGCTAGGGGGAGAACAGGGAGTCCCTAGGTGCAACACAATTGTCTGGGGGCAGAACAGGGAGTCACTCGGTGCAAGAGACAATGCTTTCTGCTGGCCTGCTGCTCGCCTAAGGTAGGCCTTCATCTTCCTTTTTTGGGCATTTATTTCCATTTTGCCAGCGCTCCGCAGTCAAAATGGAAATAAAAAGCCAAAATAAGAATAAAAAAAAATCTGGCCCTGAGGCCGGCTTAGGTGCAGAGAGGGCACAAGGGTCACGTTTGTTTTCATATTTGAGCATTTCTTTCTATTTTGACCACGCAGCAGAGAAGTGCCATGGTCAATTCTGTGCCATCTGGATTTAAAATAATGTGCTCTTGCACTAGAAGGCAATGCAAGGCTGCAAGGGCTCATTCTGCAGACTCGAGTGTGGGATCTGAAGTGCAGAAGTGTTCTGTAGTGCCAGCTCACAAGTGCCACAGAGCAGCAATAGGCGACTAATACTGTGCCATACTGTGCCAGTACCCCATGGGCAAAGGGCGGCAGCAGCAGGGAGATCCTTGCAGTCCCACTGCATTTCTTTTAGGGCTACAGATATGAATGACACGGCTTGGCTTTTTACCCACGCAGGGATGGGTCGTGGCCATGCTAATCCCTATGGCTATTGCCAACCACTGCCTGCCCTCCCCATCCAAACCACACTCCTCCTGGGATCACGCAGGTAGTTCTGTGCTTTCAAGGTAACAGCATTATTTCAAGTCTTATAAAAGGTCATGACTTCATTGCAGGTTTAAACCAATTCTCGGTGTAATAAAAATGAGAAAACCAAGTGTGCCCAAAGCTACTTGACTTCTAAGCAATGCACTAAACTCCAGTTAAAAACCACCATCGACTAAGGCAACCGTTTTGTCTCTTGCAAAGTCCTTGGCCAGGCACTGCCATAACATGCCCTCAACACAACAACGGCTGCACATTTTATTGACTCCCAACGCTCCCCTAAAGACATTCTACAAGAACTAGAAAGGCCAGAGCATGCATAACAAAGGCAGTTCCTTGCCCGACAGCCAAAGTCCTGAATGGCCACACCGTGCGCAGCACCGGAGCCCACAAGGTAAGGTTTGGGATGGCTCTTAGCAGCCGGCCAGATCTCAGACACTTTTCTCTGAACCTGAAAGCGAGCTGTTTTGCGGAGGCCAGTTGTAGGAGTGTATCTAGGCGGCATGCCCACTGTTGGACATAGACATGGCTTGCTATGCCATGGTAGGACTTTCGGAGCCTCATACCGCCTCCCAAAACCAGCTTTGCTACACACAATGTCAAGAAGACCTCGTGTAGCCCCAGTCTATTTTCTGCAGCCCGCTGGTGGATCCTTTACCATGAAGCCAGGGGGCGACCACGTCAACCAATAAGCCCCACCGTCCAGCTGCAAGGAAAAGGGCATGTTGCAACCTGCATTACAGCTTCATGCACAACCAGGAGGTCTCTGAGGCTGAGGGTGGGCTTCAAACATGGTAGGTGTGTGGGGGTAGTGGGATGTGTAGGAGGTTGAGCTGGGGGATAATGGGTTTTCAAGTGTTAAAATCCAGAGGGATAAGGTCAGATGTTTGGGGGTTGAGGGGGGTTATAGGCAGAGGTGCTTGGGTGGTGAACCTCCCCCCACCCCCCAATTTAGGCATGAATCCACCCGCTGAAGGCCGCCCTAGATCGGCCAATTAAAAGCAGTCTTTTTGGGAGTAGCCTTTTGCAGACGGTTTAGTGACAGAACCATGGTAGACCACATTAACATTTACCCAAGTTACTTTCGGATAACACTTCTCAGGTACCCCTTCAACGCTTGGTTACTGCTCCCATGTTAATTAGGGGCTGATGCAGGCAGCCCCTGCCACTATGTTCTTCCCAATCAGTGTGCTTGAACTGGGCTGTGACCCACTGGATTCTGCCCGCAGGAGTACAAGCATGAGCAGAGGCTAAACAGCCCCCTCTGCCCTCACACTTCCACAAAGCAAGAGCCAGCGCCATCCTAAAGGTAAAACGGGCACAGTTAAGAGATATGCTGGCTACACAGAAAGGCAGGAGTCCCAGTCTCCCAGATTCCGGGAACAAAAATGAGAAAACCGGAAATAGCAAATCTGGAACAATACATCTGCACGTGAACATAGACTGTCAAAAATAACATTTAATGAAAAAAAAGAATTCAATAGAACATACAACAGCGAAAATTGTCAATAACAAAACTCAACCTAAAACCTAATCACCACATCCAGACATACCATACACACAACCAGCACATCCACAACATACTTTGCAAATGGTCTAATTCAAACAAACATGGCAGTGTGTGGAATTCACAACCACCAATCCCTAACTTGAACAAATAATACAAAATAAAATGTGTGTAGCCAAGGGGAGACCAAATGAATTAGATCAAGTGTTTTCTGGCTACTTCCAAAAGCACCGACTGGTTTGGGCGTTAACAGTTTAATTACAACTTCTTTATCAGGGGCAGAAATAGTCCTACACAAATATTAGGAATACATTAATCACGAATTATACAGACAAACAGTGCAATACTACAAACCAATTCAAACTATACTCTCAATCAATTCAAGGCCATACAGTTCGAAGAGGCCTAAAAGAATGCAGGAAACCAGCACAACATGAGGGAACATGTATAGGAAAGGGAGTCATTAACTAAAAATGCACTCTACACAAGCGTGGGAGGTGGCAGAAAACCAACTTAAACCACCACAACCGTGCCCAGCGACATTGTATATGGACACTTAAAAGACCTAATACAAATAGAAGTGATTGCCGAAAAAAACCACTAGGATCACCATAGTAGCACAAGCCCATTCATCTCTTAAGTGCTCTCAAGAACCTAAAAATGAAAAATCCGATAAACACCCAAAGCCTGTGAAAATATAGCAGTGTTAGGTAGGACATGCATAGACACCTAAAAGGGGCACCACCGTTGCCCAGAGCGAGGACTCAACTTGCAAACCAAAATGCCAGGGGCAATGCCAGCCTGTGCATTCAGCAGAACGAAACAGGAGTCCAATCAAAGTCACCTGCCACATTGCGGCAGTTGCAGGAATGGAAAGTGTCCGCCTGCTCGGTATAAGCCTGTTGAAGGACTAAACACTGCATGAAAGGACCAACACAAAGCAAAGAATAACATGAAATGAGCTAGCCCCAAATTGGGAAAATAAATGAAATCAATTGTATAATAATACTTTTTTTTTTTTAAACAGACTCCCTTCACCTTTTGTGGCATCATGGACAGAGGGAAGTCTAAGCTCTTATGAGGGGTGTGAATGTGATTCGGTGGTGACCCAAACAGCAAAGCATAACAGTCCAAAATAAAGGGAATGTCCAATCCAGGTTCTATAAAAGTAGATCTACTTCAATAAAACGCACCATTTGCAAAGTAACTAAATAGAAAAACACTACACAAAACCCACCCGCTGAAAAAAATACATAAGCAAGGATAGCATAATGCAGCACCTTGAAATTAATCAGTGAAGCAAGGTAAGTGAAGTCCACAATGTTCCTTAAAAAGGATATGTTTCTTGGATGCAAAAATGAAATTTTGGTCCAGTTCTAGGGCCCAGAAATGGACCATGGGGGCAGTCAATGGTACCTTTCTGCAGTTCTTGGCGTTCGGCAGTGCCAAACCAGACTACTTGACGCTGCGCTAACAATTTGAAGATCAGGAGACTGAAAAAGGCAGGACGGGATGGTCCTAGTGGGTTAAATGGTTCTTGAAAACAGCTCCAAGCAATTTAACATTGAAAACACTAGGATCACAGCTGCCTTGGCTATCTGGTTGCTGTGGGTCCCACTTGAGGAACTCTGGGACAGAAGGGGTCCTTGCTCTTGAGCTCTAAAACATAGGGGAGACTGTCATAAAACTGCAGGGGTCCTTCAACACAGTGATGTGCTAGGTACTGCTGTGGCTGGCCCAGGCAGGTCTTGTTTCAGCTGAAGAGGCTGAACTGCTGCTGGGACGTCTCTAGAATCAATCAAGCACTCATCGCTCACAAGCTGGACTACTGCAATTCTTCTTGTTCTGTATCCAAACTCCACATTCAGTAAAACTCTGCTGCTTATTAGTTTCCAATGTGGGTTGCATTCCGTGGCCGGGCAAATTACTGGAGAAGGTGGTCAACCAACTAGAGAGCTTTGTTGAAAGGGAGTTCTTGTTGGACCCGTTCCAGTCGGGATTTAGGCCAAGCTTTGGGACTGAGACAGCCCTCTTGGTAGTGCAGGATGACTTATGGAGGCTGCGGATGATGGAGATTTCTCACTATTGATAATGGTGGATCTCTCTGCGACTTTCGACACAGTGGATCATTCCATATTGCTTAAACGCCTGAAAGAGATTGGTAAAGTCTCAGACCATGCCTTGAAATGGTTTGCCTCAATCAGATTGACATCAGCAAGTGAAAATTTTTTTCTTCTTCTTTCAGACCCCACTGATATTACCTGTGGGGGGTTCACAGGGTTCCTCCCTCTGCCCTTTATGTTTTAATCTTTACCTGCGGTCATTGATTAATATTCTGAGGGGTCATCTGATTAATTTCCATTTGCTGATGACACCCAGGTCTTCATCAAAATAGAAGATTCAGTACATAGACTTCTTCGGGTTAATCAATGTTTAGAGGAAGTTCACCACTGGATGTTGGTAAATCAGTTGCCATTAAATCCAACTAAGACTGAGTTTGCGCTGCTTGGGCCACAACATCTTCTCACGGTAGGAAAAAAAGTCACCAGGATTTCCATCTTCTGTGGATTGATCTTAAATGTGCCACCATGATAAAAAATCTTGGCTGTATTTGGCAAAATAATCGGCAGTGAAAGCCAGGTTAGTGCTAAGGTACAGGCAATCTTTTACCCTCTGCGTATGTTGCGACAAGTGTTGCCATATGTTCCAACCCAAGTAGTGACCATGCTGTAGTAGTGGGTCACTAGTGAATTCACTGTGATGGGCTCCTTGCTGCAATTCCTGCAAAACAACATAAGACTGCAAAAGGCTCAGAATGCAGGGAGCGGTCAGACTAATTTGTGTAGATATGACCATCTCTCAACTGCACGCCGTACTCTACAATGGTTGGCAGTGTAAGATAGGATCAAATTCCTGATTGCCTGTTTGACAAATAAGAGCTTGAAGGGACTTGCTGCAGCTTATTTAGCAGAGCTCAGTCAATATCATCCATCTAGGCTGTTCCGCTCAAGAGATCAGGGTGACAGAAGATTTGCTGTCTATGGGCCAAAGTTTTGGAACAGAATCCCTCGAGAAATTGGGTAAACTTTGCAGCAGTTTCACAGAGCCCTGAAAACCTCTGGCTTTAAATAATGGGTACATTAGATGCCATGTCGATTAACATTGACCCTAGGCTTTTTGCAGTTAATTGCTCATTTTGAATAAAGCTTGGTAGTCAACACCTTCCTTTTTGTCACCTGTGCCTCAATACGATTTGGTTCATCCTTGTGCGTGTTATAAATAGCTCAAATCAAGTCCAGGTTCTGTGGTAAAACAGAAGAACATTTGAAGGCACTCTTCCTAATTCCCAGACTCTTTTCTGAAATCCTCCATCCTACCTGGCCAATGCCATGTTCTCATTTATACTCAAGACTTCTTCGCTCTTCCCCCATGTACCCTGCTTGAACTGCCCTTTCAAACCTCATTTTGAGAGAAAATAATGCGATACAAGGAATGTTGCTTGGTAACGCTAATCGGTCTGACAATCTCCAACTTTCCCCCACAATCCCAGAAACTAACTTCGGAAAAACGTAAGCATCCGTCCCATCATCCCAGGTCCTCTTGAAAAGCCGCACAAGGTTTGTGGCGAAATGCTGCACCTTGCAAACATACATAAGGGTATCTGTGTAACTTTTGAATGATCAATAATCACAGAAAGTCTAGGGGTTAGCACGTTCTGTCTTAACACGCTGTAGTTTTAACACATCATAGACAGAACAATTGATTTAGCATATTATTCCTCAAACTTGATTCGCTATAAATGACTAAAAGTCCCTACATGGAGCTCTACATATCGCTAGATATATGTACCTAACCCTAGGAGGACGCTGGTGTGTCACCTATTAAGGTTAAGGGGTAGAAGAGAGAACTTGCCCTAACCTCGCTCACTACAAGTTGGCACACACTTGTGGAAGTCAACATTTTTGACTTTTATTCATATTGCTTCCACGTGTGATTTATCAAATTGTTTAAAAGAACATTCATATGGGAAAGTAATTGAATCATCCCATATGTGTTGTCAATTTTTACTTTTAAATGCACATTAACAACTAAAAACTAGATTTAGTGCAAACAAGCTCAACTTTTGAGTATGCCGAGTCACGGGAGTCGGGTAATCAGCCCGTCCCTCTATTGGTCAACCGGTTTCAGCGGAATGGTTCCACTTCTCTGCTTTCTTCAAGACTCAGACCGTGTTCAGCAGTCTCCGTTTCTCTAGTTGGTGGAGGGCACCTTGAATGGGTTTTTGGACGTCTCAAGGTTCGTTTTGCAATCCCTAAAGTATGGAAAAGAAAATCTATACAAGGAGGGGCCATTAGAACGTATATCCCATCCAACGTTTCTCCCATAATCCCAGTGTTGCAACATACGGCTTACCTCTCTGGTATCCTATGTGCTTCTAGCCGGTCTCTATTCTATGGTGTCAGGGATCTTTTTCAAGCATATTATGCTCCTTGACCTGTTGATATATAGATGTAGATTACTGTCATGTCTGCATCTACAGATAGGGGTTTATAATTTATCTCCATAGATTTTAATCATCAACTGTGACTATGCTGAACACAGTCTGAATCCTGAAGAAAGCAGAGAACTAGAACCATTCCGCTGAAACCGGATGATCAATAGAGGGACGGGCTGATTACCCGACTCCCGTGACTCAGCATACTCAAAAGTTGAGCTTGTTTGAACTAAATCTAGTTTTTAGTTGTTAATGTGCGGTTAAAAGTAAACATTGACAACACATATGGGATGATTCAATTACTTTCCCATATGAATGTTGTTTTAAGCAATTTGATAAATCACACGTGGAAGCAATATGAATAAATGTAAAACATTTTGACTTCCACAAGTGTGCGCCAACTTTTAGTGATTTAGGAAAGTAGTGAGCGAGGTTAGGGCACGTTCTCTCTTCTACCCCTTAACCTTAATAGGCGACACCAGCGTCCTACTAGGGTTAGTTACATATATCTAGCGATATGAAGAGCTCCATGTAGGGACATTTAGTCATTTATAGCGAATCAAGTTTAAGGAATAATAGGATAACTTTTGAATGAGTCTGCAGTTGCTTCTCCAATAAGGGCCTCAGGGTGCCAGGGTCTCTATAGCCAGGAGTAGCACTCCCAGTTCCATTCAGATGGGTCTCTGAGCTCTGCACTGGCCCCTCCAGCTGCCAGTAGTCCCTCGGGCTGCACTCTACAGAGGACTCCGCCACTTGCAGATGTAAAGGATCCTGGCGGCCACCTCTGGTATCCAATTCCAGTCGCTTCTTTGTTGTTTCTAATCTCCTGTTGTTTCTAATCTCCACTTCCTCTCTCAGGGCGCGAGAGAGCCCAAACCTGCAGAAAATGCTCGCTTCCATTTTAGGCAGATTTCGAAACGTTTGGACAGTTCCAGCATATTTTCCCACTAACCATGGAACATCTGTGTCTGCAGGAGTTTGAAAAATAGGTCTGCAGTGTCACCATTTTCTGTGGATTGCGAGTGCCTCCAATGACGCCCTCTGTCACCTGGCAGCCCTCTGTCACCTGGCAGCACTTTGCCACTCCACCTGGCGTCTAAGTATTGCACCCTGGCTGCACCACTACTCCCCGTGCCCCACGATGGCCGCCCAGACCAAAATCCCCTCTGCCTGAATGAGCTGGGTGCAGCCCATCAAGAAAAGCAGTTTTACAAACAATCTTTTCCTTCATTTTCAAAAGCTGTAAAACTCACTGCATGCTTTGCTACAAGTTGTCAGGTGTGCAGCGAAGGGCGGCAATAAACATAACTGCCCCTTCAACAAAGGTGCTTTCAAAGATGGACCATATGAACACGCTAACAGCTAGAGGAGGTGCTTAGAAAAAAGTGAATCATTTCTGGACACTGCCTCATTTGTAAGCTTTGTAAATCTGAGGCGAATGCCCGATGCCAGGCCAGTGACTGCAATGAGGGAAGAAGTGATCCACTAATCTTGGGACGCTTGCACCTAAGCTCTGAGAAGAATAAATGAGGGAAGAGGATGCTCTGCGGAGGTTGGGAAGCTTGACCCGTAGCTCAAAGAATAGGAGACATGTAAGCAGAGGGTTATGCATCCTACCCATGCCTCAGGTTTCCCATAGGGTTTTCCATCCTATCCAAGCCTCAGGCTTCCCATAGGGTTCCGCATCCTATCCAAGCCTCAGGCTTCCCCATAGGGTTCCGCATCCTATCCAAGCCCCAGGCTTCCCATAGGGTTCCGCATCCTATCCAAGCCCCAGGCTTCCCCCATAGGGTTCCGCATCCTATCCAAGCCCCGGGCTTCCCATAGGGTTCCGCATCAAATCCAAGCCCCGGGCTTCCCATAGGGTTCCGCATCAAATCCAAGCCCCAGGCTTCCCATAGGGTTCCGCATCCTATCCAAGCCCCAGGCTTCCCATAGGGTTCCGCATCCTATCCAAGCCTCCGGCTTCCCATAGGGTTCCGCATCCTATCCCAGCCTCCGGCTTCCCATAGGGTTCCGCATCCTATCCCAGCCTCCGGCTTCCCATAGGGTTCCGCATCCTATCCAAGCCTCCGGCTTCCCATAGGGTTCCGCATCCTATCCAAGCCTCCGGCTTCCCATAGGGTTCCGCATCCTATCCAAGCCCCAGGCTTCCCATAGGGTTCCGCATCCTATCCAAGCCCCAGGCTTCCCATAGGGTTCCGCATCCTAGCCAAGCCTCAGGCTTCCCATAGGGTTCTGCATCCTATCCATGCCCCAGGCTTCCCATAGGGTTTTCCATCCTATCCACGCCTCAGGCTTCCCATAGGGTTCCGCATCCTTTCCATGCCTCAGGCTTCCCATAGGGTTCCGCATCCTATCCAAGCCTCAGGCTTCTCATAGGGTTCCACATCCTATCCAAGCCTCAGGCTTCCCATAGGGTTCCGCATCCTATCCAAGCCTCAGGCTTCCCATAGGGTTCCGCATCCTATCCAAGCCTCAGGCTTCCCATAGGGTTCCGCATCCTATCCAAGCCTCAGGCTTCCCATAGGGTTCCGCATCCTATCCATGCCTCCGGCTTCCCATAGGGTTTTCCATCCTATCCAAGCCTCCGGCTTCCCATAGGGTTTTCCATCCTATCCAAGCCTCAGGCTTCCCATAGGGTTCCGCATCCTAGCCAAGCCTCAGGCTTCCCATAGGGTTTTCCATCCTATCCAAGCCTCCGGCTTCCCATAGGGTTTTCCATCTTATCCAAGCCTCAGGCTTCCCATAGGGTTCCGCATCCTAGCCAAGCCTCAGGCTTCCCATAGGGTTCCACATCATATTCAAGCCCCAGGCTTCCCATAGGGTTCCGCATCCTATTCAAGCCCCAGGCTTCCCATAGGGTTCCGCATCCTATCCAAGCCCCAGGCTTCCCATAGGGTTCCGCATCCTATCCAAGCCCCAGGCTTCCCATAGGGTTCCGCATCCTATCCAAGCCCCAGGCTTCCCATAGGGTTCCGCATCCTATCCAAGCCTCAGGCTTCCCATAGAGTTCCGCATCCTATCCAAGCCTCAGGCTTCCCATAGTGTTTTCCTTCCTATCCACGCCCCAGGTTTGCAGAGGGTTCTGCTTCCAGGCCTCAGTTTTCCAGAGGCCTGCAAGGTGGGCGCAGAACTGTCTCCACCAGCCAAGCGCCAGCCTGTGGACGCTGCTGGAGGCGGCACAGCTCAAGCACTGCATTTCTGAGAGTCTGCCATGCGGACCTCCCCACCAGGCGGAACTGGATTAAATTCAGGCCTCAGATAGTCAGAAAGAAGACAGGCACCAGTCCCAGCTTGACGGATCATTTGCATTTCGTTTGGGTCTAAATGCAGGCTTTGTGCGCGCTCGGTAACAATGCCTCCTTGTTATTTAGCCAACTTCCAAAAGAAGCCATGTTTACCTGATCTGGCAGTGATGCTCGTCGCTTCTACCTGCCCAGCATGCATCTGGACAGAGGGGCGCCCGAGCCCTGCTGGGAGACACGGTCAACAGGCACGAGCTTACACTCTTGCGGCTCTCCTCGTCCTTCTTCTTGGTGACAGATTGTATGCATCAGCTGTGATTATTGGATTCCGAGGCTTGAGACTCATTACTCCGTCTTCGCACTCTTCACCCCCAGTCTCTCTCACTCACAGTCTCACACACACACTTTCTCACACAGTCTCTCACACACAGTCTCTCACACACACTGTCTCACACACACACTGTCTCACACACACACTGTCTCACACACTGTCTCACACACTGTCACACACACTGACACACACACACTGACACACACACACTGACACACACACACTGACACACACACTGACACACACACACACTGTCACACACACTGTCTCACACACTGTCTCACACACACACTGTCACACACACTGACACACACACACTGTCACACACACTGACACACACACACTGTCACACACACTGACACACACACACTGACACACACACTGACACACACTGTCACACACACTGTCTCACACTGTCTCACACACACTGTCTCACACTGTCTCACACTGTCTCACACACACTGTCTCACACTGTCTCACACACACTGTCTCACACTGTCTCACACACACACTGTCTCACACTGTCTCACACACACACTGTCACACTGTCTCACACACACTGTCACACACACACTGTCACACACACACACTGTCACACACACACACTGTCACACACACACTGTCACACACACACACTGTCACACACTGTCTGTCACACACTGTCTGTCACACACTGTCACACACACTGTCTCACACACACTGTGTCACACTCTCACACACACACTGTCACACTGTCTCACACACACACTGTCACACACAGTCTCACACACACTGTCTCACACACTGTCTCACACACTGTCTCACACACTGTCTCACACACACACACTGTCTCACACACTGTCTCACACACTGTCTCACACACACTGTCTCACACACACACACTCTCACACGGCAATTCTAGTAGTAGCTGCGACTGCACAGATGAAAGATTGTGCAGACTTCATCATGCACTGGAAAGGAATTTGGAGGGGTGGGGGTGTTCGGGGGAGCATTCGTCTACTGGTAGCCTGTGCATTCTGCAAAATATGAACGTAATCCACTCAATTTCAAAGACTTACTATTTCCTTTGTTGCTTTCAGAACAAGGGCACGCGCACACCAGCTGTCGACAGATGCCAATCACCTTTTCTTGTTTTTGGAACAAAGTTTTTATCCAAAACTAACGGATACACTCTCAAAGTTAAAGCCAACATAGGAAACAGGTGAAGAGAAGTCTACTTCGCTACCTGCGCCAGAAACGGCAAACAGAAAAGTCCCTCAGATGATCGTGGTTTATGAACAAAAGTTAGACCCATCAACAATCCTACTGTAGCCCCCCATCCTCTTCCATCTTGACCAACTAAAGGCAAGTTACACGTGACGCCCACGAGTCCACAAGGGTGCGCCCAGACCCACGAGTGCACAAGGGTGCGCCCAGACCCACAAGGGTGCGCCCAGACCCACGAGTCCACAAGGGTGCGCCCAGACCCACGAGTCCACAAGGGTGCGCCCAGACCCACGAGTCCACAAGGGTGCGCCCAGACCCACGAGTCCACAAGGGTGCGCCCAGACCCACGAGTCCACAAGGGTGCGCCCAGACCCACGAGTCCACAAGGGTGCATCCAGACCCACGAGCCCACAAGGGTGCATCCAGACCCACGAGCCCACAAGGGTGCATCCAGACCCACGAGTCCACAAGGGTGCATCCAGACCCACGAGTCCACAAGGGTGCATCCAGACCCACGAGTCCACAAGGGTGCATCCAGACCCACGAGTCCACAAGGGTGCCTCCAGACGCACAAGGGTGCATCCAAACCCACGAGTGCACAAGGGTGCATCCAGACCCACAAGGGCGCCCAGACCCACGAGCCCACAAGGGTGCATCCAGACCCACGAGTCCACAAGGGTGCATCCAGACCCACGAGTCCACAAGGGTGCCTCCAGACGCACAAGGGTGCGCCCAGACCCACGAGTGCACAAGGGTGCGTCCAGACCCACGAGTGCACAAGGGTGCGCCCAGACCCACGAGTCCACAAGGGTGCGCCCAGACCCACGAGTCCACAAGGGAGCGCCCAGACCCACGAGTCCACAAGGGTGCGCCCAGACCCACAAGGGTGCGCCCAGACCCACGAGTCCACAAGGGTGCGCCCAGACCCACGAGTCCACAAGGGTGCATCCAGACCCACGAGTCCACAAGGGTGCATCCAGACCCACGAGTCCACAAGGGTGCATCCAGACCCACGAGTCCACAAGGGTGCATCCAGACCCACGAGTCCACAAGGGTGCATCCAGACCCACGAGTCCACAAGGGTGCATCCAGACCCACAAGGGCGCCCAGACCCACGAGTCCACAAGGGTGCATCCAGACCCACAGGTGCATCCAGACCCACAAGGGTGCATCCAAACCCACGAGTCCATAAGGGTGCATCCAAACCCACGAGTCCATAAGGGTGCATCCAGACCCACGAGTCCACAAGGGTGCGCCCAGACCCACGAGTCCACAAGGGTGCATCCAGACCCACGAGTCCACAAGGGTGCATCCAGACCCACGAGTCCACAAGGGTGCATCCAGACCCACAAGGGCGCCCAGACCCACGAGTCCACAAGGGTGCATCCAGACCCACAAGGGTGCATCCAGACCCACGAGTCCACAAGGGTGCATCCAGACCCACGAGTCCACAAGGGTGCCTCCAGACCCACGAGTCCACAAGGGTGCATCCAAACCCACGAGTGCACAAGGGTGCGCCCAGACCCACGAGTGCACAAGGGTGCGCCCAGACCCACGAGTGCACAAGGGTGCGCCCAGACCCACGAGTGCACAAGGGTGCGCCCAGACCCACGAGTCCACAAGGGTGCGCCCAGACCCACGAGTCCACAAGGGAGCGCCCAGACCCACGAGTCCACAAGGGAGCGCCCAGACCCACGAGTCCACAAGGGAGCGCCCAGACCCACGAGTCCACAAGGGAGCGCCCAGACCCACAAGGGAGCGCCCAGACCCACAAGGGTGCGCCCAGACCCACAAGGGTGCGCCCAGACCCACAAGGGTGCGCCCAGACCCACAAGGGTGCGCCCAGACCCACGAGTCCACAAGGGTGCGCCCA
Source organism: Ambystoma mexicanum (assembly GCF_040938575.1). Classification (NCBI taxonomy): domain Eukaryota; kingdom Metazoa; phylum Chordata; class Amphibia; order Caudata; family Ambystomatidae; genus Ambystoma; species Ambystoma mexicanum. The sequence continues at coordinate 37,530,734 of NC_090940.1, forward strand.
GACCCACGAGTCCACAAGGGTGCGCCCAGACCCACGAGTCCACAAGGGTGCGCCCAGACCCACGAGTCCACAAGGGTGCGCCCAGACCCACGAGTCCACAAGGGTGCATCCAGACCCACGAGTCCACAAGGGTGCATCCAGACCCACGAGTCCACAAGGGTGCATCCAGACCCACGAGTCCACAAGGGTGCATCCAGACCCACGAGTCCACAAGGGTGCATCCAGACCCACGAGTCCACAAGGGTGCATCCAGACCCACGAGTCCACAAGGGTGCATCCAGACCCACGAGTCCACAAGGGTGCATCCAGACCCACAAGGGCGCCCAGACCCACGAGTCCACAAGGGTGCATCCAGACCCACAGACCCACAAGTGCATCCAGACCCACAAGGGTGCATCCAAACCCACGAGTCCACAAGGGTGCATCCAAACCCACGAGTCCATAAGGGTGCATCCAAACCCACGAGTCCATAAGGGTGCATCCAAACCCATGAGTCCATAAGGGTGCATCCAAACCCACTAGTCCATAAGGGTGCATCCAAACCCACGAGTCCATAAGGGTGCATCCAAACCCACAAGTGCATCCAGACGCACAAGTCCACAAGGGTGCATCCAGACACACAAGGGCGCCCAGACCCACGAGTCCACAAGGGCGCCCAGACCCACGAGTCCACAAGGGCGCCGTTACGGATAATTCTCAATTAAGGCTAATTTCCCAAACCTAGTGAGTCCCTCAGCAGCTTTGCTGGATTTCTGGGGTTTATTTCTTTCTCCTGCTAAGAGTGAGAATCTTTTTCTCCCACTCTTAGTCAAAAGACATTCTCAAATCATGCCTATGTAATGTGTTTTATGGGCTATGGGGTCTTTTACTCCATAGGGCTTCATGTGTTTTTGGCATGTGTGTTACACAGCACCCTCAGTGCAGTAACACAGGGGTGCCATAGTGACCCCCAAACAGACTCCATACCCTGGGACTGACTACTGTCTCCCAGGGCATGTAAAGTCACTATTGGCTTTACTAGTCTCAAATTGTGAACAGAACCAGTACAAACCATCATATTGTGTAAGTACTGGTAGGGGTAATTTGATTGCCCCTGTGTCTGTTTTCCAAGGGGACACTGTCCAGTCCCCCCTTGTCGAGTGTCTGGCTGGTGGCAGTGGATACCACGCTAAATATTCCACCGGAATATTTCCTATGGGATTTTCCCATTCATTCTAAACGCACCACTTTTTGGTGCAATATTAAAGATACCGCCGGGTCATTTATTTAATATTTATTCCCCGGTTGGGTCTTTTTGCTAGGACTCCGTTTTAAAATGGCGTTTGTGTTCGCCTCTGAAACTCTAACCCAAGTCGAGCCCTTTGTTCCACTTTTTGCCGGGCTTCTCCACAGAAGCCCTCCAAATGGTGCCACTCTGTCTGGGGTCAACAGGATGTGTGGGAGGGGGATTAGGTACCCTGGACTGAGTTGCCTCGGCAACTCACGTCACACTCTTGTGTGATTGGCTCAGTGGTGAGCCGCCCGGCTCACCACTTAGCATGTTTGAGTGACAGCTAGGCTGTTGAATGGGGGTTTTGCTGCATAAAAGCAGGGCTTTGGGGACTGGAACTTCAGAAGTCGCCACAGGACAAAGAATCCGAAGATGGGAGAAGCTGAGCCACCTGCAACCCGACGACACCACCGGTGGAGCCCTGCTGTACAAACTCACCACTTCCCCCGACGACAGAGATGATCATCTTCTAGGAGAGTCTTCTTCCCTTGAGCTGATGGGGTTAACCAGTTCGCCTTTTTCGCCTTCCTGGATCGTCTTGTGGTCGAATCGCCCCTGCCAAGCACCCCGGCGGCCGGATAGCCAGGCTTCACCACTACCGTGAATAAAAGGGTTGTACCTTTTAACCGGGAAACTCCGCGGCTGGATTCTTCCCTGGCAGTGCAACGACCTCCAGCTTTCCTCCATGTCGAGATCATCTCTTTCCCTGGACAAAGCCCCGACTTGCAACCCCTGCCAGAAACAACTGCCTCCGCTGGAGCTTTCTTACCATTTCAAGTACTGTGTCCCGCCTGGTCTCCCTTGCAACAGACTGTCCAAGGTGTCCCGTAAATCCCTCACTCTCTATCCTGGGGTGACCTCGGACCTGCTAACATTACCGTTCTGACTTGATCCAACCTCTTTTGACTCTTCTGCAAAGACTTTGAGTGCATTTCCACTGTGTGATCTTGGGCACATTCCGCCTTGCTCTCTCCAAAGAGAGCCTGGCCTATGAACTTTTTGCTCTACAGTAGACCCTGCCTTTCTTGACTTGCTGTGGTTTCTTAAAAGAGTTGGTACTGTGTTATTTTCCTACTCTGCCTTTTCTCTCCCTTTTTAAACAAATGATTGGAGTGCCATCTACGGTTACGCGCTCACCTCTGTTTTGCTAAATAAGTGGTCTCTTAACCTAGACTTGTCGAATAATTAACTGGGGAGGTGTATATACATAGTGACTGTGTTTGAACTTGCTTAACATATTGCCAGTGTATTTTTTCAAAAGTGTGTTTTTAAATAAATAATTATATACTTTTATACCAAAGCTCTGGTCAGTGTTTGCTTGTGCTACTGTATTTTTAGCCCTATTGTGTATACTCTATATACTGCCTAACTCTTCTTGAGAGAAGTCTGACTGCTCAGCCACAGCTACCAGGTAAATCTGGGTGTAGCAGACTGCTACCAATTGGGTTTACTGCTTGCTCCTGTAGTCTTAAACTTTTTGCAGTGGTCCCTAAGGGAACTGCACAGGTTTCTGCCTAACAGGTGCCCAAACCCACAAGTGCATCCAGACCCACGAGTCCACAAGGGCGCCCAGACCCACGAGTCCACAAGGGCACCCAGACAGTGTTCCAACCGTTACCATAAACAAATGTGATAGTCAAGTTAGCCAAGCACATTGGTCTACTTTATGATGGTATTTGCGGCCCCGTTTAGGTTGTCAAGTCTATGTCAGCTATAGCGATACAGGAAAAGTCATTCCCTACGGTTGGCCCCACTTCCCTGGGATAGTAATTCCATACAGTTGAACCCACTTCCCTATGGTAGTCATTCCATATGGTTGCACCCACTTCCCTGGACTTGAGATCATGGGGAACAAGGGTTGCTTAGTTGCTTTCAGTCTTTAGGACCAGGTCTGTACACGACTGTACAGTTGACACCATCTTTCAGAAATTCACCTGAAGCCACCAGAGTTTCGGGAGGGAAATGCAGGTACATGTGTGGCTCCCTGAGACATCTCCTGGAGCCACTGAGGCTACATATTCTTTTTGGGGCAGGGCCGAGGCCGGACAACAATATTTGAAGCACAGGGGCGCCACTTGAGACGCTCAGCTTCCTGGTAACAAACCTTTGATTGTTTTCACAAGCACATACTTTCCACTACGTATGGTAGGCAGGCTTTCTGTCAGTCAATACTCTATTTACCTATACTTATGGCAAGTCTAGCGAACAGCGCAGTCAAAGTACAGAGACCAATCAAATGACAGGCAACACAAAAGACTTATACTCAGGCCAAGCCAACTCCAGCACTGCCACCTACCTTCTGGGTCCTCTGGCCCATGAAGCGTGTGTCAGTTGAGGCTTTCACTGCCACCTTCTCTCCCACTCATCCACCTCCGGCTGACTCACATCCTGACACAGCCCTTTCCAAGCTCCACTCTTCCATCTCTGATACTCTCGATATTCTTGCCCCCGTCATGAGGATCCGCCTGAAGTGCAAAGCCAAGCGCGACTCTGACCTGGTCACCCTTAAACACAAGTGTAAGGTGGCTGAGAGGAAATGGCAGGCATCTTGTGCATCCTCTGACAAACTGGCCTGCTCCAAATGCAATACTGGCTCTGTCCGTACTAAAAAGAGCCCAGATCCAAGCCCGCATCTCTGCGGCATCTAACAACTTGGCCAAACTCTAAAATCTGCAAGGAGCTGGCCAAACCTGCTGCAGTCTACTTCTCTTGTCCCCTCCCAGGCCCTCTGCATGGCCATGGCTTCTCATTTCATCTGTAAAACCCGGGACATCCTGTCCACCTCTCCCCACTTCTCCCTCCGCTACCTCTAGCCCCCCCTGTGGCACCTCTCCTCCCTCTTTCTCTTCCTTTCCTCAGTTCTCCCCTGATGAGATTTCTAGACCAGTCTGATCCATGAAATTCTTGTCAAAGCAGGTTGTTCCCTGTTCTTCCAAAACCATCAAGGGCCACATTGACACCCTCGCTCCTGCCCTGGCTGACTTCTGCAATCACTCCTTTGCCACTGGAGCCTTCCCCTCCCCAGAAGCACTCTTGTGCATCCTCTTCTCAAGAAACCCTCAGCCGCCCCTCTTGCCCGGCTATCGCCGATCTCCATCACTTTTCCTGGGAAAACTGCCCATCACCCAACTTCACCGCCACACTGACTGTTGGCTGTCTCGATGACCATCCGTCTGGCTTCAGAGCCGTCAGAAGCGCAGAAACTGCTCTCCTTAACATCTGTGAAGTCCTGCTCTCCAACCTTGATTCTAATCTCCCTTCTGTCCTCATCTTACTCAATCTCTCTTCTACCTTCAACCATGGCATCCTGCTCAACTGCATCCGTGATAACTGGCTTATTGATCAGGCCCTGGCCTGGCCTAGCTGACCGCTCTCCTCTACAACTGATCCTGCCAGGTCCAACTTGGGTCCTTACTTTCCTCTCCCTCTCTCACTCTCTTCCTGTTGTGTTCCCCAGGGGTCTAACCTCTCTCCCTGGCTTTTCAACCAATACCTGGCACCCCTTGCCCACCGCATTGCTGCTCTCTGCTCCAACTTTCAATGCTACGCTGATGACACGCTGCTTGTTTTCAGGCTCCCCTCATCCACCTCTTCCCCCTCTCTCATCACTAAGCACTTGTCTGGAATCCAGGATTGGTGTGCCGCCAACAACCTCTGCCTTAATGACAGCAAGCCAGAGATCCTCATCGGTACACCTACAGCTTCCTTTCCCGTCACTCTGACCGGCCTCCCTTGGCACTCTTCCCGGTCCCATCTGTAAGGCTAAGAACCTCTGAGTCATCTTCTACTCCACACTTTCCTTTTCTCTTCACATCTCCGACTTCTCCAGAAAGTCAAATTACCAGCTGCACCTCCTCAGTTATTTTCCTTTCCTCTCCTTCCCCCAGAAGTGCACCGTCTAGAGCACTGGTTCTCTCTAAGCTGGACTATGGCAACAGCCTCTTTCTAAATCTTCCTGCTTCTACACTCCACCCTCTGCAACCCATCCAGAACAGGACTGCGAGAATAGTCCTTGGCCTCAAGCCCAGGTATTGTATCTCTCCAGCCCTGAAATCTCTCCATAAGCTCCCAGTGGCTGCAAGGATTAAGTTCAAGATCCTCTGCACTGTCCTTCTGGGCCTCGGTCCGCAATACCTTCAACTCTCCCTTCGGAAATACCTTCCTACTCAAGCTCTTTGCTTCTCCACCTCTACCTCCCTCAGTCACAGCTGGTGCCTCCCTCTGGAACAGCCTCCCTGTCCCTCTGAAACTTGAGAACAATCTTCGGCTCCGGAAGCACCTCAAGACCATACTCTTTTCTTCTACATCCTCTCTTCCTCTCCCCTGCTGATCTCTGTCTGTTACTGAACTAGGCACCCGACTACCCTCTGAAATCAGGCCCAGGTCCCTGCCCACCCAGCTGCATATCCGCACTGCCTCCTGGCAAGCCTTGCACTTGGGGCTGTATCTGCAACCCTACATTCCCCTTACTTGCACTCATTAGACACCTGTTGTCTGTGCTTAACTATTGCACTTGCCACCTGCTGGCCACACTACTTGTTTTGATCCCTTGCTCAGCACTTTTCACTCACCCTGCCCCTTGTACCCCCCCTTACCTCTCCCCTGCACTTGTGTGATCTCAATTTCAGGGGGCCTAGTAAGATTGTCGTCTTGTCGTCCCTTGTACCCCTCCTTTGCCTCGCCGCGCCTTGAAACACTATAAATAAAATATATCATATACAATCCCCACGAAAGTTCCATGTATGGACCATAGATTTGCATTTAACACTAATAAGCAAATGCTAGGCTACAGATATAACATGATGAAGTCTGATCTGTGCACAGATGGGCTTCACAAAGCAGCCTGGTACACCGCATGTAGGTACTGCGGCATCTACTTCTGCCAGCCTGAAACTCCTTCCCCACTGCCTTCCATAGATGCCCACGGAACACAATCTTGCTTGCAGCTCTGCTCCCGGCACTAACAGTGGCTCTCCTTCTAGCTGATCCTGCCCTCAAAGCACTACCTACTCATGGCTTCCCTTCTGAGCTCCATTCCAACATGGCTCTAGTCTGAACTTGCTCTTCAGCTCTACCCCAAACCAAAACGTCTGCCTATCACTGGCCGTTTATAAAACGTAACGCAGCTGCTACCGACTCCTGTGCATCAAAGCAATGCTACTCCCTTAACCATGTTGCTTACCCCCTTGCTTCCTACCCTTTCCTTTGTCCAAATGACCTCTTTTTATGGCCATTTTGCCAAAATAGAAGTAGAGTTGTTTTCCAGGTGACTTCACTATGGCTTTTCCTTGGTCTAAAACTGGCCTTCAGCTCAGCTTTCCGTTTCTTCCCATTACCCAGGGGCCCTGGTGTTGCGGCATTTTCTGTTAAGCGTGTCAGGAGACGAACAGACACTGTCTACAGCCTCAAATCCGGGACCAAGAAGGACCTCCCATCTACGCTAAAGGCTGTTCTGTCTTCAGCACCACGTGCATGTACAAGAGTCTCGCGCCTGGGAAGAACCTGTCATTTCGTACACCCTGGCCTGGTCTGGTCTGGTCTGGTCTGCAAAGCTGTGCTCACCTCAATTCACTCTGTGCCGAGTCAGAGCACTGGAAGAAACCTCCAAAAGAGAATGCTGGACAGCCCACATACCATCCAAGGCGCTCATTCCAATGCAGGAATAGACTGAGACACGAGGACTGAAGATGAAGTGGCCGGCAAAGGATGCAAAGGGAATGCTCCAGTGTGCTGCACACCCTCACACAGAGCAACCAAGCCGCACACACTGCCAAAGCATAAGCCGCTAACCATCCAAGAAACACAGCAGGACCATTCCAAGCAAGGACAGGACAGCATAGCCTCCTCAAGCATGACCACAGGCAACATTTTAGCATTCTAATCCCTCCATACACAATGCATGCTCTTCCTAAACCCTGACAGCACCTGCACAGGAGCAGCCTGACACGGGTAGGTTAGTACTACCATCTCACTCCAGAATCAAATCAAGCTTTACCAGCTATTGCCCCAAAATCGAGGGGGAAAAAAAGGAAGATTTGATCGAATTTCATCTGTAAGGAAATTTACAGCTGAAAATGTCAATCAAATCTACCATACAGTACCATTGTAGTAAACAAGGGGAGAGGAGGTACCAAGGGTTGCGGGGGTGTCCCCCACTTCCTGTACAATAAAGTAAAAAAAAGGAATGTAAGGGAAGGGAACCAGCGTCGCAGGGAGATGGGGGTCACCTGCACACAACCAGGAGTGCAGCCAACAATTAAGTAGCAGGGCAGGTGGGGATCGGGTTAGGGGATGTGCCTGAAATCATGCAGGATTTCACTGCAGCATGCATTTCGAATTCTGCATTTTCGAAATTCTGCGCCGCAGTAAAATCACATAGATCCGCTTTGCCTTAGTGAGCAAATCCTTCATCAGTGCAGCTGGGCAGCATTCAAGGCACTATCGGGAAGGCAGATGCTACAGATAACAAATGCAACTCAAGACTATAAACAAAATGCGCAAAGCTTCGGTCCAATGAAAACTGGAAAAATGCAAAAGGCACTTTAATTTCTTTTCCACACTGACCCGACTCAGTGTCCGAAACACCTTATAAGGTAGGAAGTGAAACAGAAGTTACAAAATGTTTTCAGGCTAGGAGGATTAGGATAGACTAGCAGTAGCAAGCAAGGTGGAGGGGCTGGATTATTTGTGGGAAAAAGGTATGTGGTGAGGCTCTTTTGGGAAGCGGTGGAGGGTGCAGTGCGGATGTGAAGTGGTAGGGTGTTTGCAATGCAATTGTCGGTTTCAATAATAAGCTCGTCCTAAAGAGTTGAGAATTGTTATAGGAAGAGACACTTAGAAATGTTTTGTGGTTCTAGAGTACTTCCTGGACAGACCCCACAGGAAGCATTTTGATAAAAAGAATATTTTTTTCAAACAATATAAAAAAGTTTGAAAATGGCCCTTAAAGTGTTTTTTAGGAACACCTTTTAAAAAGGTGTACAGCTGGCAACTGGCAATGCATCAACTGGGCAGATTGCTCGAGAGCCAGGGTCTCCAATCAGTAGATTGTGAGCCACCGGTAGCTTCCCAGTAGCTCCTTGCAGCAGACACCAACATGAGCAGTGTGTGTTTAGTTTTGTCTAAAGTCCATGGGCCTCTTCCGCTGCCCTTTACCTCATCTCCTCCTGCAAAGGCAACATCCAAAATCTGCGTGCACGGCTAGAGGGGCGGCATCTGGGCTTTTAGGGCTTCTGGAAGTTTCCCAACAAGGGGTTATCAATGACAAAAGTCAATGGGAAATGTGCGTTGTGGCCATTGTCACCAAGAGGTGCAAATGATGGCTGAAGGGGTGCATACATCTGCATGCCATGTGAAACAAAGCTGGGGCTGTGATCATTTGTCTCACTGTTTTAGATATATTTCAATTAGCATTACTTTGCATGCTGGTAATTTTAGGCTTTCAATCAGAATGAGGATGCGTGTCCCAATACAGAAATTCAAGAGCCAACGGCAATTTTACATTTAAGTAAATGAGGAAAATTGCTAGCTGTGCTGCATTCTGGTGCTTGTGCGCTTGCATTCATAAAACTAAACAGGAATGCAAAATGACACGCGATCAATGCCAGGCCTTAAAATACATGATTCAAGAGTTCTGTTTCAGGCTATGTTTTACGAAACAATAGTACAAATTAAGTAATTGGGTAGGAAAAGTGAGCAATGGTTTGTATCTATATATTTTGATATGTACACTATTAATATACCTTAAACAGAGCACTGTACTAAACAGGATGGTGAGTACAAGGAGAGAACATTGAGGAGAGCCATGGGATGGGAGAACAATAGGGTTGATCCCTTTCGGCTATGGACGCCAACCAGGAGAGCTACATAGGCCTGTGGGAAACCTGTACGCATAAGGCCAGGAGGATATATCTGGGGCAACACGTTTTTTTGGAAGCAAGACAATGCAGAGCAACACAGGTTCTCCTGTATTAAAAGCATTATAAAAGATTGATTAATGAATATGTTTCAATTCTGGCTGGGGATTTTCAGGCTTTTAATACCTGGTGCAATTTGTGAGCACTGCTTTTGCAATGGAATGGGCAAAAACACAATACAATTTACAAGTAATTCTCTAAAACATGTAACATTCCAAAAGATGCCTAGTCACTAGCACTACACATGATATGCCGGCACTGCCACTGTAAAATACATGTTTGCCATTGCAAAGAATGTGTCATAATTGTCATTTGAATCCATTTTGTGAAGCTGGCACCCTCGATATGTCTGATAGCTGTACATGCAAGCCAGGCATCATGGCCCACTGGTCATGAACCAGAATGTCTTGTATGATTCCTGTAAGGAGCGGCAGCAACCCTGTGCACTGTTCTACTGTTCCACTGCCTTCCTCATAAACAGCAGACGGGTGGCAGGTTTCCCCCCTCACTGCACCCATCCTCTCTTCACTCACAATTGTATTATATTGATTCATATACTGTCTGGTGGGGTGGTTATATGATTTGTGCACATTTCAAATCATTGTTATAAAATGGAATTTTATTGCAGTCCTGCAATTTACACTTTCTTTGCATATAACTTGATCACATGGCTTCCGCATGTTCATTTTTACAATCTTGGCAATTATTTTGACAAAAACGTTAAGGGTAGTCAACAAAATAGGCTTGGTTTTACTTTTGCTTGGCTGAATTCTGTGACCCTGCATGAGAGCAATCTGCATGAATTGGGAATATGCCAAACTGTGGATTGTATTGGTTGACAACGTGGAACGGAGTATGTGCTGTAGTTTTTAAAACCTTATTACACCTGGATTGAAATAGTTCAGATTGCTTTTGCACATGCAGCCCCAAAAGACTAAAAAAAAAGTACATTTTCATCCAGAGAGGCAAACCTATTTCTGGTCTTCCAGTCCAAAAAGAAAACACATCTTTAATCTATGGTGCCCAAGTTACAGTGAGAAAAATGTGCAACATTGATGGACATTTTACAATAAAACCGAAATTATAAAAATTATTTTCCCACCAGAAGCTGTCTGAGATCCTAAAAAGTAGGTAAACTAAACACTGCAATTCCATTGCAGTTACACGGTTACAAAGTTGCTTTTTATTTCATAAAAAATGAATGCACTTTCCCAGAAGGTGCAATTGTGAAGGGTGCAGTGACTCCAGTCTGCCATGTGGGTGTGCATTTAGGTGCACACCTATGGCAAAGACGCTGTCTGCACTATCAGCCAATGAGATTGCTTATCTTTACATGAACTTCCCGAAATCAAAACTTTGATCCCATTTGACAGCATCGGAGTGTTGTTGCCGTTTCAAGCCATACACCAGGTCACGAATCACTGATAGATGGCATGCAGTGTAAGCCTTCATATTGAATGTCCAGATCAGTTTCCTACATTCTGATACGCTTGACAATTCTTAGGGGACAGCTACTAATACAAATAAAGATATTTTTGAAGTTATTAATATCATGGTAAATCCATAAGTTATTTTTTATATAAAGAGCAAATAAACCACAAGAAATCGTGTTGTGAATTCTCATAATCATGGACATCAGCTCTGCAGTAGCTCTCCCCAGTAGCTCCCCCTTTTGTCCATTAACTATAAGTAGCTATTGGCAACGTCAAGGTTGGAGACCCCGCCTGCTCTAGAGCCTTTTCCACTGAAAAGCAGCAAATACGGAGTCAGGGATCTAAATTGTTAGGAGACTTTAGCTACTGTGTTTCCCAAGGGAGCACAGTTAAGTATGTTGGTAGCTGTGGAGTGTTTGGGAATGTGCACCTAGAGCACATGTCAGATAGAATGTTGCTTATAGTTTGCATTTGCACATGCTATGTAGTAGATCCTTGTACCCACAGGAAGCCCCTGCTTCCTGGGCGACACCTGTTGCCCAGAAGCTACTTTTGCATTTGCAGAAAGGACAACCTTATGTCAACCGACATGTGACCTCCAGGATCCAAAGCCTGTTACTTAGCCACTGCGCCAAGCTCTTTCTTGTTGTATTCACCAGTTCACAGGTATACGGACGTGTGGCACAGTGGCTGGTGACCTGGGTTCAAGTCCCGCCTCTGACACAGTGGACTGCACAAGAGAGGACTAACTCTGCCATGCATCAAGTGCTGCATGGGGATGGACCAATCTGAAGCAGGCTGGATAGGAGGCACGTTTCGTTGGATTTGTGATCCATTTCAGGCCAACAAGGGAAAGATCCAGCAATATTCTCAAGGCTTCTTGATGGGGAGGTCAAGTGCAGCAAGCAGCTTATTTATTGCAAGTGCAGCATGATGCTTATTTATTGCAAGTGCAAGCATGATGCTTATTCATTGCAAGTGCAGCAAGCAGCGTATTTATTGCAAGTGCAAGCAAGATGCTTATTTATTGCAAGTGCAAGCAAGATGCTTATTTATTGCAAGTGCAGCAAGCACCTTATTTATTGCAAGTGCAGCAAGCACCTTATTTATTGCAAGTGCAGCAAGCATCTCATTTATTGCAAGTGCAGCAAGCATCTCATTTATTGCAAGTGCAGCAAGCATCTCATTTATTGCAAGTGCAGCAAGCAGCTTATTTATTGCAAGTGCAGCAAGCAGCTTATTTATTGCAAGTGCAGCATGATGCTTATTTATTGCAAGTGCAGCATGATGCTTATTTATTGCAAGTGCAGCAAGAAGCTTATTTATTGCAAGTTCAGAAAGAAGCGTATTTATTGCAAGTGCAGAAAGAAGCGTATTTATTGCAAGTGCAGCATGATGCTCATTTATTGTACTGTTATTCTTTTAGATTTATTGAGCATAGACCTAGCTTTGGGAAGTAATGGAGCACTTTACAATGTACATTCCACAGTAGAAAGTTGCAGAAGCCTTGCAGATTTCTTGAAAAAAAGCAATTAACATGTCAACCAGGAGGCACTTTCTCTTTACACATGTCCTTATCACTCTCAATAACGTACTTTGATGTGATCCTCGGTCAGTCGGGGCACTGCATTGCTGCGATCCTCGGGCAGTCGGGGCACAGCATTGGTGCAATCCTCGGGCAGTAGGGGCACAGCATTGGTGCGATCCGCGGACGGTCGGGGCACAGCATTGTTGCGATCCTCGGGGCACAGCATTGCTGCGATCCTCGGACGGTCGGGGCACAGCATTGCTGCGATCCTCGGGCGGTCGGGGCACAGCATTGCTGCGATCCTCGGGCGGTCGGGGCACAGCATTGCTGCGATCCTCGGTGGTCGGGGCACAGCATTGATGCGATCCTCGGTGGTCGGGGCACTTCGTTGCCACAGCCGGCAGGGTCAGGGATGCTCAGATGCTGTAATTAAAATTATGACTGCGCCCCGTTCAGATTCACCCACCTGTGCATCTTCCCGGCCTACAGGGGATTAGCAGGACTTTGCAGACAATCTATTAGCGGCGCTCTAATAAAATAGAAACCAGAGACAACTCTTGGACAAATCAAATATGTGAAGCAGCCGTCCTTCCCAACTGCTCATAAGCAGCCGCTGCTGGGCCTACAGAATGCATGTCGCTACTTACCACAACCACGTGCTATTACCCCCTCCCCAATCCCACCAAAGAGGCGGGGGGAGGGGTGTGGCGGGAGATGGAAAGTGCACTCCATGAACTCACCCACAAGGGAAACTAACAAGACAAGAGGCACTACTCCTGGGCACCTCTAGCTCTGCTGCCACATCGGTGGCTATTGCTAAACCCCATCCTCTTTTCCTTCCATTTACTTGCAATGGAAATCCCTCCCCCCTCTCGCCGTCCATATGTCTGCAATATGCCTTAGTGAGCTGAAAAGAACATGCTGGCTTCCAGCATGTCAAACAAACAGGTTACTTTTCTACCATGTTTGCAGTGCAGGGATTTCCCTGGGACTGATTCAATTATCTGTCCTGATGAAGACTCGGGGGAGCTGAATCGCTACAGGGGCAGGGTTGAAACATGTATGCACCGTGCAACATTCACCCATAGAAATAGTTGAGGATCATCTCATTTTTGGAGATAGTAAGTGGTGATAGAACAACACTGAAGGCGAGTGGTCTTCTGTAGTGCCCTTCGGCTAATAAAGTTGGCCTCACCGCGTGAGGCTCTGCAATAAAAAAGGGTGGGGGGAGGAGCGAAGGCCATGTCTTGTCTGCATTGGTTTATGTTGTAGGGCAAGTCCTTGAAGATGGAACGTAAGCTGCATGAACATATGCATTCCTTTTCTTATACAACGACTTTGGATTGTGTTCTTATTCATCCAGTCTTAGATGATGATGATGGTGATGGTGGTGGTGGTTTAAAGGGTTACTTACACTTATGTGTAGATGTGAAGTACGTCCTGATACATTCATCGGGACCCTCTCCCTTCTCTAGGCCACCTTCCCATCACTCCTCTGTACTAGTGCTGATCCGCACTCTCTGCAGCCTCTTTCATGCTCCCCCACTCCCACCCTTCACGCCAGTCTCCTCTCTGCGTCACCCTGGCACCCCTTTGGCCAGTGTCATCTTCTTGTGTTCTTCTGCTGTGCTCACTCCATGTCTTTGCCCTCCCATTCTTCACTTTCTTTATTCTGGAATTCATCGACTCTCCCTTTAAGTCAGTACAGTAGCTCGGGGACCAGTGCAACTTGCCGTCCCAGATTCCAAACCTGGCTGGGACCCAAAACTGAGCATCAATAAACAGTTTAATAACCAGAACAATACCAGCAGCACTTGCAAGCAGGAGGGTACTGGCAGGAAGCGCTACATACACATGCACTTCACAGTGCGCAAGCAGCATATCAGACGTCACGCAAGAGGGAGGCAGTAGATTAAGGGACAAAAGGGCATGGTTGGTAGGTAGGAGAAACGCAACCCTGCAGAAGGGAGAGCCTTTTGGAAGTGGTGCTGGAGCAGAACATGAAGTGCTTTCCAAAAGGAAGGTGCTTGGGTGCCAAACCTAAGGAGTATGGAGGATGTGTCAGTAAGAGCAGAGTCGGAACATCCAAGAGGTCTTGCCGGGTGCACAACACTGGATCAAATCCCTGATTTCAGACTGCCTTCCGGCTGATGAAAAGGCCTTTCAAATTTGATCCTACAAGCCAGTGAAGTTGAGCAAGTGCTAAGGGTTGGCATGATGGCTACCGAATGGCCAAAGCACGATAAGCAAAACGCAGTCCAGACTATCCAAAATGCCCATGACAACAAAGGTAATCGAACCCAAAAGAAAATGAAGCCGGCCTTCCAGTGAGGCCACAAAAAAAATATATGGTGCTGTGGGGTGTAAATTCAGCCCCAGAATGACATGAACGGAAAGGCCAAGCAAGGCCTCCAATCTAAACTTGATATATAACTGAGGTCTAGTGAATGTGAAAAGTGGGCCTCACTGAACCTTGCCGAAATGGAAAGGCACCCAAGTGAAGGAAAGTGTGCCTTAAAACATAGATACAGCAGAGTGCGCCCAATGTATTCTAAAGACATGCGCTTCTGCAAATGCTGATTTCATGTAAAACGAAGCATGATTGAGATTCAGAACTGCAGCAGTACACAAGGGAAAGGAGACATTGAAATCCTGTGCATCTGGCAAGTGAAAAGGAAATCGGCATACATGTAAAATCAAAGCCAAGCAACAGGTCATTTGAAAGAAATGAAAGACCTACTTTCCACACTGGGAAGTGACATTATGTAAAATGGAAAGGCCTACTTTGTTTTAAAGTGGACAGTGGCTTCATGTTAAACAGGAATGCATTGGTGAATAACTTGGGAACTGTTCTGTTATTTCAACTGTCAGATTAAAAGAACCAAAGTTACATGGACAAAAGGCCATGATGTGATGAAAGCATCTGGGGGTTAGAATCGAGCGAGAATCCACAGTTTACCTGGGTACCTGTATTCCCAGAGATCTGTCACATATATACCAGAGCAACTTCCCTGATATTCTCGCCCGGGTTAGTAGGGATCTCAAGAGATGGGCTCCCCTCACACTCTCCTGGATCGGACGCATGGTTACAGTGAAAGTGAATATACTACCTCGCCTTCTCTATCTCTTCTCCGCCCTTCCCATTGTGATACCCGAGACCTTCTTTGACGTGCTCCAGTCTCGTGTCTTACAATTTATCTGGAATGGCAAAAGACCCAGGGTTAAAACCTCCACTCTGACCCTCCCAAAATCCCAGGGTGGCTTTGGACTCCCCGACTTTAGACTCTACTACAAAGCAGCTCAGCTTAGGGTAATGTTGGAGCATATGAGGGACGACATGCGCACGTATTGGACCTACATTGAAGACAACCACGCTCACCCGAAAAAGGTCAGGGACTACCTATGGGCCTCTCCCAGGTCCCTCCCCCCACAGCTCAGGACACATCCCACTCTTGCAGTCCTCTGGTCGCTGTGGAAACCCAGTAAAGCTAATAAATTGTTGACTTCGTGGCCCTCTCCACTGACATCGCTCTGGGGCCCACCCATTGACCTGGGCAGGAGGGGCTTCCGAGACACCCAGGCTTGGTCCGACATGGGCCTGGAAAGAATCTCCCAACTCACACGGGAAGAAGGCTTCATCGAATACGATAGCTTGAAGGAGGCCCTGATGGATAGGCCCCCCACGGTTTTTGAATTTCTGAGGCTCAAAGGGATACTCACCCAGCCACTGTGGTCCGGACGCCTTAGTCGCCCCCTCACCCCTCTCGAACTTATTCTGGCCAAGAGTACATCGCGTAAAGGTTCGTTGGCTAAATTCTACAGTGTACTGAATACGGCGGACCTAGAGGGTAGACAACCCTTCAAGCGCATATGGGAAGAGAGGATGGGAATGTCAATAGATGACCACACTTGGAGGGCGGTTTTTAAGTGTATTTTCACGGGTTCCCTATATACAGCAGCCATGGAACATAACTTTAAAATCCTACACTCTTGGCATCGCCCCCCAGCTTTGTTGTCAAGGATGTACCGGGATGTTTCCCCTTTCTGCCCCAGGGGGTGCCACCAACGGGGAACCTGGTTTCACATGTGGTGGAACTGCCCGTCCATACAGGTTTATTGGACGGAACTACTTAGCTGGATTAAGGATATTGAGGGTTATGGTCCATCGCTGCACCCATTGGAAATCCTACTGGGCGCCCCCATGCCGGAGTCGGAAGTGAATGCGTTCCCTAAAGTCATTGGTGCTATGTTACGGGCAGGAAGGCTGGCACTCGCACAAAAATGGAAGAGTGGCCTGGCCCCTTCCAAAGAGGAGTGGCTATGCAAACTTAGGGCGATCTTCAGCTACGAAAAACTTACTGCATTAGCAAATGACACTATGTCTGACTTTACACAAGAATGGACAGCAGTGCTGCTGCACGACGATTGTACCTCTATGCGTTTATAATAGAGGGATTGTACAAAGGCTTACTCTACACAGGGTCTCATGCCCCTTGGAGGCCGAGTCTGACCCTGGCCTATCTTTTTCTTGGTACTACCCCACTGCTTCAAGGAACATGTTTTACTACCAAGTGCTACGCAAGTGTACTCCCTTATGCTTAAAGTAGTTGCATCTTCTCTAAACCTGGCATGCTCATCGCTTGGGGGAGGGAGCGGGAGGGGGGAATGGGGATTGGGAGTTAAGATAATGGGGGTTTAAATCAGAAAATGTTATCGACAATGTGATTTCTTTTGCATTAATTGCTGGTTGAAAGGGCCGCGAGGTCCACTTTGCTATGTCCATTGTCAATAAAAACATATTTAAAAAAAAAAAAACACATTCTTTCAATTTAAAATGCCATCTCTTTCAGAATTGTACATGTAGCTGGCGTTGGAAGCTTCCCCCATTGAACTGATGGGTTGTGTATGTGGATCACTGACCCCAGAGACCCTTGGCTGATGCCTACCAGGAATGCAGGTCGTTCCAACAAAATGCTAAAAAATACACGGTTTTCAGATCAAAATTGTGGAAGGGTCAGATAAGTAAATACAGGCCGGACCTTTCAGGAATCGTCATGGCCCCTCTGCTTCAAACAGAGAATTACTAATGGAACTTCAATGACTGTTACATCACATTACTGCCAAGCAGGTGAAGCAGATGTCCCGTCAGGTGACTTGAGAAACAGAAACTCAAGGGTGCCCATATTATGCATTCCCATTTCATTACCATTGGACTCTTTTCCTCAATAGCAAAATGAATGTGTGTTTTGTGAAGTTTCAGATTCATAACTATTTCAACTCATGAATAAACTCTGAAAAATGATAGCTCACTCCAAGAAGGTCATGCCGCGGTCAAGGTAGTGTCCACAGACCCGGCATAAATTGCTGAATCCGAAAATATGATAATCTGTGAATTGAGGAAAGTTGTCATGCGACTTTCTGAGAAAGCAAAATGCAACTTAAAATGTCATTTTATTAATCTCTATACTCCCCTCATTATCCATAACCTGGTCCTAAAACCCTTGCCCTATCGGCTGACAGAGCTCAGACTAGAGAGATGGGGGAGAAAATGACTGTCCAAATGCTTGGGAATATTCATAAAGTGGATGTGCCACAGGCACTGTATAAACTAAAAAAGCTTGATGGGAAAGGGAGGAGAGCTGCCAAAACCATTAGGGTACCACCTTGCCAGGAGAAAAGAGGACTAAAACATCTCAGAGGGAGACAGTAGCCTTAAACCTAGCAGTGGAGGCAGAAACTGGGAAACCAGATGACTGGGTGCTGGTGACTATCCTTGACAGAAGACTGACCAGATCTCTACTTTCTAAAGAGAAGCCCTGCTGTTTTTCTTAGTGCCCAATAACCAAGGCCTCCCATGTCAGTAGATTGATCCAAATGACAAAGGTGTGGGTAAATCGGCCAGCCTTAATCTCCTTCCTGCATAGTGGGTGGGGCAAAACTGGGTAGACCCTGGCCATATATGACAAATTTAACTTGATTCCCCTATAGAAAAACACCCCATCCATTTTAAACTGAAGTGTGTTTTAAGCCATTCCTTTTCATTAGTGTGGGGGGGGGCAAACGTGTGTATACCCTTAGCGTATTTAACTAAAAATATAAATTAATTCCCAGAGTAATTTATCACTGGGTGAGGTTTTGTCAAAATTCGAAATTGACAAAAATCATCCCAGTGAACAGTGAATTACTCTAGTCTTTAATGTAATTGGGTAACCCGGCTGTTCATTTGGATGTGCTAGTGTTCCCAAAACGAAAATCCTAAAATCCTGCTCATTTGAATGTGTGTTTACCCAAAAACGAAAATCCCTATACATTCCATGGTCCCAAACTCTGCATGTCAAAATAAGCCAACTGTGAGTCTCCAGTGAAAGAAATATACTCACCTGGGAGTGAGCAAGTGACACTCATAGCAGAGGTTCGAGACTGCTTTGGAGCAAAGGAATCAAAGTGCGGATTCAAAACAAACTTTTCAAATGCATGTAGTTGGGCGCAGAGAGATGAAACCCACGTTCAACTTAAATGTCAAATGGAATGTATAAATGCCTGAACTTTCTAAACTCATAACCAAAATGACAATTTGCAGATTGTACTGTGACATCGCAACGCATTGTGTTGCGATTTGATCATTTGAAGTTTGTGGGACAGGCCAAAAAATAAAAAATAAAAGTGAATCTGGTTTGTATTCTGTCAACTGAAAAACGCAGTTTCCCCATCTCTTTTGTTTAGATGTGCATGCCGCAGAGAAGGTGACGTGTGCAAATTCATTATTTTCTAGATATCTTTTTAAACCATTTGTTAATACAAGTATCCATTATCTCAATACCCCGGCCTGGTTCTTAGCTTAGTGTGGCACGGGGAGAAAGCCTTGTGATATTATATGTTGTTCAGCCTGGGCTAAGCAAACTAAATATTACAGGAATAACGGTATTTGGTGTGGTGCTTTAAAGGTGGGGGGTGGTAGGGTCCTTCCCAGGTTAATTGTGGTCCTCAATAGATATCTTTACAGTACGTAAGAAGCAGACCCTTTGGTAAAGCAACGAGACACATATATACAACTATCTGGGGGTTACTTCCACTATGAACTAAACGTACAATTAGCCAAAGAGGGGTGGGAAGCAGTTGAAACAGACTGCCTTGTGCTGCTCCACCGCGCCTGGGCCGACATTTTCTGGGCATGCCAAGAACCATGGCAACAGAAGCAAGTCAGGGAACCAAGAGATGTTCACCACTTTGGTGCAGAGAGAGTTGGCAGTAACACTTGGATCAGTGTTTGCGTTCTTGTACAGTATCAAATGTAGGTTTACAGAATGCAGGAGGCCAAGATTAACATGTTCAACAAGTTAACAGTTCCATCAAACTCGCCATGATTAAGACTAGGCCCTTCAGAAAAATGTATGGCACAATGCTCGTTTTGGGATTAGCAGAGGTGTATTCCAGAAGGTGGCATCATGGGCTGAGAAAGCACAACTCACAGCAGACTGCTGCCTTGGTCAAAGGGCCACCAATCTGGCAGATTCCTCGATACTTGGACTACACGGAGGTGAGTAGGTCAGTGCCAATGTGATAGGAGCGCCTCACTCTGCCTGACCCAATGTTGGTGGCTTCTCCCGAAGGGAGTGCGAATCCATGCACACTGCTGGTGTCTGGAAGCATGTAAATAACCACGGTTCAGCCCGTTTGCATAAGGCACCAGAAAGTAGTTTAAAGCAGGCAAGAAAGGCACTGTGTGCTCTTTGCTCCAGACAGACTCGACTGGAGGGGCAAGCCGTCTCTGAAGTTTAAAGAACCTGCATGGTTGTGTATTTGGACTCCTATCCCTAAAACGAATATTAATTTAAAGGAGTCATTAATAAAGTAGACAATACCCAGAGCACCGGAGGTGTGGGATGTCCTCTGATACCTACTTGTTCCTAACGGTGGAGGAGAGGTACGTTCAAGAGGGACCGATGCTGTGTATCTCAGGATCTTTCAAACATATTTCAACCTTTATAAAGGAATACGCACTCAACACTAAAAGGCCATGACCAAGACTGGCCCTGTTACCTAGTGGGCCTTCATCACTTGTTTGTTTATTGGATTGAAAAGGGCCTTACAATTCCAACAGACACCAAGAATTGGATGAGCTTGATGGCTAATAACTTGTTTTTCATGTGGTCTGAGAAACTAGTTCAGTATGGACTCTTGACAAACTCTGCTCAAATGTGTATTTTACAACAGAAATAATTTCAAAGTGGGGACACAAGTCAGGAGGTGCCATCTCCCTGCACACAAAGGCCAGCAGGGGAAATTGCACAGACACAATACAAGGACCCTTTTGCCAGCCCCCCCTCCACCCCAACCTGAAGGAGATCAGCAATTAGGTCACTGGTTCAAATGTGGCGTTGTTGTAGATACCACATTACGGCGTTCAAGGTGCCAGATAGGCAAAGTAACATTTAGCACCTGGAACTAGCATTATAAACTGCAAGATGGACTCGACTGGCAACTCTTACTAATCCCACGCTAGCAAACAGAGAGCAAATGTACAGGCACTGTCCTGTGGTGTGCATCTAGCAAGGGTGGTGTGATTAACATCTTCAGACCCATGCTCCGCATACGAGATCGCTCAGTCTCTGGTACAAGGCAGAGCATTTGAAGCTACTGTAGGATACCCATATATGTGTACATGCCTTGATGCCCAGATCACCAGACTGTCCAACAGTACACGCATCACAATTCCTGCGTGCGTACTATGGAATGACATGCACATGGCCAGACTCCACTCTAGTGTACAAGCAACTAGATGATAGCCTTCTCGTCCCTTTGCCCGCTCTCCTGGGCACTTAAGCAGGCTGCTAGCCACCTTTGGCATGGAGAAGGCCTGCACGAGGGCGGTACATTGAGAACCATCAATTCAGCAATCATGGCTTGTATTCCAGTGCTTACTAACAGGAATAACCTGATAGGAAGAGCTTTCTAAAAATCGGTTACTAGTTCCACATCAGTTTAAACTCCAGGGCTATTCTGACAACATTCAATGTGCCTGCTAGAAGAAGCTTGCCAGGGAAGCAGTACCGGGAAGCTACATGTCCTGCACATCTGGATGCAGGAAAGCCACCACCCACACTGCACTCCAGCATTGGTCTGGCAAACGTGCAGTGCATGAAACCAGACATCACTGCGACCCTGCGGATGGGGCACTCGCCTTGCCCTTCACTGTTGCTCCCCAGGAAAGGGATGCATTCGGAATCTGTACAATAGGCCAGCAGATATATCACCAGACACATGAGGTGCTTCACTCGCCAGCAGGACGCCCTCTGGCTTTAGAAGGCTTCTTACCCTTCCACGCTGCTTCTTGAACTTGCGAAAGGAGCCTAGATCTGTAACATGCGGTGCAATGGAAGGATACACGGCTGGGGATACACCCCTGCATTCTGCAGTGCACAGCCCCACATCCGACTCACTGAAGACCTCATGTCTTTCCGCAAATTGCTGAAAACTTGGCTTTTCCCCCAAAACCGACCCCAAACTCAATATAACAAACTGCATAACAGCATCTCAAAGACCTTGCCAAAATCCTAGATCATAAATATCAATACAGTATCACGATCCAAGCAAGAAATCATAAACTAATAACCTCTACTGATTAGCTAAAAAGGACAAACAAAACAGAGTAAAAACGATCATACCTGTTAAGTAAATAAAAAAAATAAGATGTATAAAGACAGTATTGCGGCTGAAATTAATGAAATAGACAAATGTAATGGACATAAAGATCAATGTGGACGTGAGGAACAAAGTGGATAACAACTTGTCTACTAACACAAATGACTAGATATTCATTAACATTAAAACAAATAGCAATACAACATCATGAACCAAGTGAGAAATCGTAAACTAATAACCTCTAATATCATCTAAAAAGTACACAGAATGGAATGAATAAACCAGATCAAAGCAGTGAAACGGAACGAAATAAATAATAAATTAAAAAAGAAAAGCTGTACGTAAGCAGTGAAGCGGGTGAAATTAATGAAATGATTGCAATGGTCGAAAGAAAAAAAATTTAAATGAGGATGGAAAGATGAATTCAGGAGAGGGATCAGTGCACAGACAGATGACATGGATTGTATGAGTGCATGGTATGAATGGAAAGTAGAAAATAGACGATTTGAGTAGATGAGACGGGTGTAGTGCATGGACCTTTCGAGAGCACGAAACAAATTGAATGCGTACGACAAGTGACATAGGCTGCACCGATAATGTAGGATTAATGAACGAAGTGAATGGAGCGGATGAGTGCATTGAACGGACGAGCGCGCAGAGCGGACGAGCGCATAGAGCGGACGAGCGCATAGAGCGGACGAGCGCATAGAGCGGATGAGTGAGTGGTGCGGATGAATGTGTGGTGCGGATGAGCGCGTAGTGTGGATGAACAAAGGGCTCGATGTGGAGTGCACAGAACCAATTGGATTGCATAGAATGCTCGACTTACATGTAATGGTTTTGAAGTCCATAAATCGCTTGAAAGAGCACTGATACGAATGGTTTTGAGCGCTTGAAACGGTCATAAATACGAAGAACAGTCCGAGTACATGGAACGGATGGCGTACATGGAACCATTGGAGTAAGCTCGACCACAAGAACCTAGGATAAACCACAATATCACATCTCCACGCTTACTCTCTTCCTTACACCACCACTCATCTAGAACACAGCGATACTATTGACACCATTCGGTATAGCTGTTCTCATACCATCATTTTGCCTCATACTTTACATCATCCTAACTAAACACTGCTGGTTATACACCTTCCAGCCTAGGCGTTCTCTCCTCAGGCCTAACGCAGCCAGTATTGGTCTGGATAACAACCTGCCAGAACGAACACATACTCTTGATCTCTAAACCACCACACCTACCGCTAAGAAGCAGCTATCACACGAATACCACATCGGCTGCACACAAACCTGGTGCTCACACGTGCCTTTTCACTCCCTCTACCTCGGTTCCCGAGGGCGTTCAACCTACCAGCGCCTTGAAACCATACCAATGGTACATAAGGCGCTACATAAATACAAAATAACATCTGCAGGCTGTGCTAAGAAGCCCACACATTTGGAATGATTCAGAATGCATGTACACCAAGTATTGTGTCCTATACAATAGATATTTAGTGAAGTATTTGTAGCCAAACAGTTGTGCAATGTTCATATATGTAGGTTGCCCTATCTTTCTTTGTGTCTGGAAAAGAATATGTCTGGGGGGATGCGAAGAAAAAACGTCCTGACAAATGATAGGCATCTCTGAACTCGAACTATGGAAGCGCTGACCTTTCTTAAACTCTATAAAGAACCAAGACGCGACATCCTGGACATCTCCATAGTGACTGCATCCAAATAGTCAACCGGACCTCTGGCCCTGCTGCTAAAAAGAGGACTAGCCTTGTCCGCACTCAACCAAATCCTGAAGAGGAATTTCAGGAACATACTGTGCCCCTTTCCTGCCCCCTGAGCCCTCAGCTAGCTTGGCTATTTATCACGGGACCATGCCTTGGTCTTCCACATGTGAGCAGATGGCCATGTCACTGGCCGCCTTTATAGAGCTCTATGTGAGGGGATCACAGCATTAAAGAGCTTGCGTCTGGCAAAGGGGCTGCCTGGGGCCTGGGTAAGTGCTGTCCATCCTTTCATGAATAGTCTCATGCCTTAAAATTGAACGTCCTACTGTTCCAATTAAAAACGCCAATTAGTTCCCACAGGCCTACTGTAATCCTAGTCCATAGTCCACTTTACGCCACAGTCTTCAAAGATGCCATTTTTGTAAACACAAAATAATCCACAAACAATTGCATTATGCTGCATCCTTCTTGGCAGCGCCCACCACCCATACAGAACTTTACTCCTCACCAGACGGGTTGGAGTCTCCAGTTTTGGGTGCACCTCACTTTTGGTTTTAATTCTTTGTTGTTTGCCGTACCATGCACTGGCCAGGTATCAGGTTATCCGCTCTGCGCATGCCAGGTAAAAACTCTTGCTGCTTAGATAAGATGGATCCAGAACACTCTAGACCTGTAGCAGGACGCTCCGCTTCAGTCCAGAGGCAACAGATTCCCTTGCTGCCACATACTGTAGTACCCGCCTCACTGGTATGGCCCAGATCAGGACTCCTAGAACACGTCAAGCAGTAAAGATAAGGTGTACAATGGCACACAGAGAGTGAAAATGGTGGCAGTTTCCTCATTGGCCTTCTGGAGCGTCATCTGGGTTGCGGCCTACATCCTCATTACTAGGTAGGGATCCTTTCACCTGAACCCTCCGGTGCTCCATGCTGGCATGCCCGTCGCTCCTACCACCCTCATCCTCGCCACTCATGTACTCCAAGCCATGGATTACAAGCATCTTCCAGGTGTATTCCCATCTTGGAACCGTCGCCCCCTTCTGGTTCTTCCATTAGAGGACAGGCTTTTTTGTTACATTTCAGTTCCTAATGCAGGCAACAGCTTTAGGAAGTTAGACCAAGGACATTATCGGGGAACCTCTGCCTCAGGAAGCGACTGCTACACAGGCATCACAACTCTCCTCTCAGCACAGTGACCCCCTCAGTGGTGGGTCATTTCTGGTGCAGTCTGTTCGCTGCACCGTCTCTGCCTCCTCCAATCCCTTGCGAGGGGTTGGGACCCATTTTGGTGGGAGCCAGGATGATTTGGAGGAGGAGCTCCCATCTCCTCTGCTCGGTCCTTTCATGAATGAATTCTGAGCCTCCAGGAGCTGCCCTGAAATTCCAGTCTTGGAGGCCTCCGCTGCTGAGCTTGGGGTCGTTTTTAGTAGTTCTGGGAGCGAGGGTAGTTGAACGTTCTGGAGTGCTGGTACAAAAGAGCATGGTGGCTGAAGGCCTAAAGCTTCTCTTGTGGGCATCAGGACTTGCCTCCATTCTTTCCCTCACCCCTGCTCTTCGGGGGTGGCAGAGGCCACCCATCACTTGGAATCGTGGGCTGGCTTGCATTTTTGGGCCGCGAAAGACTAGCAGGATGCATCACTGCAGTTCAGACGAAGAATTTCAGCACAAGAAGGAGGCCTGTGCATGAATGGCCTTTCATACACAGCCCAGTGGCTTTGAGCTGTACGTGTTGGAATGGAAGCAAAAAGGTGGAAATCCGCAACTTTACACCATACTGCTGACATGCATTGCACTAACGGGATGCAAGTCACTACGATAGTCCATTTCTCAGCTCACTGGCATCAACATGCCTCACAGTAATTTCATGAATTCCTAGACAATCCTCACAAACTAGCTGGTATAGGGTCCTTCAGAATGCAGACACTGATGTCACATGGACTCATGACA
The DNA here is from genome assembly GCF_040938575.1 of Ambystoma mexicanum. Taxonomy (NCBI): domain Eukaryota; kingdom Metazoa; phylum Chordata; class Amphibia; order Caudata; family Ambystomatidae; genus Ambystoma; species Ambystoma mexicanum. The sequence goes on from NC_090940.1 coordinate 37,556,202, forward strand.
AAGAATGAGACCGGCCTGACTTTGTGAACTCCAGTGGGCATGGTTGCAGTGGGTGCTGGCGTAGTCTGAACTGGTTTATACTTTTTTCTTTGTGCCAAGCATTCGCATTTGAAGGTGTATCCCTGCTGGATGAAAGACAGTCCTGCATTCCTCTGAGCTCCAAGAGGTAGGAATTCTGTGGTGAACAGAGGAGCCATGCTTCCATGCTCCAATACTGGATTGTGGTACAAAATCTGCCAGTTGTCTGGAGAAGATCGAGAGATTGTTTTGGGGCTAAAAGTTCCTCCTTGGAGAGGGAGGTCTGAAAATCAATTGTGGTGGGCCTATGCCAGGGCCATCAGGGTGATCATGCAGGCGCCAGCTACATCTTCATCAGCAGTCTCTGGATTAGGGGAATTGGAAGAAAAGCGTGGGCATGTGTCACTGACCATGTAAACAAACTATGCAGAGAATCCTGCTGTAGGATTTTGCTTAAGGAGGACTGGCATTACCAAGTTCGGAGCTGTTGCAAACTGGACCAGATGGGGCTGCCCCACATCCCAAAGATTGTGTTCAGCAGCAGCTGGCTAATTGCTATGGTTTCAGGACAGGTCCCTGCTGAAGGTGTCAGTGATGGTGTGGAATGTTATGCCAAGTAAGTGCTCTTGTTTAGCACTCATCTGCAATTTAGGTTTGCATTGCAGCGGGTGGCTCTGTAAGAAAGGGGAGGTGGGTCTTTAGGGGGGATAGTCTTGATAGACAGATGCAAAAGCAGTGGTGTTGATGAGTGTAGGTCAGAAGTACTCCGGTCTTGAGTGCATATCTGCTTTCTAGGTTATCCAAAGGGAAGAGAATCACTTGGTAAGAAGTTCAAGGGCCTGCTTGGTGGTTTTTGAAGGGATCTGTATATGTTTTTACATCGACTTGCAATCTGTTTTTTGAGCTGGTCTGCAGTTACAGTTCCCGGTCTTTGTGTAGTAGTCCTTTGTTTCCAGCTTTCTTCCCTTCCCCACTCCAACCCCTTAGCAATTTGCTAGGGCATTCAGGTGGGGTTTTCCTTTTGTCCTGGCAGCCTCCTCAGGCCGCTTCCCTCTGCCTTCTCTCATTCACCTCATCCACTCCCTGACCTCCCGACCCACTCCCCCTGCCCGCCCATTCAGTTCTAATTGGTCCGTGTGTCCCCCCATGTGACCAGAACAGCTTCATTTCGGAGGCCCTCCCAGGGCAACATTGTCAGGCAGCCGCTAAGGGCCCAAAACAAAGGGCAGTTCCCATTTGCTGTTTGCCCCCATTCGCCCAGGGACGCATGACATAGCAAACCAGAGCAGCAACTAAATTAAAGAGGCACAGGAGGTAGGCACAGCCATTACTGTGCTCAATTAAGACCCTGCCACTTCATTACTACCAAAACATCAGAACATAATGTAGATGACCTGCTGCGCTCCTAAAATAACCTGATAGATGTTCTTAAGAGGGGCAGACATGTTGCATGTGGTGGTAATGTGTGGAGGAGACGTGAAGGTTTGCCCATTGGAGGTGCCCAATATGTTGCACTTAGAAATGCAAGGGTTAGCTGATTTGTTGCACTTAGAAATGAGAGGGTTCACCAGACCTGTTCGTACACCTAGAGGACTCTCACACGGATAACTTCATCAAACACTCAATAACAAAGCTCCATCCGAGCCACAAGGTACGTACAAACGCACCACTTCGGTAGACATCTGCCGCAGGCATGGCATTCCACACACATGAATTAGAATTCAACAACGACCTATAACAAAGTCAGTCTAGCTGAACACAAAGTCTCTTGAAGTCGCGCACTCACCTGACTTCCCTCAGCACCCGTCCACATGCCTGATCCCTTGGGTTGCTTACTGGAGCCCAGCCAGCGCACCAAACTCTCTATCCTGACCAAATGCACACACATTCTAAGCCTTTTCTGAGAAAGTTCCCATACTCTGGACTCCTGTCCCAAGGGCGTTCCCACCACAAGCGCCTTGTGACCATAGTAATGGGAAAAGGCACTATATAAACGACTACTACTACCACCATTGCATAGGGTCTGCTTAGCTACTGATGTGGGGGCACGTGTAATGGGACAGAGGAAAGTAGAACTTGAGGATAGCTCAAATAGTGTTCATGTGCTAAAGCCTAGGCCTGTGGTGGGGGGAGGGTATGGGGTAAGGCAGTAGGCGATCTTATAGGAGAGTCGATTAATCAGCAAGAAGAGGGGAGTGGGCCTCACGAGGCCAATCAACCTGAGGTCCTCCCTGAACCCCTAGCACTGGTCTTTTGCAGACACCCCTCCCCCCCATTCACCTTTTGACACTGCCACACCGTCTCTCAAATAGAGGCATTGTGCACCATTTGCAAAAAGTATCTGGGAGCTGGCAGATGAGAGAAGGAGAGACCACCCATTATCATAGCCTACTCCCAGCAGGCATTTCACTTTCCTTAGCATGATGCTTGGCAAGCTGAGAATGAACAACCCCACTTCTTGCAGACCATCACATCTTTTGCCAAACCGTTATACTGTGCAATATGCATGTCACACCCAGCACACAGCCTGTGCTTGCACATCTAGAGTGCTAGTCCTGCATGGCGAGGAACAGCATAAGCGGTTACATGAAAACATGAATGAAAGCCAGGAGCTGGGAGTCCCTGGGAAAAGCTGGGTTATGTTCAATATGAATACAGTTGGGAGTATGCAGGAAAAGGCAGAGAACCTGGACATGCTTCAAGAGAAGTCATCATTTCTAATCAAAATGCAAAATCCAAGACTCACGCGAGCTTTGCTTTCCTAGGACACATTCAGCCACACCTAGATTGCTTCCAAACACAGACAGGCCTGTGCATGCAGAGAAACACAGACAGGCCTGTGCATGCAGAGAAACACAGACAGGCCTGTGCATGCAGAGAAACACAGACAGGCCTGTGCATGCAGAGAAACACAGACAGGCCTGTGCAGCCACCCACACTGTGGCGCCATCTCCACTTGATTTCTGCTCTATCCTATAGCTGCCGTGCACGTAAGCATTAGGCAACTGCTAAGTAACTCTTGCAGGCAGGGGCCGCAGTGCACTGTGTACTGCATGGAGCGCCTCACGCGCCTTACCAACAAGCAGAGATCCACCTACATCCAGGTAGTGCAGACCCCGAGTATGCAAAGCGCTGGTCACGGCGCTCACCACAGCAGCAGGCATGCAGCGCCAGTCCCGGCACCAGTCATATACCTGATCCGTCCATCGAATGCGCTGCAAAGTCTTACAACGGCAGCTGGACGCTATGCCACTCTGTTGCCATGCACAGGAACGTGCCCACGAAAAGCACTGCTAAAGAACACCGGAGTGGACTGCAGAGAGTGCATCTTGCGAGGGTTCCTAATGCTGTTCGGTGTCTAGAGGCCCAGGCCTGCTATGGTGAAGCAGCACAAGGCAGGGATGATCGGAGGCTAGTGTCCATCCAGCTCCTTCCCGGAAAACCTATCCAAAGTCCTTCACAATAATCCCAGAGCACTCCAGCACCCCGATGGGCCAGTGCCCCTTTTTCTAAGCCTGCAAGTGAAAGCATAAAGAGAGAGCGCGAGGACCCAAGTGAGTGAAACATGGCGCTGGCAAGTGCCAGGTCTTTGCCTCCTGAGCCCTTGTGCAGCGCGTCATGTAATTGGGGGAGCTGCCTTCGCATACGCCGGGTCAGGCCCTCACATATTCCATTGTGATGACAGACAAAACTGGCATGACAACAAGACCAGTATTAAGCCCGCCAGGTGATGGCAAGACGGCACTCCTTTTATCACCACAAGGCGGAGCAAGGTTTTGTGTTGGTATTAAGAGCGTGCAACACTTGCAATCATGGAGGGTGTGGACATGTGTAACGTTTCGCATTCCAAACAGCTGCTTATCCATACAGTGAATTTGGATAGGTGTGAAATAAAAGGGGCGCAGCTGAGTAATTATGAACTCGCATGTAACAAGAGCAGGATTCCTACCTGTATCTTCAATAAAGTGCACACACTTCTCCACGAAGAGCGGGATGGGCTTCTCGGCGCTCACCAAGTCCTGCAGTGGCTTCCCGAAGTAATTACTTTCCCAATTGATCCGATTTGGACGATTGAAAGTCCGGTTTTTCTTTTTCTGAGCCTTAAAAAACAAATATTTTTTTTTAACATCACCAAAACATAAAATGTGCACATTCCACAAAAACGCTCCTTAAAAGCAATGGCTCAAACACGAATGCCCATTCCCAGCCATCCCAAAGTGGGCAGAACTAACAAGAAATGAGCAAAGTCTTGACGCCACGAGGACAGGTAAACAGCAGCCGTGCACCGAAGTGCCATGTTGCAATAACTGAAGGGCACTTCGGAATTTCCATTTTATCGTCGGAAATCACTTGAAACTGCCATGTTTTGGGGTGTGTTGCTTGGCGGTGTCCATACTAATGATATGGTACAGCCATGTAACCCGCCCGCAGCCCCCAGCACAAGCACTGCGACACTATATTATCAGAGCATCACACGATTCTCCCCCGAGTACCAGGCTTCCAACATTACCTAGAATGTGTGCACATCACAGCTGCCAGTCCTAGCCTTTTCTTCCCCAACTACATCCACCTTCCCCCACAGTCCCCTCTAGACCGGGCCACCTTCCCCCACAGTCCACTCTGGACCGGGCCACCTTCCCCCACAGTGCCCTCTAGACCGGGCCACCTTCCCCCACAGTCCCCTCTAGACCGGCCACCTTCCCCCACAGTCCACTCTGGACCGGGCCACCTTCCCCCACAGTCCACTCTGGACCGGGCCACCTTCCCCCAGAGTCCACTCTGGACCGGGCCACCTTCCCCAACAGTCCCCTCTAGACCGGGCCACCTTCCCCCACAGCCCACTCTAAACCGCGCCACCTTCCCCCACAGTCCACTCTAGACCGGGCCACCTTCCCTCACAGTCCACTCTAGACCAGTCCACCTTCCCTCACAGTCCACTCTAGACCAGGCCACCTTCCCCCACAGTCCCCTCTAGACCGGGCCACCTTCCCCCACAGTCCTCTAGACCGGGCCACCTTCCCCAACAGTCCCCTCTAAACCGGCCCACCTTCCCCCACAGCCCGCTCTAAACCGGGCCACCAGTACCACAGTCCACTCTAGACCGGGCCACCTTCCCCCACAGTCCACTCTAGACCGGGCCACCTTCCCTCACAGTCCACGCTAGACCAGGCCACCTTCCCCCACAGTCCACACTAGACCGGGCCACCGGTACCACAGCCCACTCTAGACCGGGCCACCGGTACCACAGCCCACTCTAGACCGGGCCACCGGTACCACAGCCCACTCTAGAGAAGGTCACATCTGGTGTCTCATATTCCGGAGTTTCCCCTGTGAACTATGCAACGGGTGATCACAGATCAAAAAGCCACCGTTATTTAATCAGTCAGCTAGAGAACATCTCAAGCCCATTACACAGCCCCACACCATGTGTTAACTACCTATTGCTCCTCTAAGTGGCTCCACAGGCAATCCGCTTTATGCCAAACACGCTTCGAGAATACCATTCTATGATGGACCTCGATGGATCTACACACAAGCAAATACAAAACCTTCCTTCTAACCTTTGGCAACAACTCATCCTTGGGTCTACTCTTTTTTCTCCGCAGACTACAGTCTGGATAACGTGGGGGGGGCATAATTTGCCAATTCCCGTTACAAGCCTGGGCACTCAGACTGCTAGCGTGGTGACGGGACGCAGTATAAGGCTTGTAATCAGAACATCTGTGTTGCACCTTCCCCTCCCCCCAACCCGCTTGTGCTCTTCCTTCTCACAGACCATCTGGACACTCCTTGAGGCATCCCGGTTTATCTTTCTCTTGACCAGCCTCAGCGTTGTGAGACCACGGTGCTAGTGTCTGCCACAGTATAATATAAATACCTAAAATATATAGTATATAAACCCCCCCCCCCAACATAAAAAGCAGAAAACACCTAGCTTTTTCTGCTCCCCAATTCCCCCTCCCCTACGTGCCTTGAGACTACATAAGAGTCTTCATGGGATATAAGAGTACGTGCTTCCTTTCCCTGTGAATGCCTTCCAACTGCTCTCAGTGCAGATCTTTGACCACACCAGTGTTCACGTTCGTTGCTTTGTGATCCGCGAGCTTCCCTCCCTACTCCGCAGTTCTGCACATTGGCCTTACTGCAGCAAAAAGCGCTGTACAGAGCATTTCCCAGTCTCGTGGTAACAGTCTAGCATTTTAAAATAGCAGGAGAGAGGGTACCAGTCTGTCACCACGTTCAGAACAGAAATCGAGCCCTTGCAACACATCCTGCATGTGTGGAGTTGGAGATCATTTTCCTCACTATAAAAGGCTAAGTGTTGATATACTTTGATAGGCTACCTCCCAAGTAAGGCACCACCCTGTCATCTTAAACTAAACTGAAGTCGTTCAGGACGTTATATCGAAACCCAACCTTTTTTTGTAATTTTTTTTTAAAAAAAAATGTTTAAACCATGGAGCTCCTGGATGTCAAGGTTATTAATTTGACCACTCCATTTCCTTACCTTCTGTTACTAACAACACTCACCTTTATACACAGTCTTTTCAATGACTAGGCCACACTTGGCTTAGGCTAGGCATTGTAAGGGTGCAGAAGTACAAGTCGGACACAGAGGTGGCATTTTGGTTGGCATAAACTTCTTTACAACCACAAACTTAGAAGAAAAGCCTATCTGGCCCTACTTACAATGAGGGGTTGCCCTACCTCAACAAAAATACTAAGGACCCGGTCAGAATGTCCATAAAGTATCCACTGGCCTCTATCTAAACCCATTTCTGTACACGTTTAAACGAAGGCAAAACTGGATGTCTCATGAATCCAGAAGGAGGCCCCCCCTCATTCTGGATGTAGACTCCAAGGCATAGTTTCTTACGGAAAACAGTTCCCCACTCTCCTGGGGGAATCCTCTTCCTCAGTCTGTGAAACAAAAATGTAGCTGTACAGTCATCAGACCTGGTTCACTAACCTACCATAGCCAACCGTAGATTTTCCAAAATGATTTAATACTGTAGACATCAATGGCGTATCAAGTCCAGTTCACTGACCTGCGAGACTGGAGTACATCACTTTTCCTACTTTTAAACTTCCATACCTTCAGGATCTCCCAGACTTCCTCTTGGCTCCAGCCAACTGGTTATAGGTACTTGCACCAATGTGGGTCTTTGATCCTTATATACTTATTGATGGGCCTTGCCAGTTTCCGTTTGGGCCCAGCCCCGGTTGTATACTGGCACGGCTTCCACGCAGTCATATGGGTGTCAGACCCTGTTCTTCTGCAGGGTCCCTGTCCCTGCTTCACCTATTGACCACTTTGATAGACCTGGTATACTATCCTGCCTGGTACTTTCCCACATAGGTTTAGTCCCAGTGTTCGTATCAAATTGTAGAATTCCTCTGTCATCCCTTTTTGATTCATTTACAAGGCTTTTCAATTCCTTCCGGTCCCTCGGTGCCCCAATAACCGGTACAACTGTTTCTCTACATTTGGGAAGTCTCTGGTCTCTTCTGGAGGTGGAGAAGAACTTCTCGGTAGATGCTGGGCTCAGCGTTCTGTCTCTCACGGCTCCACAGCTCCAGACTCCCCCATGGCTCCGACTGCTTGCATCCGGATTCTCTTTCCGCTTTCACCAGTCGTGATTCTTTTCTCTCTGCTATCGGCCAAGTCCGCCGCACTTGAACCTCTTTGAAATTCACATTTCTCTGCATCCCATTTCCAGCTTTTGGGACTCCTGCCATGGAATGGGGTCTCATTCCGTGCTCCTTCAGGGCTGGCTTGACCCTTCATTCAGTCCTCCTTCCCTTTTTAGGAATGAGGCTGCCACTTGAAAGCTGTACCATGTGTGTTGGTTCACAGTGGGCTTTTTCCTCCCTGCTCCGTGTTTGTCCCAGTGGTATGTTGTATTAAGCCTGGGTAAGTCTCCCTCTTCCTCGTCCCAGTATTGTTAATGATACCCTCTACTCTACTTTAACAGAGGTATGGGGGGGGCAGTGGGGTATGAGAGAGGGGACACCAAAGGGATAAGTGAATACTGTGTTCTCCCAGGGCCTTTGTCACTGATCCAATTAAGGGTTTCCCTCCCCATGACATCCACCCACTGGGTACCACCCCTAGAGGGACTATCAGGTAGCGGCCTCATCTCCCTAGCCCCATGGGAAGGGGCTACCCCCATAGAAGCAGTGACAGTACACTGGGATTCGGCAAATCACTCATTGAATAAACCTTCTGTAGTTTAATCTGGGGTACAAAGTATTAAAACGCCCAGGCAAATAAGCCACTAAACTTGCAGGATTGCCGAGCAAGATCAAACCCATCAGCCATCCAACATTACATTGTGTACTAATTTAGACTTCTCCAAATCTGCCTTAGAAACACAACCCAGTTATCACAAAACTTTAGGGCAAATCCACCTCCTACATTTTGCAGACACTTGGTCGACGTAACAGGACCAACACGCTCTCATGCCATCAGAAGACATTCTTTCACCATTGCAACCCTTCCCCTTCTTGTGCTTGTAGCATCCATTTCCCCGGTATTCATCTTCTATATTCCCCTCATACATGTTTTTCTATCTTCCAGCAGACTAAGCCACACTGGGACTACTAGTGATGGTTAGGCATAGAAAAATGCTTATTCAATAAAATAAAATGCACTTCTCGATGCTGCTCAAAAAATGCACACTAAGGGGGTCAATTATAGTGCAAATAAATGTGCGCTTCCGCAAATTTTTAATGAATATAAACATGGTTTTCAAATGATTCACCTGCCTAGTTACCGCTGTAAATGCATCATGAAGCATGACTGGTAGATTCAAAATCAGTTCTCAAAGTAGATTTAACATAAAAGGCAGGGGGGAGTAAGGCCTAACTTGCCTTATGCTAAGGCTGGATTTCCCTACCTAATGAAAATTAAGGATGGTCTGTGTCAGGACGTCCAACATAAGTATGTGTGTCCAAAACCTATACTTGCCCTCATAACTAACTGTGTACAATGTGTAGGGATGTCGGTCTCAAAAGAATAGTTCAAAAGAACGTTTTTAGAGCTTCTTCCAGCTCTTGGTTCAGGATCAGCTTCCCCTTCCAATGTTCACAATGGTTTTCAAAAGATTGGGTTTCCTTTCCCCAAGAGTTCAAGCTTCCAGCATTCAAAATCAACAGTTATGGTTCTCAATTTCAGTTTCCCAGACAAAGATATAGCAACACATTAGCTTGACTTCAAATATACTTTCATTGGCTTTTTCCAAATAGGGCATTCGGTCTAGGTGCAGTTGTCGGACCACACAGTCCACCCATTACAAGTTACACAACAGATACCCTTTCTTACTGCTTCCATCAACACTTAACACAAGTTCCATCGGACAGTGATGCTTATTCGATTCCTCAGTGTCCCATACTCCAGCTCTCCCGTGGCCGCTCTAGCCACCATGGACTTTATTATCCTGGTTTGTATTTCTCTGGCTCTTGGCAAGATCCAGAGTTGTGCAGGCAACACCAGTCTCGCTCTCCGTTTGCACCATGCCTTGGCCCCTCTGTACTTTGGGCCACTATTAAGATTTACATCTTCGTACCGCTTTAGTATTTTCTGGACTTTTCCTTTACTTGTTTCTCACACTGTGCTCATTGACTTGTTTCATTCACTACTTAGTTTTCGCAGCACTCTTAAGCATTCAAATCAACTGAGGTATTCATAAATGTTTTCAATACTTTTTCACTGCGCGGTATTCACAATTGCTTTCGATCGGTTGCACTTTGTTATTTCAATAATCCTTGTTCCGGCATTCAATTGCACTTTTATTCACTTTGCCTTTCACTCAGCAGCTGCAAAGAACTTCACTAAATGTTACCAGAACGCCCAGTCAGAGTGTACATTGGTTTAGCCCTCACCGGTCGCACACAACAGCGTTCTTCCTCCAGACGTCCTTCGCAACTGGCTCCTCCAGGCTTCAGCTGCTTCCCGGCTTATCCAGACTGCCTTCCTCTCGCGATCTGCACCATGCTTACAATCTGCCTTCCAGGCTTCTCGCACCAGTCACAGGGAGCTCCACTGCCGCTCCCCCACCAGACTTCCTTCAGCGGGTGGCATGACCTCTGGACCCTCACACAGACTAACACGACTACAGCGTCCCCTTCTCCTGCGCAACACTGCCCCAGACTCCTGGGTCTCCAGCTTCCTTTCCTCCAGCCCATTTGTCGCCCCTCAGAACGGCAGGCATTTTTATATCCATCAGATGTGGTAAGTAACTCCTGGTGTGGGTCGCCGAGTTCTCTTGCCTGACTCTGGAGGACTTCATTATACAGACATGCGTGGTTGTTCCTCTGGTATGCCTCGATAGTGCTCTTCCTCATCTCAGTATCGGAGTGGTGTTTGGAGTTGTCAGACTTTAAAAGAAGCCTTTTTATCTCCATTCGGTCCGATACATGTGTGTGTGTGTGTGTTCATGAAATGAGGATGTGTCCTCCTAGCTGGTCTCTTGCTCATTCCATTACTTAGATGTTTCTGGGGAACATATTGAAAGGTGAAGGAAAGGGGTTGAAAATATCCCACAAAGGCTTTAGGGAGCAGCAGGAAAGTGACTTTGTAATCAACATGCAGCCAAATAAATAATACATGTTATCAGCCCTTGGTTTAGGAAAGGGGCCTCATCAGCCAATGTAGACCTCCACAATTAGACCCTACAATCTCCCCGAGTCCACGAATGCCCAGTTGTCCTCTATTAGCATTATAGATAACTACAGCCGAGGTTGAGAATGGTAGGCAATGATGGATTATACAGATTAACTCCAAGAAGAGCCCAGCCTCATGTCTGTGGGGTACATTTACCAACCCAGCAGAAATCCCCAACATCACCACCAAACTGCACTTCAGCAGTCACCTGCAGAATGGCTGCGCTGTCTTTACCAGGCACAGGTGGAGAGATGAAACAGAGAACACCCTGAGAATTGCTGAAAGTTATTTTTATTCATGTGCACCAATAAGAAGAAGAAGAAGAATGCAAAAAGCAGTCCAGTGCAGTGATGCTATGCTGCCAGCTCAAACCTTCCAACTAAAGAAAAGTAAATGTTCTGCATTTCAAAATGACTTGGCACCAATCATCCTACAACATTGCACAGTTGGCTTCAGATAAAACACATTCATGTCCATCTACCTTCAGGCTACACACCAGCAAAGGAGGGCAGTCCTCCCTGAAAGGCATGATGTGTCAAGTCAAATCTGTAAAATAGCAGAGAAATGTACTCCAGCCGCACAGCAAATGTTTTACTTTGCAACAATCTAACAGTCCAAGCTCTTCAGAAAAGCTCTCTACTTTTGTTAGATGTCAGTTTCAGAGAACCTTTGTGTTGGACAGATGTCGGTGTCTGAGAAATAGACTGCTTGGCATTGCTGCAGCATGAGACCATGGACTGCCAGGACACATGTGAATTCCTGGTGACACCTCTTCTCAGCTGCAACTGCCAGCATCAAAGTCGTCATGACAACCTCTGGGCCAGAGAGACATTTGGCTTGGGGGTGGAACAACTGCCCCTCTTTGGGGACAAAGCCAGCCCACACGGGTCAAAAGACTTTTCTTCTTAAAACGTATTTCTTCGACATGAAAACGCAGTAATGTGAAATTTTAACAGTTTGAATGTAATTTTCGCGCCTTTATAACAAGACGATGTGGACCTCTCTAACATGGGAGGGACGCAAACGCCAGAAAAATGACATTTCTGAAAAACTTGTACATGACAGTTATGAAAGTAAGATGCAAATATGTCCCACATTGATAGGCTTCAGTGTACCGATTTGTAGATTTTTAGGGGACACGGTTCCCATTAGAAATTGCAAAATATTATTAGAAGGACTAAACATTGTACAAACGTGGGAGTTGGAATGACAGGATCTGTGTAAAATATGGAATCTGCCTATGTGATTTTCAAAAGCGCTACAACTGTAAAAAGGTGCATTTTTGTGTCAACCAATTTTGCCAAAAATAACTGTGGGATGGCACTGTACATCATAAAAGCACACACCATAAACTGAGTCACCTCCTTCAGTCCAATCTGCTTCCAGGAAAGAGGCGACAGTACAGCTTGACCCATCCGATTTAGGAGGTACACCTAGCTTAGTTCAGCCCAAATAGTAAAAATACTCTGAGGTCATGCTCCTTATATTATAAAGGAGATGCATAGGGAGCTCTGGAAAGACCGTCTTCTGACTTTCCAGCTCCAGCGCATCCAGAGATCCAGACATCACAGATTTATCCTGCAAAATTCCAGAAGCCAGGCCAGAGCTAGCCGATTTATCCAGGCAGTGCCATCACCCAGAATTAAACCCCATAAAGATCCCAATAATTTAGGGAGAAAGGGGGAAAGGCTGTGGTAACCTTTTTGGGATCATCCTGTGACCGGACCTGCTTTGTCCAGCTGATGAACCTCGCTATCTACTGAGACCAGAACCCGGTTGCCTCGCTAAGTTCCTAGAGGAGATCCTGGCCACTGCACAGTGACCAGATTCCTGTCCCCTGTCCACAGACCAGGTTAGCTGTCCAAGCTACCCCACTCAAGTATTTGTTTTAATTATTTCCCCTCCCCAGTAACCAAAAATGGCATCCTTTGCTTTGTTCCCTTGTAGAATGTCCAATCCCATAGAAATCCTATAACTGCCCCAGCAAAATCCTTAAAATTGTTAGAACCCTATGTGTACCCGGTTCTTAGGAAAATCCATAGTAATCTACATGTGTTAGCGCCATTCTTCCCAATCATTTCAGTCTATTGGCTAAGTCCTTAGCACTATTTGGAATATATTGATTAAATTCCCATCTAAAGAGACACACAGCATGAAGGGGTTGCACTTGCAAAGTAACATGCATCACGGGCAGCATTCCCCTTTGCTAGCCACTAAAATATAGTATCAGTAAAACTTGTCATTTTCCTTTTAAACCGATTTTTCGTGTGCAACTGCTTTCATTGAAAAAAAAAAAAAAAACAATTTTTCCTTTCCTTGTAAGAATCTGATACTGTCATCCATTCAGAGTTACCCTTTCACTTCTGAGGTGTCTTTGTACTTTAGCATAATAACCGAATTCTGATTTTGCCTGTTTAGCCCAAATGTCAACCCATTTTGCCATTTTAAATCCATGAAATTAATCAATTGCAATTTCTCCACACAAGATTTTGCTGCACTGTGTTTGTCCTTCCAAAGTTGATTTTCCGAACTGTATGCCCGTTGTTAGTACATTGCCTTGTAGCCTGCTAATTTTCTGACTTCTTGGATCCTGCCATACTCATCCTTGCCTTATTCATTCAACCGAACATGTAAACCAAATATTTAGTAATACTGAATGCTATTTTGCCCAATTTCAAGGGTTTTCAAATCCAATTTTGCCTTCCATTCAGAGGTGGAAGGTCGGCTTTTAATTCGGTTTGTTGCCTAGTATACCTTACTCCTCGCTACCCACATAAAATTCGGTTAACAGGGGCTCAAGGGAATGTTGAAGAGGGAAACATTAACTGTGGTGCTATAGGAAAAAAAACACCTGAAAAGTAATCTTGCTTTTATTCAATTGTGCATTGGGTTTCTTATGTTAAAAGATCAAACTAAGTGTGTCCTATCATCATACAGCAATTATCACCACACTGGTGATTGCTGCCCTATATTCAATTTGTGTGATTTCCATAGGGATTTAAAAATAAATGTTGTATTATTACACACCGGCCTGGTTCATGGTCCATTGCGACCCGGGGTATTTGTAAAGGGGGTGTGACATGGGTTGGGTGCCTTCTCAATCTGAATTCTTAGTAAATAAAGTGAAAGTGTTTTAATTGTTAGCTGCATCCTTGGCCAGTATCAAGAGTCCTGATCAGGAATGTGACGCCCCTTTAGAATCCTTCACATGTCAAGGGGAATCCAACCTCCTCCACCCTACCCCCACCCCCCAACATGACCATTGCCATGCCATAAAGTTCTAGCAGGCCTCAAGAACTTCCAGGCAGCCCGGGACAGGGCTTTGCTCCCAGAGGAGTAACAGACTAAGCACCACACTCATTTTAGAGTACTTGTAGCTCCTCACAGGTTTCTAGCCCATAGAAACTGTCCGTTGGAGGACTAGGGAATAAATGGGAGGGTGCTTCAGTGCTCATTTGGGTATTGCTTCAATACACCTCTGCAGTGGAGGAAGGTTTCAAAGCACGGTCTGAAGGTAACAGGCAGCCTCTGCATACAGGCATTATAGTGGACAGTTGCCATCCCAGAGCACTGTCCTTAAAGTGAAGGTCTTCTTAATAGCCTGCATGCATGCATTGCACAGCCTTACCTTGAATGTAATTCTCAAACTGCATTCCCGTGTTGGGTTTCCGAATCAAGGGAGAAGCTCGTTTTCTCCTCCACCTGATGCAAATCTGGTATTTTCGCTTTGTGGGTGAATTCCTTTCCTCAAACTCTCCTTTTGTGCCCCCCCACCCCCACCCCCGCACTCATTCTACAAACGGCCAATTCTGGGATTTAAACATTCAGCAGGCCCTCCTGGACCCACTCTGGCTATCGGCAGGAGGGAATGCAACATGTTCATCTGGTTAGTAGCCCCCACAACTGTTAGGATCTCTTGAGAGCACCTCAAGGCTCACGGATCCGCAACAGGACTTAAAGTAGTAACAGCACACTAGTAATGGACGGCTAAAGGGAAGCTCTTGGCCCTTCTTTGGATTACACAGACCTCTACATTCATCCCAATGACCACTATCCTTATCCTTTACGTTTACTCCCACCTACATTAGACATTTATTATTTTTATTTATTTTTTCGATGACCTCCCTCTTGCCCTTTCCTGCTCTCTTTGGTCCAGTTTACTTTTCAGCTCACAAACAGTGTGGCTGCCAGCATTGGTGGGGTCACAATTCACCTCTATACAGACAAGGCTACGATGGTGGTGTGTGCAGTGTCACAAATAAATACCATACGTTTTTATTTTAGAGGTTGGCAGTGGAACACTGCTCTGTAGCCATTCCACCCCCTAAACAGAGAAGAGAAGGCAAAGAGACCGCTTGAGTTGAGGCCTGGCAGAGTCTGACAGCATGGGTAAGGCCCCAGCAAGCAGTTCAGTCGGAAATGAGGATTGTATCCGGCTTCCGTGAATCACCTTCTGGTAGTGGTGGTTGAGCAACTGAGGACTAGATTTGAAGAGGTGGATGGCCAAGATGTAGGCTAACAGTGCACCTTCATTACCACAGGCCAGTCGCATCGCTTAAAAAAAACTTTTTCAGGTTGATACAGGATAATTTAGTGGGACATTTTCCAGTTGCAACCTACTAGCCTGGCATTAGACAGTCGCCCAGACCCACCAGTCTTCATATGAAGGTAGCCCACCGATTCTTACTTGCAAAGTCAATTATCACTCGCTAATGCCTCGTGACCAGTGCACATTTTGAAGTCTATTTGCAGGCAGCGTGTGAAAAGAATGTTCACGAGGCTAGTTTATTCAGTGTGCATGCATGTGTTGACATAAGGCGATGCCAACTCACTAGCGGTAGTCCCTGCTTCTTGATGGCAAGGTTGTGATGGAGACGCAGGTGAGTGTTCGTCTTTACTTGGGTGTGGTGCAGCCTTTGCCAGTACAGTCTGGCCTCAGATTGGCAGAGACTCAACAAATAGAACCACAGCGGTGGCTAGAGAACTCACATGGCTGCACTGCCGCTGGACCTGCTCTCCCTGCCTGGCTCTCATCTACTCTAGGCTTCCAATTTATACAAGCCATTGGCTAGTCACAATGGACTCTTGGCGAGTACGAAATAATGTGCTATCAGTGTGTAGAACTGAGGGAGCGAGTGAACGTATGCCTGGCTTGCAGCCTGCAACTGAACTTTTTATTCTACACAGTGTCTCGAAATGCAATGGTCAAGCAAGAGTTTCAATGGACACTGTTTGAGGCTTGCAACTGAACTGCTCCATAGTCAATAGATCACCAGTTTCACCTCAACAAAACACACCTCTACTTGGCCAAGAACACCACCTTCTCCAGAGGCCATCGCACCATCAGACGACAACCGCCAGGCTGGAAACAAAGACGACAGATCTTTTCTGACTCCACAACAAGTAAAGTAGATAGGATTGACCCCCACCTCCAACCCTCCAGTCTATGCTTCAAAACGGACCCGAGACCTTAATTCGCAAAGCACATCTAGCAAATTGGTTGTTGCATCACTCGGCCTCATTCCTGCCCTCTGGAGTTCCCCACGCTCCCCTTGCTCCCCTGTCCATTCCAGCACCTGCGCTGCCCCTGCACCTTATATGTAACCCCCTCTGTGGATCCCATGTGTAAAGCACTTCACTTCTTCCCCGGTAGGTTTGAGCTTTATTAAATACATACAATAGGGTGACTTGTATACACATAGGCATTCACATATGAAAACACATGTTAATCACATGCTAGGCATATTATTAATTACATTTGTATAGCGCACAACAGCCCTTGGGCATCGAGGCGCTGTTACTTGCGGGGAACTTAGTTACAGGGTAGGTACACCTGGGAAATGCATTTACACGTTGTACATTGAGGTACATACTCGATTTATAAATACAGTTGAAGCTCATCGGCAGAGCAGGTGATTGTGGCATACATCAGGCGAAGAGCGCAGTTTTCATGGCTTTCCGGAATGCCATGAGGGATACCTCGCCTCAAAGGGTAGGAGGTAGGGCATTCCAGTGTGAAGGTGCGAGGTAAGGGAAGCTAGTGCCACCTGCTCTAGCTCGCTTTACCATGGCCACGCAAAGCATGTTAGCGTAGGGTGTTCTAGTTGGCCTTGTGGAGGTGGATGGGTGGATCCTTTGCGATAGGTAATCTGGTGCAGAGGTGGATGCACTTGTGGGTCAGTGTCAATGATCTGACCCACACGTGCATCCATGGGTCATGGTCAATATTCTGTCATGTACTGGTAGGTACTGATTATTACACGTTTACATTAATATAGCATTGCCACACAGAATGACCTTGCCTTCTGGAAGGCACTCAAGACCTGGCTTCCCCCCCCAACCCCCCTGCTTCTTGATTGACTTAATCCGCCTCTCTGGAGAATTTCACCCCCCAGACACGTAGGCTAGGGCATCGATGAGTCACTCCAAGAAAGTACTAAGCATGCACAGAAAAGACTCCCATACACCTGCAGGACAGGACCTGCACTCCGTCAACGAAACCAGTAATCAGCCATGACTCACAGGTACGTATCACTCGATCGATGGGAAGAACGCTGTATCCCTCCGAAGCACAGCCACCCACCAACGCACATCAGCAATCAACCTCTACTTGAAGACCCATAACAAAACACCTCTGCCACTAAAATGCAGCCAAGTCCCTCCACAAAAAGTTGGTCTAGCTGGACACAATCAGTCTCCTGGACTTGCATACTCTCGACAGCCTTCACAGCACCCACCCACCCACACGCCAGCTCTACATGGGTGGCTAGCAGAGACTTAGCCACCCCTGCCTATCCTCACACTGGCTAAAATGCAACAACTCATTCTAAATTCCTCTGACCAGCCTCTAATAGCCTGGTCGTGCAAGGACTTTTACCCACAGCGCTTTGAGGCCGTACCAATGGGAAAAGGCACTAAAATGCCATATGACATTACATTACTTCCCAAGATAATATAGGTGTCGCAGGGGTGGGGCATTCCTATGCTGCTACCCCTACTCCATGTGTGTGGGCACCCATAGTACCCCTTGGTGTCCACGTGCCTAGATTGTTTGAGGGCAGTATTGTGGCCTTAGAAGTGTTGGTTAGTGCATTTACCTTAATTTCCCTTCATGTAGTCCAGTGAAGTACCCCCGATTTTTGGTTATGGGTGAAATTCCCAGTGGCGAAACAAACTGATGAAATTCTCCCCCAAGTCAGTGTTTCTGGCGGGAGACTTGTATTTTACATGCTTTCTTTTTTTAGCCACATTTTATTTTCCCTGAATTTGTTTTTGGTTCCCCAAAAACAAAATGGGATCAATGCACCAGAGGTTGACAGGTTTTGCAAAGTCGAGGGGTGCCCTCCAGCCTTTTAGGCACTGTACAATCACGTATTTCTCTTCAGCATTACCCCACTATCACAGGCAGAATGTCCATTATTTACACTTTACTTTCAATGCCTGGGTTTCTCAGACTGCTGTAAAGGGAGGAAAAATGTTCAATTAAAAAATATTTTAAATGGCTCGCCATGAGAGTCAGAGGCGCAGACAGGGTAGGGCCCAAGTGGGCAAGGCCCACCCAAAATCTGTTAATGTCCACTCAGCAGTGCCTTGTGGGTATTTACAGATGTTAATGTCACTGCGGTGGGCCCAACTACGTTGGCTTCAGGCCCCTCTTGTCAGACAGTCCTGGCTACACCTCTGATGAGCGTGCTTAACAGTAGCTATGGAATGCTGCGTTGGGTAGTCAGATTAGCGCACAACAGCTATGGCATGCTGCGTTGTGGTAGTCGGATGAGCATGCTCAACAGTAGCTACGGAATGCTGCGTTGCGGTAGTCGGATGAGCATGCTTAACAGTAGCTATGGAATGCTGCGTTGCGGTAGTCGGATGAGCTTGCTTAACAGTAGCTCTAGTCTGGTCTGGTTGCAGTTTTTTCCGTTTCCTGAAATGCAGCTCAACCATCACTCCTTATTGGCCACTTGCATTATCACACCCTCCTATTTCTCTCTCAAAAGGACTCGTCGCCATCTGCTTTAGCAAACTAGCATTTCATTCACCTCTCGGACAGCACCCCAACAGATCCCCCAAGGGAGTAGTTTCTTACCTGTAACTCCATTTCTCCAGCATTGGTATCTTTCATGGATTCACATGCTTAAAATATTCCCCGTCGTCAGGCTGGGAACCCTCAGTCTTTTTTAAATAGCGTTTTCCCTTGGAAAACTGACACTTTAGTGCCCTATCGACGACCTTTTGGGGCGCTTACGCACCACCCAATAGGATGTAGGGTATAAACAGACCCGCCCCCACAGCTTCTCCTCAGATTTTGACCTCCAGAGTAGAGGCACCAACTAGGTTTGCATGCAGGGGAGGCCGGTGGTCGCATGTGAATCCATGAAAGATACCAATGCTGGAGAAATGGAGTTACAGGTAAGAAACTACTCCCTTCTCCAGCATTGGATCTTTCATGGATTCACATGCTTAGAATAGATTACAAAGCAGTATTCATCATACACGGTGGCGTGTAATGCAAACAATACAATAGGAACGCAACACACAAGACCAGCAAGAAGACATTAGCCGTGGTAACATTGAAACAGATACCCCACGCTGTGGGGGGGGCTTACCTTACTGAAACGGGCATTGCAGGACTGCACGTCCCCATCTGTACATCTGCACCATGTTGCTGCTCCAGGCAATAATGCGGAGTAAATGTGTGCGGCACCGGAGAACGCCTGACAGATGTCCACCAGCAGAATCCCCGACCATAATGCAGCTGATAACGCAGTGGATCTCATTCAGTGCGCATTCGGGCGCCTCTCCAAAGGCTTTCCTGCCTTAGAGTGACAGAAGGAAATAGCCGATGAGACCCAGCAAGACGGACCTTGTTTGAAGATTGCTCTTCCGTTGACTGAGGGTCCATAAAACCACAAACAGTTGTCTTGAACGTCTGAACTCCTGAGTACGGGTCAGATAAAATCTCAATGCTCTTTTTACATCCAGCGTAATGCAGCGCTTTTTCTGCAGATGAAGCAGAAGCAAAGAATGATGGTAGCACAATAGAAGAGAGTTTATGAAACGTAGTTGGCACCTTTGGAATAAAGTGCGGGTTAGTAGCTAACACCACCTGGTCTTTGAAGAAACATAAGTACGGAGGATCAACCACTAGAGCTTGCAACTCAGATATTCTTCTTGCCGAAGTAATGGCCACTAAAAACGCCACTTTCCACGACAAAAACTGCAGGGGCATCGACGACATAGGTTCAAACGGGGCCCTTCATCAGACCAGACAGCACCAGATTGAGACTCCAACCAGGGGGGGAATTTCTTGGCCGGAGGAAAAGTCTGAAACAGTCCTCTTAGGAAATGTTTAACGAGACGATCACTGAACAGAGGGGTAGCGTGCCTCTTTCGAGTGAATCTAGAAATGTCCGCCAGGTGAACTTTTATGGAGGAGAATGCCAAACCTTTCTTTGCCAAGTGTAATAAGTAGGGTAGAATTTGCTCCGATTAATTGCTTAAAGGGTCTATCCCAGGCTGATCCTTACACCACACACAAAACCTTTTCCATTTGCATGCATAGGAGACATTAGTGGACAGAGCTCTAGCCGCCTCCAAAATGCGGCGACGGTCACTAGGAATGTTAAGTAATCCAAACTCTGAGAAGTCAGGAGCCAAGCCGTCAGGCTGAGAGCCCCCGGGTCGTGGTGCCAAACTGCACCCTTGTCTTGGAACAGAAGATCCGGCGTCACTTGTAACCGCACTGGTTCTGCTATGGATAGATGGAGTAGGTCTGAGAACCACGGCTGCCTGGCCCAGTACGGGGCCACCAGAATCACACAGCATGGGAATTTCTGAATCCACTGGAGGGTCCGCCGAATGAGTGGAAAGGGAGGGAATGCGTATGCAAACCTGCCAGTCCACGGGAACGAGAACACATCCCCCGGCGAATTTGGCTGAGACCATCTGCTGGCAAACTGCTTGCACTTTCTGTTCTCTCGGATGGGGAAGAGATCCAGCGACGGACGACCCCATTTCCTGAAAATGCTCGACACCTGCTGATCCTTAAACTGCCACTCGTGGAGTTGGTCCATTTCTCTGCTGAGAGAGTATGCCTGCACGTTCATCACCCCCGGCAGATGAAATGCCACAATATTGCTGTCTTGTTTGAGGGCCCAATGCCATAGTTCACGAGCCTCTCTCGAGAGCATTCTGTGCCCCCCTGCTTCCTGAGGTAAAACATTGTGGTTGTATTGTCCATCAACACTCACAACAGAGCCTTGTATGCACGGCAAAAACGATTTTAGAGCCCAATGAACCGCTCAGTTCCAGCACATTGATGTGAAGACTCGATTCGATGGGAGACCACCTACCTTGAACTTGGAGGGACCCCACATGCGCTTCCCACCCTGTTTGAGAGGCATCCTTCACAATTGTAGCTTCAAATTCCGGCTCCAGTAATGGCACTCCTCGAATCAGATTGTCTGAGAGCTGCCACCATCGAAGAGCTTCCTGTAAATCGCTGTTGACCACCACCTTGTCGAACCATAACTCGCGACTTTGAGCCCATCGTTCCACCAGAAATTCTTTCACTGGCCTCAAGAAGAGACAACAGTCCTTCACCAACAGAATACATGACGCCGTGGCTCCCAGTAGCGACATGTACTTTCTGACCGACACTCTCGTTCCAACTCTCCACTCTGCCGCTTTCTGCTCGAGTTTTTGAATTCTCTCGACAGAAGGCTTCACCAGACCTGACTGAGTCTGGAATTCCGCGCCCAAAAACACCAAGCTCCTGGAGGGAGACAGAAATTACTTTTCAAAGTTGACCGCAAAGCCCAATCATTGCAACAGCTGCATGGTAACGTTAAGATTTGCCTGCGTCACTGCCGGAGACGAGCCCCGTATCAGCCAGTCATCCAGGTAAGGGTAGACGTGATGACCTTCTCGTCAGAGCCACGCCGCCACCAGCGCTAAACATTTGGTAAACGTCCTGAGACGATTTTAGACCAAACGGGAGCACTCGCAATTGGTAATGATTCTGACCCACCACAAACAGCAGGAATTTTCTGCGTCATCGACGCATAGATATGTGGAAATATGCGTCCTGCAAGTCCAACGACGCCAGAAATTCTCCTGGCTGCACCGACCGGATGATTTCCTGAAGTGTGAGTATGTTGAACTTCAGGCATTGCAGTGTCTTGTTCAGGGCCCGAAGGTCCACAATGGGTCGCCACTTGCCGTTGGGTTTTTTGACCGCGAAGTAACGGGAGTAAACCCCCTGACCTCTCTCGGCCACTGGAACCAATTCTATAGCCCCTTTCTGTAGCATAAGTACAACCTCCTGCTGTAAGATGTGAAGATGAGGGTGCACAGAATACACGGGAGGAATGGGAAATGGTGGGTCCTTGAATTCCAGAGAGCGGCCCAGCCTCCCCGTGTCCAGTACCCAACCCAACGGTCTGATGTAATTTTCTCCCATTCGTGGACATGTAGGGCCACTCTGCATCCCAGTATATTTTCTCGAAGACTGTCATTGCTGTGATTTCGTTTGTTTGCCCTTGGTGGAAGAGGGCTGTCCTCTCCTTCTGGATGCCTGAAAATCACGGCTTCTTCGTGTAGCCTGAACTGCCCGTCTGTATCTTTGTGAAGAGTATCCAGACCGGTTGTAGTTCCGGTCTCAGGATACAGCAAACAGATTGTTCCCCGAAGCTCCACGGAAGGGACGAAAGGGACGAAACTACCGCCCGCTTTGCAAAGCTCCCAATGACCTTGCCGTATCGGAGTCCTCTTTCATGCCTTTGAGGGCTTCATCTATTTTTTCCCCAAACAATTGTTCACCTTCACAAGGCATGTCCAGTACCTTGTAATGAACCTCTGGCCTAAAGTCTGTGCACTTTAGCCAGGCCTGCCTCCTTAGCACCACCCCACTATGTATCTGCTTGAATCCTGATTGCGCTAAATCTACAGCAAAGTTAATGCTGTGATTCGATGCCTCCTCACCTTCACGCATCAGTAGCATGGCTGCCTTTCGGTGTTCTTCGGGTAGATGTTCATTATGGGGGCCAGGCGATGCCACATTTCGCGGTAATAGCGCGCCATAATCGCCAAAGAGTTAGCGGCCTTAACTGTCGTCGCCCCCACTGTTAAGACCTTCTTTCCGAAGGCATCTGGCCTTCTAGCATCGCTGTCAGGAGGTGTTGTGCATTTGTGCTGTGTTCTGGCTTTCCTGCTAGCCACCGCTGACACCACTGATTCATGGGCAGGTTGTGCAACCAAACACTTTGGCATAGAGTCTGGGGCCTTACATTTTTTCACTAACCTGCCCTTAACTGCAGGCTCTGAAAATGGTTGGCGCACGCTACGTAAGCCTTCTTCCCAAACATGGTCCAGGAATCAGAACAGAGAAAACCGCCTTTCTTCTATTTGTATTTTGTTTATTTGTATTGCGCACCTTGCCCCGGGGCATCTGGGTGCATGTTTCAGAGGCAGTTACAGGTTACAGCAGATGGATACGTTACATTGCACATTTGTTACATATAGTTACAACACAGTTCAGTACATCGCAAAGAAAGTAGAAGGAACGAGTCTAAGTATACAGTATAAACAGTCTATGTACAAGGAGCAGTCGGTAAAGATATTAGCAGACATGAGGATTATGGGGATGAGGCTAGGTCATCCAGTTTGTGTAGCCATAATATGGTTTTGGCTTTGAAGGAATGAGTGAGGAATGTTTGAGGGCATTGGGTAGGGTGTTCCAAAGCTTAGCCGTGAGGACTGGGAAGCTCAAGCCTCCGGCTGTCTGTAGCTTGAAACTATGTGGTCAAATAGGAAACATCCTTTCCTTTCTTCCTCTGGGGTCAGACCCCAACTCGACACAGGCTTTTGCCATCATGGCATGAAATGCCCCAATGTCATCCGGGGGAGACGGTTGAGCCGAACTCCTAGGAGCCTCTATTTCCCATCAGACTCCCACATCGGATCTCTTGATGGCGACTAGGAAATGTCAGAGATGGAGCCCCTAGGACGTTGGTCGGAATCAGAGTCCTGTAGCTCGCCCTCCTCCGGGTGTGAACAAGGAGGTTCTGTGCTCATCGGCTGGGAAGCTGGCAATTCAACCGTGGACGCTGAATGTGGAAGGGCACCTGCCACGTCGACGATAGGCGTTACCTGAGGCGTACCCATGGAGGCAGTCTTGAATCTAACTTACTTGATAGGGACTGCAGTGTAGATAACACCTGTAGAGATAACACCTGTATAGACAGCACTGACTGCGTTTTCAGCAGATGAGACGTAGGTGGAACATTCTGTACTCCCGCCGTCGTCAAAGGGCCAACGCACTGTAAGCCAAGGCTTGTTGGGTTAACCACAGACTCTCGTTCCTCCTCCATCGAAGACACCGAAAGGACGGCCTCCTGCTGTAATAAGATGTCCAGCAGAATTGCGTCATACGCCGAAGGCTGCCAAGACCCTCGTACGTTGACTGTCGATGACGAAATCCTGGGGCCCTCGTCGACCGCCGCCACTGGGGCCCAACACCACCACTGTAGAGAGACACTGCAGCCGGCAGTGAAGCCGCCGACGACAGGACTCCCGTCAACGGCGCTGGCAGTTGTGGCGCACACTTGTCAGGCGATCCCGCCTTTTTTGAATCTCTGGACAGGTGCTTCACAGATTCTCTACTCAAGGAAGACCTATGATGGTGTCCTGACGAGGAGCGTTTCGAAGAGTCCTTTTTCGAAGAAGCAGAAGATTTCGGGACTGGTCAGATTGACCATGTTTAGACGATGAAGGAGCCGCTTTCGTCAGATGTTTTGCCCGAAGAGGGGCGACTCTTCCCTGTAGGCCGTGACTTCTTTGCCAGCGGTTCAGCCGACACCGACCGGCGAGGAACTGCGGGGGAAGTTCTCTCCGATGCTAGACTGCGCACCGATCCTACCTCAGATGGAGGGTAGGCCCCTTCGTTCAGCCGCGATATCAGATGCTGATTGCGGTCCTTCAAAATGTTTTGCGAGAAACCTTTGCAGATGTCACATGTATCGGCGGAGTGATGAGGGAAGAGGCAATAGAGGCAGTCCATGTGCCTGTCCCTTTCATATACCTTTTTTATTCCGCACGTAGTGCAGGGCCAAAACCACGCTTTCCCCCCGACACTGGGAAAGAAATGACTACAACCCACAAAAGTGTAGAAAGCACAAGGTGATCCCGACACTTTGGAGACAGTTGAAATCTGAGGAGAAGCCACGGGGGCAGGTCTATTTATACCCTATGTCCTATTGGATGGTGTGTAAGCGCCCCAAAAGGACGTCGATAGGACACTAAAGTGTCAAAGTTTTCCAAGGGAAAATGCCATTTAAAAAAGACCGAGGGTTCCCAGCCTGACAACGAGGAATATTCTAAGCATGTGAATCCATGAAAGATCCAGTGCTGGAGAAGTGGAGTAATACGGCCTGTCCTTCCCCTCCCCAAGCTTGCTCAGTACGCGATACATCCAAGAAGCACACAGTGGCATCACATGTAGTAACTAAGGATTCAGCTGATGAACAGGAGCACCACAGAATCTGAGGCACGTCTCAGTGACCTATCCTGTCACTGCGTGCTGAATATCCCCTTCAGCTTTCCATCTCCATCAATACCCAAGCACTCACCCTAGCACGCCCCCTCAAACTCCCGAAATGTAGCAGAAGCTGCACCCAACAGGTTTCAAAATAAAAATGTCATCTCGGCTTCCCGAGTCAGCATATTGCTTTGGGAAGGGCCACATACTGTATAGCTCCGTTTCATCAGGCGTTCTCGTCTTTAGCATGGTAATATAAAAATATGCAGTACACAAAAAATCTATACAAAACGCACACATTTTGATAACGCAGATGAAGGGAACTCACTGTAGTGCTTAATAAAAACGTTATAAGACCAATGACTAATAAGGGAATAGTTTCTTACCTGTAACTCCATTTCTCCAGCATTGGTATCTTTCATGGATTCACATGCTTAGAATATTCCCCGTCGTCAGGCTGGGAATCCCCGGTACATTATATATACCCTTTCCCGTAGGAAAACTTTTTCGACGCTTATGCGTCCTATCCGCCTCGTTTTGTATCATGCGTGCCCGCGGCGTCAGGACGCCATGATATAAATACAGGCCCCTCCCCCGCGCTCCCTCAGATTTCGGCCCCCAAAGTAGTGGGGGAACCGGTTTGCATGTCCAGGGGAGGCAGGAGGGCGCATGTGAATCCATGAAAGATAACAATGCTGGAGAAATGGAGTTACAGGTAAGAAACTATTCCCTTCTCCAGCATTGGATCTTTCATGGATTCACATGCTTAGAATAGATTACATAGCAGTACCATCCCTAAAAGAGGAGGCGTGCATGCAAACCCGCATACTTCTCACAATGCCCGCTCCCTATGGTCGTGTACACATCATTATTCATTAGCATAGAAAAGCGGACAATATTGAAACACAATTGCAACAGGATCTAACCCCTCAGCCGGGGCTTACCTTATTGGAATAGGTGTCTAAGCACCGCCTGTCCCATCCGGGTATCTTCAGCATGTTGTTGCGACAGGCAGTAATGGCGGGTAAAAGTGTGTGTAGCCGCCCAGGTAGCCGCCATGCAGATGTCCCCCAGCGGGACTCCAGACCACAGCGCCGTCGACGATGCCGCCGCTCTAGTTAAATGAGCTCTTGGCCGTCGTAGAAGAGGCTTCCCTGCCTTGGAATGGCAGTACGAAATGGTAGATGACACCCATCTTGACAGTCCTTGCTTTGAAATGGCTTTGCCTTTAGCACCCAACCCATAGGCCACGAACAGCTGCCTCGTTTCTCTGAAAGGTTGCGTCCGATGAAGATAGAACTTGAGAGCCCTTTTTACGTCCAGTGTGTGTAACGTACGCTCCGCTCCCGAGCATGGTTCTGGAAAAAACGTAGGTAGGACAATAGAGGAGTGTTTATGGAACACTGACGGAGCTTTCGGTATGAACTGTGGGTTAGTGGCTAGGACCACCTTGTTCTTGAAAAAACGTAAGTACGGTGGGTCTACCATTAGAGCTTGGATTTCTGAAATACGTCGGGCTGAAGTGATGGCGACCAGGAAGGCCAACTTCCACGACAAAAACTTTAGAGACGATGATGACATTGGTTCAAAAGGAGGTTTCATAAGAGACGCTAACACCAGATTGAGGCTCCACGCCGGAGGAAATTTCTTTTCTGGATGAAAACTCCGGAATAGGCCCTTAAGGAAGTGCTTAATCAGGCGGTCGCTGAATAATGGTGTGGAATGTCGTTGACGTGTAAACCTGGAAATGGCGGCCAGGTGTACTTTTATCGACGATACCGATAGGCCCTTTTGAGCTAAGAACAGCAAGTATGGAAGGAGCTGTTCCGGCTTGATCGACTGCGGAACCAAACCTGGTTGATCCGAGCACCACTGACAGAACCTCCTCCATTTGTACGAGTATGAGGTGTTTGTGGAAGGTGCTCTTGCCGCTTGCAGAATACGCCGACATTCCTCCGGAATCGTTCGCTGACCAAATTCAGCGAAGTCAGGAGCCAGGCCGTCAATTTGAGGCTGTCCGGGTCGTGATGCCAAACAACCCCCTCCTGTCGAGACAGAAGGTTGGGGGTCCTCTGGAACCTCATCGGTTCCGCCGCCGCTAGGTGCAGTAGGTCTGAAAACCACACCTGTCTGGCCCAGTACGGGGCCACCAGAATCACCCGACATGGGTACTTGAGGATCCATTGCAACGTCCTCCGGATAAGGGGAAATGGAGGGAATGCGTACAGGAATTTGTTCGTCCATGGAAAGGAGAACGCATCCCCCAGAGAGCCCTGCTGAGGCCATCTGCTTGCATACTGCAGGCATTTCCTGTTGTCCCTCGTCGCGAACAGATCGATGGAGGGATGTCCCCACTTCTTGAATACGTGTTGTATTTGCTGGTCGTTCAGCACCCATTCGTGAACATCGTTCAGTTCTCTGCCGAGGGCATCGGCCTCCACATTTCTCACGCCTGGCAGGTGGAACGCCAAGATTTGCATGTTGTGTTGCAGTGCCCAATGCCAGATTTTTTTGTGCCTCCGTCGACAGGGACCTGGACCGTGTCCCTCCTTGCTTCCTCAAGTAAAACATTGTAGTTGTGTTGTCCGTCATGACACGCACCACCGAGTTCCTCAACTGAGGAAGGAATGATTTTAGAGCCCATCGCACTGCTCTCAGTTCCAGCAGATTGATATGCAGGGAGGACTCTTGTAACGACCACCGGCCTTGTACCTGCAACGTATCCAGATGAGCTCCCCATCCGCTCAACGATGCATCCGTCACCACCGTCTTCTGGAACTCCGGTTCCACCAGAGGCATTCCTTTCGTTAGATGAGAAGACGCTTTCCACCAGCAGAGTGCTTGTACTAGTTGCTCGTCGACAACCAGTCTGTCGGACCAGCGACCTTGACTCTGCGCCCAACGGTCAGCTAGAAATTCCTGGCAAGGCCTCATAAACAGACGGCAGTTGTTTATCAATGGAATGCAGGATGACATAGTCCCTAGCAGGGACATGTATTTGCGCACCGATACCCTGGTACCGCATTGCCATTCCGACGCCTTGCTTTGTAATTTCTGTACTCTCTCGCTGGATGGTCTTACAAGGTTTGTTTGCGTATGAAACTCCGCTCCTAGAAAAACCAAAGTCCTCGAAGGCTCTAAGGAGGATTTGCTGAAGTTTATCGAGAAGCCCAGTTTCTGTAAGAGGGACAACGTGGCCCCCAGACTGTTTCGTGTTTGTTCCGTGGACGAACCTCTGACCAGCCAGTCGTCTACTTAGGGATAGACGTGGTGACCTTCCTTTCTTAAATGGGCCGCTATAGGGGCCAGACACTTGGTGAACGTCCTGGGGGAGGACTTGAGACCGAACGGGAGGACCTTGAACTGGAAATGCTTTCGTCCGACGACGAACCTTAAATATCTCCTGTGTCGTGGACGTATTGGGATGTGAAAATAGGCGTCTTGAAGGTCCAGCGACGACAGATAATCCTTGGGTTGCACCGACCTGATAACCTCCTGGAGCTTTAGCATTTTGAATTTTAAGCTCTTTAGCCATTTGTTGAGTACCCTCAGGTCGAGAATGGGCCTCCATTTTCCATTTGGCTTCTTGACAACGAAGAACTGGGAATAAACTCTGTTTCCTTCCTGTGCCACAGGAACCTTTTCTACCGCTCCATTTTTTAGCATAAACTCCACCTCTTGTCGTAGGACCCGAAGGTGGGGCTGGGCCGAAAACACCGGCGGAAGACGTGGAGGCGTGTCTTTGAATTGAAGCGCATGACCCATGCGAATCGTGTCCAGAACCCATCGATCTGTGGTGATGCATTTCCATTGGTCGATATGATGAGACTCGGCCCCCCAGGACGTTCCGAAGGCCGTCATTGGTTGCCGGTTTGCTTGCCCTTCGTCGAAGAGGAACCCGAGCCACGTCTTCTGGAGGCTTGATAATCTCTACCTCTTCGTGCCGACTGGGATGCACGTCTGAAACCTTGTGAAGAGTACGAGGACCTGTTAAATCCACGGTCCCTAGAGGCTCCAAAGCGGGAGTTTCCAGAAGCACCCCTGAATGGGCGAAAGGAATGAAAATTTCTACCTGTCTGGAGGGCTCCCAGAGACCTAGCAGCATCCGTGTCTTCCTTCATCCCCTTCAAGGCTTCATCTACCTTTTCTCCGA
The DNA here is from genome assembly GCF_040938575.1 of Ambystoma mexicanum. Lineage (NCBI taxonomy): Eukaryota > Metazoa > Chordata > Amphibia > Caudata > Ambystomatidae > Ambystoma > Ambystoma mexicanum. The sequence goes on from NC_090940.1 coordinate 37,585,575, forward strand.
ACAGATGTTCTCCTTCACATGGCATGTCAAGGACTTTGTATTGGACTTCGGGACGGAAAGTAGTACATTTGAGCCACGCTTGTCGACGAAGTACTACGCCATGATTGATCTGTTTGAAACCAGACTCTGCTAGGTCAACTGCAATATTAATTGCGTGGTTCGAAGCCTCTTCGCCATCTCGTACAAGTAACATGGCTGCTTTTCGGTGTTCTTCTGGCAGATGTTCTAGGATAGGGGCTAGTTTGTGCCACATTTCTCTATCGTATCTTGATACGATAGCCAAAGAATTGGCTGCCCTTACCGTCGTCGCGCCAACTGAGAGCACCTTTTTTCCAAAGGCGTCCTGCCTCCTGGCCTTGCCTTCTGGTGGGGTCGAACATTTTTGCTGTACTCTGGCCTTCCTAGCCGCTGCCGCCGACACCACAGAGTCTGACAGAGGTTGTGCCGTTAGACATTTTGGAGTGGACTCCGGAGCTTTAAACTTTTTCTCAATACGCCCCTTGATAGCCGGCTCCGAGAACGGATGGCGCATCGTCTTGAGGCCTTCTTGCCACACGTGGTCCAGAATTGGGATGGCAAAAACCGATTTCCTCCTTTGACCCATATGATCAAAGAGAAAATAGTCTTTCTTTTGCTCCTCAGGAATCAAGCCGAACTCGGAACACGCCTTTCCCATCATGGCGTGGAAGGCTCCCACATCATCCGGAGGAGACGGTTGTGCCTGGCTCCTCGTAGACTCTACCTCCACATCCGAATTCCATGTTGGGTTTCTCGACGGTGACAGGGAAATGTCTGACCCTGAGTCACCCTGGATAGAATCAGACTCCGATAGCTCACCCTCCTCCTGCGCTCGAGGACGATCCCTCACCACCTGGGAGGCCGATGGGCTTTTGGTCGTCGAGCAGGCTGTTTGAGCTTGTTCGTCGACGGAAAGTACAGGAAATAGCGACGATGAGGTCCCAGGTTGAGGGATCTGCGTATCCAGACGCTGTAGGAGCTTCTGCAGCGTATTAAGCACATCCAGAGACAAGATCGTCTGGGGGGTCAGCAACGTCGAGGATAGAGGGACCATACCCCCACTCGCCGTCGAAGTGGAAGGCCGTAAGCCCAAATCCGACGGCTGTAAAACCATGCCACATTCCCCTTCCGCCGACAGCGCCGACAAGGCCGTGTCCGGCTGCAGTAAGACTTCAGGTGGGAGCGGGTCGTAGACCTCTGGTTGCCAAGCCATAGACTGAGTCGCCGTCGACGAAGGAATCCCCACCGCTGCAGCCTGAACAGTAATAGGCATCGTCAACGACACCGGTGTCGACGAGCAAGTAGCCAGCGCCGAGACTTTAGACTTGGAAGCCGATTTCCCGGCTGAAGAATCCCGGCTCACGGAAGACCTATGACGGTCCCCTGAGGAGGATTTTGACGTCGCTTGCCTCACCGTCTTAGATAATGAGGAGGAGGAGGACTTGTTGTGTGATGAGGAAGACCCAGCATGCTTCCCCGTATGCTTGTCATCAGGGAGGTTGTCGACCGGCCGTACCTTCTTCGAGGGAGGTTCCGACTTGCTCCTGGAGGCCGTTGAGCCAACTTCTGATGCCGGATAGGCACCCGCTCCATCGTTAAGCCAGTCGACCAACCTTCTTTTTCTGTCTTTAAGGGTTTTTTGGGAGAAACCCTGGCATATCTCACATGTATCCGCCGTGTGGTGCGGGTGGAGACAGTAGATACAATCCATGTGGGCATCACCTTCATAGACTTTTTTGAGTCCACATGTCGCACAAGGGCGAAATAACGCTTTTCCAGACATAATTCTCCAGAATATAACGTCGCCGAAGCGAAAGAAAAAACAACCTAATTTCTACTAGTAGTAACCACGAGGATCCCACTACTTTGAAAGACGGTTGAAATCTGAGGGAGCGCGGGGGAGGGGCATGTATTTATATCATGGCGTCCTGACGCCGCGGGCACGCATGATACAAAACGAGGCGGATAGGACGCATAAGCGTCGAAAAAGTTTTCCTACGGGAAAGGGTCTATATAATGTACCGGGGATTCCCAGCCTGACGACGGGGAATATTCTAAGCATGTGAATCCATGAAAGATCCAATGCTGGAGAAAATATCTTACATAATGGCTTGTTTGCGAGTTAGCCATGCACGATATCTACCCAACTCACGGTCATTCCAAACCAGATTCTCCAAGAGACCCAACCTTGCCCACATGTGTTTTTATTACTGCACCCTAGCTTAAACAGTTGAGATACTACAGTTTGCATGTGTAGCATACATTGTGTTTTGCATTTAGGTGAAGCGTGCTGCTAAATTGTGTTCTGTATTTGGGTGAACCTTACTGCTAAATTGTGTTTTGCATCTAGGTGAACCGTGCTGCTAAATTGTGCTTTGCATTTAGGTGAACCGTGCTGCTAAATTGTGTTTTGCATTTAGGTGAACTGTGTGGCTAAATTGTGTTTTGCATCTAGGTAAACAGTGCTGCTAAATTGTGTTTTGCATCTAGGTAAAACCTTGCTGCTAAATTGCTCCACCCATTCAGACCCTGCTTTTAGCACACTGTGTTCCTTGAACTCAGACAAACCTTGTCACCTACTGCCCAGTATGGTATTCTAGTTAGTCCACCTCATATAACTGTGTATTTGCCAGCCATCTACACAGTCCTACTGAGGACTATCCTACATGGGATCATCATGCTAGATGTTAACCTACCTCACACTCTGCCGTCCTTGGTGTCTGCGACACTCCTGAACTGTAACACTCCTGGCCAATACTTACATCTTAGTTACAAGTCCCCTGAGACCGGTACCTTTGTATCACTACCATGTGCCACTCTTAGCAGAAACCTTAAGACTTTGTGCCAGACTAACCAAATTGCACGAACCTCTCCTTAGGTCCCTTCCCACTACCAACATCAAACCTAAGTATCAGCATGTTAGTAAACCGAGTCATACCAGGCCACTATTGCCACTCCCTACACCCAATTCGGACGCCGGCCCAATTCATAATGATAAGCCCAAGCCAACTAAGACATCTACTACTAAATCCCTCCCAACTACAGATGTCACTAAAACCCCACCCATCGCAGGAGCACTCCTGAATGTGAGGTCGCTCGTCGCCCATGCCCTTGACATAGCCGACCTAATCCCAGTAGGCAACCTTGATTTTCTCAAGATTACTGAGACATGGCTACATAATGCTGCAGGACCTTCGCTTATGCTAGCCATCCCTGATGGTTACACGATAGTCAGACAAGACCGTGAAGGTGCAAGAGGTGGTGGTATCGCCATAATTTCCAAAACGAGCCTCTCCCTCAGACTAGTCCCTACCAATTGATTCAATCATGCAAAACCTTATCTGTCAAACTCCAAACAAATAATAATCAATCACTCACTATTCACCTATTATATAGACTTCCAGGCCCTTTAGGCACCTTTGAAGAGGATCTCCATAATTTACTCACATCCAACCTTCAACTATGCTCTCAACTAATCCTTCTTGGGGATTTTAACCTAGGATACCATGACATTACGGATACTAATGCCTCAGTAGTAGCCAATACAATTCACGCACTAGGCCTATCTCAAAAAGTTGACAAGCCTACGCACTTGAAGGGGAGAACGCTAGATTGGATAGCAGACTAACTGCTCAACCACTATTTCTTCCATAAGGCCCCTACCCTGGACAGACCACTCACTGGTGTCCTTTAACTTAGCCACCTCCAGACCCAACCCTTTGGCCCCTCTTCTAGCGCCACCATGCTTAACCAGAAATAAAAATACATTACCGCAGAGAGTTATCCTAGCTATATTACCCACTCTTAACGCACTATCATAAAATCTAAATCCTAGTACCTTAGTGCATGAATTCAATAACATTATGCTCTCTACTCTAGACAATCTGGCACCTCTTAAACTTAGATCTAGCAAACCAAAAGCTCATCTAAACAACCACACCACAGCTAAGAGACCTACGTATCCCGAAAAGAAAAAGCAAAACTACTTGAAGGCTCTGCCCTTCAGTTGATAAAGCCAAATTAACTTCCCTCTCTGCGCTATACAAAAAAGAAGTTTGCCAGGCAAAACGTAACTCGTAAGACGATAGTATAGCCAAATCCAAATCTAGTATGAAAGAGCTCTTTTCCATTCTAAAAGAACTTGAGTCTCCAATTGCCATACAGGACATTTGCACCAAGGACAAATCCTGGTGCACAGATTTCCAACAAGCCCTAGCAAATAAAATGGTCACGCTCCAAAATAAAATACAGCAAAAAAAAGAAACACTGAAAATTCAGGACTCGCCTAAAATGCCTCACACTAATAATTTATTGGAGCACAGCAATACCTTCCACTTCTCCAAAATGACTACCCTTGAAATAGAAAAAAAATCATCCTTTCACTCAAACCTTCCAATTGCAAAGGTGACATCTGCCCAGCACAACTAATAAAAGACGCTGCCAGAGAATTATCTCCCTTTATCTCTAAACTGATTAACGCCTCCTTTGCCTCAGGCACCGTCCCTGCCAACCTTAAACAGTCCTGGGTGCTCCCCCTCCTTAAAAAGCAGGCCTTAGACCCCCTCATCCCTACTAATTACCGCCCCATTACCACAGTACCGTTTCTTCTCAAGATACTGGACAAAGCTGCATATAACCAGATTCAAAAGCATCTAGAACTACGCAACCTCCTAGGAGAGACACAATCAGGCTTCCGTCCCTTACATGGAACATAAACTGCCCTAATTGATCTGAAATCCCAAATCAACAAGCTGAGAGACAAAGGGAGGACAGCACTCCTGCTACTTCTTGACCTCTCAGCCGCCTTTGATTTAGTGGATCATAAAGTCCTCTGCAGTCACATGGACTCTGCCGCCCTCATTCACTCATTCCTGAGTGAAAAAACCATGATAGTCTTCTTTCCCTCAGCAGCGGCTGATCGTACCACCATTTCGTGTGGTGTCCCCAACAAACAAACCATGAATGCATTTGCATTTAAGTCCATCGTTTACCTGCAAAACAGCAGGGCATCAGCTGTGCAACTAATATTTAAAACCTTTTACTAGGGTATTGGGTCTTTGGCCCTCACAGCTCTGACCCTCTCGTCTCCTCACGAACGTATGCAGGGCATAACACAATTGGAGCCATGCCATTCAGCTGTACATGTTGCTACGCCTGAAGTGCCCATGCGAAATTGAAGGGAAAGGACACGAGCAAGGGGAAGTGCAACTGTCGAGAGAAGAATCAAAGCCATATATATGCCGGTTTGACAAGTCAGGCTTGTACTCCGTCGAAGGCAGGCATCTTCCAGTCTGTATATACCCAAAAGAGCACACAAGGGGGTCCTCTTTTTTGATAAAGGGGACTTGTTTGTGAGAGGACATATAGAAAATATACAACAGAATTCACAAACAGCTACCCTTAAAATGTTGCACAATTTGTTGAAGACAAATACATAAACGAGAGTTTTTTACCATCTTCATGGACAGATAACAAAAGATGGTTGAATCGGGTATAGCCAAAAATAAGTAGCACATTTATTAAATACAAAACATACTTAAAAACAGACCGGATGGTCCCACACAAGTTTTTCTAAAACATTTCAAGTATTTAGACAAAATCCACCCTAATGTTCTTTGAGCCGTCTTTTCTTTTTCATGTTCTGTATTCGTCATATATACACAGAAACAAGGTGATGTTAGTAGCCAAAAAAGAGTGACTTTTACAAATATATTTAGATATGGAAAAGCCCGTCACTGGACACTATGATGAGAGGGCTTTTCCATATCTAATTAAATTTGTACAAGTCACTCTTTTTTGGTAAAAAAAAAAAACCTCTAGTTTATGTCTTTGTCTCCAACAAATTGTGCAACATGTAAGGGTAGCGGTTTGTGAATTCTGTTGTTGTATATCTTCCAGTCTGTGCCTGGAAACCTCCTTTGCTTTGCAGACTACACGTCTGCTACCTTCACTCATGGTAGATGGGCTACACACCATAGGTTATTTAGGTTCAAGGACTGTAACCACACCTTTACATGCCTTGCCCACTGGGGAGTGAGCCCCATCAGAGGCAAGAACATGCCACAAAGACAAGCTTGTGGGTTGACCACAGTTTTACCCAATACAGCACTGGTATAAGAACAGAATATTATCCAGCATTGGTCTCATTTCACATTCCAAGTGAAGAGGTGTATTCAGCAAACTGTTATAGATCCTTAACCGGGACTTCAAAAATGTGTTTTCAATAGTTGGCAAAGACTAGCAACCTTCATGGCCCCAGAAAGAGCTCATGATATGGCCTGCAGATTGTAAATCGGTAAAGCTGGAGACACTGCCCACTAGCATGATTAGCAGAAAACTTCCTGATGCCCCCATTGGTTTTCTTAGGGATACACAAACTGTATCCCTAAAATAATCTTAGTGGGCAACCTGCTCGAGTCTGTAGCCATCTACCTTTGCAATCAAGCTTCGGACTCCAGAACATTTCAAGACCATAACCTTGCATTTATTTTGATTTAGTTCTAGACCCCAATCTGTGCGGATCTGAGCAGTTTCAGGAGTTCATTGATGAGCTTGTTGTTGAAAATATTAGAAGATTGGGGCGAGGACGCAAACCTGCCTCACACCTCTTTCAACCTCAAACTCATCAGGCTCACCTCCCAAACCCCAACTAATGACTGCCGTATTATTGTAATACAAATAGCAAACAATGGAAAACAGATGGCCCGGGACACCTCTAGCCCATAAGACTTGCCTCAGCAAGTCGCAAAGGACGCTATCGAACGCAGTCTTCTAATCAACAAAGGCAGCATAAAGAAACTTTTTTCGGGACTGTGTAGCTTTGGAGGATTAGAGACAGACGAAAGCACTGATCTACGGTGCTCATTCACAATTTAAAGCACACTTGGAGATGGCTAATTACTCCATTACTATTAACCCAAGAGTGCAGATGGGTCAATATAATTTGAGCAAATAATTTGCTTGCTGCGTCCATCAAAGAAATCAGGCAGTAGATATACATCTAAAACTTAAGTCATTCCTAAAGAACTACAAAAAAAAAAAAAACACTGGACAAGGGAAGGGATCTTCCGACGGTCAAGTCCCTGGACAAATCCCAAGCCACGGCATGAAGTCTTCTACTACGACTAAACAAGTTGGAACACATCACCTCGGCCTTGAGAAACCTAGATTGGTTAGCAGTGAAGCAAATATCCAACTTTACTGCATCACACAGAAATTCCTTGAATCAAAAATACCCTTCCCAATCTAGCAAAAACATTTATCGAATCGCTGCCATCATAGCAAAACTGGAACTCCATCCTGAAAGAAATCCAGACAACAAAAGACTGTCTAACATTTCAAAAACAGATTCTTCGATACACCACCACAGAGAACTAGTCACAACCCTACGAAGGAAACCGACCACAGCAGGGCTGCCCTCCAACAAAGTAAACATCACAATAAACCTCAACAAGCAACAACAAAACAAAACTCTCCAAATCACAGCAACCCTAGCATATAAAGCCAGCAAGCCAAACTGGTGCATCCCTTCCAGAGACGCCAGATATTCCACCAGAGAATCATACATGAAATGAGACAAACAAATCCCAAAGAAACAAAAACACTGAAAAATCTTAGTCTAGCAAATCTGGGCAAAGAATTAAACCAACAAACAACCTTACATTTCAACTACCTTACTCCATACATGCTCACCAACTCGCAGTTACAAAACAGCTGAAGGCAAACCGCAGCCCACTCCTATATAGTCCCAAATCAACACCCGTCCAATCAACTGCTCACCCCATTCACTGGTTAAACGCAGATATTTCCTGCTGGCTCCCCTGAGCTCTGTTACCTGCAAGCAAACTATGCCCAGGGTGCTTACCACAATCCATCCAGGGAAGACAGGCCAGCTGCTCCTGGTTATACCGCACCAACAGTTACGCACAACCCCTGGTCTAGTCCCGCTACTCCCCAACCCCTCTTCAATTTCAGATCCACAAAGAACCTGAAACCATAAATGCACCGAAAGTGTGCCAAAGCAGACAGGTGGTGAATTCCATGCACACTAGACGAGGAGAGGGCCCAGCGCCCACCAAGACATGCCAGTCACAGCTGGATCAGGTACAAAATCCACACTGAGCCAAAATAAGTGTTCTTAAAGACAGGCACCCGCAACCCCACCCCCATATCAATGGCCAAGGATTCTGAACAGTGTCCAGTCCCACCAATAGAGGAAATGGACTGACAGATTAAAGCTGGAGACTGAGTAGAGGGACAGGGCCAAGACAGCTTGCGCATGGCTTCACCATCACAATTAAAGGAAGAATGTTTTCTACTAAACAAAAAAAAAAAAAAAAAAAAAGGTCTGTTATGGTCCCCGGGTATCCCAAATTCATGGGGGAAGGGGTTGTGGCATAGAGGTTATGTGCTTCCCTAGAAGTAAACTGTTACATGGAGAAACCTCAGCACTGATCAACACTGCAAGCTTAAAGGTGAGCCTAATGTTAGCAGCATTTAGAGAGGAGCAAAAACAAGGCAGTCAGATAAGGGGGTTTTGGCCAGGATCACATTTTTTGGTGGAGTGAAGAATCCAAGGTTTAAACCTTGCTTGCCGAGTTCTGCAGTAGGGGCTCCCAGGCCTAACAGCACATCCGTTTTATGCACACCCCAAGTTGCCACATAGTGGACTGAGGCATAGACGGAGGCGATTCTTTTCTCAAGCAGGGGTTGGACTCCATGCTTCCCCACTCCAAACTCTGCACATTTCCGACATCAGCATCGCACAAACTGCTACAACTAGAACAGGAAAATGCAAAATACGTGGGTGTGGGTCATGGTTGCTTCAAAGGCTATCGTTGTACTCTACGTTTTTGCACACATTGGCACAACCTGCCTTCGGGGTCCGACTGGGGCATAAAACTGCCCCGGGCAGCAAAGAAAAAGTGGCCCAAAGCTGCAAATAGGAATTCATTCCTTTGTGACGCTGTTTGAATAGAACTCAAGGGGGAGGCTTTTGATGAAATTTGATACAAATTGTACATTTTCAAGAATATTTATTCAGCAACACTGGCCAAAACTATTAGTCGCATAGTGAATTAACTCAAACTGGCCCACATGGGCCAAAAAACTGCCCCACAATCATTTTGCGTTTTTGGTTTGGCCCTGGGCCTATTGCGCTATACGCCAATCCGAGCCTGCCCTTCGTTCACAAACGAGGGTGACGACATTTGGGATCTGCTTGTAACTTACAAATGAAAATGTTATAACATGGCGTGGGCTTGTAGTCGACAATGAAGTGAAAGACACACAGGTTTTGACTACCGAATGAGCATGAATTAGGACAGCTATGAGCAAAGGAGTGTGGGTAAAAGTGATTTACAGCGTAGTGAGTGTAGTGGAACTTGGCCACCGTACACGCCGCAGCAGCAGCGCGGTGGGCCATCGGTTTCCTTCAGCTATAGCGATGCGAGGGGGTGGTAGGCCTGAGGCTTCTACAGGCCTTGGGACAGTCTGCCCCACCTCATACTAGGGACCCTCCGACTACCCAACAGCATGGTGGGCCATTCTGTATATCCAGCACACCTAAGGTCCTGTTTAAGGCGAGTAGCCGAAGCAAGGAAGGTTGGTAAACCACAATCAAAGTGACTAGAGGGGCACAGAGGCCTAAAAGTGAGCAGAGCAGGTGTGCAGTAAGGGTGGAAACACAAGCCACTACATGTAAGATCTATGAGCAGAGCTACAACAAGCCACTTGCTATATAAGCAGTGCTGGAAATACAAAAAACAAAGGACTCTGGGAATCTCTCCCTAGGGGCCACGGGGGGGGGCAGGGTGCCGAGGGGCATGGCCCCAGGCCAGGTCACACCACAGTATCTCTTCATGGAACCAAAGCCTGTGAATTGCATAAAAGTAAAAAAGATTGTGAGAATAAAAATGCCCACAATGTTAAATGTGAAACAGGTCCACAGTGAACCACTAAGGCACCCTTTTGAGCGGATAATGGAAGTTGAACGCTAATCTTTTTTACACAATGCTCAACCTAACAAAGAAGTGTCTGTAACTTGCAAGACATATATGCCAATTTGGACAGCTGTTAGACAGTATACTAGAACATATCTAGGAGATTCCTGGGCTAGCCCCCGGTCTCGGGACAGATTAGAACTCCGGCGGGGGATAATCCTGAGTTGCCCTGCCACCTGAGTTGACTACCGCAGTGCACCATCAAAGGGGATTCCTGGGCTCCCCGGTCTTAGGACAGAGTAGAGCTCGGGCAGGGGATAATCCTGGGCTGCCAGTACCATCAAAGGAGATTCCTGGGCTAGCCCCTGGTCTCGGGACAGAGTAGAACTCCGGCGGGGGACAATCCTGGGCTGCACTGCCACTCGAGTGGACTGCCACAGTGCACTACCAAGCGGATGCTTGGCCAGGAGGGGTGCTGGAGCTGACAGAAGAACCTGTAAAAGTGCCATGGGGCACGTCGGCAGCCAGCTACGACCTACAGTATAGGGACTGTGTACATCGTGGGTGTCCCGCTGGGGAACAGCTGAGTGGGGCTCTCCTCTTTTTGCAGGTGTGGGAGGGAGGGGAGGGGTTCTATACCCAGGTACCAGGAATGTGAAAGGACAGCAAGAGAAAGACTGGACCAGTAGGTGGGTGCCAAGCACCCCAAACCGGCACCTATTACCACGGAGTAAGCACGGACGAATGATGCGGCAGGTGACAATAAAATTAGTAAATGGCTAGAGGCAATTCAGGACTCCTGCACGCCCTAGAGAGTAAAGTGCAATCAGTGGGCATAAAGGTCTTGTTGGTGAGGGCATACGTGAAAAAGGTTAAAGCCCGAGTGACCGAGGTTAAACAAAGGATGAGTGATGCAGAGGACTCACTGTCTGAGCTGCAGACCAGGGTTGATGCCCTCTCAACCACCACAAGAGGCTTGGAGGATTGATCAGAGGACAGGGAAGGACGGCCAAGAACATACGGCTGTTGGGCATAGGCATAGTGGAAGGAGAGGCACAGCAGGAACTGTTCCTGCAGAAATACATTGTGGAAACACTACAGGTGAAAAGGCTCTCCAGATGGTTCAGGATAGAAAAAGCACAGAGTACCGGCTCAGAAACCGCCAGTCAGGACTTCCCAAGAGCCATATTTGGCAAAGTTATTTAACTATCAGGATAGCAATGCGATCCTTCAGGACACCAGGAGGCGTACAGAGTACTAGATGGTTAGTGCGAAAGTGGTGATACTCCCGGACATCACGCCAGATGTGCAGAGGCAAAGGAACTCGTATGAAGCAGTCAAGAGGAAATTGAGTGAGCTCAATTACAGATTCATGATGTTTTATCGAGCAAAAGTGAAGGTTCGCAAGAGTGACAGGTCTCAGGTTCTTCCACTTGCCGCAGGAGGTATGGGCCTTGCGGAAGGAGAGGGCAGGCACTAAGACAACCAACTGTACCGCCTAGAGAAGGAAGGGAAGATCCCCCCCCCATGCCAGGTACAGAAAGCAGTGGTGACCAGACTTTATAGTTGTACATGAAAGGGAATGATTGGTAGCTTTGGAGATTGGAAGGTGTGGGGTGGTCTTCATTGGAGTGAAGGAGGTCACTTGCATGGTGGAAGTGATGTGATAGACCTTTAGCGCCTCAAGAGATATCGCTCCCGTTGAGCACCTAGCATGAGGGGAGTTAAGGGGAGATGCATAGAAGATGGGTTATCGTGATGAAGCGAGGGGGCGAGGAGGGAATCTCTGGGGATGGGGAGAAAGATACTACAGTAAGGAGGCCGACGATGGGGCAGACATAGCCTAAGTACGGGGTGGCAATGGTGGGCAGTGATGGAGGGGTGGGGAGTAGAATGAGGGATGGTGTCGGAAGACGGTGCATCTGTTTACAAGAACTGTTATTTTGCTCTAAAGTTCTTCACCTGCTTCAAATTTTACCCTAAAGACGAGGCAGGGGGTTCAGAGGAGAACCTACAAGCGTGACTGAAAGGTGAAATGTTTGTTCTGTTGAAAGGGGGGGTGTATTGTGCCTGCAGTTTGGTGGGTACGGGGTGGGGTTTAGGTGATGGGTGGGTTTTATGGGGGAGGGCAAAAGGGCACATTGGGTGGGATACATTTTGATTTGTATTTAATGATATGGGTATATATTGTGGGGACAGTGATTACCAAGGACGGTTATGTGTAGCAGAGCTACATTAAATATGGTGTGCTGGAACGTTAGGGGAATTAATAATGTGGTCAAGAAGGCCAGGATTCATTCATTCATAGTTTGGGAGGAAATGGGACAGTTGATTGGACCCCCTACTCCTTGTACGCCGGGGGGGGGGGGAGATCTGCTATGGATAAGAGACTCTGCCCTGGTAACGGTAAACCAGACCATGCTGGACCAAAAAGGGATGGTTTGTGGTCTACGGGGAAGATGGTCTGGCCAACCACTGCTGCTGCTGGGTACATATGCCCTTCATGTAGACCAGGCTACCTTTTTCAAAGAAATGAGTGAGCTTATAGACATTGGGATGATCGGGTCTTACGGGTAGGATATTTTAATTGTGTAATGGATAAGGTATTAGACAAGAGGAGCAAAAATGTATATCCATGGAGGAGGGGGGGGGGGGGGGGGGGGGGGGGGGCATCTAGAACGCTGGCGAGAGTGACGGAAGATTTACATTGATGTGATGTATGGAGGAATTGGCATGGATCTGAGAGAGGTTATTCATATTATTCTGGATTACATGACTCTTATTCGCACTTAAGGAAAGTCGCATTCTTCGATAGAACGCTCTCTGATCATGCGCCACTGTACCTGGAGGTCATGAAAACAGCCCAGCTCTCAGATTCCCATGTGGCGGTTCAATAATTACATGTTAGCCAACAGTGCGTTTACCATATCACTGCGGCATGAGATTCGACAGATTATATATAGGAACTGAAATACGGCGAGCACACCACGGGATATGGATTATATATATATATATATATATATATATATATATATATATATATATATATATATATATATATATATATATATATATATATATATATATATGACAATGCATTACTTACCGTAAAAGCATTTCTGATGGTTGTATCTGCTTAGATTCACATGCTGTGCATAGGTCCGACATCCAGTGGTCACTGCGGAGTATTGCATTTTGTTGTAGTCGAAAAAGGGGACGTCGACAAGGCGTGTCTGTAACACTATCCCTATAGTGACGTGCGTTGTACCCACAATCCCTCACGCGTCGAGGTCCCTCGGTTTGTATTTTTCTGCCCTGAGGGAGCCTTCTAGACGTGAGTGAGTACAGAAAAGAGAAATATAGAAAAGGACGTCTATGTTCATTCCATCCGAGCGGGGAGGAAGGGTGGGCGCATGTGAATCTAAGCAGATACAACCATCAGAAATGCTTTTACGTTAAGTAATGCATTGTCTTCTGATGTTTGTTAATCTGCTTAGAATCACATGCTGTGCATAGACTAGCGAGCAGTACCCGGAGTTGGCAGTGGGTTATGAGAAGGAACAGTAGAGAAAAGATGTCTTAATACTGCCTGTCCCACCTGGGAGTCAGATCTAGAGTGTGCATCTAGACAGTAGTGTTTTGTAAAGGTGTGCACAGAACTCCAGGTAGCCGCTTTGCAGATGGACTCAAGGGGAACATTTGCAATGAACGCTATGGAAGCCCCAGTGCCTCGAGTGGAATGTGCTCTTGGCTTGAAGGGTAGTTCTCTCTTAGTAAGAGTGTAACAGAGAGTGATGCATTGAACAATCTAGATATAGTGGACTTTGAAACTGCATCTCCTTCTCTTCCTGCTGCCACAGAGACAAAGAACTGATTAGTCTTTCTCAGTGGTCTGGTTCTTTCCATGTAGAACATGACAGCTCTGCGCACATCAAGTATATGCAGACTTTTCTCCCAAGCTGGAAGGGTTTTGAAAGAACGTTGGTAGTTCTATTGACTGGTTTACATGAAATTTCGAGATGAATTTTGGTGCAAACCTTGGGTGTGTGCGTAGAACCACCTTATCCTTATGAACTGTTACGAAGGGGTCTAGTACAGAAAGCCTGTAGTTCACTTACTCTCCTAATGGAGGTGATAGCTATCAGGAAAGCAGCCTTAAGAGTGAGGTCTTTAAGAGTTGCCTTGTGCATGGGTTCGAAAGGAGGGCCCATGAGTCTAGAAAGTACCACGTTTAAGTCCCATCCGGGAGCTGGGTTAGCTATCGGAGGGTGTATTCTCTTTACCCCCTCCATGAAGGCCTTGATAACTGGTATCTTCCACCACGACACTAACTTGGGAAGTGGTGTATGCAGAAAGTGCCGCTAGGTGGACTTTAATGGAATTGAACACTAGACCTGAATCCAGTAAATGGGTCAAGTACAGAACAATGTTAGTGGGAGAGCAGTCAACCGGGTTGATGCTCTTACCTCTACACCAGATGACAAATCTTTTCCACTTGCTAGAATAGCAGTGGCGAGTATTAGGTTTTCTGTCTTCCCTGAGGATGTCCATACATCTCTGCGGGAGTTGTAAATGTCCAAATTCTATGATCTCAGGAGCCAGGCTGCTAAGTTCATGGTCTGAGGGCATGGATGCAGTGTCCTGCCCTTGTCCTGTGACAGCATGTTGTACGGGCAGGGAAGTTGCACTGGGGGAGATAGGGACATCTTCATCAAGTGAGCGAACCATGGCTGCCGTGCCCACATTGGGGCCACTAGTATCATGGTAACCTGCTCCTGGTGCATCTTGTGCACCACTTTGTTGAGAAGGGGAGTCGGGAAAGGCGTAAACAAATTTCCCTGACCATTGAATCAACAGACCGTTCCCCTTGGACTGGTTCTGGGGGTACCTGGAGGCGTAGCTTTGCCATTGTTGAGTTCTCCAGAGTTGCGAACAGGTCTATTTCCGGGAATCCCCATTGCGTGAAGACGTCTAAGACGATGTCTTCGTGCAATTGCCATTCGTACTCTTCGGGCAGGGGGAAATCTCTGCTGAGTTTGTCTGCTAGCAGATTGAGTTCCCCTGGTACATGTTGTGATAGTAGGAACATATTGTGTTTGAGAGCCCACTTCTATATATTCTGGGACAGCTTGGACAGTCCTGGAGAGTGAGAGCCCCCTTGCTTGTTGAGGTAGTACATGGCTGTGGTGCTGTCTGTGAGGACCATCACTGTCTTTCCTTGTAAGTGTTCCTGAAAGGCTTTCAGTGCTTTGAACACCGCTAGTAGTTCCAGCAGGTTTATATGCTTGGATGCTAAACTCGGAGTCCACACTCCGTGAGCAGTCTGATGGGATAGGTGAGCCCCCCATCCTGTAAGGGATACGTCTGTGGTTAGAGTGGCTTCCACTGCGGGTGTGGCAAAAGTTTTCCCTAATAACAGGTTTTCTTTTGTCCACCACCGTAGCGAGAGAACCAAGGCCTGCGAGACCACCACTAGATCGTCCCATTGTCCGCTGGCCTGACACCACTGGCTGTAGAGCCACTCTTGCATTGGGCGCAGGCGCGCGTGAGGTACCAAATAAATACATGACGCCATCATCCCTAGCAAGCGCATTGCTTTGCGTACCGTCACCTCTCGACCTGCCACATAATGGGGGATCTGAAACAGCATGTTTTGGACCCTCTCGGAGGGGAAGACGAGGCCGTCCTTTGTTCGAATTAGAGCCCCTAGGAATTGTTTGATTTGGCTGGGGTGGGTCTAAGCTGGACTTCTTTTCGTTGATGGAGAAGCCCAGTTGGGACAAAAGGTCTATGGTCTTTTGGGTATTGGAGAAGCATGTTTCGTAAGAATCCCCTGTTATGAGCCAGTCGTCGAGGTAAGGGTATACCGGGATGGATAACCTGCGCAGGTGGGCCGCTGCCACTACTTTCGTGAATACCCTTTGTGCAGATGCTATCCCGAAGGGTAGTACTCTGAACTGGTAGTGTTTGTTCTCTATCTTGAACCTGAGGTATTTTCTGTGCGTTGGCAACATTAAAATATGAAAGTATGCATCTTTCATGTCTAGTGTTGTCATGTAATCCCCCTGTGATAACAGTGGGATTACTTCCTGCAAGGTCACTATACGAAACTTTTGGGGTTTGACAAACTTGTTCGCTGGGCGCAGATCTAATACAGGGCGCATGGTTAAGTCCTTTTTGGGTACAAGGAAGTACACTGAATAAATACCTTCTGTTACCTGAGATAGGGGGACAGCCTCTATAGCTTCTTTTTTCAGTAGCTCTTCTACTTCTTGAAGAAGAATAGTGAGGTGTTCCGGTGTCATGCGTTGGTTCCGTGGGGGTCTGTACTTCGGGGAACCGTTGAATTCGATGCAGTATCCGTGGGCTATGGTGGATAATACCCAGCGGTCTGACGATATTCCCTCCCATGCTGAAAGGAACGATGTTAGCCGGCCCCCGACCGGTGATGCATGGGAGGGGACCCGAATCTTCGGGTCATTTGTTGGTATTGGGCGTGGAACCTTTGGGGCTGGAGCCGCGACCTCTTCCTTTGCCACGGCGTTGGCCTCTTTGACTGAACTGGGTGTTGTTACCCTGGTTAGAGGGCCAGTTGGTAGCAGAGTAAAATTGCTGTTGGTTTTGCTGCTGGCGTTGGCCACGAAAGGAGCGTCTATTGCCATAGCTGCGTCTGTTAGGGGGCCTAGAAATTTGGTCAAGAGTCTTGATGGTATCCAACTCTTTCTTCGCATGTTCTAGGGCCTCATCAACTGCTTTCCCAAACAGATGTGTGTTCTATGGGCTTATTTATCAGGGAAGCCGGGGTTTCCTGCTTAAATCCCGAATTGCGCAGCCAGACATGGCGTTTGAGAAGTATTCCCTGAACCAGGGAACGGCCAGCCGTCTCTGCGGCATCTAAGGAGTTCTTTACGATGCCCTGGTTTACAAGAGTTCCCTCTGAGATTATAGCTAACAGGCGTGAACGCAGGGGTTCTGGTGCGTCCTCTGCTTCGCTGCGCAGCTTGCTCCACTGTGCATCTGCGTAGCTAGCTAGTAGGGAATTGTTATTTGCAATCCTAGTTGAGAAGGCGGCGGAGGTCGTGATTCTCTTCCCAAGTGCATAGAGCTTCTTGCCCTCTTTGTCAGGTGGTGCCTCACTAGTGGATAGTGGTACCCCCGCTCTTGTATTAGTAACTACGAGGGAGTCCGGAATAGAATGTCCTCTGATGTACAAAGGGTCAGAGGACGAAGGGCTGAAGAGCTTTTCTATCCGAGGGTTGACCCCTCTGACTAAGGCCGGATTGGAAAGGGAAGGAGTTATTCTTCTCTTTATAGAAGCCAGGAGCGAAATAGACTGACTAACAGGGGCTTTTTCTTTAATAACTTTCTCTACAAAGTCTATGTCAGGAAGAGTCTCCCCTGTGTCTATTTCAAAATGCGCTGCTGCCTTGCGCAATAGTGCATTAAGTGAAGGTTGGTCGTCTATGGGAGAGGTGTTTCCAATAGGTGAATCCTTGGGAGGAGAAGGGTGAAAGACATCAGGGTCTGAGTGCACTGATGGGGATTGCCAAGGCTGCACTGATGGGGATTGCCAGGGCTGCGAGGTAGCTGTATCTTCTTCAAAAGCTCCTGCACTAGTGTAAGGATCTTCTTCAAACCCCTCTTCCTCATGTTCTTCCTCTCCACCCAAACACTCCTCGTCTTCCTGGAGGTATTGCTCCTCTTCAGTGAGGTCATATGCGTCTGTAGAAGGGGGAAACAGCCTAGGAATCTTGACCCTAGGGTCATCCTGGGGCCATTCTCTTGGTCTTTTGGGTGTGGGTGGGTTTTGGCTTCCCAAAAACCTTTCCATTTTCTCCATACAAGAATGGAGTCTTTCAAGGGTCTCATGGGGACCCCTGAATAGTCTAGAGGGGGGAAATCAGTGTCTTCACCTTCAAAACGCTTAGAACGCTCCCACAACGTCGAAGAAAGGTTTCCGTCGCCCTCTGAAAAGCCCTCCGGTAGTTCAGAAGTGCCCTTAGATGAAGGGGGCAGTGCCTGGCTACTCTTGCGCTTTTTCGGCGTTTCCATAGCTTTGTGTGTGGTATTCGACATTTGTTTCGTCGTCCGCTTACGTTTGTCTTCGGAAACAATTCTCGCCAGGCTCTCGACAACGAGTTTGTCAGTAGAGGGCTCTGGTGTCGACGTTGCCTGCGTTACGTGTTGTTCCTCAACGGCCGCTCTATGGAGCGTTACGTCGGTTGATTTTGAGGTAGCGCCCGTGTTTGATGAAAGCCCAATCGCTGGTCGCGGCTGCGTTTGCGGGTGGGGCTTGAGACCCTTATGGTCTGAGATAGACGCCGGAGTGCCCTGCGTCCCCTTCGGCGCTGATGGATCCTTCGTCTTCGACGAAGAAGTGCCGTGGGTTGTGTGCTTAGGCCTATGGGGTCTATGTGCGTCCTTGTCGCCGGGGTGTTCATCCCCATAAGCAGGGTGTGAGACGAGCCCGTCGGGGCCGGGGACGGACGTCGAGGAGCGTGAGCGCTCCTTCTGGGGGTTAATGACTTCCGTAACGGACGTCGAGTTATCACCCTCCTCATCACTTTCTGTAACGGCGGGTGAGGAAACTGACTTCGACATACCGTAGTCCGCCCACCTCTTAACTTTTCGTTCTTTAAGAGTTCCTGGTTTCAAGAGCTTACAGGCCGCGCAGCTGTCCTCCTTATGATCGAGGGGCAAGCAACGATTACAGAGCTTGTGTTTGTCCTTCCAAGTGTATTTGCCCCTACAGCGTGGGCAAAACTTAAAAGGTGTCCTCTCCATAGCTGAGGCAATAATAACTGGTGATAACAACCCCAAGGGAAAGATAGGGGAGAAAGAAAGACATTCTCAAAGAGAAGATAAAAGTTCGAACCCCCACTCTCCCTACTGTATGTTGGCCGGCGAGGCCAGGCCACGTGTTCGGCAGCGCCGAAGGATCTCCTCCGTTTCTTCCCCTCCGTCGAAAACTTGCTTGGCGGAGAAACAGCTTCACAGCTAACGTCAAGGGGAGGGATCTTTAACAATATAATAAGTATAATTAAGGACCGAGGTCCGTAGTAAGTATTTGCAATGTCTCTCTAGGAGCTCCGCGTAAGGCGACCAGAAGCTGGGCGGAAAAAAACAATCTGAGGGACCTCGACGCGTGAGGGATTGTGGGTACAACGCACGTCACTATAGGGATAGTGTTACAGACAGGCCTTGTCGACGTCCCCTTTTTCGACTACGAAAAACAAAATGCAATACTCCGCAGTGACCACTGGATGTCGGACCTATGCACAGCATGTGATTCTAAGCAGATTAGCAAACATCAGAAATATATATATACATACACACATTACTCACCGTAATCGTATTTCTGATGCTTGTATCTGCTTCGATTCACATGCTGTGCATAGGCCGACATCTAGTGGAAGCTGCAGAGTATTACAGTGATTTTCGAAGCGTGAAAAGGGACATCGACAGGGCGTGCCAGAAATACTATCCCCTAGTGCGACGTTCACTGTACCCATGATCCCTCATGCCTCGAGGTCCCTCAGATTGTTATTTTTCTGACATGAGGTAGCATGAGGTGTAGCGCGAGTACAGTTGTATCCAAGCAGATCTGTATCAGACAAGCTCGTAAGCGTCCTTGCGCCTTCTCTCCAGTGGGAGGAAGGGTGGGTGGCATGTGAATTTAAGCAGATACAAGCATCAGAAATACGATTACGGTGAGTAATATATCCCTTCTGAGGCTTTTGGAATCTGCTTAGATCACATGCTGTGCATAAGTTAGCGAGCAGTGTTAGAAGGTGGTGCGATGTGAGAAGGTTCATGGGCGAACAGATGTCTTAAAGTCGCTTGCCCCACACCTGTGTATCTGTCTTGGAATGCTTGTCAATGCAGTAATGCTGAGTGAAAGTGTGTCCTGAGCTCCATGTAGCCGCTTTGCAAATGCAATCTAGAGGGACATTTGCAATGAAAGCCAGAGTGGCTCCTGTACTCCTCGTGGAGTGAGCCCTGGGCGTAAAAGGCAGTGTCTTGTTTGATAGAGAATAGCACAATTGTATACATCTGACCATACACCTGGCGATGGCATTCTTTGAAATGCGCTCACCTTCTCTGCCTGGCGCTATGGATACAAACAGTTGATCTGTCCTTCTTAGCGGTCTAGTCATGTCTACATAGTACAGGACCGCCCTCCTCACATCTAGTATGTGGAGTTTTACCTCAGTTGAGCTGGTGGGTTCCTGAAAGAAAGCTGGTAGCTCAATAGACTGGTTTACGTGACATTTTGAGATGAATTTAGGGGAGAAACTAGGGTGAGTACGTAATACCAGTTTGTCCTTGTGTACAGCAAAGAAATGGTCCTGCACTGACAATGCTTGTATTTCACTAACTCTTCTTATGGAAGTGATAGCCACTAAGAAGGAAGCCTTGTTAAGTCAGGTGTTTGAGACTAGACTTATGCATTGGTTCGAAAGGGGGTCCCATGAGCTTTGCAAGTACAACATTGAGATCCCATCCTGGCGGCGGGTTTGAAATTGAAGGGTGGAGTCTCTCTACTGCTTCAATGACTGCTTTGATGACAGGTACCTTCCATCATGAGACCTTACTGTGGGAAGTGGTATAGGATGACAAAGCCGCCAGGTGGACCTTTAAGGAGTTGAATACGAACCCTGCATCTAGCAAGTGGAGCATTTAGGTTAGAATGTGAGAAGGGGTACATTCTATGGGGTGAATTCATTTAGACTGGCACCAAATTACAAATCTCCTCCACTTGTTAAAATAACAGTGCCTAGTGTTAGGTTTTCTTGACACCTTCAAGATATCCCTACATCTCTGTGGCCGATTAAGATGTCCAAACTCTATGCTCTCAGGAGCCATGCTGCCAAGTTCATTGGTTGAGGGTGCACTGTTAGGCCCCCGTGCTGAGTGAGTAGACTGTACGGGCTCGTGAGTTTGATGGGATCGCACATGGCCAGATTGCGCAGATGTGGATACCAGGGTTGTTTTACCCACATAGGAGCAACTAGTATGAGTGTCACCTGTTCCTTGTGGATCTTGTTCACCACCTTCCTCATGAGAGGTGTTGCGGGGGTGGGGGGGAGTGAAGCATAAGCAAATTTCCCCGACCATTTTATCCATAGGGTGTTCCCCTTGGAGCCTGGATGGGGGAACCTGGATGCAAAGTCTGGGCATTGCTTGTTTTCGTTTGTAGCGAACAAGTCTATTGTGGGGAAACCCCATTGAGAGAAGGTGTTCTACGACTCCTGCGTGAAGTTGCCACTCTAGTTCTTCTGGTAGGGGATCTCTGCTCAATATGTCTGAGAGAGTGGAGTTCCCCTGGAACGTGCTGAGATGATAGGATATTTTCCGTTTGAGTGCCCATTTCCAAATTTGTTGCACAAGCCTGGACAGATTTGGAGAGCTTGAGCCCCCGTTTATTGATGTAAAACATTGCTGTAGTGCTGTTTGTCAGGACTTGCACAGATTGGTTCGCTAGGTGAGACTCGAACGCCTGAAGGGCTTTGAATACTGCCAGAAGTTCTAGTAGATTGGTGTGGTTCAGTGCTGCCGGATGAGACCAGACCTTGAGCTGTGTGGTGAAGGTAGTGATTCCCCCTTCACCCAGCAAGTGAGGCGTCAGTCATGACAATCGCTTGTACTTCCAGATCATAGAAAGGGTTCCCCCTTAAACAGGTTTTCTCTTGTCCACCACCAAAGATTGTGTACTAGTGTTGGTGAAACGACCATTAGATCGTCCCACTGACCACTTGCCTGAGACCACTGTTTCGCCAACCACTCCTGCATGGGTCGCAGGCGCGTGTGAGGTACCAGGTAAATGCAAGATGCCATCATGCCTAGCAGATGCATAGCTTTGAACACCCTTATCTGGCAGCCGGCCTGATAATGTGGTATTAGCAATAACATGTTTTGGACTCTTTCCTCTGACGGAAAGACCAACCCCTCTTGAGTGTTTAGGACAGCTCCTAGGAACTGTTTGGTCGTGCTCGTCACCAAGCTACATTTTTTTCTCGTTAATGGAGAAGCCCAATTGAAAGAAGGTTGATCGTTCTTTGAATGATTTTTCTGCAAATTAGGGGAGACTCTCCTGTAATCAGTCAGTTGTCAAAGTAAGGGTACACTAGGATTGCCTCCATGCGTAGGTGTGCTGACACCACCACCAGTACCTTTGTGAATACCCTTGGAGCAGATGCTATTCCGAAGGGCAGCACTTTGAATTGGTAGTGCTGGTTTTCTACCTTGAAACGCAAGAATCTTTTGTGCGCTGGGAACATTATAATGTGAAAATAGCCATCTTTCATATCCAGTGTTGCCATGTAATCCCCTTTTTTAGTAGGGGGATTACCTCTTGCAGCATAGTCATGTAGAACTTTTGTGGCTTGACTTATTTGATTGCAGGGCGCAAAACTAATATTGGATGCATTGTTAGATCTTTCTTTGGCACAAGGAAGTAGGTTGAATAAATACCCTTGTTTACCTGGTTGCCCGGGACAACCTCGATGGCATCCTTTAGAAGAAGCGTGGCGATCTCCTTGAGGAGGATGCGCTGGTGTTCCTTGGAATGGGTCTTTTGTCATGGTAGGTGGTTCTGGGGTTGCTCGAGGAGCTCCATGCAATATCCACCTGTTGCAGTGGACAGCACCCATCTGTCTGTAGTGATTCCCTCCATTGCGTGGGTGAAGCTGGATATGCGTCCTACTGGAGAGGCATGGGAGGGCACCTGGAGCGGATAGTCACTGCTTTTGAAGTGGAGGGCCACCTCGGAAGGAGTTGCCTCTACTGTGTCCGTGGAATCTGCACACTCCACTTGGGTAATTCTGAGAGGACTGACCCAGATTGCATCTCCAGGCAGTACATTGGCTTTGGCTAGAAGTGGAACCCCTCTGAGAATGTTGGCCGCGTGAGTGACGAAAATAACCATTTCCCCTTTGGCCAGTAGGTTTATTGGTGGGTTGGCCCAATGACTTGAGTGTATCGTATTCTTCTTTGGTAATCTTCGACAGCCTTACCAAAGAGCACATTGGGCTCAACGGGCATGTTGTTAAGGGTAGCTTGCGTCTCTGATTTAAAACACGATTGGTGCAACCTAGCGTGAAGCTTGAGAATAGTTCTTTCTGCTATTATCCTGCCAATTGTAACTGATCAACAGGGTGGAATGGTTAGCAATCCTAGCCCAGAATGCTGCGCATTAGGTGACCTTTCTGCCCATCGTGTAAAGTCTCTTGCTTTCCTTGTCAGGCGAGTCCTCAGAGGAAGCTAGGGGAGTACCAGCCCTCTTCCTTGTTGTAGTTACAACTAATGAATCGGCTTCAGTTGCCCTCCGATATACAGTGGGTCAGACGGGGCCGGTCTAAACAGTTTCTCTATGCGGGGGTTCACTGCCCGCTTAAGATTAGGGGTCTCCAGCGATGGCTGCATCTTTCGCTGAATGGACTCGAGGACAGGGATAAACTGCCTAACAGCCTTCTTATCCCCAAGGATCTCTTCTACAAAATCCTTATCTTGTTGTACCTCCTGAGTTTCTATCTGAAAATGGTCTGCCGTCTTGACGAACACTTCATTTAGAAGGGGTTGGTTGCCAATGGGCGAGTCCATGACCAAGGGATCTTGATCAACAGTTGAGTCTATGGGATACATATTTGCCTCGGGATGAACCTCAGGGTCTTCATCCTCGTAATAAGGGTCTGCTGCATCATCCCTGTAATATGGGTCTGCTGCCTCTTGAATAGAGGTCTTCGGAGTCCGGGTCATAGAGATCAATGACTGTGCCTTGCACTGGATTCTCGGAGTGAGACCTCTTAGCAGGGATCTGAGACCCAGAGGGTGCTGTGGTGGGGGGAGTTTAATGGAAACTTTGAAAATAGGCAGGGTCCTTTTCATAGAAGTTGGCCATGAAGGACATCCTCCTCATGACCCCGTCTATATCCTCAACCGACCACTGTGCCGAGCTAGGATAACCAATGGTTGGGAAGGAATCCCTAAATCATCATTTGTTGGAGGAAGTAATAAGAATTCTTTGGGCCTAGCCTCTTGAGGTCTCTCCTTATGAGGGGTCTTAGAGGACTTCCTTGGACTCTTTCTCCCTACCTTGACCCTCTGAGGCATGTTTGCCTGACTGCTTGGAGCCTAGTACCTGACTTGACGCAGAACGCCAAATTCCGGGTGCGGGCTGAACCGGAGCCTCATCCACGGACGATCGGCCCTCGTGGGAGTTTTTCGTGCGAGGTCCGTACCGTCCTTCGACGGTCGGGGCCTGTCATGAGGCGATCTCGAACGAGCATGCCCAGAGGACAGATTCCACTGATCTTTCCCTGGACGTCGTGCAGTGCCGTCCACTCGACACGTGTGTCGAGTCTCGGCCTTGGGTTGTGTGCTTAGTGGTGGATGAAGTGATAGTGCTTCCGCCGCCGGGTGTTGTCCCCATAACAAGGCCACTGGCCTGTATTCCAAGGCTGGGGGCCTGCGATTGAGTAACCTGAGCTACCCAGTCGCCTTCAGATACCGCAGCGTTGCTGAAGGCACCCTCTACTTCCATGGCCTCGAGCAGTCATAGTGGGCCCAGCGTTTAGTAGATAGGTCCTTCAAAGTCTTAGGCTTGAAGAACTTGCACACTTGACAAGAACTTCCGACGTGGTCTCGTGGGAGACAAGTTACACACAAGGTGTTTATCGACCCAGGGAAATTTCCTATTGCATTTAGGGCAAAATTTAAAGGGGGTCTTGCCCATCACGGAATGAAACGGCAGCTAGGCGGATGTAGTGCAAGGAAAGGGGCATATACATTCTACAATGACCTCCCGCCTCTCTCCCTACTGCTTGGGCCAAAGCCTTTAGCGGCCTTCCAAGGCCGAACAGATCCGTCGCTGAGGTCTTTCGACGGTCGTTTTTCTTGTCCTTCACCGGCGTCTGTATATCGATAGTCGTGATATAAAGGATAGAAAGAAGGAACTATCGGTAATTAGGTAAAAGTAAATGGCTATCAGCCGAAAGAGGAACTCCGCTATAAGCGTCCGTCTAGAATGGCGGAAAAAAAAAAACTATCCGAGGGACATCGATGCGCGAGGGACCATTGGTACAGTGGACGTCACAGTAGGGATAGTATTACTGGCATGGTCTCAACGTCCCTTTTCGAGTTTCGAAAACTAATACTCTGCAGCTTCCACTAGATGTTGGCCTATGCACAGCATGTGATCTAAGCAGATTCCGCAAGCCTCAAATATATACATATGGGTATGATATGATAGGTTATTTATAACGTGGTTAATACCCGGAAAATTATAAGCGCTGACCTGGGGATCAAACCTGTGTTGCTCTGTGTCGTCTTGCTTCCAAGGCGAACACGTTGCCTTTGAGCTATCCTCCCGAGCGTACTGTAGGTATGCGCGAGCCGGGGTATGCAGAGTCCTAGTGGAGGCGGTACCAGCAGGTGAAAGGAAGGTCATGGACATGGAGGAGAGAATCAACATATCACATGAGGAGGTACGCACAGCCAGGGGGATATGGCTGGGATAGGGACAGGCTAGATTTCCCCTGCATGAATATGCAGGGTATGTAGCGAAGCAAAATGCGGCAGGAGATAAATCAGGGAGACTCCTCGCCAGGTTGAACAAGGAAAATGGGAAGCAAACCTATGCTGTGGTTAGGGACTGGGTAGGCACACTGGGCCGAGTTATCTGTAGAGTGTTCCGGACTTTTATGCTGATCCTTACGCTAGGAGAGCTGAACTCGACCATGGGGATGCCCTGGAGTGGCAGGGCGAAGGGGCGCCAGATAAACCGACGGACATGCAAAGCAAGCTTTTGGACGGCCCGATCACGACCCAAGATGTGGAATGGCTACAGGCGAGTTGGGCCTGGGTAAGACAACAGGGACAGATGGGTTGAGAGCTGAGGTTTATAGGTTTAAGGAGTTACCAGCAACTAAATTGCTGGATGTGTATTTACAGTCTGGAGATGGGCAGGCTACCAGACTCTTTGTTGGAAGCCCTGGTGTTGCTGCTCCCAAAGGAAGGAAGGGGTCCCAAAACACTAAATGTGGACACTAAGATATTGTGTAAGATCCTGGTTAGCCGGCTCACTCCTGTGATGCAAAGGTTGGTCCACATGGACCAGACAGGATTTGTTCCAGGAAGGAGCACTGTTCACAATGTACAGCAACTCTTACTACTGCTGGACAGCTACAGAAGCACCTCAAATGGTATGGTAGTGGACAGTTTGAACTCGTACAAGGCGTTTGATTCTATTAACTGGGATTTCCTGGTTGGTACTGGGAAAAAAATGGGAATGGGGCTCCATTTGATTGGTTGGGTAGGTTTATTGAATGAGGGATAAACGCACAGAGTCAAGGTTAACAAGATGGCTGGTGGATAGAGGCACTAGACCGGGTTGCCCACTCTGCCCACGATCAGTGCGTTGGTCAAAGAACCACTGGCCAGAGTAATGTGAAATAAAATGAGGCGGTGGGAGTGCTGACGGGGGTGGGGGAGATGCCACATTGCATCTCACTCTACGCAGATAACATCCTACTATATGTGCGAGACCCAGTCAGTAACATGGAAAGGGTCTTAAATGTGGGAAGAGAGTTGGGGCTCTTTCAGGCTGAAGATCAAGCACTCCAAATCAGTCATCTAAACAATACCAGAGGAACTGGGGAGCAGCTTGTCACACCTACAGATGGAGGTATTAGGGGATGGTTTCAAGTATCTCAGGTGAATTAGTGCAAAATGGGAACGTGTGCACAAGCAGAATGCTGAGGAAGGACTGACCTGAATAGACATTTCCAGATCATGCAATTTTCACCCCTGCATCCTCAGCCAAATCTTCACTTATTTCTCCTAGGCCCCAGAGTTTAAGCAAGCCTGGCCATCATTCTCTCCCGCTTAGAATATGCCAATTCGCTTCATCTAGGAAACCCTGCCCATCAGCTGAGAAAACTCCAACGAATCCAACATTCTGCAGCTAGGCTCCTCCTTGCCCTTTCACCCAGAGAATGCAACACACCTGCCCTCAGGGTGCCCCACTGGCTTCGACAGGCGACTTTCAGGGCCATGAGCATTACACACTGCGCCTTCCACAAGACAGGTGCTGAATTCCTCCAGCACAAGCTTACGCGCTACCAACCAGTCAGAAACCGTAGATCTGGCTCAACGCTCCTTGTGATCACTCCTTGCAATTCCACCAGAGTAGGAGGATCCTCATTCTCAGTCCAAGCTGCCACCCTCTGGAACACCCTTCCACTCCGCATCGTCTGCAAAGAGGATTACCTCTCCTTCAGGAAGGAGCTCCAAACCTGACTAACCACCTCACGCTCATCTTCACGACACCTCGACCATATTCTGCTTTGTTTATGCCCATTATATCTTTAAGCAAAGGTACAGGATCATCGCAGAGGAGATTTCACATGCACGTCAAAGCAAAATGCCAACTAATGCTCAAGGTAGAAAATACGTAGCGACACACCACTTCGGTGGAAACTAGCTGCCGGGGCGGCCACCCACGTTCACATCCATACATCAGACTAAAACACTGCCATAAGAATAGAGCAGGTCCCACAGCAACAATTCAGTCTAGCTGGACACAACGAGTCTCTCCTGACCACCTCAGAACCCATCCACATGGCTGACCTTCAATGCTAGCTTACTGGAACTCTGCCATCCCACCCATTTCTCCATTTGCCCAAATGCGCACACACATTACCCTTATGACAATTGTCACATACCTTGGACTTTGGTCCCCCAAGGGTGTTGCCCCCGCTCCCCCCCAACCCCAAGCGCAACGAGGCCATACTAATGGGATAAAAGCACTTTATAAGTGACCAACTAGTACTACTGGAATTCTGGATGAAGTTCTCAATCTCAGTTATGGGATGAATAGCGCTAGTGAACAGGACAGTGCTACCAAGAATGCTGCATGTATACTGGATGAGGCCCATGATGCCAATGAATACGATCGATGGGAGATGGCTGGGAAATGGCTGGGAAAGGGGCTGATGCTAGGGTCGCTCTCTCCACGCTGCAACCACCGGTTGGTAAAGGCGGGGTAGAACTCCCTTGCCAACATATTAGTGGGCACCCAATCTGCAGCAAACAAACCAGATGCAGTTATGAAAATGTTAATGCCCACGTGTAAGCCACATCCTTTTTTTGCGCTGGTGGGGGCAAGCAGAGGTGAACTTGGGACAACGCCGTCCACTCTGCTTAAAGTATGGTGGCAGGCGATTCAGACACAAAATAATGTTTCTACCAGAGAGATGTGTTTGAGCACCAGTAGTGTGGGATACAAGATGTGTGTGTGGTGGTGGTAGAGAATGGGGAAGGGGAACAGCCCAGATGAAGCGGGAGGAATGTGTAGGGAAATGTACGCGAAGGATAGAGCAATTACGCACAAGTTCAAACCTCGGTAAATTCGAAATAACTTTTTGGAATTGACCAAAATAATGGTGGCACGGAGGCTTGTATGGGCCTGCCTTTCTCAATAGCCCTAACCCACATGTGGTGAATAGCACGATTCGGCAAGTGGTGAGCGGCGCGCTGCATATATATGCAGCTGTGGTCCAGACGGGATGTGATGGGAGAATGATGGTGCGGGGAAAGGGGGTCTTGGATATGGGGGGTCGGGGGGGGCACTGCTGCATAGGAAGCGAGAATCCGGGAATGCCCGCTTTCAGTGGATACAATAAAAGTGTACAATGAGGGCATATGTCACACTGACGTTGGCGATGTAAGAACGATGAAAGCCATCCTGCTGGGTCTGCTGCCTGGCATAAGATGGCGTGAGTGAGCTCCCTGGGTGGGATACTGGCTAAACACGTGCTGGCAATGGCCTGCAAGGCAACGGGTACGGATCCATATCACAGCTCGTCAGGAAATGGGTAGTGTTACATGGAGGTGGGACTGTACAGTGCAAGGCAGGAGATAGGGGGACATTCTACAACCCCTATCGGACTTCAGGCCTGGCACACACTGCACAGGAAGGCTAGGCAGGCGCGTGTGGGGAAGGATTCACCTGGAGGTGGACTTGGCAGAACCGATGTATGGGAGCTGTGAATAATGATGGGGAGGGGAGAGATGGCCAGATAAGACCTGCACATACAGAGGAAGGGTGATTAAGGGTCCACAAAGAAATGTAGGCGGAATTATGGAACACCAACAGATGTTACATGTTTATACCCCTGTACAATGGTACTGCCCCTTCACTGGTTATTGTGTAATCGTAAATTGTTACTTGTTGAAAAAACAATTAAGAAAAAAATAAAAACTATCCTCCCATCTCCAAAGCACATTTTGCAAGAGCCCAGCAAAAGCAAAGGGTAGGGCGACTGTTCACCAATTACTGCCTTCCGGTCTTGAGGGCACGCTGGCACTCCAGTCTCCCAGACTGCCATCTTCTCTAACGCCTGTGCAGTGTGAGCTCCGAGGCACTTAGATGGGCTGACTAGAGCAATGAGGGGGACTTTCCCGGTCTGAAAGGCAGGCAGAACTGCTTAAACGATATTCCACAGGTGTTTACTGGCAGGCCATCAACACACTACATCATTTCAGCAATCTAGGTTTACAGGCAGCACTTCCCCAGGGTATTCACAGAATATTCAGGAACATACTCATGTCTCCAAACTGTGGCTGCAGGAAGAGGGGGATCCCTCCAACCTGTAGCTTCTTACCATTCCCAAATGCTAGCATCTGGACAGGAAGGGGACTTGCGCATGCGCCGGAACACTTCACCGCAGAGCTCCACTTCCTGGGCACAGCTGTGTTTACACAACAGGGCGGGTGCCTAGAAACTGGAGGCCACACAAAAGAAATAGAGACTGGCCTGGAGCGCAAGAAATCAAGTGTAGGGCGATTCTCATCAGCACACACTCCCAGCGCACGGGACGGGTTGCCTGTGGAGCCACCAACACACTAACCACGCCCTCGCAGATCTGACTGGCAATGTGCAGCTTGGCTCCTACATGCTCCCTGCCATCAGCATAAGCGACCCACACTGCCTGGCAGAGTGATGGGGTGGCCCCTGCACTAGAACGACAAACTAATGCAACAAGCAGCTACAGCGGGCAGCAAACAAAACAGTGCGGTAGCACTTTTTGGGCATCTCTATGCACAGAATGAGATTACCATCTTGGACCCAAATGACCGGACAGACTCAAAATATGGGAAAGTATTACTTTATTATCAGTTCAATAAAGTAGGGCAATCTGGCGTACAACGAAATGCAGATCTCACACTCACTATGATAGTTTGGTTACACCGAGGCTTTATACCTCAATATGCGTCAGCTATGACGTTATGCTATGTGCCAGATAATAAAACCTATTGGGTTTAGGGATTGGTTAGGGGGAACAGATCCATTTATAGAGTTTATAAAAGTTAGTGATTTTATTGGCTGCCCCTCTGGCAAGCAAGCCTCGAACTTCCCTCTTACTACGTATAATACAGATTATAACAGAATAACGGAAGCAACATTGTATGCTGATCTTTGCATAGGCCCTTATGATTGGTTGACATTCTCTCCCAACCTAAGTGCATGGGACCACTCCGGTGGTGATAGAGCACGGCACAAATGTCCTTAGCATTAACCTTGGACACTCCAATTACTAGCAGCACGCAAGCAAAACAAAACTCTGGTGCCGAGAACATACTACCCCCACCTGCCCACCTAGTCCATCATCTCTCATCAATCAGGCCCTAACACAAAGCTGCTTCTTTGTAGTTGACCTTGCGGACTGTTCTCTGTTCTGGGACCTTCAAGGGAGGGTAGGTGCACCATTATCTGCATCTGGAGCTTAATGAATAGCCCTTGTTTTCGAATTCTGAATCACGTGAGGAGACCACAAATGTGTCCATTTCAACCTTCTATTTACTGCTATTTGATTCAATTATGCTCAGTGTCATTACTCCTCTCGGCCTCTAGAGACTTGTTTGGTATGCCTCACATAAGCATCTCTTTTTGTTCAATACTTTGCACGTTGCAGAGGTTTTCTTCTTCCCTTTATCTAAGAGAAATGTGTCTTATGTACATGGCTTATTCTCTTGACTCCCTTTGTGCCTTGCAAATATTCCTTGATGTGGCATCCTTGATCTCTGGCCAGAAGCTATTTGCTCATGCATGGAGTCTGCTCTGCAGTTCTGGTTCCTCTCCTTCAAACCGTTCGCTTACCATCATTGACAGCCGGCGTCATGTTTTCAACATGACTGCTCCGCCTATATGTTTTCTACTTCTATGTAGCTCGCCTACCTTGCGCTTCTGCATATATACATTCAATACTCATCTAGTTGCTTATCCTCTTTATATATGGTTTCTTCTTACTAGTATGTATGTTTACTATCGTTTCTTCAGTTACGTTTTCATTCTGAAGTATTCTTAGATCGTTTCAGTGAGTCATATCTTTTCCTTATGACATCACTTTGCCTCTGTTGGATCTTCACAATTCCTCGATATTCAGTGGTGCTTGCAAATCTCCTGCTACCACATCAGTACGAGGGTACATTCGATACAGTAGTCTCAGTGCATAACATCTCTCACTTGATGCAGTATTGGGATGATACCTGGCGTCGCGCAGTGTCTTTGTTATTCATCCAGTATGACAGGTGAGGTGGTGAACTATCTGTAACATACACGTATGCGCCTCTACAGAGGCCCTTTACTGTACGACATGGGTACACTGCGACCGAACTGCCACACAGGACAAGCTCCACTCTCACCCATTACACTGCGACCGCACTGCCACTGGACAAGCTCCACTCCCACCCATTACACTGCGACCGCACTGCCACACAGGACAAGCTCCACTCCCACCCATTATACTGCGACCACACTCCCACACAAGACCAAGCTCCACTCCTACCCATTAAACTGCGACCACACTGCCAAACAGGGCAAGCTGCACTTCCACCCTGAGCTCCATTTCCACCCGTTGCACTGCCACACAGGACAAGCTCCGCTTCCACCCAAGCTCCATTTCCACCCGTTGCACTGCCACACAGGACAAGCTCCACTGCCACCCATTACACAGCTACCGCACTGCCACACAGGACGAGCTCCACTGCCACCCATTACACAGCAACCGCACTGCCACACAAGACAAGCTCCACTTCCACCCAAGCTCCATTTCCACCCGTTGCACTGCCACACAGGACAAGCTCCACTTACACCCTGAGCTCCATTTCCACTCGTTGCACTGCCACACAGGACAAGCTCCACTTCCACCCGAGCCCCATTTCCACCTGTTGCACTGCGACCGCACTGCCACACAGGACAAGCTCCACTGCCACCCATTACACAGCGACCGCACTGCCACACAGGACAAGTTCCACTGCCACCCATTACACAGCTACCGCACTGCCACACAGGACAAGCTCCACTGCCACCCATTACACAGCTACCGCACTGCCACACAGGACAAGCTCCACTGCCACCCTTTACACAGCTAGCGCACTGCCACACAGGACGAGCTCCACTGCCACCCATTACACAGCAACCGCACTGCCACACAAGACGAGCTCCACTTCCACCGTTAAACAGGGCAAGAGGGAGGGGGAATACAGGTCACAGCCCCCGCTTAAGCTCTCCCATGATGTGGCCTTATGGCTACCGGCAATAAAGGGGTGTGAGCTGGCTGGTGAAGTAAAACAGGTTTGCTTAGTGATTAAACTAAATTAAAACGGATTTCATTTTCTAATATGCAAGTAACTAGCTTGTCATTGTAAGGTAAGCATTTTAATTGTAAACTGGAACAGTTGGCATGAGGTTGCTTTAGGTGCAATATTATAGTGAACAATTAATCTTTGTAAAGGTGAAAGCCCTGCTCCACGTTTTAGCTTTCACTTTGTTGTGTTAAATAGGTTGGAGTGGTTTGCTGAGAAACTGCTTTGTTCTTTGTGGAATGCAGATAAATGCTTTCTTTCCCTGGATGCCCCTGGATTCCGAATGTCTGGAATGCTGTCAATACCAGTAGTTATTGGCAGCATTCCAAACATTCCGATTGGCCGAGAGGATGCCAATAATCACTTCCATGAGCTAATGTAGCGGTATAGGCCGTTGGAGGGGTCATTATCTAGGGATATTGGCCTGTCACCAAGACGAAGGCTCAATATTAACCCAAATGAAAAACAGCCCTCCCAAAGTCCAGAAGGCTATTTGCACAGTAGTAGTACCAGTACATGTTTAAGTGGTGAAGTCAAAACATTACTTTAATAGCAAGTACATGAAATAAGCGAGTCAGTAAATTAAATGCAGTTTTCTTTTGCAGTATTTAAATTGCAAGGTGGTCTTCATAGGTCAAGTCTTTTTATTGCAAACCTGGTTAAACAGGAGCATGCGCGTTATAGTTGGCATGTGTAGATCACCTCCTGCACTGGTATGGCCTCGAAGCGCTGCAAGGATGAACACGCTTTGGAGTTAAGCAATAGTGAGAGGAGTGGTCAAATGCTTGTGCGCGTTTACAGCCTGATCAAGGATACGTCAGGAGTGGCTAGATCCCAACCAGCAGCCCACATTATCATGTACAGGACGGGTGCTGGGTCAGGTCGTCAAGAGTCTGATTATGTGAACAAGTGCACCAAATGTTGCGTGGAACTCGGCTGTATTCTATGGGTGGTGTAGCGTAGCCAAGGGAGGTGTTTGTATCGGAGAGGGTGTGCGTGTCAAATGTGAGCGGCTATGTGCAATGTTATCTACATTAGGAGCCCTAGTGGGGCCCAATCCAAGTGTGGGCTAATACAAACAGTGACAAGATTACATGTAGACTTACCTTACCTGGAAATAGCTGCACATGGACAGCTTGGAGTCCTGCAAGGCTGAGGCTGCGCTGGGGCTTATTCACAAAGAGGTAGAAGTCCTGGATCCCCTGACCTGGAGGGACACCAATCCAGTGTCATGGTGGCAGGTTGTGGGAGGAACCCAGAAAGGCCCACGGGAATGGAGGAGGAAATGCACCAGGAGAACAGCACCAAGCAGTAAGATGAGGGGCAGTGGGGCGCAAGCCCAAGAGAGACAGGGTCAGAGACTCACCCACGAGGAGTCCCTCCTGGCACGCCAGTACTTGCTGGGAGAGGGAGGGAGTATTTCCTGGGTCACCTGACCCAGTGGGACACGGACGAATCAACTTCAGGGGCACCAGTGGTCCAGGGATGAATATCGGTTTCTAAACCATCAATCAGTCCCACACCTCTCGTATACCAGAAGGGATCCAAACAGATTGGGAACAAGTCAAATATAAACCTTGTCCAAATTTGGTAATGTGGTTGAAACGGCAGGCTCATATTTGAAAGGTTGTGGAAGGTTGGTATGCTGCAACACAGCGAAAATACAACCACGCCCCCTCCCCCAAATGATAAAAAACTATCCAGTCAAGGTTGTATAGAAATAGCACTATCACAGACCGTTCTAGCACACAACAAAATACAACCCACCCTGGAAAGGAATGCAGAGGACAGACAGTTTCAAAGAAGGAAAAGGGATGCACTCTGGATACTGACAGGAGGGTAATCTGTATAGTAATTATTCGCAATAGTTCAAGGATGCTTTTCTTTTTAACAAAAAGGGAGCAATTGGTCGTAAAATGTCACTACGGGCCTACGGGGAAGGACCAGGGGAACAGAACCACAATGTAACTTGTGCTGTAGATGTTCTTGCTGCTCAACGGGGTCGAGTCGGTTTCGGGGTGCTTTGCAGCTTCTGCAACAAGTTCAAGAAAGGAAACAGCTGTGGGTATCAGGCGACAGGCAGTTCGGCGAGTGAGGCTGGACGGACGGCTGCAGGCTGCCCTACACAGAGGCTCGGAGTCAGGCATCGTTGCCTCTGGTTGGCAGTTCTGAAGCACTGGTCGAGGCGTCTCAGACACTGCAGAGTCACAGTGAAAGGTGCAGTCGGTTGCAGCGGGAGCGGTTTGACTTGCTTGAAAATTTCCTTTAAGGCGGACGCCGGTAGATGCTTGTCGATGCACTCCTAGCTTATTCACTGGGCTTGTGTTGTCCTTTAAGGCGGACGGCCCAAAGCTGAGACTCTCTGGCACTTCCCACTTAGGGAGGTTGCTGCAGACCTTAGCAGGGCACGCTGTGTGTTGGCTGGGTTCCGGAGCTGCTGGAGGGTCCTCCGGATTCCTCATCTCCCTCTGATCCTTGGGCAATGCTTATGGTGAGGGATCTTGCTTTCCTCTTGGAGGCCCTGGCCTTCCTTCACTATGGGAAGATGTAAGGCAGACTAGCTTTAGCCAGGGTCCAATGCCGAGTTGTTGTTCTTACTTCTTGCAAAGTCTTCAGATGATCCCCCAAAAAGAACCTCAAACGGACCACAGGGATTGGTGTAGGCTAAGCCTACTCTAATCAACCAATCCTGGGTCCCCATCAAGAATCTCCTGTATGCATAAGGTCATAACCAAAGTGCTTTGCAACAAAAAAGGTAAAGGGGGTGAAAACATGTAATACTAAGTCCCACCCATCTTCCCATCTGTTGTAGATGAACGGGTCTCCAGTTAATTGAGCTCTCTGTGGTGCCTGATCGCGTCCAGTCTCCCTTGAAGCTGCGGCAGGACCAGATTGTGGTGCTGTGAATCCACATACTCGTACCTTCTGAATGGGGTCCCCCTGCAGGGATGACTACTGTAATACATGCAGTCCCAGACACAACATTTCACTGTTCATTGATACTAAGGACGGGAGCTGGCTTCAGGTTGACGGTGCATATCAAAGGTTGCTGGGGTTTCTGGTCTTTGGTAACCTGAGCAGCCAGGCTTCATGTGGTCCTGTTTAAAGCACACTACGTGTATGTTAATTGCTGTCACCATCTGCAGGTCTCACAAAATAACAGGGTGGGTTCATGGAGCCTTTGTTTGTTAGTCTGTCCATGGCAGGAGGAAAGTTTTTGTTCCTCTCCCTTCTGAGATGCTTCATGTACTCCACCGGTCAGATCCCAACAAAATATGACGGGGCGGATGGAGGTGCCTGTATGCTGTATCCACCAAGAGTACAAGGCCACCTGTTCCCCAGGGCTCAAACCTCTCACCCTGGCTCTTCAATGTCTACTTGGCCCCTTTGGCCCACCTTATCTCTACCTTCTACTCTAACTTTGTGTTATGCGGATGACACTTCTCTCTCCTTCAGGCTCCCCTCAGTCTCCTCTCCTCCCTCACAGTCCTGTCCATCCGTGATTCAGGATTGGTGCGCCTCCAAAGGGTGTCCAGTCATATTTTCGAATACAATATTTTCGAAAGTCAAAATGTCGAAAATATTTATTCGAAAATAAAAATGTCGAATTACAAAAATGTCGAATTTTTTTCGATTTTTTTTCGAATTAATGTTTAAATAATTAATAATAGTTTATTAAACAATTTTTAAAATAATTAAAGGTATATCCATGGTGGGTGGGAGGGTGGGGAGGGGGGGTTGGGGTAGGGGTTTGGGATGGGGTTTAATAATTATTTAATTAATGTTTTATTAAATATTTTTTAAAATAAATTAAAGGTATATCCATGGGGGGTGTTGGGGGGGGGGGATGGGGAGGAGGGGGAGGTTGGGGTAGGGGTTTGGGATGGGGGGACCCCCCATAAAAAACGTTAGTATTTGTGACATTTTACATAGTTATTTTAACATTGGTTTTTCGATTTTTTTCCGACATTTTATTTTCGAATTAATTACTTTTTCTATTATATGTATGTGTTTGACATTTTTGAATTCAACATTTTTTTTTCGAAATTTTTGTAATTCGAAATTATGTTTTCGATATTATGACTATAAACCCCTCCAAAGATCTCTGCCTTAATTCCAGTAAGACAGATTCTTCTTATTGGAACCCCTGCTCCCGCTTTCCCTCTCTCACTATGGTCGCCCCTCCCTGGGTCCTCTTCCTTTGCCTTCCAGTGAGGCAGAAAAACATGGTGTCATCTTAGACGCCAATTTCTCCTCCTCTCCTCACATCGCGGACCTTGCCAAAAAGGCCCACTACCAGCTGCACCTCCTCAGAGGTATTCTTCCTTTTCTCACTTTACCCCAGAAGCTCACTGTCACCAGAGCCCTGGTTCGCTCTGGGCTGAACTAACAGCCTTTCTCAATCTGCCTTCCTCTACTCTCCACCCTCTCCAACTAATCCAGAACAGGACTTAGCCTTGGCTTCGAGCCCAGGGACCAAATCTACCCAGCCCTTAAATCTCTCCACTGGCTCCCTGTGGCTGCAAGGATCAAGTTCAAGACCCTCGGCATCGTCCACAAGGCTTTCCGGAGCCGGGGCCCGCTCTACATCCAACTCCCTCTTCCTAAGCACCTTCCTTTCTCAAGCCCTTTGCTCAGCCAACTCCAACACTGAGGGTCAGACGCTTCTCCAGGCAGAGAGTGGGGAGGAATAGATCTCTCTTGTGTGCAGGTGTCTCCCTCTGGAAGGTCCTCCCTGCCCCTCTCCAAAGTTGAGCCAGACCACCTGAAGTTATGGAAGCATCTCAAGGCCTTCATTGTTGCTTCTGCTTTCTCTCCCTCCCTCTCCTCTGCTGACCTACCTGTCTTCTGCGCCGACTGGTTGCCTGGCTACCCTCAGAGTTTCACTGGGCAGCAGGTGCCTCCACGACCAGTAGCCCCTGCACTGCCACCGGGATTCAGCACACTTAGGGGCTGTAACTGGAACCCACAGTCCTGTCTCCTTGCACTTGCTGAGAGCTGTGCTCCTCTGTCTGCACTGATTGCACTTTCCCCCTTCCCTCCCCCCTGCACTTTGTGTATCGCACTTGCACGATCTGAATGAACAAGGCCTAGTAAGATCGTCTGTTTTGTCCTCCCTCGGTCTTCCCGGCCTTGTTGCGCCTAGAAACTCGTGTACAGGCGCATTATAAATGACAGATCATGTCATGGGTCTAGGTGTATGTTGTGCAGTGAGCATACTAATAATTGTGCGGATTAGCCCAACACGTTTTCCACAGGGGTTGATCTACCATCTTTCAATTTCAAACAAAATTAAAATAAAAAGCCCAGGTGAGCGTACATCCACCGTGCGGATGGTCAAATTCCACAGACAGCAAGTGGTGTCAGGGGGGCGGGCTGTGGGAGGAACCCAAGGCCCAGGGGAATAAAGGAGGCAATGCACCAGGCGAACGCAGGCACCAAGCATGTCAAGTAAAATGGGTTGATCTATAAAAAGTGGGAGCATATTCCCAGGTTTTAGCTTTCTCTCTTCAGGTTTAAAGAACGGCCCTCCCAAAAAGGAAGCGTCTTGTTAAAAGACAGCTGGCCTGGAAATTGCATTGTGGTTTCCGGTCTGCTTTTGAAGTCAGAATGGAGTCTAATTATGGACTACGCTCTGAACATTTGAATTGGTTGAGAGGTGAATAACAATCCATGTGCTAAAACAGCTTCACTTCTTTCTCCCGGCCACGTCTGCCCACTCATCGAAGAACCTCAATTGCATTCCACATGCCTCGTCATCACCCAGAACCTACTCTTAGGTGGTGCACCTTCAATGAAGAACCAACCATTCTTCCAAATGCAAAAAGCCGGACCCGTCTATGTCCAACTGGAGGCATATAATACCCCCGTTAGGCCGTGGCAGATTCCAGGCAAAGGGTGCTGTGGGCAGGATTGACATGGGAGGAGGTGGGGGGGGGGGGGGGAATGCACTGGTAGGCGAGTCACGGAGGCAGAGTTTAGGGTGAGAAGAATTATGGCAGACAAAGGTCTGACAATTACGAACTTGAACTTGCATTTCTTTTTATTGTTGGAATTTGTGTTTGGCAGTCTAGCATTGGACAATAAAGCCGGGAAACTAAGGTTTGCCACTCAAACTGCCCATACTCTTCCTAGGCTCATTGTGCTATGTGATGCCAGCAGCTGTTAACTTACTGCCTGGCGACACCAACATGACATCCATGCCCACATTCCAAAACCAAAAACGTCGAGATTTTGCTGTCATCGGTGGAGAACATCCTAACATTGAACTTAGTATTCCTAACTCTGCCAGTACCCCAGTACCCCACCACAGGCTTAGAAGGGGTGCATACACTGTGCGTAATCGCACCACCCCTCCCACACCCCCAAGTCCTCCCTCTTCCCGATAGGACTACAATTATGAGAATACAAAGTTATAGGTATGGTAAACTGTTTATTGCACGAACAAGTAAGTATTCTCTGAAGACTTTTTGGAACTAAGTTTGTGAGCTCCGAGTGTGCGTGCAGAGTCAGTGTATGCGCACAAAGCCCCCCGCCCCCACACAGTTCTAACAAACAGGAAGGCTGGTGAGTTCAAGATAACACCAACCTGGGCAAGATGACTCTGAGCATGTGTGACTCCTGCAGAAGGGGGCGTGGCTTGGCAAGAAAGGCCCACTCGGCCTTCGCCCCTCTGCTGTTACCCACAAGGCTTAGTTTTTGATGGTCTGTCTGCTGCCTGGAACAATGAATGACAGGTCATGGCCTGGTGTCACTCCCCAGTGGAGAGCTTGAGGAGCAACCCTCCAGACCTAGGGTGGCCCCCCCTAGCCCCCCAACCTCCACTGGAAACTACACCCTCGAGCAGCAGCTGATGTGAAGGAGCTGTGGGAAGAGGATCAGAGACCCCCTCCAACCCCCATTTCACATGGTGCTAGGAGCAGAGCTTCACTCCTCTCCGGCTGCTATACTACTATACCAAGGCAAAGGGAGAAGATGGCACTTCTCTCCTGTGCAGAGTGCCCATTGTTCCTTGGGACGATGGGTCTGGTCAGAGTAGGGCCGCACTCCCTTAAGGCCAACTACCATTTCCTGAGCACTGCAATGGGAAACGGTGGCACGCCTGGGGAAAGGATTCCCTAAGTGGGGATTCCCACACCACCCAAGATGAGCAGGCATCTTGCTTTGGGGAGTCTCTAAGCATCTCTAGAGCATAGATGGACAGAACTACAAAATGCTCATCCACACCATCAGTGTCACTGTTGATACTGAAAGGGAAAAGGATGCCAAGAGGAAGCACATAATGCAGAGTGTTAGGTCTTCTCCTCTAACAAATAGGAGGAAGCAGAAGAAAAAGAAAGTGAGCTCTCTTTTTCCCCAGTCAGGCGGACTGTCAAGTAAACCTAGCGTGGGTCAAGGGAAGAAGGAGTGTTGCATGAAGTGGCCAACAGTATGGCTTTCCTTTTGGGGTTCACCAAGCAGGACAAGGACCCCAAACACTAAATAAAGAGGCTTGCCAGGAATGAAGAAAGCAGAAAGATTTCCATGCCCAGTTTATTGTCCGGACTCGCAAATTCTTAAGAATGTCACTAGACCTGCAGGGAGAGTTCCTTAGTTTACATACTGGACTTTAGAGAAATGCACTTGCCCCATGGCAATGGGTGACTAAATATTTACCAGTGCCGTCTGTAAAATGGTGCCGGTAACCGTAAGCACACTTCCTACTTGATGCAATGCTGCCACTCAAAGGACAACCACGCTGAGTGAAACTAATTTGCACTTTACACCAAACAAAGTTTGTTTGCAGTACATTTCAACGAGTTTCAAACATCACAATACTCGCCAGCAAGGTAGAGTATAAAGCAAATGGTACTCCCACTCCATAAAATAATCTTGCTAATGGGATGGGCGAGTAGATTTTGCGGGCCTGGACTGTCCAAGTTCTATTCCATCTCATGGAAGGGAAAGTAAATGCTTCAGAATATATCCATGTGGGCGTCTTGCTCCCTCCACCGACGGGACGATTCGGTGTGTCAGACAAGCCCCTTATACAAGATCAGAGGGCAAAAAGGTGGACAGGGCCCTAGCTCGTGCTCCAATCCTAAGAGCAATGAAGACGCAGGGGACACTTCTGTCATATCTGACCATGGGGGTGATTGCCCTAGGTAACACATTCACAAGTGGGACCGAGAAGATTTCTATAAGGCAAGGGGGATGTCCTTTAAAGGGTCTTTCATGTTTAGTCATCATATGGAGGACAGTGGCCATACTGTTTCTTAGAGGTATGGAGGAAGAAGTCTCAAAGCCAGTGAGTACCGAGAACAGTAAGGCTAGAATACAAGACCAAATTCCTGTTTCCTCCATCCCTCCCTCCCTCCCGGACCAGCTTTACCTACTTGCCCAAAGGGACGGACTAGAGGAAGGCCTTCCTGGACGAAATAGAGGACTTAAAGTAGGTAAATTAAAAGGGTTCATCTGGTCAGGAGGGATTAAGGTTCAATTTGGATCCCCCGTTCAACTCCATCTTCCCCATGATAAAAGCATCAGGAAAATACAGCTGGTTCTTAAATCACAAAGTCCTCAAAAATGTTGTAAATGGTGCACATCATGTCAGTGCACCGGCGAGTGCTGTTGCGCTGGCATAAACTGGTTTCCCTCGCTACACGTCTTTGATTGGATTTTGCTCATCAGCTTGGTGGCCCGTGTGGAGGACATTCTTCACTCACCGCAAGCTATCTAAGCGGTACGCTCTACACTGAACATTCTGGCGTGCTCTTTGGACACCAAGTTGCTCATTAACAATGCTACTATTCTTTTTTGTGTGCCAAGCCATGCCCCCTTTTACCCAGCCTTCCTACATAAGGAGTGCGTGCACTGGGGAGTGCTATTCCGCTGTTCAGCGGTGCAGAGGTGCTCATAGCTCTCTGCTTGTATATCAACACCCAAGCACCAAGCTCATGGCGCCATATACTCTAACCTCAACTATGCCTGAGCAGTTACCTGCTTTGTTTGAGAATCAAAACAATCATGTGCCTTTAGCACCAGTTGAGTTAAAAAATAAATAAGGAACGAGTTACTTACCTGTAACTGTTGTTCTCCAGCATGGGGTCTGGCATGGATTCACATGCTCATGAATATTCCCCGTCGTCAGGCTGGGAATCCTCGGTAAAGAAAAAACCAGTATCAGTTTCGTTTCTGATCTGTCTTTCGTAGTAATAACCAATCACTGGTCTCTGCGTCATACTGACCACAGCCAATGACTGCCCTCTACCTAAGCACCGCCTCTGGCAGCCATCTTCAGATTTGGAAGCACGTGAAGTGGCAGTATGACCAAGTGAAGAGCCGCAGAGGGGTAGGCGGGAGGGTTCGCATGTGAATCCATGCCAGACCCATGCTGGAGAACAACAGTTACAGGTAAGTAACTTGTTCCTTCTCCAGCATGGGGTCTGGCATGGATTCACATGCTCATGAATAAAGAATACATAGCAGTACACACATGCACAACCACGGGAGGTGGCAAAGGCTCAACATTAAGCATTACATCAAACTCAACATTAAGCATCTTACCTCCTCACCAGGCTCACCTCAGGCGAACAGGTTGCGCAGCACTGCTTGGCCGACCCTGGACTCCTCCCTGGAATCCCGATCGACGCAGTAGAATTTCGTGAAGGTGTGCGTCGACCTCCACGTAGCAGCCCTGCATATGTCCAGCAGGGGCACACCAGAAAGGAACGCCGTGGTGGCTGCGATCGCTCTGGTGGAATGGGCTCTCGGACGGCCAGGCAGCGGTCGGTTTGCCAACCGATGACAGTACATGATACAGCCGGAGAGCCATCTGGAAATGGAAGCCTTCGAGAGAGCCTTCCCCTGATTGACAGGTCCAAAATTCACAAAGAGTTGTGACGTCTTCCGAAAACACTTCGTGCGGTCCACGTAGAACTTCAGCGCTCTAGCCACATCCAGCGAGTGCAAAGTCCTCTCAGCCGGCGACGAAGGCGACGGGAAGAACACAGGCAACACCAAGGGTTCGTTGAGATGGAAGTCCGACGGTACCTTGGGCATGAAGGAGGCGTGCGTCCTGAGCACTACCCTCGTGTCGTGAAAAGTCAAGTACGGGGCCTTGCAGGAAAGGGCCTGGATCTCTCCCACCCGTCGTGCGGAGGTGATGGCCACAAGAAACGCTGTTTTCCACGACAGAAACGGGGCCGAGTGCAGAGGCTCGAACGGAGGTCCCATGAGCTTGGTCAGCACCACGTTGAGCTCCCACGCCGGGGCCGGAGCCTTCACCGGCGGGAACGATCTGAACAGTCCCTTCATGAACTCTTTCACCAGACGAGACCACAAGGACGTCCTGCCCGTGGTTCTGGTGTATCGGGAGATCGCGGCAAGATGAATCTTGATGGACGCGTGTGCCAGTCCAGCTTTGGCCAGCGTCAGCAGGTACGGCAGTACCTGGGGAGCCGTAATCCGTAGAGGGTTAATCTTCTGTGCGTGACACCATTCAGAGAACCTCTTCCATTTGTGTCCGTAGCATTTAAGAGTCGAGGACGCCCTGGCCTTTGCAAGAACCTCTCTGCAGTCGGCCGGTATGTCGTATCCTCCAAACTCTAGCGCTGCAGGAACCAGGCCTGCAAGTTCAGCGATTTCGGGTCGTGGTGGAGGATAGCGCCTCCTTCCCTGGAGAGTAGATCCGCATCCACCGGCAGCTTGATTGGCGGGAACGCTGATAAGTCCAGAAGGTCCGGGAACCATATCTGCCTCGGCCACGCAGGTGCGACGAGGATCATCCTGCACCGTGACCTCTTGAGCTGGTTGACGAGCCGGATTAGCAGTGGCAAAGGAGGGAACGCGTAGAGGAACAGGCCCTCCCAGGGGAACGAGAAAGCATCGCCCATGCTCCTCGCCTGGGGAAACCTGCTGGCACT
Organism: Ambystoma mexicanum; assembly: GCF_040938575.1. Taxonomy (NCBI): domain Eukaryota; kingdom Metazoa; phylum Chordata; class Amphibia; order Caudata; family Ambystomatidae; genus Ambystoma; species Ambystoma mexicanum. Next base: position 37,629,085 of record NC_090940.1, read on the forward strand.
TGGAGTTCGTCGCCGTCGCGAACAGGTCGATCTGGGGTGTGCCCCACCGTTGGAAGAGGCGATCCACTAGATCCTGCCGTAGTTCCCACTCGTGGCACGAGCGCAGCTCCCTGCTGAGTGAGTCGGCGATGGTGTTTTTTTATCCCTGCCAGATGAAACGGCACCAGAAACATCCTTTGGGCAACGGCCCAATGCCACAGCTCCTGCGCCTCCTTGGACAGTGCTGGGGACCTGGTTCCGCCCTGTTTCCTGATGTAAAACATGGTGGTGGTGTTGTCGGTGAAGATCCTCACCACCTTGCCCTTGAGGGACGGAAGGAAGGACCTGAGGGCCCAGAACACTGCACGGAGCTCCAGGACGTTGATATGGAGGGACTTCTCCGTCGGGAGCCAAAGGCCTCTCGCGTGCAGATTTTCGGTGTGCGCTCCCCAACCTTCCAGGGAGGCATCCGTGGTCACTGTCTCCTGGTGGTCTGGGGTCTGGAAGTCCATGCCCGCCGTCAGATGCGCGCGGGTGCCCCACCACCGGACCGCTCGGCGGAAACTCTCGTCGAGTGTGATCCTCTTCTCGAAGCCGCCCGTCGTTTGGATCCAGCGCGCGTCCAGGAACTCCTGCAACGGGCGCATCCGGAGCCTGCACATGGGAATGAGGTAGATGCAAGAAGACATCATTCCGAGGAGGGACTTGATGGACCTCACCTTGGCCGCGTCGGAAACCAACATCCGCTGTACCTTGCCCAGGATGGACCTGGTCCTTTCCTCCGACGGGGAGGCCAGAAGGGACACTGTGTCGAGCTTCGCTCCCAGAAACAGTGCGTTTTGCGCGGGTACCAGGTGGGACTTGGCGTAGTTCACGGAGAATCCCAGGTCCGTGAGAAGTTGGACGGTCCTTGCCGTGTGCTCCACGGCGAGCGCCCTCGTCTTGGCTCGGATGAGCCAGTCGTCCAGGTAGGGGTAGACGTGGATCCCCTCGCGGCGCAGCTGCGCCGCCACCGGTGCAAGGCACTTGGTAAATACCCTGGGTGCCGACCGTAGTCCGAAGGGGAGGGCTTTGAACTGGTAGGGACGCCCTTGGACCACAAACCTGAGGAATTTTCGGTGCCCCTTTAGGATGGGAATATGGAAGTAGGCATCCTCCAAATCCAACGACGACAGGAAGTCTCCTTCCTCCAGCTGACCCAGGACGTGCTGGAGGGTGACCATCCGGAACTTCTGCGCCTTGATGAACTTGGTCAGACGTCGCAGGTCTAGGATGGGGCGCCATCCTCCCGTCTTCTTCTTCACGAGGAAGTATCTCGAGTAAACTCCGGAGCCCCGAAGCCTCTTTGGGACGAGTTCGATGGCGCCCTTCCTGAGCAACGCCTTTACCTCCAGGAGAAGCTGAGGGACGTGAAGCTCTTTCCTGGCCACGGGGGGGACGCGCGGGCACCTTCTTTGAAACTCGAGCGCGTGGCCCCGGGCTAAGGCGTCCAGCACCCAACGGTCGGTGGAGATGGACTCCCACACGCTGACGAAGCTCGCCAGCCAGCCTCCCACCGGGGTGCTTCGGTGGGGGCCCGACCCCACGGCCGGTTCAATCCTGTTTCGACGAGGCTTTGCCGCCTTGACCTCCTTGGCGACGACGGCGGGGTCCGCCAGACTTGCCTCGTCCTCTGTAGGCCTCCTGAGACGACGAGCGGGCCGCTTGACGGTAGGTAGAGAAACCGCCGCCGGAACCTTTGGAGGCGCCCTTGCCTCCGCTGCTCCGAAAGGGCGTCCGTCGTTGCTGTAGAACCCCAAGGGCCCGGGCCGTCTCAGTGTCCGCTTTAATGGCCTGAAGGGAATCGTCCACTGTTTTCCCAAACAGGTTGTTCCCATCGAACGGCATGTCCAGGACTCTGGTCTGTACGTCTTGACGGAAGTCCGTAGCCTTGAGCCATCCACACCGCCTAAGGCACACGCCGTTGCCCAACCGGCGAAACCCAGTGTCGGCGATGTCCGTAGCAATAGTGATGGCGTGGTCCGACGCCACCTCACCTTCCTGTAGGATCTCCAGGGCATCCGCCCTCTTGTCGTCCGGTAGGAAGTCCAGCAGGGGAGCCAGTTTGTACCATAGCTCCCTGTCGTAGCGGGCCACGATAGCCAAGGCGTTGGCCGCTTTAATCGTCGTCGCTGCAGACGAGATGACCCTGCGTCCCATAGCGTCCAATTTCTTTCCCTCGCCGTCCGGCGGGGAAGTCGATGTGGAGGCCGCACCCCCCCCCCCGCTTTCTTCCTGGCCGCCGCGGAGACGACGGAGTCCGGGGTAGGCTGCGCCCGGAGGCACAGGGGGGGCGCGTCCGGGACCCGGTACTTCTTCTCGTACCGGTCTCTTCTAGCTGGCGTCGTGGAAGGGTTCTTGAGGAGGGCGAGGCCCTCATCCCAAATGTCGTCCAGTAGAGGCACCGCGAGGACAGTCTTCCTCTTGGCCTCGCGCCGTTGATAAAGGAATCCTTCCTTTTTCTTCTCCTCAGGGCAGAGTTGGAAAAGCTCGGATGCCCTGGCGATCATGGAGTGGAACGATCCAATCTCGTCGGGCGGAGAAGCCCTGGTGGGAGGTGACGACGGGAGATCCTCGTCGTATACCTCGTCGTCCGTACCCGTCGCTGCCGTGTCAGTCCCCGTATCATCCCCTCGGGTGGACGGGGAGGAGGGCTGGACGGGTCGCGACGGCTGAAAAGGAGGTGGAGGGTGAATCCTTCTTTTCTTGGGCGGGGGAACACCAGAAGGTCCCGGTTCAGGATCCCCCGACGGGAGAGGTTCCTCCGTCGGCAACGGTAGTCTCGTCCTTATCACTGAGCATAAGGACTGTATAGCCAACAAAATGGCCGCCGAGTTGTCTTGCGGCGCTGGCAGAGGGGAATCCAACGGGCGATCAGGGGCCCCGTCGGCACCCTCGACGCTGTCGTTGTCACCTGCGTCGGGATCCATCCCGACGGGCCGGTCTTCATCCACGCCAAGGCCGTGGCTTAAGACCTCGATCAGCTCTTCCTCTGAAGCCGAATCTACAACGCCCTGCCCCCCCTTTTTCTTCCCCGCCGGGGATTTCACGGGGGTCCTATCGATGGGCACAAAAGAGGACTCCCTCCGAGGTGGCAGGGAGACTGAGCCACGAGGTCGCCACCACTGGTGTAGCCTCCACCGGCTGAGCCAGGGCCGCCGCGACAGTATCGATAGAGGGCTTGGCCGGATGGATTAAGGCCTTCACCACCTTAGGTGCGCTCACCGCCTTATCCTTGAGGGGGGGGGGGAACACTGCCTCGCTCCCCCTCCGATGGGGCCTTCGAGCTCGACCGGGGCCTCTCCAGGAGCTTCGCCGGGTGCTCGCCCTTCCTCTTACCCGACCCAGAGCGTTGGCTCGTGGCTGAAGGTGCCGGGGAGGGTGCGCCCTGCCTGGCGCCCGTAGAGCCCGACCGTTCGGCGCTCCCGGTGCCAGCGGACTCGCGGTGCTTGGCCTTGTGTTGGACCCCCGTCGCCGGGGCGTCCTCAAAGGTCTTAGAAGACCGCTCGGATTTCTTCCTCTTCTTCTCGCCTGATGGGCTCTTCCCTCCAAGCCAGTTGGCGAGGCGTTGGTGGCGGTCCTTCATGGTCCACTCCGACATATTGCCGCAAAACGCACAGTCCTTCTCCACGTGCGTCTTGTCCTCATGTAAGCAGTAGAGACAAAAGGAGTGTTCGTCCTCCTTAAAGACGTTCTGCAGCTGGCATCCAGGGCAGACCCTGAACAGCTTTCCGGGCGTCGAGCTTCCCTTCTCCTAGGCCATGTCCGGGCCTGAGAAGCTTCTGGAGTCCTCCAAAATGTAGCTCGACGAAATCTTCACCCTTGAGGGGCGCAGACGAATCCGACACGGGCCCCCGTTGATCGGATGGAGAGTCGGTGGAGCTTGAGGCTCTTTTGACCGGAAAAAACGAAGTTTTGGAAAAAAAAGTGAAAAAATAGCACTAACACTCGAGAGCAATAGCACGAGGATCCCAACACATGAACGTGCGGTAAAAATCTGAAGATGGCTGCCAGAGGCGGTGCTTAGGTAGAGGGCAGTCATTGGCTGTAGTCAGTATGACGCAGAGACCAGTGATTGGTTATTACTACGAAAGACAGATCAGAAACGAAACTGATACTGGTTTTTTCTTTACCGAGGATTCCCAGCCTGACGACGGGGAATATTCATGAGCATGTGAATCCATGCCAGACCCCATGCTGGAGAAATACATTTTAAAAAAGGCTGTTATAACTCAGAGGCAGTTAAAAACTAAACGCCCTAAATTGCAAGTGGGCGATAAGGAAATTCTATCATGCAGAAAAAAAACACATAATGGCACCCACTTTGGCGGATACCCAGACATCTGTGCCCACAACACCCAACTCAGTTATCGCGGGCAAGCACCAAGGAACATGGCTGCCTCCAGGCAGGCATACTGGTACCCTCGGAGGAGGGACAGCAAGTTTCAGCCATCGAACCACTTGCTTGTATAAGACAACCCTCGACAACCCTTTCTGGAGGTGGAAAATATATCGGACATTTTAAAGGAATTAAACCAACCACCCCAATATGGAGAAGTGATTATTCATGCTAGCAACCATTTTCAAATTGCTAAAACTGTAGTGCAAAATGGTGATACTATAATTAACTCGCCCATGTCACCTTTTGTAAAATCGGTTGGTGAGAAGCTAATTCCAGATCAACAACCTGGCCCGCCATGTGCAGCCCCAATCACAAATGGAGATCGGTACACCCAAACCTCCTTTGAATCTACCTAACTCACCCATACTATACCCAGATAATTCATAATTTTCGTCAAACTCATCTGCTATGTCTTTTGTCAAACCCACCCCAAAACCATCATTTGTTATTAGACACCCACCAATTTTTTGTATGAAACTACCCTAGCTGCCATCTACACAGGCATATATAGTCTTACAAAAAAGAAACATGACCACCATAACGTGCTATTGAATACTCTAGTAGCCAAAGTTGATTGGCTAGCTTTTGGAATCATCCAGAGAGCTGCTCTCCCTACAACTTGCATCGCAGAGAATTCCAGACAGTCCAAAAAATGACTCACCAGCATGTATAGTAAATGAGATCACAGATTCTCATATAGAGCAACAGTCTTCTAGAGAAGGATTAGACTCTGCTCCCTTATTTGACTTATTTCACACAACCCAACACATGAAATAAGAAAATGCACTAACTTGAAGAAATCTAAAAATTAAAAGAAATCTAAAAACCAACCACATCCAACAAGACCAAGTAATAATAAAGAAAAGAAATGTATCCATGGTTTGACGACCCCAGTGCCAGTACGAACTGTAGCACAAAAATCTCAAGTAGGAGGCCCTAAGAGACACCACTGGCATAGTGCAAAAGCATGGGGAAATGATTTTCCTTACCTTTTGACTGGAAAATGCAACTACTAACTTAGATTGAGTTCACAGAGACCCCACCCCAAACAAGATCCTATTTACCACCATTCATCCCATACTCCAAAGACACTTTCATTAGCTGACAGAAGAGAAGAGCACTAGACGCGACAAAAACGAGCCCAACAAGTCGGTTTTAACTTCCTCGGACAGTCTCTTGATAACAATAGTCAATAGGCATAGAACAGACCCTTTTCCAAATAGGACAACGCTCCTTGTTGCCTTCAACTCAATTCCAAGCTTAAGGAACATACAATCGCATGATATAAAATCAATACGATTGACTAATACCTCCAAGTTGGACACAGTGGAGGTATGAATCCCCTCCCAGATTGTAAAAGAATTATGGCACACAAAGGAGAAATTAACATATTGTGGCTTCGACATTCAAATATATAAAGACAGATTAAGACCACAAATAAGGCATGTCTGTTATGCTACCAACTCTTCGGATTAAACATCTTACCAAAGAGACACAAGCCTATCCACCATTAAGCATCAAAATCACCATCTGTTGAACAGCAGCAAGGACTATGTAACTCAAATTAAATTTCAGCCACTTTATATTAGCTGCGACCGGAAAGAGGGCAGTTAACACTTGAGGTTTACTATTAGGATGAAGTAGTCCAGCCTACTCAGCGGAAATGGTCATGGCCAACAAAAGCCATAAAGGGACACAAATCTCACTACAAACCAACAATGCCAGGCATTACCTCCTTCACAGAAGTTATCAATAGCAATATGTAAAACAAGAGGTTTTACACACCTATTAAGACCGAAGGGTGACAATCCGCTAATCACATTCGACATAATAATTCTTCAAGAAACTGATTACTTCTCAGCCGGTCTGGCCAATTTTAAAAATATCTTGGATTCCGGCCACAAAGTAAGCCAAAGGCTGCCCGGATGTACGGATCTCAACAGCAGTAAAACTTGCATTAGGAATCCACCTAGAACCATGGGCATCGCCACATCCCGGGATTCATACCAACAAATCTACAATTCCCACTGGGCTCACAGGTGGCAATTTTAAATATCTATTGGAACCCAGTGGCTATTGAAGAAGACACATTTTTCCAATTAATAGAACACATTGAGCATATGGCCCTTTGGGTATCATACATGCAATGGATGGGGATGCAGAATAACTCCAATAATCGAACCAATTTAGGAAGATGGCAAAGGTGCCGTTTTGTTAAGAATGATCTAAAACAGGAAGTTATAACTGACATTCACTCAAGCTCTCAGCCCATCTCATAAAAGCATCCTAGTATGCAAAAAAGGTGTCAGACATGATGACCTACGAGGCAAATAATAGAAAACATACAAGGGACTGTGATAGGTTCAAGGGGAACATCTAAGTAAACTTTCTATAAGGGCTGGGATTGCGATTGGCTTTCTACTGTCAGGTGGTCAACGTATGCCTACCTCTAAAACATGCCATCTTCAACACTATTAAGTGCACAGTCTATCATCAAACTAGAAGGCCCTTCGTTATACAGTTAAGTGGCCAAAGGCACAGCCTTCTTCACATATTTGGCAGCGCCACAGTGAATACTCAACAAGATATGGGTTTGTATTGACATATTTAATGCCCTTTATGAGACACGTGTTTCGTCGAAATCTATGCCTTTTTCAATCGGGCCAATAGCTGTTTCGATTCTGACAATTGTGGTCTCTGATGGTTGCACGAATAATAACTGGTTCAATCCCACCTCTAAAGTCTCTGTTAGATCTACAAGCGTCGGTAACCTGGACGCTCAGATGTGGGCTCAGAAACTGAGAAAGATAAGGATGTGGAGCAAGGAACAAAGGACACGAACAAGCAAGGTTTCCTCAACCAAATACGTAAATATAAAAAAGGAACTCTTAACGCAAATTTCACCAAGCAGGGCAGTTTTCCGCTTCCCAATCCAACCAACAAGAAAGTATATACACCAGGAGAAGAGGAAGGCGGGGGAAGGGGAAGTGCTACAAACTCTGATATGCCAGACGATCAACAAAGACAAACCAGAGCCAACACCAGAGAGGCAGCAAGAAGGAACAAGTAACCAATTTGGTACTCAATCTCTCGAACAGGAATTTCACAACGGACGAGATTTAACTTCTGAACAAAGGGTTATCCTTTGCCCCTACTTAAGGTTGCAGATGCCTGTAGATCTAACAGACTTTAGTGGTGGGATTGAATCCGTTATTATTCGTGCAACCATCAGAGACATTAATTGTCAGAATCGAAACAGCTATTGGCCCTGATTGAAAAAGGCATAGATTTTGACGAAACACATGTGTCATAAAGGGCATTAAATATATGTCAATACAAACCCATATCTTGTTGAGTATTCACTGTGGCGCTGCCAAATATGTGAAGAAGGCTGTGCCTTTTGCCACTTAACTATTAACACGGAGCAAGGGGTAGTCTCCATACCTTCACAGGTAGACAACACCATATGTTGATATTTCAAGATCGCAACGGTTCAAAGTAACCTTCGTTATACAGCCCTCTATAACTGTTTGGCACACTCGTGCCATGTCTGGATCATTCGGTTCACTTAGGAGCACATAAGCTCAGACCCAGGTGCCAGGAGGTGGACTTGACTTTACCTCCCCACTCAATGAGTCCAACATCTCTCATCACCCATGCCTTCTGCCATCAAGATTGACTTTGAACTTGGCCTTGCAAAGTATTCTTGTCTGTGGGAATATATGGGAGTACAGGCTTTCACTATCATTTTTCTAGGAATCAACGCTCAACTCTATTTCCATCCTTGGCTCACGTGGCAGGAGACCAATATTTGGTCCATTTTGCAGCATTTAAAATGTCTTAAATAAATAAAACGTGGTACGCTTTGTGTTCTTTCTTTGCACCTTAACAAGGGATGATTCACCTTCACACGTTGATTGCCTTCAAGAATAGATAAAGTTGAAGCAGCCAAGGCCGGTTAACACCAGGCCAGACAGCTTCACCATTCATTTCCACAATCTCAGCTTATTCTTGCCTTGAAACAGTTCTCGCCTTTTCTCTCCATGGGTCCTGGCTTACTAAATTCATGACACCGATGTCCTGTTTCTATACAATGGCGGCTTCTCCTGCAGTCTATTCAGTATATATAACCAGCTTCTAAGAATAATCTACTTGCGTTACAGCATCCACACAGTACAGTTATTGAATGGCTTGCACACGTGCAATCTTTTCACATACGAAAGGTTAATTGATTCTCAACTTCGTCATCAGTTTCTGTAAGATCCATGCATTCTCTTCAGCCAGTATTCTCAGTGCATCACACTCGTCTCTTGTGACGTCATCTTTCACTCTTTTTCATATTCCTTTAGGGAGTTCCTCCCTCAGATTGTCATTTCTTCTGGGATAAATTTGATAGGGCTTTCTCAGAGGGTACCTTCTTTCGAATACTCAGTGTTGGTCACAACTGCTGCTGTTAAGCATGGCATGATCTCGGTCTTCCAACATATAGGAGGTAGGGAGGTGGGAATTCCTGCATAGAGATACAGCTGCTCCTCTACAAAATGCTAGACCTTATTGCCCTTGACGATCCAATTAATACAATTATGGTAGTCGACAACCTTAACATTAGATGTATCCCTAAGGGCCATAAACCGCTCACCCAGAGAGCAAAAACATGGATTTCCTTGACTGCAACGAATTTCACAATTCAAAATGGGACAGTGACCGGAGACATTCCTCCAATGCCAGCTTGGAAAAGGGGTTCATCAAATGCAATTTTGGATTATGCATTTATTTCATCCCATGCAGTTAATATATTCAAACCTTTACCATTATCCCTACCCAATCCAGTGACCATATTTTAGAAATCTCAACCTTTCCTGGCTCTGTACCCCAAGAATACTTTAAGGTTCCCATTTCCCTCAATCAAGGTAGAAATAGGATAAAATGGTCGGATAAAATGGTCAGTCTTTAAACTAGTCTCACTCAAAACTCAACTGGATTGTGACCTTAATTGCTCATCATCCATCAAAAAATAGGATTATATGGACACTCTTAATCCGATTATTAAATCCTCTAGTCAAAATAATCACCCGTCATTTAATCATAAACATGCCTTCGATCTGATCACTCAATGAAAGCGCAATTTCACAAAAACTTGAAAAATGTTACAAAGTACCCTGCATCTGACAGAAAAAACAGGCAATATCGTGTCTTCAAACGCAGTATAAAAATACTATTAAGCAACTTAATCTTAAAAAAAAAAGATGGCGAAAGTATGCTAGCAGCCATAGCTAATAAATCAAGTGTGCAAATTTGGGATCTAAACTAAGTCTAGCCCACTCTGGGTTCCCCCAGGTAACTCAGGGTGACCAACCCCAAGTTACTTGCAAACATTTTTCAAAAAAGGTAGCAGGTGCCCTTCTCCTGGGGGAACCCAGACGTGGACACCCTGCTCACTGTGCTCAGAGAGGCACAGCTCCAACTCACTGATGAAGCCCAACAAGGCTGAAACATGTGTATGGGGTTGCTGTTGGTACTCTTGTTCAGAAGGGAATTGCCATAGCATTTTGGTGCTGGACTGCCCATGAGGGCAGGACAAAGACCGATATGCAAATGGTTATTTCCCATCTGTGAAAGGTACAGTGAGAAAAAAGTGATGGCTGCGAACTCTCAAAGTGGGAAAAAAACCACAGAACAGGTTATCATGCCTTGTTCTTTCTGGAGAGGGGCGCCTGCTACCTTTTTTGAAAAATGGTATTTTATACCACTGCTAGTAGAACTAATTAGAAGTTCACTTGGACAGTTAACTCTGCGGTTACCATAGTCAACAAATATAGATATCTAGGACAAAATATGAACAACATGACTGACCAACCATATAAAAATGAATTAAAATACAAAATCCGAACCCTATGATCTCAAGGCATGGTAATGCAATCAAAATTGGGCAAATTCTCTCACGCTCGAGTTATTAATTTTTACAAGCAAAAAGGTACTAGTGATGACCTATGGTGCTCAAGCAAAACATCTGGAGAGCCATCCAAAATGGAACCTGCTAGAAGCCCTTTTTTGGAAAACATTCTTATCCCTACCTAAAGGCACCCCAATTGTGATTCTCTGATATGAACTTGGATTAGTTTCACTGAATGCCATAGTAGCCTGGCAAGCGTTAGCACTGCTTAGGAAAGGTTTCATCTAGCAGTCCAACCATGCGACTGTACTCCTATTGATATTTGCTGTATTAAAGAAAAGAACAGAAAACCAGAGCACTAAACACTTGTGAATCTTACTGCAGGGAAACTTTTAAAAACCGCAGACATTAGGCAACAGCTCCTTCTAGACTTCCCAGACAGGGCTGGGAGATGGGATTAGTGTGTAACCTGGGAAATGTGCAACACTTATTCAACATTTAAAACAAGAGAATTCCAGTTGAAGGTCCTCCATGAAATACCAATGTATTTACTAACATTTCCGGATAACAAAAATGCAGCAATTGTAATGAGAATTCATCTGAACTTCTGGCCTACGAGAGTACAAATAGCAGTACACTCCAAGCGCATGGAGGCAATTACCAGTTGTAGGTTTTGCAATGTACCACCCCAAAGAGAATCCTAAAACACTCGTTTGTAGAATGCCTGCATTTGAAACAAAGATTTTTTTTTTTTACATATTTTAATCAATTTTGAATGTTGAGCAAAGATCAAATGTGGAAGAGTATTTTTAGCGGGAAGCATATATCCTTGAATATTGCTACCATCAATCATCTTCTCGCTTTAAAGATCCACAGTGACATCACTGTTGAACCTACATAATTGAATCTGCCGCAAAGTCGACAGTCACTGGTTTGCCTACCCATGCTTGCAGTCATGTATCGACACAGACAGGTCTTCATTAAGAAAGCAGTATGTTACTGATAATTACATACATATCTATGAAGCTACAGCGAGCCAGATGTCCATTATTCTAAACTGTACAAATGATTTTATTGAAGACATGTAGAGGGGTTTATTTAATAAAAATTAAGAATCGTTGTCAAATGTTCTGTCATGTTGTGTCTTATCGTGAATGTAATCATCGGTCAAGATCTAGATGGATATGTACTAATTCAGATGCTTTTAACTATTTTAAGCTATAAAATGGTCTTGAATGTTTCTGTGTTAAGATATACCGTGTTGGTGAAAACATCCTGTAAATCTTTTTCAACAGATAGTGACATTGTGTTAAAACATTCTTATGTAAATGTTTATATTTGAAAGGTTGTGATTAACAACCAAACCAACACATTTTTCTTTAAAAATGGATACTCGCACACAACCATTTCCTTGATAGGAAGGGGGATGGAGCTTCTGGTGTCCCTGGATCTACATGATGCTTATTTCCAGATGATGGGATCAAATATTCTTCAAGTTTGCAGTAAGCGACTCCCACTTTCAGACTCTCTCCTTCCGACTCAAAATAGGCCTCAAAGGTTCACCAAAGTCCTGGTGCCAGTTGTGGCAGCTCTCCATCTGAAAGGCATACCTAGACTGGCTGATGAAAGCTCCCTCTCACCCTCTCCATTCCCAGATAGCTCAGACTTGACAGCTGGTGGAGTCACAAGGGTTGGTCATCAGACCTCTCACCTGCGATATACATCAGAGCCCATTTTACGGCAGAACTTGCAGGGTGTTCATCCAAGACAGGACAGCTTGGCTCAGGAGTCTTACTTTCATCCAACAGGACTTTTGTTTCTACCAAGCATCTTCTGTGTCAGCAAGAGCAAATGGCAGCCTGTGTTCAGGTGGCTCCGTGAGAGAGGATCCACCAGCATTGTATTGTGGAACACTACTACAAACACTGTTCCGGCCTCTCAGGAGTTCAATGCTGGGATACCCATGAACAAGGCAGTAGAAGCATCGATGCAATGGTGGCTGCACAATGATAATCTGTCCAGGGAGGTTTTTTCGGGGCGGGTTATCCATGATCACCCTTACTGGAGATACCAACAGGGTTGATGGGGACAACACTGGATCAGACAAGCCACCAAGAGAGGGGCGCGGAGGTGAACAGCCTCTCTTGGAACTGTAAGGAACTTGCAGAGTCTACAGAGCCCTACAATGGTTTCCAGCCCAAGTACAGGAAAGAGCAATCATAATAAAGACAGACAATGGCCTCCGATAGTTGTGAACTTTCAACTAAGATGCTGGGCAGAAATTCATCAGACTTTCCTCCAAGCAGTCTAAATTATGGGAGTGGAAAAACTCAGTGAATTGGCTCAGTAGAAAATGTCCAATTCCTCCAATGGTGTTTGTTAAGGAGAACTCTCAGAAATGTGCCAATTCCCTCTACCTTAGAGACCCCCAGCAACTTTGCTGGGTTTTGAGGACTTGATTTTTTTAACCTGGAGAAAGTGAGACCCTTTTTCCCCCCACTCTCCTGTATTTTAATGTGATTTTGAACACTTTCTTTTTGGTTGTGGAGTCTGACAAACCCCATAGGCATCATATTTTACATTGTGTCACAGAGCACGTTCAGTGCAGTGGCCCAGGGAAGTCCAAAGGTTTAAATACATTCTCTGGGATAATCTACTGTTTCCAAGAGCAGTGAAGTGAAATTGACTTTACTTACATTTGTAACTTTCTAGACCCAGCACACACTATCTTACAATAGGGTGCTGGAGGGGTTACCTAGTATCCCCTTTGTCTAGCTTCTCATGTAACATGTTTATGTTACCCTTTCCTCACTGAATGGCTGGTGTCAGTGGTTTACTTTTTACTACCATTGTGGGATTTTACCGTGGGCTGCGTTCACAGCAACGGTAAAGCACCCATGGGTGCCATTTTTGTCAAAATGGCCCCGGTCGTCTTTTTTTGCCATTTCTTTGTGGAAAGGTCCTTCTTGAGATTTACTCTGCGTGCCAAACTAGGTTTGGTCCCTTTGTTTGTTCTTTGACGGGCTTCACAAGCGAAACCCGCCTCTGGCTCCAGGGTGTCTGGCGGGGCAGGAAGCGAGGGAGATGCCCGAAACTCCCTGTGCTTAGTCTCCTAGGAGACAGGAATGCACTCTTAGGTAATTGGCCGGCTGGCTGTCCAGCAAGGGTAGCCGACAGCTGGGCTGGAATGAATGGGAGGAAGCTGCATAAAAGTCAAGGCTTTTTGGCTTGGAAGGCAGAGTCGACCACTGGACGAAGGAATCCGAAGAAGAAGTTGGAAGAGATGCCTGCTGCAACTCAGACCGTTGGTTTGCCCGGTGAAGCCCTGCTGCTGTGCTGAAACTCCAAATTTGTATCAACAGAGAAGCTCCTGTAAGGATGACTTCTCCCTTTGTGTTGGTGGGACCAATCAACTCCAAAGTAAGCCACCTGGACATCCTCTCAAAGCTTGTTGAGTATCCACTGCAGTCACTGCTGGAACCAGATAGCCAGGGAGAGGAACACCAGTTTGTGTGTGTGGCTTTTAAGCTGGCCAAGAGCTCCAGGAAGATAATCCGGGCTCCAAGGAAGCAGGACTGACCAAGCCCGAGCCCCCTCAACAGAGTTTGGGACCCCAGACGCAAGGAAAGCCCATCTCGACAGCCAGGAACCGCAGTATTGCTATTTGCGGTAGACGCGTGGAGCTGAAACACCGAACAGTTACTTGTTTGAAGTTTGCCGGTTGCGAGCGGGGACCGTCCAATTGCAGTGCAGGAGTCCCCAGAAGTCCTCCTTGTCTCCACGACTGAGGCCCAGGAACAGCGAGATCTGCAGAGCTGCACAGGGACAGAAGTCCATCTGCTGTATTTTTTCTTCAACCTAAAGGTACTGTAAAGTCTAAAAGAACATACCTCTTGTTGTGTAGCCACTTGTCCTCATTGGAGACTTGCTTGGTTGCATATGTAGAGTTGCTGTCAGCTTCTTTATTTCACAAGCCTAATCAGCTTGTGGCCCTACTTTGATTGTCTTCTATTCTACTAAGACTTTTTAAACATTGGAAAATACTTTCTACTTACCTGCAATTAGTACTTCAGTTCACCTTGACTTCTGCTAACTTAACATTGGCTGGCCTAGGCTCCCTGAATGACTCTTCTCTCTTCTGCTTGGGTGTTTTGCCTTCCTTCCAGTAAAGGGTTAACTGACTTTGCAAGGGGGGGGTGTATTGAAAGTACTTACCTACTTAAGTATAACTGTGTCAATACTTGTTTTATTCCGAACTCTCTTCTCTTTAACAATACTCAAGAATATTCTAAATGCAACAGTGATCTATTAATGTCCCCAGCACCCCAACTATTGAAGTCACCTGAGGGTGTAGGTAGTGCCTGTGTGTCATCCCAAATGGCTATTTGCCGATTTAGAGAACTAAGAGTGGGTATTTTTAAAGTATATTTGTGTGGTGTTTTATATTGCTCCCTTCTGAAGAAGGCTTACTCTAACTGACTGACACATTAATAATTGTTTCATCAAGAAACCGTGTGTGTAAGTTTATTAGAATACTTGTCACTGTGAATCTCTGTGCAACTCTCCTATATCCCACATTGACCCCTCTTGAGATAAGCCTGGCTGCTCCAAACGCTAGCAACCTGTGTAGTGCAGACTTATACCAAAGGTTGGGTTTATATTTCCAGGAGGTCGAGGTTGTTGTAGTGCACCCAAAGGATGGAGGGGCTAGGAGGGAGCGATATTAGTCTAATATGGCCCGGGGCCTTTCATATGCATTAACCCTATTCCCTCGATTCCCAAGGTAGTCAGAATCTGTGACTGAAGGGTTGCGGTTATCCAGATTGTCCCTTATTGACGGCAGAGGTCCTGGTTCACTCTTCTTGTGGAACTGTTGGAAGCTCAGGTATGGCTGCTTCTGTTCAAATTCTCCCTAGACTCTGTTTAGACAGGGGGTATTGGGGCTTCTGCCCTGCAGATGGCAAGGAGGTCTGGAAGACGAGTAGTAGAGTGTGCGTAATAAGGACCTCTCAGTTAGCGACAGCTGTGCCGAATGGCTCCAACTCTAATCCTATTGCAGCCCCCTAAGAATGTTGAAGATCAGAGCTCCAGTAACATTTCTCCATTATCCTGCAGTTTCCCGAAACTCATGCAGCTTCTTTAGGAGGCATTCTCTAAAGGGCTTACTGTCAGGGGTTGGGAGAGCTCAGTGGTTGGTCATCAGGCCTTTCTGTGAAGCCTGGAAAGGTCTAGCCTAGCAGAAGGGGAGGTTTTGGTTAACCAGTTGTTGGAGTTTTGTTTCTTTTAGACCCACGCCCTACTGCCGAGTTCCTCCTCCAGACCTTCCTTTAATCCTCAGGGCTTTGCAGTCTTTCCCTCTGGGACTATAGATTCCATCAACCTGAAATCCCGGACCCTTATGACAGTGGTCCTGGTGGCAGTTAACCCTGCAAGGGCATTGGGGCCCTTTTAGAGCACCCCTGCGCCCCTTGGCCCTGCTTTTTCTTCCAGTGACCAATCAGTTCGGCCCAACATTCTCGAGGTTTCAATTAATCCCAGGTGGTCGACCTCCCAATCTTAACCACAACCCTCCACTGCTGAAGAAATAAGTCACCACCTGGACATTAAAAGTGCACTTCTGACTTATTTACAAAATATTGCCTCATTAAATGTGTGACTTTTGAGGCAGGCAGGGCAGTAAGAAAGGCTCCACCCATCTCCTTTAGTACGGCAGCCACTTGAGTGGACCTTAAAACTGAACATGGAGGATTCTTCTTCCTGTTTGGCACAGGTTCTGACACAAGCTCCTCAAAGGTAGTGGAACAAAGAAATGTAACAGAGGGACTGCTCAGATGACTTACTGGTTACCTTCATTACTGCTAGCCTAATGTTCCTAGTCACAGTAGTCAACACCCACCTCTCCTTCCTATTGTGGATGAAGGAGCACATTGCATACATAGGAAATCGACTAAAGATTGTAGAAAACGAGCGGGTTCTACGCCTCCAGGAAGCCAGAGAGGAACAGAGTTATTTACATTTGGGAATTATTTCCTGTCTGGGAGGTGAAACACCTAAAAATAAAAATACTGTAAGGGGTAAGAGTACGTCTAGGAGTAATGAATATTACTGGTAATTGCCACATTCCTTTCTTTGTTTCCCATCGCTCTATCCCCATCTTACTTTCTTCTAGTGTGATCCTCATTCGGCTCCCCCAGCTACACTTTTGGTCCTTCTGCTGCTCTCCCTATCTTTACTCTTGGTGACTTCATGTGCCTCTCTCTAGCTTTACTTCACCACCTTGTGAGGTCCTCATGCACGATTGTGCGCTTCCACCCCCACACCCACCTCCACCCCCTTTCCCGCCTGCTCGCATTTAGCCTCATGCCACCTCCCCAGTCTGCTTTTCTCTTGTACTCCACATCATTCACACCCAATCTTTATTTCCCCAATCTTCTCATGTGCCGCTCTTCCCTTCCATCCCTCGTGGACGGTGGCCCTCCTCCCACTCCACCCCATTTTCACAGCATGCCTCGCCTTCTGCCCCTACTCCCCATCCTCATGGCATTCCTCGACTTCTGCCCTTTCTCCCCATCTTCACGGCATTCCTAGTCTTCTGCCCTTCCCCCCACCCCCCAATCTTCACGGCATTCCTCACCTTCTGCCCCTGCTCCCCATCTTCATGGCATTCCTTGCATTCTGCCCTCCCCCCTCCACCCATCTTCACGGAATTCCTCGCCTTCTGCCCCTGCTCCCCATCTTCACGGCATTCCTCGCCTTCTGCCCTTTCTCCCCATCTTCATGGCATTCCTCGACTTTCACCAATCCCTGCACGGAGCAGGAGCTCCTCTCTCCACTGCTGGAGCAGTGCGCCGCCCTTGTGAAGGTGAAGCAGGAGCTTCCCTTCATCAAGGTAAGCCCCGACCATATTTGCACATAAGATCGCCGTCGACATCTCCTGCAACGCTTCTTACCACCTACAAGCGTGGCTTTGCAGCACGATGTTGTGTGCACGCTCAGCTACCTTATTGTGCTCGCGAAATCAGCA
This sequence comes from Ambystoma mexicanum, assembly GCF_040938575.1. Lineage (NCBI taxonomy): Eukaryota > Metazoa > Chordata > Amphibia > Caudata > Ambystomatidae > Ambystoma > Ambystoma mexicanum. Next base: position 37,646,422 of record NC_090940.1, read on the forward strand.
TTTGAGCTAATTATTTACCGTGCATGCAGTCGATTGCACATGGGCTCAAACCACTCCAAGATGGCCACCCAGCCCCCGGTCTACACTTCCTGATGTCCACCCAAAGCCTGGCTGCCCACGAACCCGATTGGCCCTGCTCTACCAGAAATAACCAATCCGGAGCCGGGAGGCGTGAGCCAGCATCGGAACAAAGGCTACTTCCTGTCCTAGCCTGTCCTTGCCTGATCTTGCCCCTTGCCAGAACCCCTGCACAACTGGTCCTGAACTCAGATCAGAAACTTAAGGTACAGTCCATTTACGCCCCGTATTTCTACCCCTTCACACAGCCACCTTCAAGTGACTATATTTCTTAGTACTATTCAAGCACATGAACGTTAAGTTACTGCTACATGATTACATTACCTGATCGTATATTGCTGATTATTAATGCAATGTCTGCCAATGTGAGCCTGCCAATAGAAATTGATGCCCATACTGTGACTGAAATCTCCTATAGCCAAACAGTACCAAGTTTTGCCACACACTGCTAGATATCACCTATCCTGATAGTTGCATCTAGCCTGCCTGTTTTTGGCCATTTCAAATTGCTACTGTACCTAGCCCTGTACCTAGCCTGATAGTTGCATCTAGCTTGCCTGTATTTGGTCTTTTCAAACTGCTACTGAAACTGTACCTAGCCTGATAGTTGCATCTAGCTTGCCTGTTTTTGGTCATTTCAAACTGCTACTGTACCTAGCCCTGTACCTAGCCTGATGGTTGCATCTAGCATGCCTGTTTTTGGTCATTTCAAACTGCTACTGTACCTAGCCCTGTACCTAGCCTGATAGTTGCATCGAGCTTGCCTGTATTTGGTCTTTTCAAACTGCTACTGAAACTTAGCATGTACACCCTGGGTCTTGCCTACAGGTCACCCTGGCTACTACTGTATATCGCCCTCCTCATCACACTAGGAACACAACCACCTAAACTGAGCACCAAAGCTAACATTCCAAGTCTTTGCGCCACGTCCTATTCCACCCATCACACCTGCCCTATCTTGCTCAACTCACAACACCCCAATACTGGACTCAAAATGACTCCCTACCCAGATAGCACCACTCTACAAAGGCCATGTAATACAGTAGACAGAAACCTGTCCAAACTACATGAGCTACCAGCCAAGAAAGTTGAATTACTAAAATTCCAAAATAAAATACAGCCACTCTTGAAGGATACTGCAGAACCCACCTTGAAGCAGGCCAAGCCCAACAGACCCAGAATAAACAACTCTAATCAGACAACCAAAAGTAGTCATAACACCACTTGCCCTAACCTAGCAGACCACAAACCATATCTCAAAGGGGCGCTCATAAACGCCAGGTCGCTAGTCGCACATGCCACAGAGATCTCAGATATCATTGATACAGACAACTTCGACTTTTTGGCCATTTCAGAATCTTGGCTACATGATGCGGCAGGCCCAGCCTTATCACTAGCAGTCCCAGACAACTATACAATTCTAAGTGCGGACAGACTTACCTGCCGAGGTGGAGGTTTAGCCATCATAGCTAAAACTAGCCTGGACATGAGGATTATCACCACTACTACGATGCAATCCTGTGAATGCCTCACGGTCAAAATAGCCATCGCCAACTCCCAAACCCTAAACATCATCCTCATCTACAGACCACCAGGTCCTATCGGAACCTTCGCTGAGGACATCTCGACATCCCTATCCAATAACCTAAAAAATACATCCCAAACAATAGTGCTAGGAGACTTAAATCTAGGTTATAATGACAATAAGGACACCCAATCGGCAGCGATTGCTCTGACCTTGAAAGAGCTGGGATTCTTCCAAAAAGTTGAATTATCCACCCACAACAAAGGTCATATCCTTGACTGGATAGCAGAACATAATTGCGAAGTAAATATTACAGACTCTGTACCGCAGATCTGGACTGACCACCACCTGCTACTATTCACAGTGGCAACCAACAGGGCCACTGCCCTGTCCGCACCCGCCCCTCCTCTGCCAACGAGAAACAAAAAACTAATGACAGCAGAAAATCTGATGCCCGTTATAATACCTAAATTGAACTCACTATCTGACAGCATGGACCCTAATCTGTTAGTTGAACATTACAATTTAGCCATGACCTCAGCCCTTGAACACATAGCACCGCTCAAACTAAGAAATAGCAAACAAAAAACAACTCAATTCATGGTTCACGCCCTACCTAAAAGAGCTCAGGCTGGCCAAAAGAAAACTTGAAACCATTTGGAGACTCTCCCCATCAGTCAAAAATAAACTCAACCTCTCCAAAGCCTCCTCCCAATACAAGAAATAAATACTATTAGCCAAACAAGAAACCTACAATACTAGAATATCTAATTCCAAATCAAGTGTCAAAGAACTGTTTAGCATTCTGAAAGAACTGGAAACACCCATTGTACCCCAAGAAAACTGCACCAAGGATAAAAAATGGTGCTCTAGCATACAACTTGCTCTAACAAATAAAGTAGCAAATCTACAAACCAAAATTGCCATCAAGAAGGCATTGCTAACACCTCACATCCCGCAGAGTTCAGCGCTACCACCACAGCCTAAGATGGAAGCCCGATTCTGCTTCTCTAAGGTATCGATCAGAGGTAGAAAAGGTCATCCTGGGTCTTAAACCGTCTAATTGTAAAGGCGACCAATGCCCAGCACAACTCAAAGATGCTGCGAGAGAATTATCGCCATTTATAACCAAACTAATCAACTCTTCCTTTACCTCAGGCTCAGTACCGAACAACCTAAGAGTCCTGGGTACTGCCACTACTAAAGAAACAAACCCTTGACCCTGCCATTCCGACGAACTTCAGGCCCATCACGACCGTGCCCTCTCTTCTAAAAATTCTAGATAAAGTGGCTTACTTGCAAATTCAAAACTTCCTAGAGTCTAACCACCTACTTGGGACGAGTCAATCAGGATTCCGCCCGCAACATTGAACCGAGACAGCATTAATAGACCTTAAGGCCCCAATAGACAAATGTAGAGACAATGGCCAAGCGGCCCTACTTCTCCTCCTGGACCTATCAGCAGCATTCGACTTAGTGGACCACACAGTCCTCTGTAGTCACCTCGACTCGGCAGCCCACTTGTCAAAAGAGGCCATAATCTGGATCAAGTCATTCCTGAGCAATCGGACTATGAGAGTCTTTGCTCCATCAGCCTCAGCAGATACAATTCCCATAACATGCGGTGTACCACAAGGTTCTTGTGTGTCACCCCCCCTCTACAATGTCTTCACGAAGCCACTCTTCGATGAAATGGACCATCTGGGTATCGCCTACACCAACTACGCAGACGATACCCAGATCCTCCTCCCGCTCTCAGGAGACTACGCCAAGGACCTGGCCTTAGTGAACAGGATATATAGCATCGTTCAGGCATGGATGGCCACATACGGCTTATGCCTGAACGATAAAACTGAGTTTATCATCCTAGGCACCACTACCTATATATCCAAACTGAGGCCTGATTATGACAACTTCATTATCGATGGGAACAACATAAAAGTAGCTCACGAAGTAAAAACTCTAGGATTTTACCTAGACGCCACCATGAACTTTACCAAACAAGTTAACTCTCTAGCTTCTGCCACAGCATACACATGCAAACTTATCAGAGCGAGCAAACAATTCCTCTCTACAGACAGTTGCATTACACTTGCCAGAGCCCTTTTACTATCCAAATTAGACTGTTGCAATGGATTATACATTGGAGCAAATAAACAGACCATCCACAAAATTCAAGTTCTCCAGAACAATGCCTTGAGAGCAGCACTCAAGATTAATAGAAACGAGCATATATCCTCAATAAGAAGAGAATACAAATGGCTCTCCACCATAGACAAAATTCATCTCAAAATCGCCTCCCTCACCCACAAATGTATCAATAACAAAGCTCCACCCTACCTCATGGACAGGTTACGTAAAAGAACTTCTTCCAGACCCACCAGAATAGCCAACGCTAACTGCCTCCAAGTTCCGCGATTCAAACTCGCCACTATAGGAGGAAATAGCTTCCCGGTTAAGGCTGCGCAGTTATGGAACTCCCTCCCCCATGACGTCAGAGAACCTCAAGCCTTCGCTAAATTTAGACAAAACCTCACTAGGTGGCTGAGAGCCAACAACAGCTAACCACTCCACATGCCACATTGTACATAACTGTATATAACTATATATTATGAGACTTTGATTATGCAGGAGCATGCTCCACGCTCCCTTGTTCTTGATCGCTCCCTGTACATATCTGCTTACTGTAGTATTGCTGATGTCTATGCCCACACTTCCTGCATTCTTTTTGTACTTGTAATTAGCTGAGCTTAACTGTAACCAAGCTCAGCGTATCTCTGCACCTTCATCGGATTTGTTTTTTCTTATGTATCTGTAACTAAGTTTAGCATATCCTTGTCTGTTTGCGCCCTGATGCCCCAGGGTATGGCGCGCCATACAAATAATAAACTAAACTTCTGCCCCCGCTCTCTATCTTCACGGCATTCCTCGCCTTCTGCCCCTGCTCCCCATCTTCACGGCATTCCTCGCCTTCTCCCCCCGCCCCCCCATCTTCACGGCATTCGTCACCTTCTGCCCCTGTCTCCCCCTCTCCCCCCATCTTCACGGCATTCCTCACCTTTTGCCCTTTCTCCCCATCTTCATGGCATTCCTCGCCTTCTGCCCTTCCTCCCCATCTTCACGGCATTCCTCGCCTTCTGCCCCTGCTCCCCATCTTCACAGCATTCCTCGCCTTCTGCCCCTGCTCCCTATCTTCGCAGCATTCCTCGCCTTCTGCCCCTGCTCCCCATCTTCACGGCATTCCTCGCCTTCTGCCCCTGGTCCCCATCTTCATGGCATTCCTCGCCTTCTGCCCCTGGTCCCCATCTTCATGGCATTCCTCGCCTTCTGCCCCCATCTTCACGGCATTCCTCGCCTTCTGCCACCATCTTCACGGCATTCCTCGCCTTCTGCCACCATCTTCACGGCATTCCTCGCCTTTGGCCCCTGCTCCCCTTCTTCACAGCATTCCTCGCCTTCTGCCCCTGATCCCCCCATCTTCACAGCATACCTCGCCTTCTGCCCCTGGTCCCCATCTTCATGGCATTCCTCGCCTTCTGCCCCCATCTTCACGGCATTCCTCGCCTTCTGCCCCCATCTTCACGGCATTCCTCGCCTTCGGCCCCTGCTCCCCTTCTTCACGGCATTCCTCGCCTTCGGCCCCTGCTCCCCTTCTTCACGGCATTCCTCGCCTTCTGCCACCATCTTCACGGCATTCCTCGCCTTTGGCCCCTGCTCCCCTTCTTCACAGCATTCCTCGCCTTCTGCCCCTGATCCCCCATCTTCACAGCATTCCTCGCCTTCTGCCCCCATCTTCACGGCATTCCTCGCCTTCTGCCCCTCATCTTCACGGCATTCCTCGCCTTCTGCCCCCCCACCCCCCCCATCTTCACGGCATTCCTCGCCTTCTGCCCCGGCTCCCCATCTTCACGCCATTCCGCGCCTGTTGAGCCTCATTGTATTCCTTAGTGCAGAGCCCAGTGTACCTCCAGCCCAGAGTTCCTGTTGCCTTCCTCTGTTTGGGAGATTTAAAATGTGCATGTTTTGGGTCGCACTTTGTGCTCTAAGTAATTGTTTGTTTCTCAGTTCCCCCCGTTTGCACTAGGGGGTCAGGGATAGTATTCGGCTTCATGGGTCGACTCCTGTCCCACCTCGAATTCCGTGCTGACGGAATAGGCCCCACTAACCAGAAACCAGCGCAATGGAGCAGTCCCGTGCCTTATGTGACCATGAAAATGGCTGACAGGCCGAGCGCAATGACGTGCCCGCCGCGACACGAGGGGCACTCCAAACACAACACAGCGCGGTGACAAGGAAAGCAACCCGAGCAGCTGCAGGAAAACAAGGCAAGGAAAGGCAGAGCGAAGAAGGCTGCAAAGATGAGGCGCTTCTGCTCGGCACCCCCTGCTCCCCAATTAGCAACGCCATCTATCTGCCAAAATCCCAGAGCACAGGGGGAAGAAAACCCACAGTAGCGTCTCTTTATCGCTCTGTCACTTGTCACTGCCGCTTCTGTAATTAGGGACCTAGGCAGTCCAAATATGCATTATCAAATTAGGCCAGAGCCGAGAGGAAATTCAACAGAGAACCGCACTTGCACATTTTGCAATGAGCCCCCTCCCCGCCCCCTTTTCTGCCTCATTAAAGCTGTACACATTGGCTTCCGGTTCTCGCAATTGGCAGACCCCAAATAAACAAGAACGTGAGAAAACCTATGGCATTTAAGCAGGAGGCGGAGAAAGAGGGCGCAGCGCAGTGGCACTGGCAGTGGCAGGCCTTCACCTGGGCCAGCCAAACAGACTCTGACGAACCGTGCCATTCTGGCAGAGAACATCATCTTTCCTAGCAGGACGAAGCGAGGCGGCGGCGGCGCTAGCCGCTAGGCAGGCAATGGACGAGTGTCACGCGGCTAAGTGTGTGCAGATAGTGGGGGAAAGACGAATAGACCAGCTCATTGTGGAGGCCGAGAGAACCCAAACACAGAATTCCAAGCCAAGAGGAACTTATTAATAGCCCGACAACTCGACCTTAAAAACGGACGGACCAAGTGAAGCAGAACTAAATATCACCCACCAGTAGCCACGGCAAGGAAAACCTAAAAATCGCCATGTTTAGAAGAGCTAAAGTTACCCAGATTGAAAGGTAATATTGATCCCCATGTCCGCCTAGCAGAATGCAGGGGAACCAGGCATGTACACCCAGGCGTCGATTACTAGTGCCTGTGCCACCAAGCCTCGCTGGATACCCAGCCACCCACAGCGTCAGGTCGAGAGAGTTACATTAAAATAAACCAATTTATCACAACAAAACCCAGGCAATGGGCGAGGTGATGTCATTTTGATCTCATCATGTGCTAGACCAAATAGGAGCAGGGAGAGGGCATCGTTCAGCTTGTCCACACTTCCCACGGCCATCCAATGTGAAGGGTTTTGTGGCGAAGAATTGGTCATCTTAACTCATACATTTTCTCCACTGAATTTCAAGGGTTTATTATGCTAGATCCTCTCCAGGGGTCACTTGTGATGGCCTTCGGCCGAGCCACAGCACTCTTTGAAACAATGAAGCAAATAGACCGTGGCCCACATCTCTTTCCGTTGTAAATGACCATGTCAGTGGCCATCTTGCACCAATTAGGGGGACAACCATCACCCACCAACCATGGCCTTCAGCTCTTGCTTAGCACCAACTGGGGTCATACAGCGTGATGCACCAATCCATTCTGCTTAGACACCGGGGCCCAGGAGCAAATATCCCTGATTCCTCCCTTCCCCTCTCACTACTCGCAGACATATACCTGATCACAAGAGTAGTAGCTTGGAAAAGCACCAATGCTTAAAAATTAACAAGTCTCCCGCCTCCTCGCAACTGCAACTGTACATGAGCACCCCCCATCCAGACCCTCTCTTGGCCTAACCGGCTTGTTCCAGTGGAGCACTTAGGTTAACGACCGAGTGTTACAATTTTACCACAGTAATCCTGCTACATTCTCGCTGTAAAACCAAAGTCTAGTCCTTTCATAATTTCAATGCTTTATAAAAGCATTTTTTCAATTCATTTATTCCTTTCTTCTTATAATTGCTAGTATAAAGTAAACTATAATTTGGAAAATAATCAGTTAAACATTTTACAGATGGAAATTCACCCCCCCCCCCAAAAAAAAAAAAAACACCCTGTGCGTTGGAACCAGGCCTTCAGATAAGGTGCGTACTAATCCTTTTTACGTATGAAAATCTTGCAAATACGACAGCTTTATTATTTTCCTGCGTACATTTACACACAGGTTTAGAGCAGAGGGCATTGCAAAAGTCAGGTTACTTGACAGAAACCAGAAGGCTTCTTTTGATTTTTATCTACATGGATGTAATTGCAAGCCACCTCTGAAACAGAATTTATTTCTCTGAAGCCGGCTAGGTTTTTGTGATTTCAACATTTAAATATATACAGGAGAGATCAAATGGCCAGACCTTGGAGAAATAATAAAAGGTGTATTCTGTTACAATGCAGAAAGCTGCCGTACGGTAAGGATTTACATACAGTTGGTGCATGCGTTGCTGGATGTCACATACATTTTACTTTCTTGCAAAGGGGAAAAGTCATTTTTACTCTCTTAAAATCACATTTACTCTCAAAGTTTAAAAACAGGGAGTAAAATACTCCCACCTCAAAATCTTATCTGGAGCACTGGTTGGAACCAATGTTTGTGTTGTGAGAAACCCAAGAGTATTCTCACTCCCAAGACTCATGGATCCTCTTAGGCGGCCAGGGAAAGGCCATTGCTCTTGGATCCCTACCCTCTAGGTGGAGAAGCGAGAGAGGATCACCCGAGTTGAGGGAGTGGGGTACTCGTAGGAGAGACATGGTATCCCCCTTATCCTGTTGAGAATCAACCAAACCCTTACCCGACCTTCATAGGTTTTATCATAAAGCTGTTCCCCTCATTTCCCCATATATGACACTTGACAGTACTGGAATGAAGAAGCAGCAACCAAGAGTAATGAACACTACACCCTTTTACCACTTTAGTACTGGGACGAGGAAGATGCCAACTAGGAGCTATGAGGGTCAGGCATGTCCCTTTACCTATGGTCAGTCAAGTCTCATTAGAGATCCACACCTGCAGCCTGTGTAGGGCCTTGCAGGTGTATAAGTAAAGACCAGTGGAGCAGAACAGGGAGCAAGAGGGAGGCCTGTGTGGAGATACCAGCAGGGGACCGTGTGTGAAAAATTCACCCATCTGCACTGTGGGTGTGCACTTGCCTGGGCTTTTTTGAAATTGTATATGAAATTGAATGATGGTAAATCAACCTTGGAAAACGTTTGGGGCTAATGCGCACACATTTTCCTATGCTCACCGCACAACAAAGACATAGACCCATGTACTCTGTGTGGACACAGCCCACAGGCGCCGCCCCACCCATCGCATTTAGTTGGAATGTGACAGCCAGGAGTACATCAAGGCATCTCAAAAGAAGGAGGGAAAAACCTTCCTCCTGCCATGGCCAGCCTGATTAAATGACAAAGGCTCCATGGATCCGCCCTGGCCTCGGTTGGCCCTGCTGGTGGCAGCTACGCATACTGATGAGTTAATTCAAGCAAACAGGCCCATGAGAGGCCTGGTCGCAGGGCTTACAAATCTGTATTTAATGCTTCCATTTGTGCTCTCTGACTGTTTGCTCCTCGAGATTCTATTTCCTCTTCCTTGACTAATCTAGGAAGGCTTTCTTTTCATCACCATTTAAAATTAAATCTTGTAGGTTTCGTTTTTAAAGCTCTCCATGGTCTTGCCCCCCATCTTTCCTCTCTTGTTGCATTCTACCTTCCTTCTCGCCCACTCTGTTCTGCTTCTCATCATCTCCTTATAATTCCCCGACACCCCCTGTGCTCAATCTCGTTTTATGTCTTTCTCTCTTTTAGCTCCCTTGAACTGGAACAATCTCCCACTTTCTCTCTGTTCCATCACGGTTTACTCACTCGGGTCTCTCTGCGATACCACCTTCCGTTGTCTGGTTAATGAGGGCTACAGCAACCACAGAAATAATCTGTTTTAAATGTTAATTCATTATTTGTACTGCGCTTGTTCCAATGTTCAGCTATATGAAACCAAATAAAATACAAAAACAAAAGACAGGAAGCCCAACACCTTTAATATGCAACCTGAAGCCAGCTCCCGACTCTTAGTATCGCTTATTATCACTTGTGTTTATGCGCGTTACAAATTCCATATCAAGGTCAGTGAAATGTCATGTCTGGCACAGCTCTTTACAGCAGGCAACCCCCGCAGGGCAACCCCATTCAGAGGGTAGGAGTATGTGATTTTATGGACAGAAAGTCTTGTCTCACCACATAATCAGAAACCACAGAGAGCTCCATTAACCATAGAGACCTTTTTATCCACAACAGACAGGAAGATGGGTGGGACTTAGTACATGGTTTCATCCCTTTACCTTTCCTGTTGCAAGGCACTCTGGTTATGATCTCAAGCATAAAGGAGATTGTTGGTGGGGACCCATGATTGGTTCAATACGGTATTCTTAGCCTACACCAATCACTGCGGCCCATTTGGCTTTAAAAGAATGTTCAGCTCCTCTTGGCAAATCATCTGAAGACTTCACAAGGAGTAACAACTAATTTCAAAGCTGGATGAAGGTACAGTTTGCTTTACAGCTTCTGCCAGTGAAAGAAGGGCAGGATTTCCAAAGAGAGAAGCAAGATCCCTACCCTAAACATCTCCCAGGGAACAGAGGGAGATACTGAATCCAGAGGACCACCAGTGCCCCGAGAGTTGATTTGTCACAACGTGCTTCAGAGGAGGTAGCCGTTGTGGGACCGGACGAGGACCCAGGACTCTTGCAAAACTACCCAGAAGACTTCCACAGTCCGTAACCAGTGAGCAGTTTTAAGTATTGCAGGTCTGGGAGCCTCCGTTATAAATGATTGGCAGCAGGAACTGCAAGAGAGCCATCAAGAAACAAGGGCGCTGTCTTCCACTTGACGGTGAGCAGAGAGGCACGCGACAGACAAGCGGAGCTCCAACAGGTGAATTTCCCGGCTTCAGCAGTGAAGGAGAAGCGAGGTAACCACGACAGGAGATTACACGAGCCGTTGAGTGTCAGAGAGGATGCTCGCACACCGGGGCGCTCCTATAAATGTGTATTGAACACCAAATTGAATGGAACTTTAAAATCAAGCAAAACCAATACTTAATGAATACTGAACTGAATACAACTTTAAAACTCAGCGAAACCATTGTATATTGAACGCACTGAGGAGAAGTGACAATTAAGCGGCATGAATGCTGATCTAATATGGAATTGAATGAAACCCTGAAATTAAGCATTCCAAGTGTTGAATGGAATGAAAACGTCCATGGGCCAAGCAAGTGAATTACCCAGCTGCTCTGGTGAAAACAAATTACAGAAAAGGACACAAGTGTGACAGAATCCTAAGACTGCAAAGGATGTGTGACAAGTAATGGCAGAGCCAAGAGGCTGATAAGGGAAAGCCAGAAGACTATGAATCAACACATGAAAGCCAAGAGCCAGAGATTCTGGTTGCATGATCTGTAATGGGTGGACCGTTGGGTCCTACAACTGCGCCTAGACCAGTGAGCCCTAAAGGTTTAAAACCCAAAGACATTGTGATGATGAAGTTAAGTCTTTGAGAAGAGAACGCAGAGACTCAAGGAGCTACGTGTGTGGTCTTGAGAACAATAACTCAAGACCTTTAGTTTACTGTGAACTGTGGTGCTTGGACTTAGAGAAAGGAATCTCTGAGGATTGGTTTTAACTGTATCACCTTGAAATTAAGGTAATCTTGAGACTTTTTCGTGGAACTTATTTATACTTGGGGAAGGGGAGCTGAGAGAAAGCTGCGAGCTGGACCAAGCTCGGAACTTAAGTTGAACACTATTTTTTTTGTTTTGACATCCCTATACATTGGTTAGCTTTAGCTGGGAGGGCAAATGGAGGTTTTGAACACAGACTTTTTGACTAAGACTTTACTTGGTTTCATTCAGGTGGGGAAATCCCATCTTAGCATAGAGCATGCTAGGCCTTCTACCATCCTGGCATTTGATTTAATAAAGCATTTTATTTTCAACTAAGTCTGTTGTCTGTATCTTGCTTCATGATGCCTTCACAGTGTGCATTTGTGCATATCAATGAACATAAAATATATAAACACAAACCGAGTTGTACTCAGAAAAGGAGCAACAGATAATACACTGCAGCTCCTTAGGCATCTATCAATTGCAGCTATGGCGTCTAGAATAGTGTTGCGACAGGACCTTAACACTACTCATTTTCTCATCGCATTTCAGACCATAGTTAGGTTCGGGCACATCCAATTGTGATAGTTCCACTGCAATTGGTGAAACAGCAGTTTTGCCAAATTTATTGATGCTTTTTTTTGGGCTGGGAGGCAGGTTATGGTGCAGTATAAATTGATTTTTAGGGTACAAGGAGGGTGGGGGCATGAGAGGGGTTGGCGGTCCTCTCCCCCATAACAAAAAGCAAGCAGTGAAAATGTGGCTAAAATACACATGAGATAGAGGAGACTGGTCTGCATTATTATAGCTGAGCCTGAACAAAATCATTCAATCGCATGGGGATGGGCAATCCTGTAGCAGTAACTTTGGCAATATCCTACTGTACTGTCCAAAAGAACTTCTCAATCCTATATATGGGGGTGAAGAAAGGTGGAGGGTAAAGCAAAAAATGGTCAAGAATGTCACGCTTGAAGTGACTGGACTAAACTTCGCCACCTTTAACAATGATCACGGTGAAAGCACGCTGAACAAGTATAACAGGAGGGAAGTGGAGCAACACAGGACAGTTCACTGAATGCTGGGAGATGGAGCGCTCGCTTCCAGCAAGCAGCATGCAACTCCTCTCTCTCAGGAAAGGGGGCAGTTAGACGAGTGCTTCCCATGCACAGAGGTGGGCAAGGGTTTCCAAGTGTGTTTGGCTGGCGGCGTGCCATTCCATTATGCAAGTCAACGCGTTTACCTATGGGTAGCAGCACAATGACCGCCGTGCTGAGGGCGGGGCAATAGCCGGCATCTCATACACCAGTGCCCGTGGCCCCCTACCTCCCTCTTCAGAGACCAGGCAGACTCCGGGGAGATTGCTCTTCCTCGCACGGCAGGCCCTACATGTCAACTTCCGCCGTAATTCCCTTCTGCTGAGAACTCTTGCAAGAACGGAGCACGGTTTGCATAAACATGGAATGCTGCTGTATTTGTGAGGAGTCATGATTGTTTGTCTGACCTGTAGCAAATCCGAAGGCGCTTTCTGCAGCCATTATTGATCAGGACATATGACTTTAATATGTGTACCCGGTCTTGGGCTAGGCACACCTGCGATCCCATTGTTGTCTGCAGTGGCCAAGGATATAGTGGGCTTGGCACATGAGGCAGAAGAGGTTGGGCTCTGTTCAAGCAGTGTTTTTATTGTATTGTAAAAATAATGCATTTTACATTTCTTTATTTGCTTGCTGGCGGCCACAAAATGTGCACCGAACACTAGCCACTGGCAAGTGACATCTGACCTCTTGGGCAGTAAAAACATGCGCACTATTTGCATCTGCACAACCCAGGAGGCGAGTGGCTTTTCATGCCTGGAAAGTAGCTTGTGCCTTTAATATATCCCCCTATGTGGAACAGGATCTATACAATTAACAGCTTTTATTTTTCTATTGTAAAGACAAATGCGAAGCAATACATTACATTTGATCTATTATAGTTCACACCACAATGTAGGGGATGGCCAGTTACTATCAATGTGAAGGAGGAAATGCACCAGGAGAACAGCACCAAGCAGTAAGATGAGGGGCAGTGGGGCGCAAGCCCAAGTGAGAAAGGGTCAGAGACTCAGCCACGAGGAGTCCCTCCTGGCACGCCAGTACTTGCTGGGAGTAAGTATTTCCTTGGTCACCTGACCCAGAGGGACACTGACGAATCAACTTCAGGGGCACCAGTGGTCCAGGAATGAATATCGGTTTCTAAACCATCAATCAGCTCCACACCTCTAGTACACCAGAAGGGATCCAAACAAATTGGAAACGCAAGCAAATTATAAATCTCCTTGTCCAATTATGGTAACGTGGACGGAACGGTAGGCTTATCTCTGCAAGGTCGTGGATCGTTGTTGAGTTGCAACACAGCGAAAATACAATTATTACTCAATGATAAAAAGGGACTGTCCAGTCAAGGTTCTATAAACATTTCTACTTTATTAGTATCACAGACAGTTCTAGCGGTATCAGGTAATATTACCCCCACCAAAAATATCGCCATATTCGTCGGGAACGGCCATAGGCAATATTTTTAGTGGGGATCATTTGTGGGAGTTTTGAGAGCGGGGGTTGCAGGGGTGTCCCCTGCTCCCTTTAAAATATGGGGGTTGCAGGGGTGTCCCCTGCAGGTTTCATGCCTTAATTTCGCTGCAAAAATATGGCTATATTTTTGCAGGGATATTAATAAATGGAACTGTTCTAGCACACTGCAAAATACAACCCACCCTGTAAAGGAATGCAGAGGACAGACCGTTTCAAAAAAGAAAAAGGGATACTGACGGGAGAGTAGTCAGTAAAGTAATTAATCGCAATAGTTCAAGGATACTTGGTTTCAGCACAAAGGGAGCAATGTGTCGTAATTGGTCACTAGGGACCTTCGTAGAGTGTGCTGGTTATTATTCTTGGTGCTCTACAGGGTCGAGTCGGATTGAGGGCGCTTTGCAGGTTCTGTGACAAGAGTTCAAGACAGGAGACCGTTGCGGGTATCGGCGGTAGGCAGTTCCGCGAGCAGGGTTGGACAGGAGGCTGCAGACTGGCCTACACGGCGGATCGGGGGCAGGAATCGTCTCGGTGCTGGTCGGAGGTTCTGATGCACGAGGCGTATCGGACGGCTTTGGCGACTGCAGCGTAACACTTTGCACTTGCACATTCGGAACATACCATACCTTGAAGATAGTCTGCATGGAGGCCCTTCAAACTGCAGAATCGTTGGCAGACCCATTTGTTGTTATCTACACTGTTAATTGTATTATTGGCACTTACTCTGCATCTGGGCAGACTGGCTTTCGTTCAGAAACTCAAGGGCTCTGAAATACTTTCTTCCCCCGTTCCCTCCCTTGAGCACCTTGAAACACTTACTTTGTGTATACGCGCTTTACAAATAGACATTCCCATACCATACCGTATCAACAGTCAGCGGTGCAGTCGGTTGCAACTCGAGGGCTCGACTAGCTCGAAAATGTCCTTTAAACCCCCAGAGGACAAGGCCGCAGTGTTGTGGGGCGACACAGGCGTTTGGCAACAAAAGGGTTGGTACGCAGATTGCGAGCATGCAGTGCAGCTTGCAAACTTTCCTTTGCAGGTGCCTTCCTCTGGATAGACCCCCCTGCCTCTCTCCGACATGAGATCTACCTTTTCTCCTCTTGTTTCTCTCCCTCTACCCTGCTAAACTTTCCCTTGCTCTTGCTCCGTCTGACTAGCCGCCTGGTTGTCCTCCGAGTCTTACAGGACGCCAGATACCCCACCCCACCCCCTGCTAACCCACCTGACCAGTCACCTTGCACATGCTGCCTGGTCCTACTTGCACTACCGGGCTGGGATTGTCCTGTGCATTCCTAGCTTCCCAGCACTTAACTCAGGGCTCTGCTGCTCTGGGTGCACTGCTCCTTGTCCCCTCTGTAAGGAAGGCATGGCATCAACAGTAAGGAGACATGTGACCACAGTTCCAGGGTGTTTATTAACTTCAACAAGGCGGTGATAAATACTCATCAAATTCTAAATCTACAGATGGGAGCAAGCTACAACCATCAAACAATAATGCAGTCCTAGTAGAGTCTCGTCAAAATAAAAGGGCCTATACTGTTGCCAATCCTTACCTCTAAATACAAATAGTGTGGGTTACTGTTTATGAAAAAGAAAGAAGTGTTCACAAAAATGTTATGTCAGGATATTCAGGGCGTTGGCATCCCTTCCCCATGTTTTCAGCATGGGACAAGGCAGTTCACTCTAGCATAGCACACTCTGGCTTCTTAGGCAGGAGGATACAGTTCCAGGCCTTCTGTGCCCAAGTATCTTTACTTATCGAAGTGTCTTGATTCAGAGGGTCTGATGTACCAAAAACAAACAAAAAGTTCCTTCCCTCTTACAAGTGCTCAAGTCAAGCGATTCACTCTTCACCCTGGATCCCCCTCTTCCAGGCTCAGATCCCCTTCTCCAATGTTCAGAGAATATTTTCTCTGTGACTCACGGTTCACCCCGGATCCTCCTCAAACGGGCTCAGATCCTTCCTCTTACACAATTAGTCTCCCTCAGCCAGACCCGAACCAATTTCAGTTTGTATTAACTATCAGACTTTCGAATGTGCACAGGGTTTAGCTTGACCCATTGAAGAAGCACTTCAATTTCACAATTTACATTTGCCACCTCTCAGTTGGATACCTAACAGACCTTCGAACGCGAACGAGCATCCACGTGGAGTCGGATCACTCTGTATATGGTATCTATCTTGGCTTCAAAAGTTCAGTCACTCCTTTGATGTTCAATTATATTCACGTCGCTCGTCACATACGCTTCACAGATTTCTCCACACAATGTTGCTGCTTGAAACCTTGCTTCCAACACAAACCGGTTGGCAATCAGTCTCCCCGACTGTGCAGACTTTACTTGCGCTACTTTGTTAGAGGAGCCAAGGACAACACCATGGCAACAAACGCTCCTCCCCGCCTTGGCTATCGACACGGGAGAGTGGCGGGTACCTCCGACACACATTGCAGGTTTCTTCAGCTTTAATTCCAAGTGTTAGGTTTCTTATTCTCGAAGGTTCGTGAAAGTAACATTTTTTCCTTGCAACCCTCTCTGGTCTTGCAGTCTTTCTTCTTGTATTAAACGGCCATCTGGAAACTGCAGCTTCCTCATGTGATTTGCTTTGCTCAGAGTGCGCTTTCATGCTCCGCCTTTTATCCGTGTGGGGAAATGTGATGAAGTCAGGTGTGTATAATGATCAGCAATTGCCTGACCATTGTGTTGGGACATCTCAGGTATACAGCTCTGGTGTTAGTCTGTTTTCTCTCACAATGAGCTATCTGTGAGAGTGTCAGGAAAGGGGTGGGGGGGGTGGTTAGAGTTCCTAAGTATCCTACGTGGTGGGATGGAGAAAATTGTGTTACAAGGAAGTGAAGGAACAAGTTACATACCTGTAACTTACCTGCCGTCAGATGCGCGCGGGTGCCCACCACCAGATCGCTTGGCGGAAGGTCTCGATGAGCGAGATCCTGTCTTCGAAGCTGCCCCCGCTTGCATCCAACGGGCGTCGAGGAACTCCTGTAGTGGACGCATCCGTAACCTGCACAGGCGCACTAGGTAGAAGCATGAGGACATCATGCCGAGCAGGGACTTGATGGACCTCACCCTGGCCACGTCCATGGCCAACAGCCGCTGCACCTTGCTCAGGATGGCCTTCGTCCTTTCCTCCAACGGGGAGGCCAGTTGAGCCACTGTGTCGAGCCTGGCTCCCAGAAACAGTGCGGCCTGCGACAGAACCAGGTGGGATTTGGTGAAGTTGATGGAGAATCCCAGATCCGTGAGCAGTTGGACGGTCTTCGCTGTGTGCCCGATGGCGAGATCCCTTGTCTTTGCTCGGATGAGCCAATCATCCAGGTAGGGGTAGACGTGAATCCCCTGCATGCGCAGCCGCGCCACTTCTGGTGCTAGGCACTTGGTGAACACCCTGGGTGCTGACTTCAATCCGAAGGGAAGGGCCTTGAACTGGTAGTGCCGCCCCTGGACTACGAATCTCAGGAACTTTCGATGTCCTTTTAGAATGGTGATGTGAAAGTAGGCATCCTCAAAGTCCAGCAACGATAGGAAGTCGCCTTCTTCCAGCTGCCCCAGCACGTGCTGGCGGGTGACCATCCGAAACCTCTGTGCCTTGATGTACTTGTTCAAACGACGAAGGTCCAAGATGGGTCGCCAACCGCCGGTCTTCTTTCTTACCAGGAAGTATCTAGAGTATACTCCGGAACCCCGGTGCCTCTTTGGGACGAACTCGACGGCTCCTTTCTTCAGCATCGCCTTTACTTCCAGTAGCAATTGAGGGACGTGGTTTTCCTTCCTAGCCACGGGTGGAATGCGAGGGCACTTTAGAAACGTGTGTGCCCACGGGCCAGGGCATCCAGCACCCATCGGTCGGTGGAGATGGACTCCCACACGCTGATGAACTTCGCCAGCCGGCCTCCCACAGGGGTGCTAAGGTGGGGGCCCGATCCTACGGCCGGTTCAGTCCTGCTTGGCGGCGGCCTTGCCACCTTGGCGACGAGATCCTCCCGACTTGCTGCATCCTCTGTAGGCCTCCTGCGATGAGGAGCGGGCCGCCTGGCGGTACGTCGAGGAGCCAGCACCGAATCCTTTGGAGGCACCTTGCTTGCCTCCGGAGTTCCGAAAGGGCAGCCGTCGTTGCTGTAAAACTCCCAAGGCCTGAGCAGTATCCGTGTCGGCCTTGATGGCCTGCAGTGACTCATCCACCGTCTTGCCGAAGAGGTTGTTCCCGTCGAAGGGCATTCCCAAAACTCTGGTTTGCACGTCCTGGCGGAAATCGGTCGCCTTGAGCCACCCCCGCCGAAGACAAACGCCGTTGCCTAACTGGCAGAAACCGGTGTCAGCAATGTCCGTGGCCACCGTTATGGCATGGTCCGACGCCACCTCACCTTCCTGCAGGATCTCCAGATCCTCCGTCCTCTTGTCGTCCGGAAGGAAGTCCAGCAGTGGAGCGATCTTAAACCAAAGCTCCCAGTCGTACCAAGCCACAATCGCTAGGGCATTGGCCGCTTTAATTGTCGTCGCTGCCGACGAAATGACCCGCCATCCCATGGTGTCCAGTTTCTTCCCCTCGCCGTCTGGCGGGGTGATATAAGTTAAAGCCATCGCCCCTTTCTTTTTGGCCGCCGCCGAGACGACCGAATTCGGGGTTGGTTGTGCCCTAAGGCACAAAGGGGCGGAATCCGGGACCCGGTACTACTTCTCATACCGGCCTCTCTTGGCGGGAGTCGTGGACAAGTTCTTGAGGAGCGACATTCCCTCATCCCAGATGTCGTCAAGTAATGGGACCGAGAGGACCGTCTTCCTTTTGGCCTCACGCCGTTGATAAAGGAAGCCTTACATCTTCTGTTCTTTGGGGCAGAGTGAGAAGAGGTCTGATGCCCTTGCAATCATGGCATGGAAAGCGCCAATTTCGTCAGGGGGGAAGGCCCGAGGGGGTGGTGGTGATGGAAGGTCCATCCCGTCCTCACCACCGTCATCATCCGTCCCCATCGTGGCCGTCTCTGTTCCCGTGTCCTCCCTGGGATCAGGGGAAGCGGATGAAGGCTGCGAGGGCCGCGCAGGCTGGAAGGGCGGGGGGGGGATGAACTCTTCTCTGCTTGTTTGGGGGGCTCCCAGACAGGCCAGGTTCCCCTGGATCTTCCGTTGGGGGTAAGGGCAACCTGGTCCTCATCTCCATACATAAGGCCTGGATCACCATCAAGATGGCTCCCGAGTTATCCTGAGGCTCGGGTACCGGCTGCGACGGTTGGGGAGTGGAATCCTCTGCCTCCACAGGAACCTTGTTGGCGCCACCGTCGCTCTCTTCGTCCGCTTCGTCAGGATCCCTCCCGTGGGAACTGACCTCCTCAAACTTCTTGTTGAGGACCTTCACGACCCCAGCCAGCTCCTCCTCAGAGGCTGGTGTCCGTGATAGCCACCTGCCCCCCCTTCTTTTTTCACCGGGGTTCTCACTGGGGTCTTCTCGATGGGCTGAAAAGAGGACTCCCTCTGCGGTAGCAGGAAAACTCTGGGCCCTGAGGTCGCCTCCACTGGGGTAGCCTGCACAGGCTTCGCCAGGGCTGCCACGACTCCCTCGATAGAGACCTTAGCCAGGTGAATCAGGGCCTTCACGACTAGGCGTGCTTGAGGCCTTCACCTTGGGGGTGGGGGGGTGACAGTCACCGCCTCGCTCCCCCTCAGCTGTTTCCATCAGGATCGACCCGGGCTTCTCCAGAAGCTTACCCGGGTTCTCCGAATTCCTCTTTCCCGAGCCAGAGCGCTGGCTCTTGGCTGATGGCGTCGGTGAAAGCGCGGACTCGCGGTGCTTAGCCTTTTGTTGTGCACCCGTCGCTGGAGCGCCCTCAAAGTACTTAAAAGACCACTCGGACCTCCTCTTCTTCTCACCTCCTTCCAGCCAGTTGGTGAGGCAGATACGCCGATCCTTCATGGTCCATTCCGACAAGTTCTTGCAAAACGCACAGTCGTTCTCCACGTGCGTTTTGTCTTTGTGCAGGCAGTAGAGGCATCTAGAATTTTCGTCCTCCTTGAATACATTCTGCAATCTGCATCCAGGGCAGCTCCTGAACAGCTTGGATCTGGGCGCAGAGTTTCCTTTGTCCTGGGCCATGTCCACGAGGTAGGCCTCACGGTCTTCTGGAATCCTCCAAAAGCGTAACTCGACGAGAACTTCGCCCTTGAGGGGCATAGAAAATTCCAAAACGGATCCCCGTTGTTCAGAAGTAGAAACGGTGGAGCTTGAGGCTCGATGGACCAAAAAAATGAGATTAAACTCTTTGAAAAATCGCAAAACGTAGTAAAAGCTTGACAGCTATAGCACAAGGACTCCCAACACTTGAACGTGCGGTAAAAAATGAGGATGGCTGCCAGGGGAGGGGCTTAGGGAGAGGGCAGTCATTGGCTAGGAGCAGTATGACCCAGAGACCAGTGATTGGTTCCTACTAAGAAAAACAGTTCAGAAACGAAACTGCAACTGATTTTTTTCTTTACCGAGGATTCCTAGCCTGACTATGGGGAATATTCATGAGCATGTGAATCCGTGCCAGACCCCATGCTGGAGAATACTCCATCTCATCATCCGGTGTCTCACTCCACAAAGACCCCTCACATCTAGGTGACCCTCCCACACTGGTCAACCCCTGGAACTGGATCCAAAAGCAATGGCCGTGTCCTGGCCCCCTGGATGACAGATCCCTGGCGACTAGCAGGTAAGACACCTTCAGGTTTCTCACACCTCTCCCCTGCACTTGTTTGTACACTTGTGCGATCTCAATGACACAAGGCCTAGCAAGATCATGGTCTTGTCCTCCCCTCCTCTATCCCCCCCCCTCCCTTGCCTTGTTGCGCCTTGAAACACTTGTCTATAGGCACATAATAAGTAACAAATCAATCAAGGCAGACATCGGTAGATGCTTGGCGATGCACTCCTAGCTTCTTCACTGGGCTTTTGTCATCCTTTAAAATGGACGGCCAAAAGCTGAGGAGAATGTTGCAGGCAGCTGCCTTGTCCTTGGTTTGGTTCAGACTCACTTCCCACCTAGGAAGCCTGATGCAGAGCCTACCACAACACGCTGCCTGCTGGCTGGGGACTGGTACCAGTTCTGGAGGTGCTAGAGGGTCCTCTGGATTCAGTATCTCCCTTTGTTCTCTGGGAGTTGTTCAGGGGAGGGATCTTGCTTCCCTCTTGGAGGTCCTGGCCTTCCTTCACTGGCGGAAGATACAAGGCAGACTGTAGCTTCAGCCAGGGTCCAATGAGGACTTCTTACTTCTGATTCTGGTGAAGCCTTCAGATCTGCCAAAAGAGGGGATCTGCCCTCTTTTAAAACCAAATGGACTACAGGGATTGGTGTAGGCTACGCCTACCTTCATGAACCAATCCTAAGTCCCCACAAACAATCTCAGAAGCAGAATGCTTTGCAACAGAAAAGGTAAAGGGGTGAAAACATGTAATATTAAGTCCCACCCATCTGCCTGTCTGTTGTGGATCAAAGGGTTTCTCTGGTTACTGGAGCTCTCTGTGGTTCCCGATTAAAGCGGAAGGTCTCCCTTAAAGCTGCAGCAAGACCAGACTTTCTGGCTGCGCCAAACCACATACTCATACCTTCCGAATGTGAATGAGGTCCCCCTCTGGGGAGGACTACTTTAAACATGCAGTCCCATACATGACATTTCACTACCAATCGATATGGAGGGCGGGAACTGACTTCAGGCTGACCGTGCATATGAAAGGGTGTTGCCGTGTCCCGTCTTTGTTAGCCCTTGCAGCCATGCCCCAAATGGGCCTGTTTGAATTACATTCCAACAGTCAGAACCTCTACTCATGCCTTTAACTTCAGGCTTTTTCCCTGCGGATCCATGACACCCTCAGAAACTCCACAATCGGCCGCCCCATGGGAGATATTACTACCGTCTAAACAGCACACCATTCCCCTCCCTAAGAGTACATGCTTAGTAGTCATGAAAACAAAGATTTGATTAGGAGCTAAAAGCAATTCCTGGATACCAAGCATCACCTGGGAAGGAGCTGCAACTGGGCTGGGCGAGTAACTAGTGAAGAGTGTGCCACAAATCTCACTTACACAGAAGGAAAACAGAGTACGTGTCCACTATATAAGACAAAGTATGCTTTAAATGGCATCTAGGCACGTCGTAGCCTAATGCAGAGACTATGCCACATAGGCATGTCTTGAGTCAACCGAACTAGTAACTCCTTGTAACGGGCGTCCTTGCTCTAGGCTGCACCAATGCCCATACTCAGTGAAGAGACTGGGTTGAGTCAAACAGTCTGGGATTACATAGTTTCACTTACCCGCACACCTGCATCTTTCCAGCACTACGGTCTAGAAATAGGAGTACTACCATACCCAAAGACTAGATTGAAAAACCACCCAAAATATCTGGGTTTCATTTTTTCATACCCTTCATTATAATAAGTAGACAATGAACACATTGTGTAGTAGTCCCCATTGTGTTTCTGGCGAGCAGACACGCCATATTTCACCCATGTGCTAAGGGCACAGGTTGCCCTCACAACAACCAGACAGCTGGTTTTCAATATCAGTGTCACCAAAAAGACCTCAATCCAATCACCTGTGTGACCAGCATCTCTGCTCAATGTTTTAAGTGGAATGAGAAATCTGAGGGGCGTGGCAAGGGCCTCCTGCAACAAACATACATCTGGTGTCTCAGCATGGCGAGCCAAAGGGTTCTACTTCCTGTACGTTGTAACTAGTTCTGCATTTAAATCAATCACTGTCTCCCTCACTGTTAGGAAATATTTCTCTAAAGGCAACTTTCCCTCTATTTGTGGACCCCCCCACCCAAACTTTTTGCTGTTACAATATCCTGACCCAACTTGCCAGTGGAGCCCAGCCTTCAGCTGCACTCCACTAGGCTTTTGCTCATTGTTACGGGGAAACTGGCACGTTCTTCAGGCTGTCAATACTCAAACTTTTTTTCTCTTAGTCTTTTGACTTTGCGCAATGATAAAATGTTACCTAAAGTGGCAACAAGGTACATTACTGTACCGCCCAAAGGGGTCCTTGTGTTTTCTGTAACTACTAATCTACTACAGATTTTTGGGTGATTGTACAGTGTGCCTAGGATCAGACTGGAGACAGCAGAAGCTTTTCTTGGTATTGTTACAACGTTTTACCAAGCCATTCCACGCTTAGTGCGTGCGTCTCATGACTTTGGCTAGTGTCCGTCATGGCTGTGTCACAAGGTCTTTTGTCTGTTCCTTTGGCCATTGTGTCCTTTGGCCTTCCCCCTGGTCTTCCTGACCTGAGAATTCACTATTTGGGACTATAGTTGCCCGCAAAAAACTGCTCCATTCTTGAGCTCCTGCAGGTCATGTGTGTGGTGTGAGAAATGTGAGGGTGTCCTCACTTCTCTCCCCAAAATATCCTCCCCCCAGGTGGTCAGGGGAAGGTCATCACTCTTGGATCCTGACCTGGATATGCAAGGGTGATCACCTCAGAGGAGACCTGGGGAGTGGGGAGGAGGAACCCTTGGGTGAGACACAGTATCCCCCCCCCCCATTTCCCTTTCATATGGAATCAAATGCCCCCCAGGCTTTTATGGGATATTTCAATCCCTTCCACATCGTGTTAGGAAACCCTCTCCCAATTAATACCACTATGGTGCGGAGACGAGGAAGAGACCACATAGGAACATAAATACATCCTTTATTAATCAGACATACACAAACATCACTCCGGTACTGGGACAAGGAAGAGGTATGCAGAGTACCAAGACTGTTCTAAAATCAATGGGAATGGCCTGCCCCTGAAGCCAAAGGGGCAGTACAAATTTCCCGCTAAGGTCAAGCCAAGGGAGAGAAGGGGAAGGAGAAGGAGATCCGCATGTGGAGTGCTTGCAAACAGAGAAACTGGAGGAAAAGGCAGGAGGATGTGTCCGAAGCGCTGCAGAGTTGTTGCAGCAGAAGCAGATTGTGGCAGGTGTTGGAAGATCTCCAGTTACAGGGGCAGCCTTCCGACCTCTTGGAGTCAAGAGGACTCCCTCTCCAGTAGCCCCAAGTGGAGACCAGAGAAGAGGAGCCTGCCGAGCCGGGAACAGCAGCAGCCATGAAGAACCGACCGGAAGGGAGAAGTGCACATGAAGATGTTATGAATTACAATTACAAACGAGTTCATCATTTAGAAACTTGCTGTAGAAAAATATAATGCCTTGAACAACAAATGCATGTGGGTTTAGCAGTAAGAGGCTACAAATGTTTGTTGAACAGAAAGCACACGGTTCCACATAAGGCAAGGGCTAGTGTCAAAAGACAAATGTAGACATTTGCTGTAGACAATATATTGCCGTTCATGAATAACGCACAAGGGTTCAGCAAAGAACAAATGCATAGCCTGCTTTGTGGCTCTAGCAAAGGCGGCGATGAACAGGACATGATAAACTTCCTCTTTCTAACCACAGAATAGAATCTCCCTGTCTCAAACATCTAAATTGAAGGGATGCTTTTTTCGCACCACTCAGATCAGATAAGCCGAGAACAGGAAGCACGATACCAAAAATACACCTGGACTGTTGAATGTGTACACAGACAAGTGTCCCTCTTTACCGCTTCAGAAACACCTTTAATATAAATGGGGCTTAAAGTGGTCTAGGAATGAATGACATGCTTTGCTCTTGTCTCTAGTAGAAGCACATTCACTCTAAGGGAAATATCCAAGAGTCAAAGACAGTACCTGTCTCTTGATTTTTTTTACATAGGTACATCATGTATGCAATGCAAAGAAATGCACAAGAGCAGGTTCAAGTTCTAGACTAACTTTCCAGGCCGAGGAAATTAAACACATTTTTAGGCAGACCGAGTCCCACTTTAATATAAAAAAAAAACACACACACACCGCCGCAGAAGAAGAAATAGTGGGGGTTGTGAAGAACCATCCATCGCAGCAACAGGACCGATCGATAGGAAGTCGTGGTCACTTCGCGGCCTGAAAAGCGCAAGTTTGAAGTTGAGCCATATGCATTTATTCTGAGACTGAAGGCGTGCTTTGTTATGTCACACCACTCCTGATCATACCGTAGCTTAGTATTGAGCAACAAACTCCATGTTGCTCAAGCTGGTATTTTAAAATGATTGATTGTACTTATTAAATGTAAATCATGCTTTTAGCTTACGCAATAACGCTCTTAACATGTTTGGTAATATGTTACATTATAATTGCTGCTTCCATAGCAGGTGTAATGAGAAATAGAGCTGGTAGAGAACAGAACTAACATTAAATATATTGATTTGCTACCTTCAAGTGTCTGTTTCACATTTTTGAGTAATGCTTCATAATGAGGTGTCTCTATTACAGTCCTAGCGCTAGACTAAATCCCTAGGGGCATCTCTTGCCATAGACAACGACATTTGATTGCCTGCCCACTTCACACAGCCTTACTTTGGGGTCGACGGAGGGGGGCAAGGGATCACGCTCTATAGGCGCAATTCTGGCAAAGACAACGTACCCAGTGAGTTAAGTGAGGCCGAGTGACTCCGGGACGCTGTGGCACGAGCCACGCTGGGAAGGCAGGTTGGAGCGCTCGCGAGTAAGCAGAGGACCGCAGAGGCAATTGGATTGCCAGTCAACATGTAAAACACTGATGTTTTAGGACTTCAAGTAATGTGAAGGTTGATGAATGGAGCCTTATAAAATGGGATCGAAGTAAAACCATTTATTACCGAGTAAGCACACTGCTGGACTTAAAACATTAACAAAATCAACACAGGTCAGAGACCAGGGAAAATAACATCTCCAGGCAGGCAAAACCTCTCCCAAGACCCCTGACCAAACATCACAAGCCATTCCCAATCTTCTCCTTTCCCAATCTCATGCTCATACTGGCGCACAATACTAAGCAGGGATCGCACTTGGACTACATGGAGCAGGAGCTGCATATAGCTCCTGGGTGTCAGGAATTTCCTCTTCACCAGGAGTTATTCATCAGAACCTAGAGGGATATTAAAGATTCATCAACAAGTTCAGAACAGGATGTGTTTAATTGAGGACTACACTTTTTTTTTCATTAAACGAGTGTGCAATTCGGTTAAATGTAATGCATGGGCAGACTTTTTTTGCGGGTTAACATTGAGATACGCACAAGTCAGAACAGCCTCGCTCGAGCGCCTAAAATTTGTTTCACCTGTGACCTCCATCCAAAAATGCAAACTTATACCCCTCTTTCTTTTTATAGATTGCAGTATTTCGCTTTATACCTGACTTGATTCCACAGTGGCCTGCCATGTAGTTTTACTTTTCTTATCTTTAGTACGTCCTCATCAGATTGTCATTTCTGTTCTGTGCGTTCTTCTGTCTTGCTGCTTCCTCTCACGTATTCTTTGCCCGTCTTTGCTTCAGATTGTCACTTCTTTCCTGTCCGTTCCTCTCTCCCATCTCCAAATACAAAAACACTTAGAGGACAACAACGTCTTCGGCTTGAGCCAATCTGGTTTCAGACCAAGGCATGGCACTGAAACAGCCCTCCTCTATCTAAAAATCCAAATGGATGAATCCAAAGACAAAGGTAACCTCTCCATCGCAAGTCTTCATCACTCTCACTGGCTCCTATGACACAGACTATAAAATGCTAAAGAAAATCTACCATCACATTCAGGCATGGATGGCTTCCCATAGCATTTGTCTAAACAATAAGACAGAGCTACTCATCATAGGTTCCCAAGCTCGCCTAAACAAACTAGACATACAGTACAAAGCATTCAACATTGATGGGAATATCTTCAAAGTCGCCAGTGAGGTCAAAACACTTGGCGTCTACTTGGACTCTACTCTCTCCTTCAGAAGGCAAGTCAATGCCACAGCTTCAGCCACACCATATACCAATAAATTGATCAATGCCTGCAAAACCTACCCATCAACCAATAGCTGCATCACACTCGCCAGGGCTTTGATCTAATCCAAGCTGAACTATTGCAAAACTTTAATCATAGGCGCCTCCGAACAAAATTTGAATACATTACAAATCCTACAGAATAATGCTCTCAGATCAGCCTTAAGTATCCCTCGAGCCAACCACATCTCTGCCATAAAACGGGATACACATTGGCTCCCAGTGCGAGATAGTGTTTCTCTGCATATGTATGTTAGTAATCACACACAAATGTCTTTCTAAATCTGTGCCCGAATATCTAGCCGACAAAGTCTCCAGGAATCAATCCACGAGACCCACCAGACCCTTCTTCTCACATTGCCTCAACATTCCTAAGTTCAATCTAAAAACTGCAGGTCGGTCTAGCTTCCAAGTTTTAGCAGCAAAGCAGCTATCAGGGCCAAACCACATTGCTGGGCCTTTACATCCAAAGTAAAAACATGGCTCTACAACCAGCAAAATGAATTCACCTCCAACCATCTCCAATTCTTGCGTTTTTTACCCACTTATAATTCTGCCTGCTTTCCGTCTGTCTGTACTGATCAAAATCAATTGTAACTGTATTTACATTGTATTCCTCTTTGTATATTTTTCCTACACCAGCTGGTTGACCGATATGTAACCTGTGTCATCAGCTAATTGTCAATTGCTCCTTGTTTTTTTACCTGTAAAAACTATTTAAGCTTAAGCGCCCAGATACCTCAGGGTTAGGTGCACTCTACAAATAATAAACTAAACTTAGTCACTACCAACCTTTGCTTTAGATTGCCATTTCTTTCCTGTCCGTTCTGTCTTGCTGCTTCCTCTCACTTATTCGTTACCCGCCTTTGCTTCAGAATGCCATTTCTTTCCTGTCCGTTCTTCGGTCCTTCTCCTACCCCTTACTTGGTCATTACTCAACTCTGCCACTGCATCTGTTCTCTTTCTGCATCAGTCACAGTAGCCGTCTCTTTACTGGCACCTTATCTCTGCCACCTCCTTTTATGTGATGCCCTCCTCACCCACTTTCTCTCTGCTGCAGAATAAGGGGCTAATACAAATGGTGCAACAAACCTAAATTCCACATGAGATGCAAACTCTGTGTCCAGTACTTAAGAGACACTTTGCTTTAAATATCTTCCAGATGCCATTACCCAATTCACAGGAACATAAGTCTACTTGCGTGGATCCTGGTAGCTGTATTGTTCAGCTACCCAGGCTCTACTAGGCTAAACTCTAGCGCTAAATGGCTTCCAGCTCCCCTCAACTTCGAACCCCGCTAAGTTTTATGGAGGTCTTAAAAAGTAGACAAATTAGAATAATTAGGGTCCTTGGATCACGGGCTGAAACCGCTGATCTCAGCCCTCGTTCTGCGGAACCTGATGGCTGCTTGCCCCGCCCCGGCATCTTCTTCCCACACTCTCGTCCCTCATTTTATTATAAATTTTTATTTTTTAGAAACCCCAGCCCCACTCTAGAGCTTCACTTAACCGATTGTGGCAGCGGCAACGGCTGCCGCAGCTTCACTCAGTCTCCCTTTCCCCTTCATGGAGTCCCGACTTCCAGATCCATTGCAACCATCTCGTGCCAGTATTTTCATTCAAGGAACAAAACGCACGCAACGTTCCATTTCTTGAATCAAAATTTTTTTTCTTTAACACGCCAGGTTTCGGGATCAGAAAACCAGGGTGCCAATAGCTTTAACACCCTCTTTTGCATGCTGGATCGGGTGTTATCTTTATAGGCCCTTACCTCGGGCCAATAACACCGATCCGGCGGGCCAGAGAGGGTGTTAACACCATATTCTTAAACCCTCAAGCGTCACATTCGTCTTCTTCCTCAGCTTCAGGATACTACAAACATTGTTCTTCTGCATGTCATAAATGTTCTCACTGCACAGCATTCCAAGCATTTTTCACTTTGCATTCTTCTTGGTTTGCTTGTGAATTCTGGAATGTTCTTCCTTGGTCTAACTTATCGATAGACTCTGAACCCAAACACACGTTAGTTACTGGTTATTACTCATTACATTCTTTTTAATATAGATGGCCTATTTTCACGAAGAACTTGGTTTACTTGGTACTTTCCCGGTCTTTGACCAAAAGGAATTCTCATTGGCATCCACTACAAGATTGGCACAATGAGGCTGTAAGCATATTCTAAATTGTCTAATAAGTTGTGCTTTGTTACAATTCTGACACGCCAGGCACTACAATGCAACAACACTGTTTGACAAACGGTTCCTTTTGCACAAATACATCACATTCAGTTGTGTCCCATTCTCAGAACCCAGTTTCTCTTTGCTTGCTCTTGGCAACCGCCCCGATTTGGGAAGGTTATGCAGAAAGCTAACTTTTACATTAGACTGCAGTTCTGGCATCTCATGGGAGTGATTTAGGACCGATGGGAGGATGTTGGGCCTTCATACCCATTCACCTCAATTAATAAAGGACTATAAGTAACAGTGAAAGGTGAGTCTGAAAGGCTCCGTTATCCGATCAATTTACCAGAATCTCTAATCAGGAGTCTCCTTTTCCATCATGTAGTTACTCTGCAACCATGGCTAAGTGGAACTCGGTCAGGGTTAGCCAAGCAACAAGGCGCATTCTCGTCTGCAGGATTTAGGGGGCATTGTGGGGTCTCACATCTAGCAGATCTTATGGACATTTGTTTTGGTACTTAAAAGCAAGTTACTTACCTGTAACTGTTGTTCTCCAGCATGGGACTGGCATGGATTCACATGCTCATGAATATTCCCCGTCAGGCTGGGAATCCTCGGTAAAGAAAAAATCAGTTATCAGTTTTGTTTCTGCACTGTCTTTCCTAGTAATAACCAATCACTGATCTCTGGGTCATACTGCCCCCAGCCAATGACTGCCCTCTCCCTAAGCCCCGCTTCTGGCAGCCATCCTCAGATTTGGTAGCACGCCAAGTGGCAGTATGACCAAGTGAAGAGCCGCAGAGGGGTAGGTGGGAGGGTTCGCATGTGAATCCATGCCAGACCCATGCTGGAGAACAACAGTTACAGGTAAGTAACTTGTTCCTTCTCCAGCACGGGGTCTGGCATGGATTCACATGCTCATGAATAAAAGAATACATAGCAGTATACACATGCACAACCACGGGAGGTGGCAAAGGCTCAACATTAAGCATTACATCCAAAACTCAACATTAAGCACTTCTTACCTCCTCACCAGTCTCACCTTAGACAAACAGGTAGCGCAGCACTGCTTGGCCGACCCTGGAGTCCTCATCGATTCAGTAGAATCTTGTGAAGGTGTGCGTCGACCTCCACGTAGCAGCCCTGCAGATGTCCAGCAGGGGCACACCAGACAGGAACGCCGTGGTAGCAGCGATCGCTCTGGTCGAATGGGCTCTCGGACTGCCGGGCAGCGGTCGGTTTGCCAACCGGTGACAGTGCATGATGCAGCCGGAGAGCCATCTGGAAATGGAAGTCTTCGAGAGAGCCTTCCCTTGATTCACAGACCCAAAGTTCACAAACAGTTGTGACGTCTTCCAAAAACTCTTCGTGCGGTCCACGTAGAACTTCAGCGCTCTAGCTACATCCAGCGAGTGCAAAGTCCTCTCGGCCAGCGTCGAAGGCGACGGGAAGAAAACTGGTAACACCAAGGGCTCGTTGAGGTGGAAGTCCGACGGCACCTTAGGCATGAAGGAGGGGTGCGTCCTCAGCACCACCCTTGTGTCATGAAAAGTCAAGTATGGGGGCTTGCAAGATAGGGCCTAGACCTCTCCCACTCGTCGTGCAGAGGTGATGGCCACAAGGAACGCTGTCTTCCCTGACAGGAACTTCAAAGGCGCTGAATGCATAGGCTCGAATGGGGCCCCCCCATGAACCTGGTCAGCATCACATTAAGCTCCCACGCCAGGGCAGGAGCCTTCACCGTCGGGAATGATCGGAATAGTCCCTTCATAAATTCCTTCACCAGGCGATGAGACCACAAGGACGGCCGTCCCGTAGTCCTGGTATATCGGGAGATGGCAGCCAGATGTATTTTGATGGAGGCGTGAGCCAGTCCAGCTTTGGCCAGCGACAGTAGGTACGGCAGTACTTGAGGGGCCGTAATCCGCAGAGGGTTAATCTTCTGTGCACTGCACCAGACAGAGAACCTCTTCCATTTATGACCGTAACACTTGAGAGTTGAGGACGCCCTGGCCTTTGCAAGAACCTCTCTGCAATCAGCCGGTATATCGTGCCCTCCAAACTCTAGTGCTGCAGGAGCCAAGCCTGCAAGTTCAGCGACTGTGGGTCGTGATGGAGAATGGCACCTCCTTCTCTGGAGAGAAGATCCGCGTCCGCCGGCAGCTTGACTGGTGGGGACGCTGACAAGTACAGAAGGTCCGGGAACCAGATCTGCCTCGGCCACGCCGGTGCGATGAGGAACATCCTGCACCTGGACTTCTTGAGCTGGTTGATGAGGCGGAGCAGCAACGGGACGCGTATAGAAACAGGCCGTCCCAGGGGAACGAGAAAGCATCGCCCATGCTCCTCGGCTGTGGGAACCTGCTGGCGAACCTCTGGCAATTGGGAGTTTGTCGCCATTGCTAACAGGTCGATCTGGGGTTTGCCCCATCGTTGGAAGAGCCGATCCACTTGATCCTGGCGCAGTTCCCACTCGTGGCACGAGCGCAGCTTCCTGCTGAGTGAGTCAGCGATGTTGTTTTTTATTCCTGCCAAGTGGAAGGGAACCAGAAAAATCCACTGGGCGGCGGCCCAGTGCCACAGATCCTGGGCCTCCTTGGATAGGGATGGGGATCTGGTGCCCCCTTGCTCCTGTATGTAGAACATCGTGGTGGTGTCGGTGAAGATCCTCACCACCTTGTCCTTGAGGGACGGAACGAACGACGAGAGCCCAGAACACTGCTCGGAGCTCCAGAATGTGGATGTGGAGAGACCTCTCCTCCGGGAGCCAAAGGCCTCTTGCGTGGAGATCTCCGGTGTGGGCCCCCCAACCCTCCAGAGAGGCGTCCGTCGTCACCGTCTCCTGAAACGCCGGGGTTTGAAAGTCTGTGCCTGTATTGAGGTGAGCACGGGTGCCCCACCATAGGATCGCCCGCCGGAACTCCTCGTCGAGAGGGATCCTGTCCTCGAAGCAGCCCGTCGCCTGAAACCAGCGGGCGTCGAGGAACTCCTGTAGCGGACGCATCCGAAGTCTGCAAAGGGGCACAAGATAGATGCATGAGGACATCATCCCGAGAAGGGACTTGATGGACCTCACCCTGGCCACGTCTGTGACTAACAGGCGCCGCACCTTGCCCATGATGGTCTTGGTCCTCTCCTCTGAAGGGGAGGCCAATTGCCCCACTGTATCGAGCTTCGCTCCCAGAAACAGTGCTACTTGCCATGGTGGGATTTGGGGTAGTTGATGGCGAACCCCAGCTCCGTGAGCAACTGGACGGTCCTCGCCGTGTGTTCGACGGTGAGTTCCCTTGTCCTTGCCCGGATTAGCCAGTCGTCCAGGTAGGGGTAGACGTGGATCCCCTGCAGGCGTAGCCGCGCCGCCACTGGTGCCAGGCACTTGGTGAAAACCCTGGGTGCCGACTTTAATCCGAACGGTAGGGCTCTGAATTGGTAGTGGCGTCCCTAAACCACAAACCTGAGGAACTTCCTGTGCCGTTTTAGAATGGGGATTTGGAAGTAAGCATCCTCCAGTTCCAACAACGATAGGAAGTCGCCTTCCTCCAGCTGTCCCAGCACGAGGTGACCAATTTCTGCGCCTTGATGCATTTGTTTAACCGACGCAGGTCCAGGATGGGGCGCCAACCGCCTGTCTTCTTTCTGACGAGGAAGTACCTCGAGTACACTCCGGAGCCCTGGAGCCTCCTGGGGACGAGCTCAATGGCACCTTTCTTGAGCATCGCCCTTACCTCCAACAGCAGTTGAGGGACGGGATTCTCCTTCCTGGCCACGGGAGGAATGCGAGGGCACTTCTTTTGGAATTCCAGCGAGTGCCCGTTTGCCAGGGTGTCCAACACCCAACAGTCGGTGGAGATGAACTCCCACACGCTGACGAACTTAGTCAGCCGGCCTCCCACCGGGGTGCTTCGGTGGGGGCCCGACAACATGGCCGGGTCAGTCTTGCTTGGAGGCGGCCTTGCCGCCTTGGCGACGACGGCGGGATCCCCCTTGCTTGCCGCGACCTCTGTAGGCCTCCTGGGAAGAGGAGCGGGCGCCTGGCGGTAAGTGGAGGAGCCACCGCTGGATCCTTTGGAGGCACCCTGTCTGCCTCCGGAGCTCCGAAAGGGCCGTCGCTGTTGAAGCACCCCTAAGGTCCGGGCCTTCTCCGAGTCGGTCTTGATGGCCTGTAGAGACTCCTC
Source organism: Ambystoma mexicanum (assembly GCF_040938575.1). Classification (NCBI taxonomy): domain Eukaryota; kingdom Metazoa; phylum Chordata; class Amphibia; order Caudata; family Ambystomatidae; genus Ambystoma; species Ambystoma mexicanum. The sequence goes on from NC_090940.1 coordinate 37,679,546, forward strand.
CACCGCCTTACCAAAAAGGTTGTTGCTGTCGAACGGCATGTCCAACACTCTGGTCTGGACGTCCTGGCGAAAGTCTGTCGCCTTGAGCCATCCTAGTCGTCGAAATCTGGTATCGGCAACGTCCGTTGCCACCGTTATGGCGTGATCCGACGCCACCTCGCCTTCCTGCAGAATTTCTAGGGCCTCCGTCCTCTTGTCAGGTAGGAAGTCTAGCAGGGGAGCTATCTTGAACCTGAGCTCCCTGTCGTAGCGGGCCACGATCGCTAAGGCATTGGCCGCCGACGAGATGACTGTCGTCCCATGGAGTCCAACTTCTTTCCCTCGCTGTCCGGCGGGGAAGTGGAAGTTGAAGCCGCCGCACCCGCTGCCTTCTTCTTAGCCACTGCCAAGATGAGAGTCCGGCGTGGGCTGGGCCCTGAGGCACAAGGGGGCGGCATCGGGGACTCGGTACTTCTTCTCGTACCTGTCCCTCTTGGCGGGTGTCGTGGAAGGGTTCTTGAGGACAGCAAGCCCCTCATCCCAGATGTCGAGCAAAGGCACCACGAGGACCATCTTACTCTTGGCCTCTCGTCGTTGGTACAGAAACCCTTCCTTATTTTGTTCTTCAGGGCAGAGCTGGAAGAGCTCGGATGCCCTGGTTATCATGGCGTGGAAAGAGCCAATTTCGTCAGCTGGAGAAGCCCGCAGGGGGTGGGGTTGGGGGGGGGGGCGACTTCGGGATGTCTGCTGTGTCATCGCCGCCGTCATCGTCGTCCGTCCCTGTATCCGTCGCCGTATCCTGTCTAGGGTCCGGTGAGGGGGATGAGGGGTTCACAGGTCTCGCAGATACAAAGGGCGGAGCGGGGTGGACTCTCCTCCGCTTGTTCGGAGGGCTTCCCGACAGGCCTGGTTCTGGATCTTCCGTCGGGGTCTGTGGTAATCTCGTCCTTATCTCGGTGCATAAGGATTGGATTGCCAACAAAACGGCCGCCGAGCTATCCTGGGGCTCGGGTAATGGCTGAGACGGACGGGATGGCCGCTCCACTGGGCCCTCTTGGTCGCCATCGTCGCTATGTTCGATCACGTCAGCAGGGACCGCCCCCTGGGATCAAACCTTCTCGAACCTCTCGTTGAGGCCTATGGACCTCTCGTTGAGGCCCTTCTCGGTTACCACCAGCTCCTCCTCAGAGGCTGATTCCGAGTCTGTAATGGCCACCACCCCCCCCCCCCTCTTTTTCCGCCGGGGACTTCACGGGGGTCTTAACGATGGGCTGGAAAGAGGATTCCCTCCGCGGTGGCAGGGATACTCTGGGCCCAGAGGCCGTTTCCACTGGCGTAGTCTCAGCCGGCTTCGCCAGGGTCGCAGCGACCACTTCGATAGAGGCCTTTGCTGGCTGGATCAAAGCCTTCACCACCTTAAGTGCGTCCTGGGCCTTCGCCTTGGGGGGGGGGAGGGTCAGCGCCTGCTCCCCCTTCGAGATCGACCGGGTCCGCTCCAGCGGCTTACCCAGGTTCTCGGACTTCCTCTTCCCCGAACCAGAGCGCTGGCTCGTGGTCGAACGTGCCGGGGAAGTAGCGCCCTGCCTGGCAGCCGAAGAGCCCGACCTTTCGGCGCTCCCGGTGCCTGCGGACTCGCGGTGCATGGCCTTCTGTTCGGCCCCCGTTGCCGGGGCGCCCTCACAGGACTTAGAAGCCCGCTCAGACTTTTTCTTCGCCTTCTCACCTGCTGTGCCCTTCTCCAGCCAGGCGGCGAGGCGGGAACGACGATCCTGTTTGGTCCGTTCCGAAAGGTTCTTGCAGAACGCACAGTCCTTCTCCACGTGCGTCTTGTCCTCATGAAGGCAGTAGAGACATTGCAAATGCTCGGCCTCCTTGAAAACTTTCTGCAATCCGCATCCAGGGCAGCACCTGAACAGCTTGGATCCGGGTGTCGAGCTTCCCTTGTCCTGGGCCATGTCCGTTGAGGTAGGCCGCAGATCTTCCGGAATCCTCCACGGAGTGTAAACTCAACGAAAACTTCACTTTTGAGGGGCGTAGAAGAATTCCGAAGCGGGTCCTCGTTGTCAGAAGTAGAAACGGTGGAGCTTGAGGCTCGATTAAACCGAAAAAATGAGAAAATCTCCTGAAAAAGTGTGAAAACGCGAGAGCTAAAGCACGAGGACTCCCAACACTTGAGTTTGCGGTAAAAATCGGAGGATGGCTGCCAGAGGAGGGGCTTAGGGAGAAGAAGTCATTGGCTGGGGGCAGTGTGCCCCAGAGATCAGTGATTGGTTACTACTAAGAAAGACAGATTGGAAACGAAACTGATACTGATTTTTTCTTTACCGAGGATTCCCAGCCTGACGACGGGGAATATTCATGAGCATGTGAATCCATGCCAGACCCCATGCTGGAGAACTATGCCTTTTATGCCACAGCGCAGTATCATATACATCTAACTAAACACTGAAGTGATTTTACTCCCCTGAACTCCTACAAACCGAATGTATACAACATTGCATAGTGGCATAAGGGCAGCCCTCAAGAGTTCTGGTCTAAAGTCCATCGTTAATATGATAGGTGGTCTCCCCTATGCATGCGTCTCACGATAGCCTCCCCCCACAGCTCACATTATAGAATGTAACCCTCATGAAGGGTCCATACACATGGCTTTTGAGGAATGGCTTTGAAGTTCTTGTTGCCAGTACTCCCTTCCCACGGTGCTTCACCGCGTTCACCTTTTAGCACAGCCAATCCTTTCAGCGGGCTGGATAGTCCCAGACTGGACCCTCAGGTTTGCTAGGGGCGCCATCAGCACTGCCCGAGCACATCTCGGAGCCATCACATAACCATGCCTCTAATCATTTCTACTGCTTACCGCCACCGGACTAGAAACTGCAATTACTAGGTCCAATTTTCCCTCTCCCCATCCGCTGCTTACCATTAGCCATGCAGCACTACTCATACGATAATTTCCCCTCGAGATCAACCCCCCGTTTTTTCTATTCATTTCTCCCCGCACCTCACTTCACAGTTTTCTTTTTCTAAAGCACCGACTAGCGTCTGGTTACAATATGCCATCATCTCCGACAAGGTGCCAGTTTAAGACCACTGCGGTCTTGATTGGCACAGTATAAAAGCTTCACTCAACAGTGCTTTCCCTCAGGTCAGTCGCCGCGTGTCTTCAAAACCAGCTTTTCTATCTTCAAGGAGGCCAGCCTTGAAGTCAGAGAACTGCTTCTAGAGAAACTTGGCTGGGCGCAATGGCCCGGCACTGAACACTGCAAATGCAGAGAAGCATTTAGCTGTAGAACTGCTGCACAATCCTTTCTAACTGCATCTTCTCCTTGCTCAGGGAATTTGATGATTTCGAAGAACAAGTTACTTAACAACTGTAACGTTCTTTCGACTGGATGTTCCTCCCACGTATTCCTCATCTTATGATAGACTCCCATAGCAGTGGCAATCTTGGAGGTGGGAGTACTAATTACAGTTTTCATGGACAGAATGTAGAACTGCCCTGGCAAATAACCCCTCATTGGAGAGGCAGTATCCAAGCAGTAATGCTTGATGAAAGTATGCATTGTTTTCCAAGTTGCAGCTGAACAAATATTTGCTGCCGGGACTCCCCTCTTTAGAGCCGCAGAAGTATCCATTCCCCTTGTAGAATGGGCTTGAAGCCCATTTGGTGGGTCTTTTCCCGCCAATCTGTAGCATTCAATTATGGCCAAAATGATCCAGCGGGATATGGTCTGTTTTGTTACTGATAAACCCAGTTTATGACCAGCATAACCCACAAACAGTTGGTCATCTTGTCGTAATTTAGACATCCTTGAGATGTAAAAACTAAAAGCCCTCTTGGGATCTAGTCTATGCAGTCTCTCCTCTTCCTTGCCCAAATGAGGAGGATAACATGTTGGTAATATTGTTTGTGACAAATGGAAGTCTGAAACTACCTTTGGGAAAAAGGAAGGTTTAACTTTAAGGACTTCCTTATCCTTATTAAAAAAAAAAAAGACAGTGTATGGTGGTTTGCATGAGAGAGCCTTAAGTTCACTAACCCTGCGGGCTGATGATAGGGCCACAAGAAGGACCGTTTTTAATGTTAGAAGTCTCAATGGACAGGAGTGCAGAGGCTCAAAAGGTATGCAAGTCAAAAATGTTAGTACTAAATTTAAATCCCAAGTTGGGACATGAAAAGGTACTGGAGGGTATACATTAGTAAGCCCTTTTAAGAATTGAATGATTAATGGTATTTTGAAATATGAAACCTCTTCCAAGGTGCACTTGAAAATGGACAGCGGAGCAAGGTATCCTTTTATTGTTCCTATCTGGAGCACCAGATTGGCTAGATGTAATAGAAAAGAGCACTACTGGTGTGCCACATTGAAAATGGTCCACATTCTTATCTCTGCACCAGTTACTAGACCTGTTCCAGTGACATTGGTACAAAGATTTTGTTGCTGGCCTTCTGGCCGAAAGCAAGAGTTCCATTACGTCATCCGGAAGATCCCAATCCTTGTATCTCAACCGCTCAGAAACCATGCATGAAGGTGGAGTGTCTTGACCTCTGGATGGAGAACCCGACCTTCCTCTTGCGAGAGAAGATCCTCTCTTTGCAGAAGACGTATTTGAGGGCAGATGGACATGTCTAGAAGGTCCGGGTACCACGTCCTCCTGGCCCAATCCAGGGCAATTAGAATCATGGTTTTCCTGAACTTTCTCCACCTCCTGATTACTTGAGGAATCGCGGGGAATGGGAGAAACGCGTACAGCAATGGAAACTTCCACTCCACTATGAATGAGTCTCCCAGAGCTCCTCTGAGGAAATTCCCTTGAGCAGTACTGCTCACACTTCCGATTGATTACGGTGGCAAACAGATCCACTTTCGGGGTTCCCCAAAGGGTGAAGATCTCTTGAAGGATTTCATGAGCTAGCTCCCACTCGTGAGAGACTGTGCTCTGCCTGCTCAGAGCATCTGCTGCCGTGTTCTGCTCTCCGGCTAGGTGAACTGCCGATAGAGAGATTCCTTCTTGTATTGCCCAGAACCAGAGCTGCATTGCCTCTCTGCACAGTGGTGGTGACCCTACACCACCTCTCTTGTTGAGGTAATACATGGCCACTGTGTTGTCTGTCATTATCAGGACTTTCTTTCCCTGTACAGAGGGCAGAAAGGCCTTCAGCCCCAGTCTGATTGCCCTCAGCTCCAAAAGGTTGATGTGTAGTTTGGACTCCGATGGAGACCAACGACCGCTGATTGTCAGATTGTTGATGTGTGCTCCCCACCCCATGAGTGAGGTGTCCGTCACTACTGTTATCTCTGGCCATGGTTGCCAAAAAGACTCTCCCTTGAGAATGTTGTCGTTGCAAGCCCACCATAGAAGATCCTGAGCAACTGCGCTCGGGACTTGCAGAAGATCCGACATATTCCCTAAGAACTGGGACAACTGAGTTCTGAGTGCCCATTGAAGGGATCTCATTCTCAACCTGACCTCTGGTACTAGGAAAATGCAGGATGCCATGAAGCCGAGCAACCTGAGAAAATCGAAGGCCGGCAGACGTTGGGCATTCTGGAACTTTGTTACCATCTGCAGAATGTGGAGAGCCCTCACCTCGGGGGGGCGAGGCTTTTCCCGAGGAAGTATCCAAGACTGCTCCGATAAACTGGAGCTTTTGGGATGGTACAATGTGGGACTTCTTGAAATTGAGGGAGAAGCCCAATTAGTGGAGGAAGTGGCAGGTGATCGAAAGATGTTGCTGAGCTTGCTTCGGAGAACTTGCTCTGATCAAACAATCGTCCAGGTAGGGGTAGATGTGAATACCCCCCCTCCTGAGACTCGCTGCCACAACCGCCAACAGTTTGGTGAAAACCCTCGGGCAGAGGTCAACCCGAATGGCAGAACTCGAAACTGATAATGAGAGTTGCCAATCGCGAAACTTAGGTACTTTCTGTGCTTTGGATGGATGGTCACATGAAAGTAAGCATCCTGAAGGTCTAATGATACCAACCAGTCTTGAAGTTGGAGAGCCTGAAGGATCTGAGAAAGGGTCACCATCTTGAACTTGTCCTTCCTGAGGAACTTGTTCAAGTTTAAGTCCAAGATGGGTCTCAATCCTCCGTCCTTTTTTGGGATGAGAAAATATGGGGAGTACCAAACCCTGTTCCTCTCCGCTACAGGTACCTGTTCTATGGCACCTTTCTCTAGCAGGGTTAAAATTTCCTGCAACCGGAGCAGGTCTGGAATTTTTACAGAGTTGGCTCCCGGTGGATGATTCGGAGGCCTTTTTTGGAAGGGGAGACGGTAACCTTGAGCTACTGTTTCCAGTGCCCAGGCATCTGAGGTAATGCCCCACTGGTGTTTTGTGTAACAAGATCTCAGAGGGATTTGGGGGCGACTGCAGGAGTGGCTGAGGGTAAAGATGCCGCTCCTGAGGCTGATTTTGCACCTCGTCCTCGTGCAACACGAGGTACATTTCTTTTGCCTCTTTGAGTAGCCTGTCCTCTTCCTCTACCAAATCAGGAGTAGTAACGAAAAGAACGACCCCTCCAGGAAGATGAGCCGGAATAGGGTTTTTGAGGCTGGCGCATGGAGGCACTAAGCGATTTAGCTTCTGCTTTCGAGGTCTGAAGTTCTTCTAGGCTTTCATCAGCCTTACTGCCAAACAGCCTCGAGCCATCAAAGGGCATGTTGAGGAGTCTGGCTTGCATGTCTGGTGCAAACCCCGACTTCCTCAACCACGCAAATCTGCGTAGCTGTCACTAATGTCTGTTATGTTTTCTTCTTCTGATGAAAAGTCGAGTTCTCCCCCTTCCCCCCAACTCCTCACCTTCCTCTTTCTGCTTGATCTTTCCGTCCTTATGTCGTGGAGGCTTCTCTTTTTTCTTGTGAAGATAAGGACGCCCTCGATAGGATGCCACCGTGCCACTAAATAGGGGCAACGGGGGTTATCCTACCGAGAACGCCTCACAGGGGGAAAAAAGCCAGAAGGCACAAAAAACCCCTAGATGTAGTATTTCAGGTGGATGATCACAGGAGGCGAGTTCGCTGATGGGAGAGCAATCCGAAAAGCAAGCACAGAATCTGGTAAGCAGAGATACCAATAATGGAACCAAGGATTGAACCAAAGGCAGTCCGGTAAACAGGCACAGGTCTGGCAGGAGGTAGATCCAATTGAGAGAAAAAAGGAAGAAAAAGAAGGAAGAAGGGAAACGGGGAAGGGAAGAGGCAGGGGTAAGCTGAAGCAAAAAGAACAGGAACTAAGGAGAGGAGATGGCTAGGCAAGGACGAGACAATGCACAAGGCTGAGAACAAGGGTGGAACACAGCTGTGTGGAACCAGCGAAAAAGAAAGGCAGGAATATCACCAGGTACGGGAGCGGCAGCAACTCAGGAGGGAATTCGGAAATGTTGCAACGCGTATGCGACCCGGAAGTGAAGTGATTTATACTTCCGGGTCACGAACGCGTACAATGACTAGAGCGGTAAGCAGAAGACGAGAAGGGGAATGCTACGGCGGACAGAACCACCAGCGGTTCCACTTCCGCCATCCCCGCTGCGGCATGACAGTATGCCCCCTCCTAGGGGGGCCTCCACCCGGTTTACCCGGATGAGAGTGAAAAAAACCTTCGGACCAAGAGTGGGGCATGCACATGAGAGGCTGGTTCCCAAGAGTTTTCCGACCAGTGATACCCCTTCCACCGTATTAGGAATTCCAGCCTTCCCCGGCGGTACCGGGAGTCACAGATCTGGGCTACTTCAAATTCCTCCGAAGTAGCAGGCAAGGGAGTCTTCTTCTCTTTACGGGACCAGGTATCTGCATGAAATGGTTTAAGTTGTGAGGCATGAAACACCGGGTGGACCCTCTGAAGGCTTTTGGGTAGTTTTAGACGAAAGGCCACCGGGTTTATGACTTGGGTGACTTTGTATGGACCCAGAAATTTAGGGGAGAGTTTGGAAGGGTGTGCCCATCTCGGTAGATACCTGGTGGACAACATGACCTGAGATCCTACCCCCCAATCAGGTACAGTGTTCCGACGTTTGTCGGCCTGGTCCTTATATCTCATTTGAGCCTCGCTAAGGTTGTGTTTAGCCTGCAGGTGAACGTCTTTCAGCAAGGCGAGAGTGGAATCAACTGTGGGTAAAGAGGTGGAGATATTAGAGACCGGTAGTATAGACCGGGGATGGTAGCCATAGCTGCAGAAAAAAGGAGTGAAACCAAGAGTAGTCTGAAAAGAGTTATTGTAGGAGAACTCTGCCAGGGGTAGTAGAGTAACCCAGTTGTCCTGTTGAAGGTTCACATAACACCGTAGGTACTGTTCTAAAGTGGCATTTAGACGTTCCGTCTGTCCGTTGGACTGAGGGTGAAAACCGGACGTTAGAGCTCTTTCTATACCCAAACGGCTGCAGAGAATTTTCCAGAAACGAGAGGTGTATTGGCTACCTCGATCTGAGATGATCTTCTTTGGTATCCCGTGGAGACGAAAGACATGCTTGATGAATGTTTCAGCCATGGCTACAGCAGTCGGTACCCTTGTTAATGGGGAAAAGTGAGCCATTTTAGTGAAATAATCGATCACCACCATGATGCATGTGCACCCTTCAGAAGGAGGCAAGTCCACAATGAAATCTGTCGAAATTACTTCCCAAGGACCGTCGGGAACAGGATTAGGTTTCAAAAGTCCCAAAGGTCTAAGACGAGAACTCTTGCTGCGAAGACAGGTCACGCAGGATTGTACGTACCTGGTCACATCTTGTCGCATCTCTGGCCAATAAAAGTGCCTCTGTAGATAATCCAACGTGCCCTTGATACCTCGATGACCTGCCAACTTGGAGTCGTGACACCACTTTAAAGCCAATCTCCGAAATTCAGGAGTAGGTAGATATAATTTGCCTTCCACAAAGTAGAGTCCTTCCTTGACGTCGTAGACGAGGTCTTGTGGGTGTCTCTCAGATTCAAAACCCCCTTTTGAAGCTTCTTTCACTTGTCTCAAGAAAGTGGACAGAACTCCTATTCGCCTTGTCAAGGGGAACATAAGATCCGGTGTCCTGTCGGATTCGGTCACATAGTCTCCTCTGCGAGACAGAGCGTCCGCGACTAAATTCTGTTGCCCTGGGATGTAGATAATGTCGAAATCGAACTGGGCAAAGAAGTGAGCCCAGCGGGCTTGTCGTGTGTTGTAGCACTCGTACTGTCGCAGGACTTGTAGATTTCTGTGATCGGTTCTGATGGAGAAGGGGTGTTTACCTCCTTGCAGGAGGTGACGCAACTCCAAACAGGCTGACTTCAAGGCCAATAATTCACGCTCTATAACTGAGTAGTTCCTTTGGCTGTCGTTGAGTGTCTTGGAGAAATAGGAGACTGGATGTTCCACTCCTTGATGTTCCTGCAAAAGAACTGCCCCCATAGCTGATGAAGAAGCATCTGTCTCGACAATGAAAGGCCGGTCTTGATCAGGCTGCTGAAGGATGGGGGCGATACAGAAGGCTTCCTTGAGATTGTGGAAGCTATCCTCAGCTTCTCTGGACCAGAAAAATGGTTTAGAGCTTTTCTTAAGTAGAGTGGTAATAGGTCCAGTCCGGTGGGAAAAGTTGGATATAAATTTCCGGTAAAAGTTTGCCAGACCTAAGAATCGTTGTACCTCCTTGATGGATTTAGGTGAAGGCCAATCCAATATGGCAGATACTTTGCGGGGATCCATGGTGACACCCTGACTGGATAATATGAAACCCAAATATGGGATGGAGGTTGCAGAAAAGACACACTTGTCTAATTTGACTGAGAGGTGATTTTCTCTTAGCCTCTGGAAGACCTCTTTAACATGGACTACATGTTCCTCCGGAGTTTTTGAATACACCAGTATGTCATCGAGATAGACAATCGTGGTCTGACACAGCAGGTCTGAAAATAGCCGGTCCATAAAACGCTGGAACACTGATGGGGCATTGACGATTCCAAAGGGCATCACTTGATATTCGTACAACCCGTAGGGGGTCCTAAAAGCTGTCTTCCATTCATCCCCTTGGTGGATCCGGAGGAGATGGTAGGCATTCCGGAGATCCAATTTTGTGAAAATAGTGGCGCCATGAACAGCTTGAATGATCTCGGTGATAAGAGGCATGGTATACCTGTCCTTTATGGTCACCTTGTTTAGACCCCTGTAGTCAATACAGGGTCTCAGTTCTTGTGTGTCCTTTTTAGGGATGAAAAACAGGGAAGCTCCAGCCGGTGACTTTGAAGGTCTTATAAGCCCATTGGCCAGATTGTTATCCAGATATTCCCGGAGGAAGTGTCTTTCTCTGAGGGATAAAGGGAACATCCTACCGAACGGGACCAGTGCACCAGGAACAAGATCCAGACAGCAGTCTTCTGGTCGGTGGGGAGGAAGATCGCTAGGCGTCTTTTCCGTCACTACCTCTGCGTATTCTTGCAGATGATGTGGAAGACAATGTATGAGTCTGGAGTCGTAAACACTGGTAGTTAATACTGTCTCATATTTTGGTTCAGGCAGACATTCGGATCTACAAAAGGTGGACCGAAAACTGAGTACGTGCTTTGCCCAGTCGATGTGAGGGTTGTGCTTTCGTAGCCAGCTTATCCCTAGTACGATAGGGAAATGGGCTGCTCGGATGATGTCAAACGAGATCTTTTCGGTATGTTGCTGGATACGTAGGTGTAGTTCTTCTGTGGTGTGTGTAATCATGCCGGAAATCAAAGGTTCACCATCCACTCCTTCGACTTTCTGATCCTCCGGTTTGGCCAGGCGTGTTATTCCTTTTTGTTTAGCCCACAAGGCATCTATGAAGTTGCCGGCTGCACCACAGTCGAGTAAAGCCTGAGTTGGGACCACGGTCCTACCCACTGTAAGAGTGACAGACAGCACCATCAACCTAGAATCCTCTAGTATACCAGAAGATGCTACCGACAAAGTTGCGTAAGGACTAGAAATGGCCCCTCGGGAGTGCGTCCCAATGCTCACCGAGGGCGCTCGTTTCCCGAACGCCTCGGAGGGACGTCAGGACAGTTCCGTAACAAATGGTTAGAGGCTCCACAATACATACACAGGTTGCCATTCCTTCGTCTCTTCCGTTCTTCCGGGGTGAGTGGTGCACGAGCAGTACCGATCTGCATCGGTTCCTCTTTGCTTTGACGTGAAGGTGGTAGAGAAGAAGGCAACTGGGCTTCTAATGGAGAGAGACTGTAGAGTTTGTTGTTCTTTCTTTCTGACCGTCGTTCCGAGAGCCGGAAATCAATCCGAAGAGCGGCCGTGATGAGATCCGAAAAGGAGGACGGACGGTCGATACGTGCAAGTTCGTCCTTGAGATCCTCTCTCAACCCTCGACGGAAGATGGTATATTGGGCCTGTTCCTGCCAGCCAGCTTCGGCGGCCATCTGTTTGAACTTAGTGATATAGGAGAGAAGATCTGTATTTCCCTGGCAGATGTCTAAGAGGTCCTCAGAGGCCAAAAAAGTACTTTCTGTGCGTAAAAATGTTTGCTGCAGCAGGGTCTTGAAATCATTATAGTTCTGCAGCACAGGATCTGGTTGGTTAACCAAAGGGGTGGCCCACGCCAGGGCATTACCCGTCATATGGGTAATCATGAATCCTACTTTGGCATGATCCGATGTGAAGGTCTGCGGACGGAAGGAAAAGTGGAGATTACAAGCATCTAAGAACTCCTTGACTCGTTTCGGCGATCCATCAAATTTGCCGGAGACCAAAGGGAATGACGGTAGGTCTGCAGAGGGTCGCTCTCGTTCGTTCATTCTTAATTGCAATGCTCCGTTGGTTGCCTTAAGGTTCTGAACCTCCAAATTAAGGTTTTGGACGGCGGCTATAAGTTCCTGAACTTGCTGGGGGGTTGCCATCTCAGTTTCTTGTTGGCGTTGCAAACTGTCACTAATGTCTGTTATGTTTTCTTCTTCTGATGAAAAGTCGAGTTCTCCCCCTTCCCCCAACTCCTCACCTTCCTCTTTCTGCTTGATCTTTCCGTCCTTATGTCGTGGAGGCTTCTCTTTTTTCTTGTGAAGATAAGGACGCCCTCGATAGGATGCCACCGTGCCACTAAATAGGGGCAACGGGGGTTATCCTACCGAGAACGCCTCACAGGGGGAAAAAAGCCAGAAGGCACAAAAAACCCCTAGATGTAGTATTTCAGGTGGATGATCACAGGAGGTGAGTTCGCTGATGGGAGAGCAATCCGAAAAGCAAGCACAGAATCTGGTAAGCAGAGATACCAATAATGGAACCAAGGATTGAACCAAAAGGCAGTCCGGTAAACAGGCACAGGTCTGGCAGGAGGTAGATCCAAAATAGGCACAAGGGATAATACACAGGCAGTCCGATAGGCAGGCACAGGTCTGGCAGGAGGTAGATCCAAAATAGGCACAAGGGATAATACTCAGGCTGTCCGATAGACAGGCACAGGTCTGGCAGGAGGTAGATCCAATTGAGAGAAAAAAGGAAGAAAAAGAAGGAAGAAGGGAAACAGGGAAGGGAAGAGGCAGGGGTAAGCTGAAGCAAAAAGAACAGGAACTAAGGAGAGGAGATGGCTAGGCAAGGACGAGACAATGCACAAGGCTGAAAAGAAGGGTGGAACACAGCTGTGTGGAACCAGCGAAAAAGAAAGGCAGAAAGGCAGGAATATCACCAGGTACGGGAGCGGCAGCAACTCAGGAGGGAATTCGGAAACGTTGCAACGCGTATGCGACCCGGAAGTGAAGTGATTTATACTTCCGGGTCACGAACACGTACAATGACTAGAGCGGTAAGCAGAAGACGAGAAGGGGAATGCTAAGGCGGACAGAACCGCCAGCGGTTCCACTTCCGCCATCCCCGCCGCGGCATAACAGTAGCACAATGCTTGCAGTCATGGATCTGCTGATACTATCAGCAGTATCCAGTCCAGACTGGAGACAGTCCCTCCTTCCCGTCTTTGACTATATTCAGGAAGCCTTCCCTTTCCTCGCCTTCCAGAATATGATTAGCCGCCACCGAAATACAGTCCCACAGGGTATGGGTAAACCTGGCCAGGGTACAGGTGACATTTGTCGATTTAAGGGCCATGCTGGCTGAAGTGAAAACTTTACGGGCCCAAGCATTAACTTTATCCTCTCTATCCAGAGGGATAGTGGGATATGCAGTTTGTTTTGATGTGGATGCTGCCTGAATAACTAGACTCTCTGGAGTCGGATGTCTGTTTAAATAGTCAGGATCCTTACCAGCTGGTCTGTATTTCTTGGGGAAATTACTATTTGCAGCAGCAATGCTCTCAGGATTTTCCCTGTTTTTTTCCACCGTCCTCTGAAGAGCCCTGTGGAAAGGGAGAACTGGATCCTTTTGAGGACCTCTGACAATTATATCGGTCATGTCGTCCTGTTCGAAAACGGGTGAAGTGTAACCCCCAACCCATATACCCAATCACTCTGGTCAAAAGACTGCTGTACCCGGAGTCTGCATGTTCTACAGGATCAGGTCTGGCGAACTCTAATTCTGGGGAGGTGTTGATTCCACTGTCAGAATGTAGAGTGTCACTCAGGTCTCTCATTTTAGACTCTTGATCAATGAGATCCTCAGGAACTTGTTTTGTGCCATAGGAAACTCCGAAAGGAGTGACTTCATCTTCCTCCGAGCCAGATTCCTCATAAATTGAGGATATGGACTTAAAAGTCTGACCTGAGCAATGGAGTAAATCTTCCTCTACAATATGTGTTGAAGGAATGGAAAAATCCTTCGAAGTTGTCGAAGGAATCTTCGATGACTTCGAAGAGGACTTCAATACAGGCGTCGAGGATGCTTTTGGCTTTGATGCCGAAACGATCGACGCCGATGAAGTTGAAGCCTTTGACGACTTATGCTTTTTATGTGGCACCAGAGAGATACTCGACTCTCGAAGAGTCTTCGACGACTTGTCATCGACTCGAGTTTTTCGAGTATCCTCGACACTACTGGCTTTTACCATAGTAGTTTTAGACTTCCCTTTGTCGTCCAATGGAGCAACTTTAGGGGTATGGCTCTTCCAAGGTTCATTCGAGGGGGTCGAGGCCGCATTCTCGAATACCTCCATCATCTTTTGACAAAATTCCTCCCATTTTCTGGGGGAATCCGATTTTGTCGGACAACGAATTTCTTCGGTCGACTCAGAAGATGAGGGGGGGGGGGGGGGGGGGAATCTATGTCTCCTCTTCATTTTTTTGGACAAGGAAGAAGAGTGTCTCAACCTACTCCTAGATCGAGATCTCTTGGAATGCCTATGGCGATCCGATTCCTTCGAATCAGTGGCTTTATGTTTTTTGGACATAGCCTTCTTAGAGGCTTCCCTCCCCACCGACAGTTTACCTCTCCTCTCACGAAGGGCCTTCTCGGTCATGGATTGGCAGGAACCACAGTCGTCGGTTCGGTGACCTGAACCGAGACACCAGAGACAAACTCGGTGGGGATCCGTGATCGACATTTTCGATCCACGATCTATGCACTTCTTGAACCCAGTCTTGGGTGTCGAAGGAGTCACAGAAAATCTCAAGCGCGCCATTCTCGATAGCGAAGCGAAAAACGGAACTGAAGCAACGGGCGTGGCTTGAGCTATTTATACCATCGGTGACGTCGACGGAGTCCGTCGAGGGACAATCGATGCCACGACCTCGAGCACAGCGCCCTCTCCCGAGAATTTTTTTCTTCCGAAGCAGCGAAGCTGGAGATAACGACTTATCATAAAATGAGGAATACGTGGAAGGACACAATCCATTCGAAGGATGAAGCCACTAGAAGGACACTCCATTCCAGTGCATGGCCACAACAGAGAAGATTGGGCCAGAGGTTGCCAAGCCAGAAACATTCCATGTTTATGCTAACTGAAAGGTAGGAATGAAGCAGCTGCCAGGCTTTGTGCCTCGCAGGTATCCTGAATTAAGCCAAAAACAAGGGTCTTCAAAGAGTGGACCCACGGGTATGGGAGCCCCGCCCCCCCCCCCACCCCATTTCCTTTAGCGTCCAGTCACTCTTTCATGGACTGTCCTATCAGAGGACTAAGTCTGTCCAAGCACAATGCTTCCATTACTGGTTTGCACAGGACGAGGACGGTTGGGTCGGAGTGTCCCCCGACATACCCGATAAAGTGGGGCATTAACTGAGGGAACCAGATCTGGCTACAACGGTGGTGAGCAGGATTATTGGGAACCACTAACACAGGAAAGGTGGACAACCCTAATAAAGAAAGTTCAGAGAAACAGCACCAGAAGCTGCTTGAGAGGATGAAGGGTGCAAAGGGGCTGCAGAAATGCTGGGCATCAGAAGCGTGCCTGGTAGGAAGCAGCATTCAAAGGGCACTGTCAAAAAGAGGGTAGAATGAAGAGTGTCGCTTGAGGGAGGCAAAAGCATGCCTCTGAACAAGTACCAACATTCACAGTGTCCCAGAATGTGCAAAGATTGTGGCAAACAAAGCGTAAATAATGACTGCGCAGGTTCCCTCCAACTCTGCAACAAAGACAGCAGGGAAGGGAGTGGCACCTTACACAGATTTGGCGCCCTGGGTACTTACACGCAATTGGCACAACATTTTGATTTATACTACAAGGGGATAGATTGGAAAACAGCACTTCTGCAAAAAGCGAGCCCAAGGCATGCGCCCGGGAGGAGACGGAAGGCCCCCGGAAATTACCATCCCTGTGTTGGCCATTCCAGAGGAAGACACGAGTCACAGATGCAACCTTTAAATAATGCGTCTCCCGACAGGGAAACATCCCCCATGATCCGTTTGCTAGTTTAGCTCTAGCTTAAGACACTCTCGCTAGGACTCAGTAGAAAGTTTAACCCTCTATAGGTGGATTACCAAGGTTAGGTAGGTACAGCGTCTTCGAGTCCCTCTCAGCCAGACCGAATATTTGACAGGAGAAACAACCCTTTAAAGTTTGGTAACGCCTGTTATAAATCTAGGTGATTTATATGGAACTCGTAAATTGACGTCAAGTGTTTATCAATCACATTTAATTGCTTTAAGTCATAGTTTTTATCATTGGTTTACTTGAATTCAATTACATAGTTATACTGACCATGTCAACATCTGCACTTTTTAATAACCTGTTTTTAATGCAAGCGTTTTTAACATCTTAATAATTTAAACTATTTTTGTAATTATTTCAATGGTCATGCTCGATTTGGCATACTTTTATATAGATATTTTATTTAATTTTATTATGATCCAACAATTCTAAGAATTTCTCGGAAATAGTCAATTATTGTAAGACGAACGCTATCAGATAAACCCTAAAATTGAAAATACATGTATATAGCAGACAAGTAGATCTATGCCAATGCTTATGAACTCTAAACGCATGTATGTAAATGTAAACATATGAGAAAAATTGCAAATCTTAAATTTGTATAATGAGATGTAATAATCATGTAAATCATCAACTAAACCAACTTTCTAATAAAAATAAATAACCTAGTGACGGCATTGACCTAACCAAGGACAGATAAGGAGGCCAGGTCTACATACTGTGATGAATCGGGAGTATTCGTCCCCCCCAAGGTAGGAACCCCCCTGCCGCCATTTGAGACGAAGGAGGCGAGACTGTTCGGCAAAACCATCCCTAGGGTGTCACTGGGAGTGACTCCCCCTTAGGGGAACAATGACCCCTATTCCCATGTAGGACAATTTATCCACATATACGGGACTGCCTCTTGTCCAAAACACTGTCCTCCTATTTGGCTGTAGGCAATGTTGAATCAAGCTCAGCATGTACACCAAAAGTGAGTATCCCTTTAAGAAAAGGTTTGTATATAAATGGGACGAGGAATCCGGAGAAGGAGGAGACAGAAAGGTACCCAGCGGAAGCCGCTGTGCGTTATAATGCCGCAGAGAGGCAGAGAATAGTGTGGCCACGGAACCTGCAGCACGAGAAGCAAATGACGCCAATCTGAGACACTCAAGGGAGAGTCATTAACAACAGACTGTGATGGCCATAAAAGCAACAGCCGAATAGAGAACCAGCATAGCGAGATAACCAACAAACTAGTAACAAAAACTTATACAATTAGAATAACTAAAGCATTAAGAAAGTAGAGACAAAGGTCGTGGGGGAGCTAGCAGGAAACCCAACGCAAAGAGAGAGAAGTGCTGAAAGAGTGGGAAACGTGTTGCGAGTTAAGAAAACAGAGCGATAAACAAGGACGAAAAGAGTTCATTAAGGAGACCCCAGAGCTGGTGAACTCGTAAAGTTGATAAAGCAAGTGCACAACATAAAACAAAAGGAAGAGGTTTGAAAGAGTATCTTAAGGAAAACAAAGATACGGTCACATGGTCTGGTAGGCAAGATCAGTGAACAGTTGGGAAGAACCCCATGAGCTAGTAAACAAAACCCTAAACCTTATCAGAAGAGGTCACCATAAGGAACGGTTTCCAAACAGGGACATTTGTACATTGAAGAGTTGGACTGAGCAAAAAAACCAATGAAGGAACGCCTCAAGATAAAAAGCAAAGTGGAGCCCACCAGAAATGACATTCGTTGGGCCCAGTTTAGTTATTTATTAATGGTAGGGTCAGGTAGATTGAGGTTTGGACTGAGGACATTTTGGTTTTTGACTTCCTGACAAGGAACAAGCGCCTTTAGTTTAATTTAGTTAGGCAGGGAATTCTCTCTATTGCGGTAGGGCAAGGTAGGCCTTTACTTTCTTATTAAAACAAAAACTAACAATGTCCACGTTGTGTCAGACTTTCCTCCAACCCACCACAATACACAGACTAAGGAAGACGGAACATCCGCTTTAGAGACAGGATTTAGGCCTTGGTTAGATTACAGGTTATACCGGAAGTTAAGACACCGCAGAAACTCGTCTGCATGCCAACACATGTCACCTATAAAACATGAACGACATCACTGGCTTAGCCCAAAAAACACTCCGTCGCTGACTGAGTGCTGGGAGACACGAGAGAAGCTGCGCAGTTTCAAATTCCAAGCAATTATACTCTAACTCGATCAGAGAAGAGCAAGAGAACGTTGAACAGGATATCCCATGAGCATTCACCTTTGCTAAGTGAGAGCCTTGAGTTACTAATGCAAGATTACAAAGGCGGAAAACCTTTGGGAACGTTTGGTTCGAATCGTACTAGAAAACGCACAAAGTGCCTCTCATTGTTAAGGTTTCATTCTCGGGGATCATCTGCTGTGCTTTTTTAGTACCAGGTCACACCACCCTCCTCCTGGGGGACACTTCATAACTCCTTCCAGCAACTGACCCTTCAATGATAAGCAATTAACACACTGCATTAAATCAAGTTTTAAAACTGTGAAACGCGGGATAGGACACAGCCTATCCGGCAAGGCTTGAATGGAAGCCCGGCAAATGGCTACTTGCAGTTGAAAAACAGGTGGGTTAAAGGTCCAGAGCATGGTCGTTCATAGGCCACGTGGAAGGACTGGGAAGGCACTGCAGTACTGCTTCTTACACCTAGAGAGAGCCGCCCCACTACACAAAGCTGGAGCTGCTGGGGTGTCAGCACTGGTAGATGCACCTCTGTATGGAGCCTGAGCAAGTGGGTCAGGTTCAGGGAACAGCACATTTCCATTCATTCGAGGACAGAGCCTTTGAGGCAGGAGTGAAAAGGAGCCCCGCAGACTCTATGGCCCTGAGGTGCCCAACGTGAGCTTTGCACTGTCAGCAGGGAAGTGGGTTGCACGTGTAGGCAAACCATGCTAGTGGGGTGGGCAGGAGGGAATCCAACGGGTGTGGAATGAAGAGTAGTATAAGGGGCTGGGGCAAGTGACAATAGCACTTGGACTATTTGTGCCATTAATGTAGGATATGCGTCACTATTGTTAAGCAAGTGTACTGTCCAGGCCTGGATATGAAGGGGACACCCCATTCAGCTTACCGCTCAAAGTCATCCTGTAAGGGGAACCCAGTAGAAATCGTGTGCCTCGATCTGCTCCCGGCATTGTCCAGAAGTTCCAAATAACTCCAAGGGGTCAGGATTTTCCTCTGACCAGGATTTACTCATCGCGTCCCAGGAGCTATTAAAATGGAGTCTGTGATGAGTTCTTAGGATGGTGCACATTTATTGAATGGCTTAAAATAAATGGAGTAGTACAAGAATATTAAAGTAAGTTCAGAGATGTGAAAAATGTTACTTTTGCATAGCGATTTAATATTGAGATGAGACCATATCACAGAATACGACTCTAGAGTTCATTAAAAAAAAATGATGGGACTATTTTTTCCAAACTGCTGCAGGCACCCAAAAATACCATGAACCCCTTTCTTTTGCTAGGTGGCTCTGATTTTCCTATAGTTGCCGACTATTCCTGGTCTTTTTTCATGTTTCTTTACATTGATTTCTCTTGGATTTCCCCTGAACATTGTTTTCCTGTCAGTTCTTGGGTCTTGCCGCTACCTCTTCCAGTATTTACTCATCTGTGCCAATGCATCCATAACTGTCACTACAGCAATCTGCTGCTGTCTTTTCACTGCCACAGCATTTTAATATTGGACGCCAGGTCTCTTTCTGGGGTGCCACCTTGCTTGCTCAGTCTCTCGGTTGCTGCTACAGAATGAGGAGGTGATGCACACTGTGTGCCACACACAACTTCCACACAAGGTGCAAACTAGAACGGTTAGTCCATTATTTTGCTTGACATGTCTTCGAGGCTTGCCTTGAAGCTAATTATACACATTTTGAAACACATGTAATTGCACATATGTCTGTTTGCATGGCACTAGTTGGCTATCTGCTGGTATTTGTTGATGGCAAGTTTACCAGGCTCGCTTAGGCAATATCCAGGAGGCAAATCATTCCCAGCAATGTTGGGCCGTGTTTCCTGCTGTTCAACATTACTGGTCACCAGATTCGGACCATGGAGCTCACGTTTAGCCCATGTGTGCAAAGCATGACTTGCTAATAGGCCATTCGGCCAGTAAAGGCAGTGGTCCAGAACAGGGAGATGCACTGCAATTGAGCAGAGACAGTTGGGCTGTCACCACACATTGATCAGTTTTGAAGCCAAAACCGTGCGTTGCTGGTGGACAGTGCAATACCGAGGCATTTTAATTTTTAATTTTTATAAAACTATTTCTTCAGACAGAAGCTTAATAATTACAAATTGTCCAACCTATATTAATTGTCAATACTGCACATATGCTAGAAGGTCTGTAGACTGAGACCCCACTCCATGTGGGGTGGGAGACCTACCAGGATGGAAGCAAGCTCGGCTGCTATCACTGAGGGGAAAGTTGGTAGGGCCCAACTTCCTGTCCCCCTCCCGAAGTGAACGCATGTGTTTGGACAATAACACAGTGGACCACGCCACAACTGTTTAAGAAAATGCTAGCCAGTATCTTAGGTGGGCAAACCAACTGCAGTATAACAGTCCTCCAGAGCCTCCATGCAAACGTATCCAGTCATATTGCTACGCCAACAGAAGATAGCTGCTATGCGGAGCAGCAGAGAGCCTACACAGCCTGCACGCTGCCCCGAGTCAACAGCACAACACTCCAACAACCGAAACGGAGTCCCTCAACAAGGACTCACGCAACTGAGTGGCTTCCTTTAAATAAAAAAAAAAATTTAAAAAAGGAAGACATTTCAATACCTACCATGGACCCATGGACTTAGCCACCACAGTGCAGCCGCCTGACCGAACCAGAACCCTTTCCAACATGGGCTACCATCATCCCAGCACAGCAAACCCACACTGCAAAAAGGGGGAGGCCTGGGGAAAGAAGACCAATTTGAGTAGTAGGGAGGAGGACAAGGTGGGGACAGGAAACAAAGATGTGGCTTGTTCGGGTGAGGTCAAAAGTGGTGGCAGACCAAGGGGCCAGAAGCATGGGGGACTGGAGTATGTAGGCATTTTGCAGAGGTGGTGATGTCAGGACCTCACCTTTGCCGTCACAGCAGCGCCCTGTTCCTTTCTTTGGTGCTCAGTAGGTGCGCAGGTTGCTGCGGCCGCGCCTCAATGTTTCACCACTCTGGGTCCGACACCACAGGGGGGGGGGGGTTACCATGGCGATTTAGGGAAACCATAATAGTCGGCAGTCGCGCCAGGCCAGTGAAGAAACTGGGCCATCACATGACGCTGGCAGGTCACATGAGTCTGACACCGCCAATCAGGAAACTGCCTGCAGCTCACTGCATTTGAAGAGCAAACAACCATACAGCAGTGCTTCTCAGCGTTTCTGCTAGTTGTGTGCTTTTTTGGCTTTTTGGACCTTGGCCTTTCCCTTTGGAATGCCTTTGGATGCTCCTTGTGTTTGGTAAACTGTTTTTTCTTTTCTGTATTATTGCAACTCTGTACTTGGCTTGCGTTTCCTGGGTCCATCACTTGGAACTGTGTGGCTTTTTTTCTCCTTTGGATTCCTGGAATACCAAGTGTGACTTTACCAACCCATGGTGAAACCAGCAACACCACCTTAACTGCACTGCACCCCCATTAGATGCGCCCTCGTGCCGTCCAGACAGGCTCCTCTTTCTTGGTTTGCTCTGGTCCTGAAATGACGTATTGCTAGACGACCTTCTCCTGAACTAGATATGCAGCGTTTCAGAGTGGCTTTGCAATAGTCACACCCATAAGGTGTCCTGAATGTAGAATTGATCCTAAATTCAGTTTTCTTTTCAGCTGCCAAAAGCCCAGCACTGGCTTCCTGTTCCACCTGTGGTCCCAATGACTGGCTAGGGGTCTATTGTTATCTCTCTCTGGCTGGTACTTGGGGACACAGGTAGAAGTTCACCAGGGATTCTGAATCACAACAG
The DNA here is from genome assembly GCF_040938575.1 of Ambystoma mexicanum. Lineage (NCBI taxonomy): Eukaryota > Metazoa > Chordata > Amphibia > Caudata > Ambystomatidae > Ambystoma > Ambystoma mexicanum. The sequence continues at coordinate 37,701,250 of NC_090940.1, forward strand.
ATGAGCTATTGGTTGGTGAGAGGAAGTGGTACTGTGGTGAGAGTGCTCATGTCAGGTGGGTAAGTGAAAGAAGCGCTGGAGAGCAGTAGTGGAGGGGCAGCAAGATGTAGGCGTGGAGGGGAGAGAAGCGAGGAGAGTGATGGAAGAAGGAACATCAGAGGGTGGAACTAGAGTGTAGGACGAGAGAGGGACCAGGAGATAAGTAGGGTATAGCAGGCGTGAGCAATAGGGAGAGGATCAGGGCATGAAAGGAAGGAGACTGGGTTGCGCTCGAGTGTCTGAAAGGCACAACCCTACATCTGATGAGAACTAACTCAAAAACAGTATAGGGCCCACCTCAGAAGTCCCACAGGTTAGACAGAGAAGGGGATTGTCGTTAAGCCTTCACAAACAATCAAGCCGAAAAAAAGACACTGGGGATAAACTAGCAATAGCTAGTAACCTGGGGAGCATGGACGCCGGCTTTCCCCTAGGCCCGTAAGAGGGACAGCCCTTAAGCACTTCTGAAAAACTTAATAAAAACTCCTGCACTGGCTTTGGGAGATGGTGCTTTATTCAGGCCATCTGTGACACAACCTATATATTGTGCGTTAATCCTTGGTTGATCTGATCAAAAGATGAGCTGCAAAGCCACGAATGAAAAACTGGTCAATAAAGCTGCCAGGCCCCCCTAGCAGTCAAATGCCTCTGGATTTTCCAAAGACAACATGCACCTGTTCCTGCTTTTAAAGCAAGCCATGTTCTGATAAAGCGATACAGTGCGTGCACACACAATTCAGGTATAACACCACCCTAAAATGGACTCTGCAGACTCTGCATGAAGCATAAAGAGCTTCCGATTGGCCCATTGAATCTCTGGCTTGTTCGCCAATTTGTAAATTAAATGGCGCTGCTAGGGGAGGATTCAGGTAATGCAGTGGTGTCTTAAAGAACTGGATGCCCCGGGAGGCATAGGCGACAGATGTCCTAGCAGCCTGATGGGAGCTCCCCTTTAACAGGGATGGCCAGAGCCTCTGCCACGCGTGGGACTTTCTGGGCCACAGCGAGGTGCTACTTGAATCCCTCGGTACAGCAAGCAAAGCACATCCTCAGGAAACACGGCAGGGATTGCTTGCTGGAGCCAGTGGCCGGTGGTATATGTTCAGAGAATGCAGTCTGGCACTTGGGGGGTTGTACTGTTCCCTTTAGATGGGCTAAACAAACATGCGTATTTCTTTTCCCCGCCCTTGTAACGGCACAGACCCAAGACTATGAAAGTGCACCCGGTTCAGAGAAACGCAGTATTTACGATTACACCAGCCACACTTTCGACCAGTAGAACAGAGATGCCAACTTAGGCAATACGATGTTGAAGTCAATTGAGAAAGCTTCTGCAGTGGCCTGTGTCAACTGTAGGTGACAGATTAATGTTCCTCATGCAGGGATCCTGGCATCACCTACAGGCTGGATTCAAAGTAGCTTTGACTCAAGCTATCAACCTGGATTATGTGTTCTTTAGCGGATCACAGTCTCCCAATTTCTCTACTGGGCCAAATAGCATAACCGAAAAAATCCCTCAAGCCCACTGGCACGTTCTTTGACAAACTTAATTACCTAGCGGGCTATGCCTGGCACCAGCACCACTGCCACAGTCCTGGAGACTCCCTTGCATGCTCTAGCCTCACTGGCGGACAGTCATACAGGTGGTGCTACAGCCTAGGTGGACTTGTACCTTATCTAGCGGGCTATGCCTGGCAGCAGCAGCACCACCACCACAGTCCTGGAGACTCCCCTGCATGCTCTAGCCTCACTGGCGGACAGTCATATAGGTCGTGCTACAGCCTAGATGGACTTGTACCTTATCTAGCGGGCTATGCCTGGAAGCAGCACCACCTCCACCACCACTGCCACAGTCCTGGGGACTCCCTTGCATGCTCTAGCCTCACTGGTGGACAGTCGTACAGGTCGTTCTACAGCCTAGGTGGACTTGTACCTTATCTAGCGGGCTATGCCTGGAAGCAGCACCACCTCCACCACCACTGCCACAGTCCTGGGGACTCCCTTGCATGCTCTAGCCTCACTGGTGGACAGTCGTACAGGTCGTTCTACAGCCTAGGTGGACTTGTACCTTATCTAGCGGGCAACGCCTGGCAGCAGCACCACCACCACTGCCACAGTCCTGGAGACTCACTTGCATGCTCTAGCCTCACTGGTGGACAGTCGTACAGGTCGTTCTACAGCCTAGGTGGACTTGTACCTTATCTAGCGGGCTATGCCTGGAAGCAGCACCACCTCCACCACCACTGCCACAGTCCTGGGGACTCCCTTGCATGCTCTAGCCTCACTGGTGGACAGTCGTACAGGTCGTTCTACAGCCTAGGTGGACTTGTACCTTATCTAGCGGGCAACGCCTGGCAGCAGCACCACCACCACTGCCACTGCCACAGTCCTGGAGACTCACTTGCATGCTCTAGCCTCACTGGTGGACAGTCGTACAGGTCGTTCTACAGCCTAGGTGGACTTGTACCTTATCTAGCGGGCTATGCCTGGCAGCAGCAGCAGCACCACCACCACCACCACAGTCCTGGAGACTCACTTGCATGCTCTAGCGTCACTGGCTGACAGTCATACAGGTCATGCTACAGCCTAGGTGGACTTGTCCCGTAACTAGCGGGATATGCCCAGCAGCAGCACCACCGTCATGGTCCTGGAGACTCACTTACGTGCCAACTTCCACCTTACAAATAAATACAGACCTATGTGACAGTCAGAGGTGAGAGAACTCGAACTGAGGGGAGCAACTCTGGACAATGTGCTCAGAGGTCGACCATGGAGAAGTAGATGAGGGACCTCCCAGAGCCTCTCACATGCCCACCTCTTTACCCAGTCTACCTGTTCTCACCCAGAAATGATCAGCATAAGATAATCAGACGCTGACCAATACAAGCAGCAAGCACTGTCCTAGACCCTAGACCATAAACTCACGAGTACTGGCGGGAAAGGTTTCAAACAAGCACAGTCTGCGGCGTCAGACCCAGGACACAACTGCAATCTGAACCGTTCATCTTCACAGTACGGCCCAGGGAGGAACTCCCTTTTAGACCTGGGATCAATAAGCAGCAATGAGAGATGAATGAGGCTGCCCAATTCTAAGATAGTGGCTGATCCATTTATTGCCTCAGCCCCCAGAGCCGCACCCATGGGAGACGATGCTCAAACTTATCAAGTGCTTTCCCCACTAATCCCTTAGTACCCACGCCAAACTCATGTGGCAAAATATGATATATATATATATATATATGATATATGATATTGTATTTGTATCACACTCGTACACAAATATAAAAGGGGCGGGGACAGAACCAATAACCAATGAAGCCAATAGAGGGGAGTAGTTTGAAGCGAGTTAGGAAGAAGGGTAAAAGCGGGAGTAATAGGTCGGAGCTGGTCGAGGGAAAACATCAAGCAGTAGTGGTTGTTGAAATCTAAAGAGTAAGGCGGGAGAAAAGGACAGAGCCCGGGGAAGGCAGTGTAGCCTCTGCGTGGGAAAGGGTGAACACTTGCTGACAACTCGCTTGGGATTCTAACGCAGATACTGAAAGCTCGAAGCAAGAGTTAAAAGTAAACCCCATAGTACCCTGCCAGATCAAGGATTTGCCATCATTAAGAAGAACCTGTTAACCTTAAACTGCCCTTGTCCGGGGGTGGGGCATGTTTCAAGAGTGAGTGCAGCCTGAAAACCCATTCAGGGCAGAATGGGAAGGAGATAACGTTTGTCGAGATGCTGAGCTACAAAGCTCAGCAGGGCTACTTTTCGCCAAAGCCACAACAAAAGGATCCTGGACTCTGGGCATCTCCAGGAATTCAGAGTGGCTGAAAAATACAGAGGGTGACTGATTTAACCCTAAACTCCAGCTGTTGTAGACTAGGGAACTAGGATTTCTGAGCAACGGTCTTGGTCTATGGCTTGACTATTCCTTTCACTTGCTTGAGACTCCCTTTAAGCACTGTTATTTTCAAAAGCAATCCTGTCCTGGGAAATGCCTTCTTCTGGCCTTCACTACTACCAAACTATAACCCCCATTGCACCTGGTCTATGAATCCTTCAGTCCGAGGTACAGGAACATGCAACTGTAGACATGGAAAGTGGGCTGCACAGGCCGTTTAGCAGCAGGATGCTCATACCATTGCAGGCGCGTTTATGCAGAAGATGGCCTGGTAGCTTGGCACCACCATGTTGGTGGCCTGAAGGCTCAGCATGCCTAATGCACCAGTGGCTGCGCCACATTATTTCATGAGCAACCACTTACAGGAACCTAGAATGCCTCTCTGGGCTGATCTGTGCCGGAAAGCAATCCATCCTGTGCACAGCAGTGAGCAGGGCTCCTTCTGACCCCCAATTAGCCACCGCCTTATGAAAGCTACCACTGTTCCCAACATCCACAGCTTGCACTATACAGGAATTCTCACGAAGCTTTGCTCTCAGGCCAATGACGTAGAACCCTCGTGCAAGTGGATTTCAATAGAGGGGAAACTATTTATTATAAATGATCTATTTGCAGCCAACCCTCAGGGCTCCTAACGCGACAGGAAGGTGGCCATACATCTCCTGACTTGTGGGCAGATGGACTGCTTTATGGCAGACAGAAAGCTGCAAAACACATGCGGAGCGAGTGGTTTTTAGAAGCATCTACCTGTTGTGCTGGCTGCTAGTGCAACATACAGGGTTGCTTCAGACGTGTGCCAGGAAGGACTGCGGTCACGAGTCCTGACTAGACAGACATGGGCCAATTCATGATGGTAGTAAGAACATCCCGCTTCTCTAGCTGCGACTCTAAATGTGGCTACTGTCTGATTCTATGGATGGCAGAGGGCTCTTCGTTTCATATTTTGGACCAGGCGTGTGTTAAGATGTGGCTTCCCCAAGTTGCACTTCTTTCATGGCCGAGACAGGCAGATAGGATTCCAATTCGCGACAGCTCTGACTCAATGACCACACAAACACCAGACCGCTAGCCCAAGAGAACTTTATTCACATTTTTAAACAGGAGCGGAAAGTAGTGGTTAAAATGAAACAAGGTCAGTCATTAGCAGAGTGAGCATGGTGACACTGATTCACAGCACATGTGCATCATCGCAGCCAGTGCAGTGCAAAGTGCAGTGGAAGTGCAGTGCACTGCTAAAGGATAAAGTGTTCCAGAGCGGGTGCAGAGCGTTCACTGCATGAAATGTTCATCTTTGAGGCAACAGTGAGCACGATCCCTGTTCAAGATGAACCCCGTCAGCGCTAAAGAGCCTCTTCCTCTGTAGAATGGCAAGGCCATAACTCGCGTGCTTAGCCTATTTCACAATGACACCATCCAACAGTGTAGAGGGAGTTCCTTTTGAGCTTCTGCTAAAAGGGTTCGGGTTCTAAGTAGCTTGCACAGGCTGGGTCTGCTCGGTGTGATTAGCACCAAGCCTGGAAACTTGTGGGGACACAAGAAGGTTCCAAGCGTCCCATCACCTCCACTCAACGCATCTCCTTTTCTCTAGGGTCTGCTTCCAGGCATGTAATAGAATTAGCCATTATCTTTCCTGGCATAAAACACTAGCTTATATATACAGAATCCAAAAGATCACTCCTCCAAGGGAATACTACACGCATCCAGAAGAGGCGGGCCAAGACAGGCCGGGGGTGAGCTCGTTTGGCCTGTGCTACCCCCGCACCTCCCCCGCCCTAACACTGCAATTAGAGTTCACCCCTAGTACTTGTTTGCTCATCACTCCTCTAGACGGTTCTGGGGGAGCAAATCTACAGAAAGATAAAGATCACTTACAGAATGTGGACTGCAACTAGAGTTACTGCTGGAGCAAGGAGGGTAGAGAGAGCAACCAGGGCACCCAGTTTAATCCCCTAGACAACTACAACCAGAAGTAGCAATGGACCAAGGAGGGAGCAGACAGCAAACACGAGCACCCAGTTTAATCCCCTAGACAACTGCAAACAGAAGTACCAATGGACCAAGGAGGGAGCAGACAGCAACCACGAGCACCCAGTTTAATCCCCTAGACAACTGCAACCAGAAGTACCAATGGACCAAGGAGGGAGCAGACAGCAACCAGGGCACCCAGTTTAATCCCCTAGACAACTGCAACCAGAAGTACCAATGGACCAAGGAGGGAGCAGACAGCAACCAGGGCACCCAGTTTAATCCCCTAGACAACTGCAACCAGAAGGACCAAGGAGGGAGCAGACAGCAACCAGGGCACCCAGTTTAATCCCCTAGACAACTGCAACCAGAAGTACCAATGGACCAAGGAGGGAGCAGACAGTAACCAGAAGCACCTCCTTGAATCCCCTAGATTTCATGTCGTAAGAATGCAAAAAGAACTGAGGTAACCCTTCACAAATGGAACACAGAAAAAAATCTTAAATAAGGCTAACCGTAGACAACATTGTAGGGCAATAACATATCACAGAAATACAGTTGGGTGGAAATACAGTTGGGTGAAGTGGATATTGCTTCCGGGACTCAGGCCAGCAGGCGGGCCAGAGGTTAGGAGTGAGCAGTGAGGGGTTGAGAAGACTCAAACTAGTGGATGATGCAGCTCGGTCTTGTTCATCATGGGGCTAGAAGCTTTATTATTTCCAACTCTGCAAACGTAAGTTTCCATCACGTAGTCTGTCGTGTTTCACCGGAGGGAATAAAAAAAAAATCAACCAAGACAATTGATGAAAATACAAGTGAAGTATGCAAAGAAATAAACTCCCAGAAAAAGGAATGGGCACAGCACCAGGTCTGTAAACTGAAACTTTGTAATGTAAAAATAAATGGAAACATGCATTACAAAAAAAAAAAAAATTCCGGACATTTGAAAAATCACAGAATTACAAGACCATACCATATCATCCACATGGTTTCAACATGTTTTGATTGGCAAATTGGATGTTAGATGAAGGAGCCATGGGTTTGGTCTATTTGCAAGACACTTGCATGTAAATACTACATGAACATTCAGAAATGAAAAGATTGCTCGTGGAGTATCGGGGTTTACTATTAGAAGACGGGATGGAGCGAATACTGAAGAGTGCTTGATGGAAAACTTGGAGGGGAAATCTCGCTCCAGCTGGCACTCGGTTTATCCCGTTTGGGCAATTGCACAAGGTATCCAACCGTTGGCATTATCAATGTTGGCCCAGCTCCAACCACATTCAGTACCAGATCCCATGCACGTAATGGCCAAAGGGGTGGAAAAGAAAGCAAACCTCTGTGGGGCAAAAAGCCAACACCTCACAAAGTCAGCACTGCTGAGGAATATTACAGAAAAAGTGGAGGGCCCCAGTCCCCTCCCATTAACATAAAATAAAAGGTGTATATAAAGTGTTCCAAATCCCTCACCCGAAGATAGAAAAAACAAGCAGCTAGGATCCTGCAGCAGGAACACAATGCAAGACTGGTTCAGGGTTACCTCTGCGCCACAATCCTGTAGAGTGCTCATTGTATGTTACCTCATGAAGGCTAGTGACAAACTGAGTACAATCCAGAGGAAGTGTGTAGTTCCATGCTAGCATCGGACTCATTTAATCCAGCCAAGATCAACATTCTGATCATTTTTTGTGTTCCACTTAACTTCGGTTACAATAATCCCCCAATTTGAGGAAATCCCAAATCTTCCCACGTTCCCAGCACAAAGGGAGTGAGACATTGAAAATGAAATTTTAAAAAACACAATTAAAAGAGCAGGCGTTTGATTCGGGAAACAAAGACCACAGCATTGAAAGGAGCGAGAGGTGTGGAGGGGGACGAGGAGGGGGCAGACATTTAAGAGCAGGAACACAGCATAGAATGGGGCGAGAGGTCTGTAGGGGGGGAAAAGTGGAGGCAGACATTCAGGTCCTACAACCGAAGACACCGGATTTTAAACATATTGAGGCAATGCATATGGTACAAGCCCAAGTAAAAAAATCAGGCGGTCTCTAGCAATACCACAAGCAGAGCGGCGTCAATTTTAACAACATTATAGTCATCTTCAGTGGAACTAGTTTACAACAGACCCACCAAAAGAAGCCTATGGTCGCGTTCATCACCCAACAGTCACTTATTTTTATTGAGCAGAATAGGGTTACAATGTAATCGTTGATATTATTCACATAAAACTAAAATCATTCATCACTTTCAACGTTAAAACCAATACACTAGTTTCAGCTATCGTAATATAGTCAACCACTGATTAACACATTTTATTAAATGACAAATGAACGCCATGTCCTGCCTCGTTATTTATACTTTTTTCATATACAATAATGCTTAATAGTCTACCCCCCCCCCCCCCGACACCCCCACCGCTCCCCATGTCTCATGTCTCATTGCAGAACCAACAGCTTCACCAGTGCTGCACTCCACGCAAGACTGACACGCCACACTGGTCTATAGCCATCATCTAGAACTTGGCCTTCACAGTAACAACCTTTACATCTCCCTCCTTCACACTCCCAAGTTCCAGTTTATGCAATACTTCTTTCTCTGCAACACTCCGCCCCCCCCTCCCCCCCCAATAAATAACGAACTGTTCGCACATCTCCAAGTATGCGTGGTTCCCTTTGGCAGCATTGGGCGAGAAGCAGAAGGATGATTTGCCGGTCTAGGCTCCCAATCGGGACTTGGAATTGTTTCGTTATCATAAAAGGCAGCATCCACATGTGTGTACAATACGTGGAGGGCGCTCTGGCACAGGCGAGGCCATTCGCTTCTGGAAGACATTAGCTATTTCTTTGAAGGGCAGGGTGGCACTTCGCAAAATGATGGTGAGCCCCAGGCCATTGTATTTATTTTTTTTTTACAAATATTCTGTACCGAATTTAGGTGTTCAAGATGTTTGATGAAAATCGGCACATTATTGTGCAATACAGGGAGATGTATGGTAGCTCTACGGACATTATGGCGCAGACACAAGTGGGGGGGCTGAATTTAGAAGATTGTGAAATGTACGGTATAGCGACCCAATTGCAGTCGGGGGCCAGGTGGGGTTCCTTGCCGGAAGGGGAAATTGGGAGGCTGTTGTGGGGTATAACACCGGACAGGCAGGGTACTGTGGCAGCCCAGAGCGATTAAGGGCACTTCCATTGTCTTGGCGGTGAATAGGGTTTGGCGCGCAGCTGGAGGTCCGTAGGCCTGGGGGCATTGGAATGGAGGCAATTGCAAAGTACTGGGGGATCCATTGATGACATTGGGGGAATGCCCAATGATCAGTAGATATTGGACAGGGGTCATGGATTGCCTAAACACTTTGTTACACAGCAGTTATGAATGCTCCCAACTGTCTATTGGGTTTGATCCCCAGGAAGAAAAAAAAAATCCACAAAAGCTGGTGCAGGATGGCTCGTTTTCTGATGGTTTTAGTCAAACGCAGAGTAGCAATGCCCTGGAAGAATGCAGAGTAGCAATGCCCTGGAAGAATGCGTTGGGCCCAAAATTCGGGCAATGGCTCTGCGATGTGCAAAGATGGGGAATGTCTGAGGAGAATTAGACAGCCAGGTGAAGCGGAGGGGGCAATTGCTGAATGGGCTAGCTTCTTCCCCAGACTTGAAACCCCATGAGACGATTGTTGGGGAAGATTGGGTTGAATGTAGGTGATGCACCCCCTCCAGATGTGAATATTGCAGTCACTGAGAAGGCAGAGGTGATAAAAGAATGTGGGTGTCGGTGTCCTTTGGGTATGCCGTAAGGACAAGGGGGAAGGGTGCGAAAGAAAAGAATATGGTGGCTGAGGGAGTACTGTATGGTCGGGTATTGTGAAGTGGGATTTCAGTGAAGGGGTTGCTCCCACCGTCAATGTTGCGGAGGACTGATTGGATAGGAGTTGTTCATGTTTTCTTTTATGGAGAAAAGAAAGCATAGATACGTTTTAAAAAATGTAGCGTTCATCTTAGCTTAGCATGGAGAGTTCAGGCTGTGGATTTCATTAAGTTCATGTACGAGTACATGCTAGCTACGCAGCCAGTATTCCCATATAGGCCACAAATAAGCCATAGCAGTTCTCTCCACGCTGCCAAACCGCATCAGATTAAGTCACAATGCAGAATAAATTGCATCATCATTCAAGGCAGACCTACAAGCTGCATTACTACTCCACATTAGCAATCATCAGATGAAACAAACCAAGATTTGTGCTGGGCAGACAGTTCGATCAGAAATACCTTACACAAAGTAAATGGTGAACGGGCAACACCTAGGATACATACAAAGGAGGTATACAAAAATATGGGGAGGTGGCGCAAGATCATTGGGTTAGGACCGGTATTTGATAAGGAGTTGCGGGGACTAAGCCATGGACAGATTTGAAGCGAGGCGTCCATACTTGGAGGGGTACCCATACAGCAAAATGTTGGTATGCAGAGGTAAGAGGATGGGTGTAGCAAAGTTAAGACGTTTCTGAAAGAGACCCAAAAAAGAGGGTAAAGCCAACGACAAAGTTAGAGCAGTAATCAAGTTTGCTTAAGAGTAGTTTAGCAAGTTTGGGCAGAGCCGTGGGCAAGGGCAAAGATGGATTTTTGTGATATTCAGAAGGTTAAACTTGGCTACAGTGGCAGTGATTAAGTGACTGGAGACTGTCGAGGAGGATCCCAAGGGCGTCAAGCTGTAGGTGATGCAGTTAAGAAGCCCAGAGGAGAAGCAAGAGGATGGCAGAGTAGGGTTGGTCTTGAGGACAAGGACTTCAATCCTCGAGGGCCAACATAAGGTATTGAAGAGAGATTTGGCGATGGGTTGAGAGCGATCATGGGGAGGGAGAGAAAGGAGTAACTGAGGATGGGAGAAACTTTGGCAGGCCTGCTTTGCCGGTTCTTTCATGGGTTCACATACCCGTACACAGTGAAAGCCAGGCGCAAGTCCACTGAAGGCCCCACAAACCCCCCCCCCTAACCCCCCCAAAATCAGAAAGTAAAAAGTTGGAAGGGCATCAGAGCAGCAGCCAACTGGGAGAGCAACTTCACGAGGAAAGGAGCCTCTGCTGGTGCTGCTGCCAAGAGAAGAGTGTAGAGAAGTACACAATGTGGAAGCAGTGTGCACAAAGCATTAGGCATATGCTGCAACCAAGGACCGACGGTCTATATTCAGAGGCACAGTATTATGCATATGCTGCAACCAAGGACCGACGGTCTATATTCAGAGGCACAGTATTATGCATATGCTGCAACCAAGGACCGACGGTCTATATTCAGAGGCACAGTATTATGCATATGCTGCAACCAAGGACCGACGGTCTATATTCAGAGGCACAGTATTATGCATATGCTGCAACCAAGGACCGACGGTCTATATTCAGAAGCACGGTATTATGCATATGCTGCAACCAAGGACCGACGGTCTATATTCAGTGGCACATTGAAACCAAATTAGGTGCCACTATTCTCATGTGAGCATAGTTAATCAGTTCGAGAACATGCAGCGAGCAGAAACGTGCTTGGGAGTTGGAGTAGGTGCTGTTGCCCAACTCAATGGCATGATATTTTACCATCTGAAGAAAGAAAGGCTGGGGCGACTTAGCAGCAGTTCTGGGGCCTGCAATTTATGACGCAACCCCTTGCAGCAAGCAGTCAGTGCACAGGGCACCCTATATCTGCTTCCCAGATACGTGGACCTCACATGCACCAGCAAAGGAATAGAATGTGAAAAGAAAACCAGAAATAGAGACTGTCTTCAAGTGCAGGGAGAATAGGACAAGCAGTTGCAAGGTGCCCACAGCACATTTGAGGGCAGCCGAGGCGGGGAAGGCAATGAGCAGGCACACCTTGCAATGCACTCTCTCCTGGACTGGTAGCGATCACCAGCTTCCCCACCGTCTGCCATTACTGTTCTGGAGAACCGCTTTCAGTGAACACATGTGCCCTACGAGTCCGCTTGAGTCTGCCTTTATCGCATGCCACAGCAGACTACAGTGTTCACCTTTCTTACAGAGGCCTATTCCTGCATACGCGGTGCGCCCATCTGATCTCCCTGTGGCAGCTGCTCCCACCATACACAACCCTTTTCGGCCTGGCACCTTGGGCACAGGTCCCTTTTAGGCACAACCCGTTTGATTGCTCACTTTCATTGCATAGTAAGGGATTTGGGAGGTAACGTGAGCTGTTTGCGAGTTTAAAGTCGAAAACGTTCCATCACAACTCCAATTACATATTATAATAGGCACTGGTAATACCAACGAAACATCTTAAAAAGTAATTTCCAAGGCCTTCCAAATCGATCCCTGCTCCATCAAAGGACACCAGTGGACACCAATGGCAACAGGTGAAGCCCACTTAGCGAAGCAGTGCCCGCACCTCTTGTGCTGTTTGTCTCTCCATGTGTTGTGCAGCATGGGCCCTGAAGGAGACATTATGGCAATTGCTGGTGGTGGAAGGAGGGGCGCTGCTTTCCCCCAGCAAAGTCTGCAGAAGTTCGGTCCTTTAAGATGCGATAAAGTGAAAAGCTTTCATTTTGACCTCGCAAAATAGTTGAGTGCCAGTACCATCTTCCAGGCGTTGATAAGGGCATGTACGGGTAGGGCCTCTAACATCAGCTCTGTGTGCATGAAGGGATACCTGCAAATTGTTCTGCTACTCTCGCTTTCCATTGTGTTCTTGCATGCGTCAGCACCACTCCCAACCCCCAACCCGCTGGGACAGACACTCCTGGTATTCGTGGCTTATCCTTCCCAGGAGTCCTAAAAAGCCACTACAAAAGGCTTTCCCTCTGTTCCTCGTGGGAGAAGTAGGCTGGCCAACTCTGATAAGTCTGTCACAGGACACTTGCCCACAAGGCAGTGATGACGTCAGGTCATTCACGTTAGGCCCGCCTCTTTTTTAAATTGACTTTTTTTAATGCTTCTTAATTCTGGCTCTTAATTCCTGGCTTAATTGAAATGCAAATGGTTTGTCCTTGGGAGGTGATGGTCACATTTTTTCACTGCAAACATGACCATCATGACCCCAAAACCACGCATTAGCATTGGAATGAAGCCGGGTGTCAGAGCGGCAGCAGCTCCACCTATGGGCTCAAAAGGAGCCAGGGCTGCAGAGCCGTCCGGCCAAAGAAAGCAGCAGCACCATGCAGTGTAAATGGCCACTTCAGTTTGCTGAGTGGCTGTGCTGGACGCAGGTTGTCCTGACGCAAGTCGGGACAACCTGCGTCCCTCACAGCCACTCTGCAAACTGCAGGACAGAGTCCCTAATTGCGGGACAATCCCTCAAAATCCGGGCCAGTGGGCCACCCTAGGGAGAAGTTTGCTCAGTCCTACTGACACCCAAACTAGAGCCCTCCTGTGCACACTTGTGAGTAGTGGCCCCATCAGTGCGGCACCGGTTAGTGGCGTTGCCTGCCAGACTGCACCACAGGGCTGGAAGGTGCTTGTGAAACGCTATAGGATCAGGCCTCCACAGCCCCACCAACTCACATACTGCTTCCCCGATCCATTCCAGAGGGCTTCAACTTGGGCTTACTACTCCTTGGAAGTTCCTAAAAGTAGCCACCTCAGGATTTGACATCACCCCTCTTTCCCCCCCCCAAGAGGGATGCGGTCGTGCCATCATCGAAAATGTGTGAAGCTTAGGGAGTCTGTTCCTCACAGAGGGAATGCGTCTCACGAAACTCAAACTGCAGCAATTTCCCATGCATAGACTCATAACTCAAGAAATGAAGCTTACTCGATTAATACAACATGCTACACTAGATGTTCAGACTGCTTTAGTCAACACAGCCACAATTAGGCACGCTCAGTACAATTTTATGAATATAAAAAGAAAAGATACGTTAATATACATTAAAAAGGAAAACAGTGGTCATAACACAGGAGATGTGAAAATGCAATACAATGAATGGAAAACAGATGGCATGCTTGCAAATTACATGGCAAAAGGGACACCAGTTTCGGTGGGATATGAAAGTAGGACAGTCTGAGGACCAAACAGTAGTGGATCAATCCAGAATGAGCAGGAAAGAGCTGCCTCCAAACAGGGCTCAATGGCATGAAGGGATAGAGATAAGGATGAAGTCTGGAGAGCTCTAGACATACAAAGAAAGTCAGAAAAGCAGGCAGAAGAGAGTCCTTGAAGAGTTCGGATTGCGAGGGCAACTTTGACCTCGACTCTGAAAGAGATAGGCAAACAGTCAAGTTCTCCAAATTTGGCAGTCGCAATCCCACTCAAAATTGTAATCCATACAAAAAATAAGACAAGGAAGTATGTATAATGCAAAGATGAAAAGAAAATAACGTACCTTCTTGTCTTCTTTGACTTTGTGAGCTTTTCTTTTTTGTTTTTTATCATCTACCTCCTGATCAGAAGTAATAGCAGGGTTGTCGATGCCGCCGGCACCAATCCAATCCACTGGAGAGAGAAGAGGGTCTTCCTCGCTGCCATATTCCTTTGGTTTCCGTTTCTGCTTGTTGTTGTGTAAAGCCTCGTCATCACTTGCATCAGAGTTGGTGGTCAGATAGTAAGACTTTGCTCGACTAAATAAGGTCTTGGATTTGTACTTGTACTTTGAAGGCCGCCTTTCCACATAATTCTTGGATCTCTCAGCAATTCCATTCTCTTCCTCTCCGGGGTAATGTGTCAGGCCATAGGGGTTTCTCATTTTAATGACACGGTTCTGGCCATCATCTGAGCCATACATATCAAGAAATCTTCTACCACGCAAAATGCTGTCATTGGGTTCTGCATGGTTGTCTGAGGGTTCCAAATCCTCAAGGTGAGCCAAGGGGACACGCGAGAGCTTCTTTTGATTCCTAACAATGCCAGCCTCGATTGTTTTGAGCAGGTTTGGATCCAGTTTTCTCACATTTGGCCTGGGAACACCCGACTTAGATTTTGTGGGAGGAGGCACATTGTGGCCACGTTCATGGTCATGACAGTTAATGGGAGTGCTGCTGTGTATAGGATACTCATTCCCCTCCATATCCAATCGAAACTTTGACCTGTGCTCGCTATGTGTTGGCAGCAACTGCACATCATCACCAATTGGACTATAGGGGGGCGGTGCTTCCGTATCCTCCTCTGAATCGGGATAATAGCTGTAAGGTGGAGAATTTCCACGGTGTGATGGAAGGTAAAGGTCTTCACTCACATTGGTGGATTCACGCGTGTTGTCAGCTGCGTAAGAGTTCTCAATCATGCTTTTTTTCTCCAAAACATCACTGAAGAAAGGCGTGAAAACCTCAGTCTGCCGATGATACTGAGATAAGGAATAAAGGGTGGTGTATTTTGCAGAAATCTCTGTGGCAATGTGCTCCCCTTCAGTCATCAACTCTTTGATTGCATCGTTCTGAAAAAAGTCAGCCTGGCTATCAGTGACCGCAACTAGCTGTACAGGGATCGTGTCCTGAACTTCCGAAAGGAAAGCCCGGAGCATGCCCATGGACGCCTTCCGTTTGGCAGAGTACACCAAGATGTACCCATGTACCAACTCGTCCTTTCTGACCCCAATTGACGAATGATAGGACAGGATTGTGATCTGTATCCGCCTCCTTTTCTCACCAATGATTTTATCAAGCATCAGTGAGTTATTTTGGCCAGGTTGGGCTGCGCTGCAGGTCTGGGAGTCCAGGAAAGGGGAAAGTATAAGGTCCACACCAAATGCGTCCCCGCACATAGCACACATCACAATGATCAAGTCTGCTTCAGATATATCCTTTATGGTGGGCACTGGACTAACATCATCAAAATTGAACTTAATGGACTCCAGTACCCCCCTTAAAGCTTGCTTTATTTGTGTGTCATTAAATTTGCGGGGGAATGTGCCAATGGGTACATCTACAAAAGAACACTGCAACTTATTGGCCAGCTGCTGTCCTTGATGCCTCAAAATAGGCAGATTCTTGCCAACGCTGTCTCTCTGGTT
Organism: Ambystoma mexicanum; assembly: GCF_040938575.1. Taxonomy (NCBI): domain Eukaryota; kingdom Metazoa; phylum Chordata; class Amphibia; order Caudata; family Ambystomatidae; genus Ambystoma; species Ambystoma mexicanum. Next base: position 37,717,086 of record NC_090940.1, read on the forward strand.
AGCCAATATTAAAGTGAATGAAAGATTAGCCATATACTTATCCCTTTTAATCTGAACAGCCTCGGACCGTATCTTTCCAATACAGTCTCCAATAGAATGAAGTGACTCCATAGAGCTAAATACACAAAAGCACCCATGCGGTTTAAATGCAGAACTCCATAACTGAGCTAAAAGGTATGGCGAGTTTGCATCGAGCAGCCGCAAGTCAAGCTCATAAATTTTCCCATCCAAGGCATACTCATCATCAGTGGACTGCGTCCTTATTTCATTTGCCATCTCCTGTGCCAAGCCGTCTTTGCCTAAAATGAAAAGATTAAGCTTTTCAATATTGGCACCATCTTGGTACATAGTTAAGCGCCCAATGTTAGACTGCAGGAGGCGATTGGCAATCACTTTCTCTACTTTCATGTCCATGCAGTTTTGGCCACTAAGACAGGTTTCTTTAGTGGGATGATATACAAAACCTATGTGTTTCAGTAGCAGGGATTCCCGATCGGGGGCAAGTTTCTCTAAAGCTTTGTACCTGGGCTCTTCGCCAAGGACTGCATGTATTTCACTCATTTTATCTGTACTCGGTGTAGCGTTGAGGTCCAGGTCATAAAAGAGCTCAGCATGCTCAAAGAGCATCTCCTGAAACTCCTCTTTGGCTTTTTCCACGATCTCACGCTGATGCTGGCTGTAAACATCTCGACGATCGCTTTCGTTGATAAACCTGTAGGCTTCCTCCTCCATCACAGAACACATGATCTCCTCCCAAGCCTGACCCGGTGAAATGAAATTTATTTTCTCAAGAATTTTTTTCAGCTTCTCCTTCATTTCCACCCGCCTCTTCTCTGAAATCAAGTGCTGCACATGATTTTGATACACTTTTTCCGCTTCAAGTGTGCAGAGAAGGTCAAAAGGAATCCTTTTATCATTTACCTTGTCAAGCTGCTCAGTCTGATCCCAGGGACTCTTTTCAAGCACAACAAACCATAAGTGAAAATCGGTTCTTTTTTCCAGAACATTCAGGGCTTCCGACCAGTTGAGATGTTCAATTTCCTCCAGATTTGACATAAGAGTATTCAACGTTCTCGGTAAATTGGTAAAATATTCGTCTCTTCTTTTTCGAATGTGTTCCTGCTTGAGTTGCTCTATATGTTTTGAAAATGTGTTTTTGGCTTTTTGAGTGCCCTCCTGATTAATGTAGTCCTCATAATCTGGATGGTTTTTCAATTTATTACTCACAGTTTTCCATGTTTCATGATAATTCCTCACAGTTTGCACAATAAGTTTTTCAAATTTGTCCGTTGCTGTAGCAACCAGCTGTCTCTGCGTTTTGTAGGCATCCAGATATGGAATTATTTTGGGCTTCCCACGCGTTTTATCCAACATTTGTACCAGGGCAGTAAAACAAGTTTCCACGTTGATATTAAACCGTGCTGATGTTTCTACAACAGGAAGATTCTTTTTCTGCGAAGCAAATGCCTGAACTTCCCGCAGATAGTGGTCCACACACTCGTCACACTTGGTTGCTGCAATGACCACAGGTTTTTTAGATTTTGCTACATGAGAGTAGAGGTTAGTCAGAAATTTAAGTTGATCATCAAATTTCCTATTACACCCTTGACTTACATCGATGCACAACACAAAGCCATCTACATTAAGTTTCCCATCGGGCATTTGCTTTTGGTCAAAGTCCTGTTCCAGGCCCAGCTGGTCAGTGCAAATATACATTAGCTTTTCAGCAGACTGCAATTTTGTGGCAGCCGCCCGTTTTATATAGGGCTGCAAGTTCGTACTTCGATGAGGCAAAAACGTCTGGTCATCAATGAACTCAGTCTGTTCAATTACGTGGTTTTTGCATTCTATTCCTTCTTCACCACTTTGTATTACGTCACCCCAGTACAAAAAGTGATCATTGTTAACCACACGCCCTCCAAAGTCAATGGTACTAAGCACAGAGGTGTGCTCAGGGTAGTACTCATCAGCCTTGGAGCGGACAAACCTATTACACAGGCAGGACTTCCCAACTCCACAGCTGCCTTTATCCTTCTCCGTCCCAGACAATCCCACCACGCTGACTGTGTACGATGGGGGGCGAGCCTCTTTGTTCTTGGCCATTATAACTTTCGTCTCATCCTGCTGCACTCCTCCAGGTAACGGGGCAGGTTTCTCATGCTCGAAGATTCCTACAAGACATACAGCAGATGCACTAAAGTTCAAGCAGGATCGCTTGTTCTCTTCCTACTTTTCCGCCTCGCTTCTCGGAGTTTAGATCTTCGACATCCAGGGCCATTTTCCAGCTAGAGAAAGAAAGAAGCAATTAGCACTTTTAGGAAAGAACGCTATATAACATGCATTCACTTCAGCCCTTGAAACAAGCAAGCCACAACAACTTCTACATTATGTCTCAATGCTTAAATATTTACATATTTCTTCTAACAGCAGTATCTTTTAGTTAGGGAGAGTATGTAACCCCAGGTTGTGGGAATGAAAGACAGGATCCCCCGACGCGAACCGCGCCGGGGTCCCGGAATAACAAAAAAAGTTATAGTAGAGTAAAGAAAAAAAAAAGTGACCGGTGAGAGCAGAGCACTGGTGAAAGTTGGAAAAACACCTCAACAGGGTTGGAGGCGCTGCGCTCAGCACCAATGTGACCGCTACCATACGGGCCTTTATGTTGGCACTCCGACGATTAGCGGGGGGGGGGACCTTTAAGCATATCCACCCCCGGTGGCATCCCAGCACCTGCGCCCCCAGCCATCCTTAATGACTGGCGCTTCCCATAGCAAGGGAGCGCCCAAAATGTGTATTTAGCCCTGTGAACTTAAATTAAGGGCCATCCCCTTTCCCACCTGAATTCCCTGGGCCATACCTGGCATACGTGACCCGGGTGGAGTGAGTACTGTGCCCCCCCCCCTCCCCCAACTCCCACGTTCCCTCCGAGTTATGAGCTGCATCTGATATACGCAGCCCAGCTCATATAAAGACTTGGGGCCCACAAACTTGCTGTTGCCTCTGCTGCCCGTCACTGTTGCTGCAGTCTGCTGCCATCATCTGCCCCAAAAGCCCTCACAGAAGAGCGCAGGAAGGCAGGCAAAAAGAGGATCAAGAGAGCAGCAAGGACCTCGAGACAGCCCTGGGTAGGTTGTTTTACAAGTAAGTTATTTTTAAATAGTTTAATACAGTGCACTGTATAGGCCTTGTATATATTTTCAAAGACACATTTTTTAAGGACTCTTTATGTGCGTTTTATTTTTAATAACGCAGCTGCTAGGTTTATTGTAATCTGTATATAAGGTCTTGTGCCCCTGTTAAAAAAAAAAAAAAACACAACATGCTGGTGTACTGGAAAAGTAAATAAAAGCTTTTACCAACTAAAAAGAACCGTGCACCAGCATGCCTTTTGACCTCCTTGTGTTTTCTCCATATGGTTTTTGGAGGCACCGGCCTGCCCGAACCTCTTGATCTGCTCTACCCTCACCTTCTTCCTAGCGAAGTACACCAGGGTGATCTCGAACTCAGGAGGGCGAGGTTTGGGAGACAGGTAAGAGGTGGCTGAAATTATAACTGAAGAGTTAAGCTGTATAATTTGTGCCCACCTACACCCGTCTCCCTATAAACTACGTTGGAAGATCATGCCGCTACAAGTAGAAAAACATCACAAAAGCGCTTGAAAGCACACTGGTCTCAGTTAGCATCTGAAGACCGAACAAGTGAAAGTTGAAAACTAAACGCCTAAAACAGGAGGCAAAATGTCCACTTACAAGCGATTAGCCAGACGCAACAAATCACTCACCACCTCAATTCTACATATACACAGTATTTCTTATTTGTCAAGCGTCAACTATCAGCAACCAATGACCAGTAGCATTTGCACATTCTGAGCCCTGCCCAAACCATCTTTGTACTTTTTCTGGTCAAAGAACAAGTAGCTCAAATGACCATATGTTGATTTATCGGTTAGATTGAAAGCGTAATGCCCACAACCACTGAAAATGGTGCGACATTTCACAGCCCATACTTTGTTTCCCCATCTACAATGCAGGAGGTAGTGCAGGCGGCACAGTTTCTAAGCTGGTCGTTTTTCCTTTTAGACTGGAAAGCGTTGGTTCCAAAGTGTGCTCAAGAAGCAATACAAAAAAAGAACGTGTGCCGTTCTAAACAAAAGTCAAAACGACGGTAAAAAAATGTATATTTTATTGCTTCCTGAGGACAAAACAGTGTGGTCCACTCTTCCAACCAGTAACTTCTTCCCAAATGCTTCAAGTGTGCCTTAGCGCAGTATTAGTGCTGTACAAACAAGTCATCATTAGCTGCCCACCACACACCCACTAACCATAAATCCTTCTGCGTCGCCCCTATACCCTATGGGCCCAGTGGGCAGGAGCAGTGATCCTCTACTGGATTACATTTTACTGCTCCTATACTTTTATTTTAAAAAGAACCGCTTCCCGAATGGTGTCTTTTTAAAATAAAAGTGTAGGAAGCCGTTCAAACTAGCACTTCAGTGCACTGCAGCAAATGTTTGCTTAAAACAGCAGGTTGATTTGTTTGGAGGTTTGTATTGTGCGTGGGAGGGGGTAGGCCATGGGATGGGGTTTGTGGGGAGCAGCAGTTCCACTACTACGTTTCATACACTTCGACCACTGTGACGCCATCCTGCTTCTTGCCTTATGTACTGAACACCATGGTCTGAAGAATGTTTAAGCAATAATCACCTGGTCGACGGGCTGGAATGGGGGGCAGCTGCACGGGGCAAGAGTCAACCAATGTCCCCGGGGCCGTTACCACCGGTTGGAGCCTGGGTTGCCAATCCAGTAACCTGGGGTGCCGAATGCCATGTCTTTTTTTAATGAATGAATATGGGGCCAGAAAGAAAACTAAGCACCGGCGGGGGCGCAGCTGAAGGCATCAGGTAAGTGGAGGTGGGAGGGATGAAGAAACGAAGGTGGGGAGGGGAGCGCAGGGTGGGAGGTAGATGGCAGGGGAAGCAGCCATCCGGTTGCTCGGAACGTGGGATTCAGCCCGCGATCTGAGCAACCCGATTGGTTGCTAATATTATATATAAACCAGGGACTGTACGACAAACATTGGCAGAGGAAAAGCCGCGAGCATCGTTTGTAGCTGCCTTGAGGACCACATTAAAATCTACCCATCAAACAAACCGGGCCATTCAGGAATAGTTAATGTGGCAAAGCATCTCGGCGCATGCGCCTTCAAACGTTGTGTTACGGTTCCCCAGAATAGTCAGCAAACCCTGCAAAGTATGGCTGAGCCTGTAAGAATAAGGGGCAGTCGGAGGGGCCCAGACATTTCTGATCAGTTTGCAGAGAAAACATTAAACAAACCCAAGTAGAATGAAAGGCGAAACGTTTCATGGGGAAATTTCAAAGTCATTTTTTCCTCAGCGTTTTTTTTTTTTTTTTAATATAAACTACTCATCCGAGTAGCTGAACGGTATGCCAATAAAAAAAAAACAAACGTTTATTTCTTGGAGCACAAGAAAAGTTCATGGCAAGTCCCAGAGCCGATGGTGTAGCAAGAGGGCGGGACACTGCCGCATGTCTGCATGTCTGCCACTGCGCCTAAACTGCTGAACATTAGCGTGCAGGTGCAGGGGGGGGTGGCTTCTCCCGTTGCGGCCGATGAGGCAGGTTTGCAAATGCTTGCTGTGCACGGCGCTGCTGCCGTATCCCCTGGGTTCCCCGTTTCTGCTCAGTGGCCCAAATCTTCAGGGAAAAGGAGCAGTTTGAGGTTTGCGTTTAACGTGCGGTGCACTTTGCTGACATCAAAGGCGGTGGCAAACTGTCCAATGGAAGGGCATGTATGGAATGTATACCTTGCAAAGCTAGCCAGGAAGTTAGTCAAGCAGGCTGGAGGGGTAGCAGAGGAGCTGGGATTGGTAGGATGCAGTAGCATGCAGGGCTCCTTGCCTCACTGGCTGAAGGGCTTTTGGGGGGAATCGGGACTTCTGCTGGACTGTCCACCTTGAATGTTGGTTATTGTACTCTGCTTGCCTCTGTGCGCTCTTCTCTTCCGCAGCCTTCGCGGCGCAGGGCGTAGGGGCCGCCATACTCTGGCCTTGCGCCGCTCCTGGCGATGCCAAAAAGGAAAGATGGACACGCCTGGCTGCTGTCGGGTGCTCCAGCTGAGGTAGCCCTGGACATCACTGCTGGAGAGGCGAGTGAAGAATGGACACCATCGCCTCCTCTGCTTCTTGGGGGGGGGGGGGGGGTTTCTGCAGTAGATACTTGTATTTTGTACAATTTCCTGTACACTGGTGAATAAAACAGTAATGTAAAATTAGGCAGGGATGAAATAAAAGATCAATACTGAAACCAGATAAAATAAAGAAACAACAAGTCCAGGTGTCACGTGCAACCGGCATCACAAGTGTATAGAAACACATGCAAACGTAGCTTGCGAAAGCTGGCACGAAGGCCTTGCCCCGACCAACAGCCGCGCTGCCGTGAAATAGGCAGCGAGCTGCTCCTATTACGCGGTGTTCAGTGCAGGGCGTGTAGCAATGTGTCAAAAAACGCGCCAGAGCAGGGCGAAAGCAACCGCAAAAATACCAAGCGTAGCCACGCCACGTTGCATGCACTAGCAGGCAGCCACTTCCGAATGCGCAATGCACATTTATAGAAACCCCAGCACTCACAGCGAGGGCTGGCGGAGATTGCAGGAGGATGCCCACATTCAGTACGTGGGCTGCGCAATAGAAACCCCAGCACTCACAGCGAGGGCTGGCGGAGATTGCAGGAGGGTGCCCACATTCAGTACGTGGGCTGCGCAAAGCACATTTATAGAAACCCCGGCACTCGCAGCGAGGGCTGGCGGAGATTGCAGGAGGGTGCCCACATTCAGTGCGTGGGCTGCGCAATGCACATTTATAGAAACCCCAGCACTCACAGCGAGTGCTGGGGAGATTGCAGGAGGGTGCCCACACTCAGTACGTGGGCTGCGCAATAGAAACCCCAGCACTCACAGCGAGGGCTGGCGGAGATTGCAGGAGGGTGCCCACACTCAGTACGTGGGCTGCGCAATAGAAACCCCAGCACTCACAGCGAGGGCTGGCGGAGATTGCAGGAGGATGCCCACATTCAGTACGTGGGCTGCGCAATAGAAACCCCAGCACTCACAGCGAGGGCTGGCGGAGATTGCAGGAGGGTGCCCACATTCAGTACGTGGGCTGCGCAATGCACATTTATAGAAACCCCGGCACTCGCAGCGAGGGCTGGCGGAGATTGCAGGAGGGTGCCCACATTCAGTGCGTGGGCTGCGCAATGCACATTTATAGAAACCCCAGCACTCACAGCGAGTGCTGGGGAGATTGCAGGAGGGTGCCCACACTCAGTACGTGGGCTGCGCAATAGAAACCCCAGCACTCACAGCGAGGGCTGGCGGAGATTGCAGGAGGGGGCCCACACTCAGTACGTGGGCTGCGCAATGCACAGTTATAGAAACCCCAGCACTCACAGCGAGGGCTGGCGGAGATTGCAGGAGGGTGCCCACACTCAGTACGTGGGCTGCGCAATAGAAACCCCAGCACTCACAGCGAGGGCTGGCGGAGATTGCAGGAGGATGCCCACACTCAGTACGTGGGCTGCGCAATAGAAACCCCAGCACTCACAGCGAGGGCTGGCGGAGATTGCAGGAGGTTGCCCACACTCAGTACGTGGGCTGCGCAATAGAAACCCCAGCACTCACAGCGAGGGCTGGCGGAGATTGCAGGAGGTTGCCCACACTCAGTACATGGGCTGCGCGATAGAAACCCCAGCACTCACAGCGAGGGCTGGCGGAGATTGCAGGAGGATGCCCACACTCAGTACGTGGGCTGCGCAATAGAAACCCCAGCACTCACAGCGAGGGCTGGCGGAGATTGCAGGAGGTTGCCCACACTCAGTACGTGGGCTGCGCAATAGAAACCCCAGCACTCACAGCAAGGGCTGGCGGAGATTGCAGGAGGTTGCCCACACTCAGTACGTGGGCTGCGCAATAGAAACCCCAGCACTCACAGCGAGGGCTGGCGGAGATTGCAGGAGGATGCCCACTCAGTACGTGGGCTGCGCAATGCAGTTATAGAAACCCCAGCACTCACAGCGAGGGCTGGCGGAGATTGCAGGAGGATGCCCACTCAGTACGTGGGCTGCGCAATGCACATTTATAGAAACCCCAGCACTCACAGCGAGGGCTGGCGGAGATTGCAGGAGGGTGCCCACATTCAGTGCGTGGGCTGCGCAATGCACATTTATAGAAACCCCGGCACTCGCAGCGAGGGCTGGCGGAGATTGCAGGAGGGTGCCCACATTCAGTGCGTGGGCTGCGCAATGCACATTTATAGAAACCCCGGCACTCGCAGCGAGGGCTGGCGGAGATTGCAGGAGGGTGCCCACATTCAGTGCGTGGGCTGCGCAATGCACATTTATAGAAACCCCAGCACTCACAGCGAGTGCTGGGGAGATTGCAGGAGGGTGCCCACACTCAGTACGTGGGCTGCGCAATAGAAACCCCAGCACTCACAGCGAGGGCTGGCGGAGATTGCAGGAGGGTGCCCACACTCAGTACGTGGGCTGCGCAATAGAAACCCCAGCACTCACAGCGAGGGCTGGCGGAGATTGCAGGAGGATGCCCACATTCAGTACGTGGGCTGCGCAATAGAAACCCCAGCACTCACAGCGAGGGCTGGCGGAGATTGCAGGAGGGTGCCCACATTCAGTACGTGGGCTGCGCAATGCACATTTATAGAAACCCCGGCACTCGCAGCGAGGGCTGGCGGAGATTGCAGGAGGGTGCCCACATTCAGTGCGTGGGCTGCGCAATGCACATTTATAGAAACCCCAGCACTCACAGCGAGTGCTGGGGAGATTGCAGGAGGGTGCCCACACTCAGTAACGTGGGCTGCGCAATAGAAACCCCAGCACTCACAGCGAGGGCTGGCGGAGATTGCAGGAGGGTGCCCACACTCAGTACGTGGGCTGCGCAATGCACAGTTATAGAAACCCCAGCACTCACAGCGAGGGCTGGCGGAGATTGCAGGAGGGTGCCCACACTCAGTACGTGGGCTGCGCAATAGAAACCCCAGCACTCACAGCGAGGGCTGGCGGAGATTGCAGGAGGATGCCCACACTCAGTACGTGGGCTGCGCAATAGAAACCCCAGCACTCACAGCGAGGGCTGGCGGAGATTGCAGGAGGTTGCCCACACTCAGTACGTGGGCTGCGCAATAGAAACCCCAGCACTCACAGCGAGGGCTGGCGGAGATTGCAGGAGGTTGCCCACACTCAGTACGTGGGCTGCGCAATTAGAAACCCCAGCACTCACAGCAAGGGCTGGCGGAGATTGCAGGAGGTTGCCCACACTCAGTACGTGGGCTGCGCAATAGAAACCCCAGCACTCACAGCGAGGGCTGGCGGAGATTGCAGGAGGATGCCCACTCAGTACGTGGGCTGCGCAATGCACAGTTATAGAAACCCCAGCACTCACAGCGAGGGCTGGCGGAGATTGCAGGAGGATGCCCACACTCAGTACGTGGGCTGCGCAATAGAAACCCCAGCACTCACAGCGAGGGCTGGCGGAGATTGCAGGAGGGTGCCCACACTCAGTACGTGGGCTGCGCAATGCACATTTATAGAAACCCCGGCACTCGCAGCGAGTGCTGGGGGAGATTGCAGGAGGGTGCCCACATTCAGTACGTGGGCTGCGCAATGCACAGTTATAGAAACCCCAGCACTCACAGCGAGGGCTGGCGGAGATTGCAGGAGGATGCCCACACTCAGTACGTGGGCTGCACAATGCACAGTTATAGAAACCCCAGCACTCACAGCGAGGGCTGGCGGAGATTGCAGGAGGATGCCCACACAGTACGTGGGCTGCGCAATAGAAACCCCAGCACTCACAGCGAGGGCTGGCGGAGATTGCAGGAGGATGCCCACACTCAGTACGTGGGCTGCGCAATGCACATTTATAGAAACCCCGGCACTCGCAGCGAGGGCTGGCGGAGATTGCAGGAGGGTGCCCACATTCAGTACGTGGGCTGCGCAATGCACATTTATAGAAACCCCGGCACTCGCAGCGAGGGCTGGGGGAGATTGCAGGAGGATGCCCACACTCAGTACGTGGGCTGCGCAATGCACATTTATAGAAACCCCGGCACTCGCAGCGAGGGCTGGCGGAGATTGCAGGCGGGTGCCCACATTCAGTGCGTGGGCTGCGCAATGCACATTTATAGAAACCCCGGCACTCCCAGCAAGGGCTGGGGAAGATTGCAGGAGGGTGCCCACATTCAGTACGTGGGCTGCGCAATGCACATTTATAGAAACCCCGGCACTCACAGCGAGTGCTGGGGGAGATTGCAGGAGGGTGCCCACATTCAGTACGTGGGCTGCGCAATGCACATTTATAGAAACCCCGGCACTCGCAGCGAGGGCTGGCGGAGATTGCAGGAGGGTGCCCACATTCAGTACGTGGGCTGCGCAATGCACATTTATAGAAACCCCGGCACTCGCAGCGAGGGCTGGGGGAGATTGCAGGCGGGTGCCCACATTCAGTGCGTGGGCTGCGCAATGCATATTTATAGAAACCCCGGCACTCACAGCGAGGGCTGGCGGAGATTGCAGGAGGGTGCCCACATTCAGTGCGTGGGCTGTGCAATGCACATTTATAGAAACCCCGGCACTCACAGCGAGGGCTGGCGGAGATTGCAGGAGGGTGCCCACATTCAGTGCGTGGGCTGTGCAATGCACATTTATAGAAACCCCGGCACTCACAGCGAGGGCTGGCGGAGATTGCAGGAGGGTGCCCACATTCAGTACGTGGGCTGTGCAATGCACATTTATAGAAACCCCGGCACTCACAGCGAGGGCTGGCGGAGATTGCAGGAGGGTGCCCACACTCAGTATGTGGGCTGCGCAATGCACATTTATAGAAACCCCGGCACTCACAGCGAGGGCTGGCGGAGATTGCAGGAGGGTGCCCACACTCAGTACGTGGACTTTCTTCACTTTCACGGAGCACAGAACTTCGGTGTTTCTTATAAAATTGTTTTTAATGTGGAATATTTAACATCGAGTCTCGCCGCGGTTCTATGGGTCAAGCCCAGGGCGACCTGCGCGTGCACCTTTTAAGGTGCTCAGGAATAGAAGCTGCTTCCCCCAACACTAAAGAATAGGTCCAGGCCATTGTCTAGATAGAGAACACAAATGTCCTTTTGTGCACCTGATGTAAATCAATGTATCTGTGCGTGGACAGCACGAATAGGCTGCCAGCACATTTCGAATTTATAAGCGCCACCACGAAAAGAGGCATGCAAAAAGCGCTTGAAAACTGTTTACAACGGGAGGCGTGCCCAAAGGATTGCCATTTTTTCTAAAAAGGTCGAGCCACTACTCCATCCAAAGGCAGGATTATTACTGCAGCCCAGGAAGAGTCCCGACTCCATTTCAAGGCAGGATTATTACTGCAGCCCAGCAAGAGTCCCGACTCCATCCCAAGGCAGGATTATTACTGCAGCCCAGGAAGAGTCCCGACTCCATCCCAAGGCAGGATTATGACTGCAGCCCAGGAAGAGTCCCCGACTCCATCCAAAATCAGGATTATTACTGCAGCCCAGGAAGAGTCCGACTCCATTCCAAGGCAGGATTATTACTGCAACCCAGCAAGAGTCCCGACTCCATTCCAAGGCAGGATTATTACTGCAGCCCAGCAAGAGTCCCGACTCCATTCCAAGGCAGGATTATTACTGCAGCCCAGGAAGAGTCCCGACTCCATCCCAAGGCAGGATTATGACTGCAGCCCAGGAAGAGTCCCGACTCCATTCCAAGGCAGGATTATTACTGCAGCCCAGGAAGAGTCCCGACTCCATTCCAAGGCAGGATTATGACTGCAGCCCAGGAAGAGTCCCCACTCCATCGCAAGGCAGGATTGGGACTGCAGCCCAGGAAGAGTCCCGACTCCATCCCAAGGCAGGATTATTACTGCAGCCGAGGAAGAGTCCTGACTCCATTCCAAGGCAGGATTATTACTGCAGCCCAGGAAGAGTCCCGACTCCATCCCAAGGCAGGATTAATACTGCAGCCCAGGAAGAGTCCCACCTACATGTCAAGGCAAGATTAGGAGTGCAGCCCAGGAAGAGTCCTGACTCCATCACAAGGCAGGATTATTACTGCAGCCCAGCAAGAGTCCCGACTCCATCCCAAGGCAGGATTATTACTGCAGCCCAGGAAGAGTCCCGACTCCACCCCAAGGCAGGATTATTACTGCAGCCCAGGAAGAGTCCCACCTACATGTCAAGGCAAGATTAGGAGTGCAGCCCAGGAAGAGTCCTGACTCCATCACAAGGCAAGGTTATTACTGCAGCCCAGCAAGAGTCCCGACTCCATCCCAAGGCAGGATTATTACTGCAGCCCAGGAAGAGTCCCGACTCCATCCCAAGGCAGGATTATTACTGCAGCCCAGGAAGAGTCCTGACTCCATCACAAGGCAGGATTATTACTGCAGCCCAGGAAGAGTCCCCGACTCCATCCAAAATCAGGATTATTACTGCAGCACAGAAAGGACCACAAGCCACCTCGAGGCAGTGTAGGGTGCAAGCAGCATAGTTTCTGGCCTTACTCTGATTGGAGTGATAGTCTCACCAGAAGACAAACTGCAACGCTACCCTTCTGTCAGAACCTTATCCCGAGGCCCTGCAAGTATTTGGGAAAGACAATTGATTCAAACTACAATAAAAACAGGAACAGATGCAGCAATTGTGCTACATGCGGCCCAACTCTGGATGCAGGGTCCTATAGATTCCGGGAGACTCGCACGAAGCATGGCTAGTGCTGTGCAGCTTTTCCCCAGATGGAAAGGCTGGGCCAGCCAGACTATGGATGCAGGGTCCTATAGATTCCGTGAGACTCACAGGAAGCATGCCTAGTGCTGCGTGGGTATTCCCCGGATGGAAAGGCTGGCGAGGCCCGACTCTGGATGCAGGGCCCTATAGTTTCTGGGAGACTCACAGGAAGCATGCCTAGTGGTGCTGCGCGGCTATTCCCCGGATGGAAAGGCTGGCGCGGCCTGACTCTGGATGCAGGGTCCTATAGTTTCCGGGAGACTCACAGGAAGCATGCCTAGTGCTGTGCGGGTATTCCCCAGATGGAAAGGCTGGCGTGGCCCGACTCTGGAAGCAGGGTCCTATAGTTTCCGGGAGACTCACAGGAAGCATGCCTAGTGCTGCGCGGCTATTCACTGGATGGCAAGGCTGGCGCGGCCCGACTCTGGATGCAGGGTCCTATAGTTTCCGGCACACTCACAGTAAGCAAGCCTAGTGCTGCGTGGGTATCCCCGGATGGAAAGGCTGGCTTATCAAGGCACTGGCAGGAAGGTCTTGTATGTTCCGTAGGGTATCTACCCACATTCAGTCAGCATGGCCTTCTCCAAGCTTCCTGCTTTTCCCACCTTTAAAAATCTACATTAAACAACTAAAGCAAATCCTCCAATATCCTCCCCAAAATGGGAGTCACCAGATTCAACTTCAGCAGGCTTCTTCCCGAGAAACAAAAAGCACAGATGTGTATTCAGTTTTTACAGACCTTCCAGTCACACTGGTCTTGGCCTCTGCCGTCTTCATGACCATTTGTGTTATTTGTAGGCCTCGCACGGACACGCAAGGCTTTGAAAGGGGGTTGGTTTATAGCCACCCTTCTGTGTACTTGGAAACGTTGTTGGATGTAACACTTAAGGTTCCCCGTTTGAAGGAGTGCACTAGCTTTTGCACACCAGTGTTCTAGGTACTGTTCCTCCCTTCCCAACATCAATTGATGATTCAGCCTCTTAGTGCAGGAGGATGGAGCTTGAACCCGGACGCAGGACAAAGTGAGAAACGCACTGGCTTGGTTTCACTTGAATCCGTTTCCACGCTGTGCATTTATTTTTTTAATTTTTTTTTTTTTTTTTTAACATGAATCGATTCAATTACGGAGTCAATGTTCAAAGTACATGTTTTGTTCTCTAAACCAAGCGGTTTGTATGACCTAGTGGTTTGCCCTGGTGCCAGGGGCTCTAGTGCTCTCCATTTACACTGAATTGAATTACTCTATGAACATTGGTATTTTAAGTGAAAGGTGGCCCCCACCGTATCGCTTGCTTTTATTCATAGGTGGGCAGCGGGATCACCTCCGGAGTACTGTGCAGACATTGTTATGACTGTCACCAACCATTGGGTGCCACTCCCCCAGGGAAAGAGTACTCTCACGCTGCAGAGCTTGGGATGAGCACTGCTGAAGAGTCCTAGTGTTAGGACTGCTCATAGAAAAATTGACAAATCAAGTGGAAAAGGGAAATTGCAAAGCATTGCGGCCAAGTGCTTGCCTGGACGCCATATACAATCTGTCTAATCCCGGTTGTTAGCTTCCATTGTACTTCATAAACACGAACATAAAAAAGGTCCGTTTTAAAATGCATGCTGTGGTGGGTCGGAAGAAAGAGTTAGACACATTTAATAAAAATTAAAAGAATAATGCCTAGCTCTCCCTATTGCTAGAGAATATCCCCATCTGAAGGCACTAAAAGGGTGCTGGTCAGAAGTTCAAACTATCTGACCCTACCACTAAACAGAACGAAAGTAAATGAGCTAGAAGGTGGCCTTCCCTTCTCCGTGGATAGTCTTGATTACATGTTCCTTTTTGGCTCATATCATTTAGCTTATTCTCCTTGGATATGCTCTCAACTCTTGTAGTGCTTCAAAATAACTCTTGGGTCTCGTGCTTTCTGTGGCCCCATTTTCGGAGTACTTTTCCTTCCAGTAGTTCCTCACACTTATACAGATGTTTTTACCAATCTCTTTGCCGAGGCTTTCCTAAATTAGCTTTGCCTCGATTCCCCTTTAGGCTTTCTTTTGCCAAGGATTCTCTCAGCAGTCATTGGCGAGCCCTCCTCTTTCTCGTTATGTGCATATGGGTTGTACTTTCTTCAACCTTCCACTCTGCAGATATGCCTTTCTTCCCAGGATTTTAGTGCCCAGTCTGTTGGCTCCCACCTGGGTTGCTTAAATCTCTTTCATATATGGCTTTCTTCAATGCCGTCTCATCGTCAGGACTGGGACAAGTTTCTTTCTTCTAGTGACACCAGTCTCCCCCGACCAGGTTATTTGTTTCTCTGGTTTTTATAGTTCCAAACATTCCATTGTATATTTTCTCTCCCATCCTTAGGATGGTGACAAGTCACTTCACGCATGTCTCCCCGGGGTCCTCCTGCTATTCCCAATTCCCCCGGTTCAATCTCGTTATGCAGACAAAGGTTTCAGGGCTCAGCTCTTGCACGGGTACCGCTTCTCACTGCTCGGATTCCCGTTCTTGGTTCCATGCAGGGTGCCTGCCTTCTACAGACGCTGGTGTTCAGGATTCCAGTCTCAGTGCCGTTCCTTGGGCGTCCTGCCCACCACTCTGCAAAATGTGGTCATGCCACTACCAGATATTTCTTCTTCGGTTCCTTGTCGTACCTCTTCCTTTACGGTTGCACACACCAGGGGACTCCGGCATCTTGCACAGCGTTTCTCTGCCTCTTCCAAAATAGGCTCCGCGACCTGCCTCGACTCCACCATCACACGTGATAATGTCTGGGGGGATTCCAGTGCGTATAGCATTCTCCTTCTGCTCCGACTCACAGTTAAATACACATCTCTTTTTCCACATAGGTTTCTTTTTACATTGTCTTCAGCCGAAACATAAAGCTGCCACACTACTCTTCAGAGAAAATAGTAGCAGCAAATTGCGCCTTTGTCTTTAGGCGATAGGCGGTGGCATGATACACGTGGCCCCTTGCTGCCACCCACCAGCCTCACGGGCAGAGCGAGCCAGCACACACTCACCATTGCTAAGCCCTAACCATGCTGCCTCCACCTCCATGAAAATTGATCCCGCCATTTCTTGCCCACTATGGCGTGTGAGGAACTCATGGTGACAACTAGTGATCACAGTTCAAGGGTGTTTATTGAACAGTGAAATACTGTATGCAGGTGTGAAAAACGCCTGATCTAAACCTAAATCTAAGATGGGAGCAAGCATCAACCATCAAATAAAAAAAACAAACAAAGCAGTCCTGGTGGTGGTGTGTCAAATCAAAATTCCTATACTAAGAAACCTATTGCCAAAACATCACAACTAATACAAAAAGGGGTGTGGGATAGTTCTCAAGAAACAGTGGCAGTGTTCTCAAATAATATGTCAGGATGCATTAGCCTGCGTCTCCCTTCCCCACGTTTTGGACAAGGGGTAAAATGGGAGCTTGAAGCACATTACAGTCTCAGGCTACTCCAGCACGAGACAACAGTTCCAACGGCAGCTTTCGGGACACACTTTTGGGCTTTCTCAGCTTCAGCTTTTAACCCTCAAGCTTTGTTATAGGGGCCAAGTCTTGTTTCACTTGAAAGTCTTTCGCCTTCGAGGACCCGAAGAGTTTAAACAACAAAACAAAAGTTCCTTTAAAAAATGAAAGTTCTTTTCCAATGTTTGCTGGCTGATGGGTTCACCAATGGGTCCCCCTCTTCTGGATGCGGACCCTTTCTCGATAAGATCCCAAAATATATATTACAGTTCATTTATCAACTTGGGTGACAGCTTCACCCCTGATCTCCCCCGGTCGGGTTCAGATCCCTCTTACAGGATTTCTTTTCCCTTGGTTTCTCAATGTTCACTTTTACTGTGAGATTCACTTCCCTTTCTTTCACAGTGTTTGTAGATTAAAGTCTTTCGATTGTACAGGGATAATGCTTGAACATCTGTATGACCACTTTGACCGATTTAGTCAGCCCTTCTACAGCCTTCTGGTACTTGCAGTTTTTCTCAGATGGGGCTCGGCCAGTCTCTCTCAAGTAAACACACACATGGTGCCGCTTTCCCTCTGCAGTTAAAGTTCATCAAGTTTGTTTCAAAGGTTGCCACTTTGCGATTCTCATACATCACAGCCCGGTTCTTATCGGTTTTCCCCTCGACTCAACGGCTGTTTCGAACCGCTTGGCTGTTGGCTCCTCTGGAGTCAAGGCTGGTACCACAGGTGCCGGAACTTTCCTCGCTCCTGCTTATTGGCATAGGCTTGCCCCATGTACCGTTGACATCTGCTGCAGGACACTCGTGTTCTTGTTTGCGGTTTTAGGCTCTCTTCCACAAAAGGTTCTGGGGGCCTGGGACGAAAAGGATAAGGTCATTTCTCTCCTCAGCACCCTCTCGCTTCCTACCGCCTTTCTCAGTCTCTTGAACTGCCACGTGGTAGCCGTCTAGTCGTGCTGTCTGCCATGCCCGCCTTGTCCATACTGTTCTCTCAGGCTCCACCTTTTATCTCTGTGAGGAAGGGAAAGAGCAAGGGCCATCAGGTGTGTGTGTGATTCTGATCAGTTGCCTGACTTTGCCTGACCCTTGTATTGGGACAAGTCAGGTAACCGGCTTAGTTTGAAAGTAGTTAGAAAGGGGGTTGGGGGGGGGGGGGTGGTTTGGAATGTCCTCCGTGAGAGGATGGGGAAAAGGTTTAACAGGAAGGGGATACTGCGTCTCACCCATTGTCCCACTCCTACTCCCTGAGGACCCCCCATCCAGGTGATCCTCCCTCAATGGTCCGCCCCCAGGAACTGGATCCAATAGTGATGGCTGTGCCCTGGCCACCTAGATGACAGATCCCCGGGGACTAACTAGGGAGACACCTTCAGGTTTCTCATAGGCGCCCAACTCCCCTCCTATGCAAACTACAACCCAAAGGATGCTGTATAACAAATTGTCGCCCTCTCCTCAAACATTCCGAACCCTCATGAGACACGACCACATGACAGACCTATTGCTGGCCACAAACGCTCACAGCTCATACACTGGCCTCCTCCAACACCTCACCTGATAATGTGATGTACGCCCCGATGCCTAGAGCTCCATACCCACTACACGGATGCATAACTCGGTTTTATATGCTACCGGTACTTGTGATGCTGCATGCTCTGCCTCATGCCAGCTGCCAACGTCTTTTACACCCGTGATGTTCACAACTCCAGTCTCTGCCGCTGTGCATGGTGCTACTAATAGCCCTCCTGCCACTAAAAGGACGCCCCTGTACCATGCCCACCAGCCCTATACCCAGCCATGCTGTTACCTGAGCCCACCACCGATTGTTGAAGGAAAACATGTCACTGACAGCCCTCCCAGCGACCGTGCCCACACCATCACAAAGCCTCTTAGTATCCAAATGCTCCCTGCACCTCCCCCCCAGCCCTCCATCTACCTGGTTTGGCTTGTGTTAAGATGGATTTCTAAACTCAGACCTGGTGGGCAGGAGTTTAGGAGGTCACCCTTGTTTGGTAGAACTGGGGAACCTTCTGGAAAAACCAGACCAATCTACGGTAGCTTGGCAGGCAGTCAAGACCAAGCCTCAGAGTGGTGAAAGTGATCGGGAGCACAGATAGCAAAACTCCACAGATTACTCTTAGACAGATGTATCAAAAATACAATTATTATAGGCCTTATAATCAAAACACACTTCAACCAGTTATGAAGAAACAATACCGCACACGATCATACACTAACATATATACAATAATGCGATTAGTCTGAGGATGAGGACGACTTGTAACAGAAAGGTGTTAAATCAACACAGATATCAGTTTTAGCAGTCCTTCAACAATCCCTAAACGTAGGTAGTCCAGCCCTACAAAGAGAGGAGCCTAGCGCTCAAAGTACAGTTGTGCATTAACAACGCGCGGTCGTGCGTAAACAAAAAAGCGAGTTCTCTTCAGGGGCCTGTCGCTGCTTAGGAAGGGGCTTGAGGCGATGAATAATTTACTATTCCTAGAAGAGGGTCTACCCTTGCAGATAGAGCGGCTTTCGGGTGGGTTCAGGAATAGCTGGAAAGCGCAGGCTATCCCAGCCACGCTGAGAATCTTTTGAGGGACACTTGTGTGTAAAAAGTGAATGGATGTGCTAGGGGGCCACCAGTACGTTAGGAAAGTACTCACCGACACTCGACAGTCCGGATCAAACTTAGCCCACTTCACCTGTTGGGGTTAACCCTGCAGTTTCAGGATGCTCCGGCTCTCAGCAGCTGCAGTACAGGACGATCGTCCGTGACGGGATGTTTGTATTTTCTCAGCTCTTGAAGTAAGAAGGCTAGTTCTGGTGCAGCTCATCTCAAAACATGGGGGGCAAGAACTACAAGCACTTTCAGTGATGGTCACCACAGCGGGGCGACGCAGGGACCACAAAAGCTCGTGGTGTGGCGCACTCTCGTAAATCACAACCCAGAGCAGCTAGGATGAATTTTAGCGGGAGAGGGACCAGGACGACAAGCTAACTATTCCCGGAGTCTCAACTCGGGGTGGTAGCGTTCCTGTGCAATACCATGGGTTCGAGCTGCTCAGTTCACTGGATGGCCCATGAACACTCTGAAGAGGCTCTTTTCGAGGTTAAGTATTAGAGGCCGAGAGTAGTAGTTCCAAGTACTCCAAAAGGGGCAAATTGCTCTTGCAGGCCTTCTTGGTAGGATGAAGAAACAGGGGTCCAACGGGACAACAGCAGGGTCAGTGTGCCAAACCTTCCAAGCACGTCACCATCGGTTCATCGAGTCTGCTTTCTTGTTAAGGATACTTGGCTCCTTATGAGTTTTGGTATGAGCCTCAGTAGATCGACCTGGAATGGATGCAGAGCCCCTTCTCTTATCCGAGATTCGGTTCACTCCCAAATCTCAGATAGCCAATGCAAGATCTGCTCTCTTGCATGCACGCCCGACATGGGCCAATCGTGTCCCACAGTGGTTCCAGTCATTCAGGCCTACTAGACATACTGGCACCAGTAGTGTGGATTGGGATCAGACAGTCCCAACCCTCTTCCTGGGCACTAGCACACGTGACATGCAGGAGCTAGCGAAAGTTGCAGTTTTTGCAAAGGCTGCATGCCCAAATAAGGAATACTGGGTAGCTCGACCAGGGGCAAGGCAAAAGGTACAAAATGGCCAAAGGACAGAACAAAAGACTTTGTGGCACTGCCATTTTCAGCACTGGCAACAGTCTTGCAGTCAATGCGGTATGCTCCATAAAAACCAAGTAAAAATACTTTAAAAGTAAACTGCTGCCACCAATTCGTCCTAGGCACACTTTTACGTACACCAAAAAATCCTTAGAGGGTGGCTACAGCCATAAAAGAAAAGGACCCGAATGTGCGATACTGTAAAATACATGGCACATAGATAAAAAGCTACCAAGAAATCACAACAAAGTCGAAGACTAAGGGAAACTGTTTCCCAGTACTGACGTGTTCGTTTCCCCATAACAAATTAACGAAAGCCCAGAGGAGCGCAGCTGAAGGCTGTGCTTCACTGGAAAAAGTCAGGGTTGGTACTCCAAACAAAACCAAAAAGTTTGGGGGGGGGGGGTGGTTCACAAATGGAGGGAAAATTGCACCCAAGGGAAATCTTTCCTAACAGCTTGGATAGGCTCACTAAGTCACAGCAGAAGCCCAACAACCATCTACACATGTCACACAGTACTACCCACACCTATCACCATAGGCCTCACAGATTATGGGACCTATCAATCAACTGCACATTTTCCACGTTGCCTAGGGCACCCCCCCCGCAGCACCAAGAAAGCCCCCCCTCATGCCTACCCTGCACTCCACTAACACCACACTCACCAACCCACTCACACCCTCTACCTCGTACTTTCCAGAAGCGCACATGGTACCTTGTCTGGCCATAGCCCGCCTACACAGACATTGGTCGAGATGGAAGGACCCCCCCCCCCCCATTCGCCAGAACAAACATCACCCCCCAAATTATCACAACCCCACACACCAACACCTTGCACTACAGCTACCATCAAGCCCCTCCCTACACACCACCACCGCCCTCTGCCATACCCCCCTCCTGACATTCCCAGCCTCACTTCACCCCTGCTCCCCTAATACCTCTGCACCCATCTCATGCACACTCAAACCCCCTACTCCATCTGTGCTCATGCCCCGGACATCCACAACCTCATACTTGCAAATAAGCTTGACCTGCTGGCCATAACAGAAACCTGGTGGCATGAGACAGCGGGATGCCCCCCAATCCCTTGCTCTACCCACCGGATACTCCACCTTATGAGCCAACAGACAGGGCAACCAAGAAGTCGCTGTCGCCATTATCTCCAAATTTACCCTACTTAACTCCTACCTGCTAAGAATGAATCCTCCCCCAAACCACCAACATCATACTACTCCAACCCACTCATGCGAGCGCACAAGGTGCTGACATCCCCCTGCTCATTGCACCTCCCACCCCCTCCTCAAGACGAAAACCAAATGTATACTCCTAGGTGATTTTAACTTAGGCTTCAAGGACCCAGCTGATCAGAAGGCCTCTGCCCTCACTGCTACTCTCAACAAGATGAACAGAAGCATCCGGAAGAATCCTGTCTACCAACACTCCCTTCCAAGTCTCTTCCGTTGAACCACTACCATGGACAGATCATTCACAGATCTGCTTCACCATGGCTGCCACCACCTCCAACATCACCCACGAAACAGGTGACTGACCGCCCATCACTGCCAGACATACCCGTAAACTCACTGTAGAACAACTGACCCCCGCCCCTGCCCCCCACTATCCTGGCCTCCCTCACAACAGCACCCATCAGCGCCAACCCTGAAGTCATTCTTTCGGCATACAATTCCATGCTCCTGAGCGCACTAGGCAAGCATGCCCCCTCAAAACCTCTACCTTAAAAAAAAAAAGCAACTCCCAGAACTAGTTCACAAAAGAACCAATCAACCTGTGCAAACAAAAACGTGCCCTTGAACATCTTTGGAGAAAAATCGCAACCCCTATGAACAAAGAAGCCTCTAACGGCTCAGCAAGTGCTTACAAATTAGCAATCTTCCCACCAAAGCCAACATTTATAATGTTAGCATCAGAGTGAGCCGAGTGTTGGCTGTCTTGCTCATCTGTTTTTCGGCACAATTGCAGCTCGCTAGCCTGCCTAACATTTCTATTGAAGCCTCCTTTCAAAACCCCTGGCCAGTCATGGAGCGACATACAGTGAGCAGAGTGTTGGCTGCGTTGCCTATGGGGACGTGGTGACACAAGCTTTGCTTTTTTCGTATGCCGAGAACACGACAGACGAAAACACAGGTGAGCGGGCCACCTTCATAGTGTTCTAATTCATTGAAACCACCAAGTGATTCTTTATCGGCAGGAGAGAGAGCACAAACGTGATTCATTGGGTGGTTTGAGGGACGCCAAAACCTTGCTGCAAGAGTCGCATGGGGGTGTTGAATGCCAGGGGCTGATCAAAGTATTGAACAGAAAAATGCCGGCAAAACCTTCCAAAGCTATTGTGTCAAATGAAATCCCTGCTATTCTCCAAGCTGTCGAGAGATGAACGCAACAGGTGATTATCGCTGGTTTTCTCCCACATAAGGAGCTTTGACCTGACTGACGCTGAGATTCTGCAAACTGAATCCACGCTCGATTTCCTCCTTTCCAACCATTGCGACATGGGTAAGCTAAGTCTGCCTTTAGTGCCGGATGAGAGCCAGTCACCTGAGGCTTCGCTTCAAAAGGTCCACACGAGGCCCCTTCTTAATGCTGGCATATCACCGGCAGAAAGTGCCACCTATGGTGATTGAGGCCCCAGCCTGTTTGAGCTCTCTGCAGCAGCGTTAATCTCCGGTCCTCGGCTGACGTCCTGGGTAATGGCTCTAAAACAATGGACCAGTCTCATCTCAATTTATGCTCTTGGAGCACCCCAATGAGGATGATAAAAGCTTGGCTCAAGCTCTGCTCCTTAAGTCACCTGGGGAGTGAGGTCCCCCAACTTAGCACCAAAGCCACCTTCGTGCCTTCTTGCCAAGACGACACCCCTGCGATATTGTAATTTCCTTTTTCCTCAGGTCTATGCGACCGAACGCATACCTTTCAGAACCAGTCTCTTTCCTCGCCACCTACGTCGCATAGATGACTCGTATTTTTTCTCCCAAACCTTAAGAGGGCACACAAAATGGTCCCAAATCATCTGCTTTTTCTTCGCATTGCCAGATAATGTCTGCCCAAACTAACTCACTGGCTCCATTTCTCAAACTATATGCAACGGCTAATGAGACCGTGAAAGATCAAGCCACATTGTTCTAAGTAATTTACATTGAATCCTTTATTACATCTTTGCAATCTCGAGCAGATCAAGAGTTGGAATGTGCTAACGTGATCAGAAGAAACTTCAAGATCTTCTTGAGGTGGAAAGGTCTGATGTCGGTTCCAAAAAAAGAAGAGGAAATTAAATAGAATTAGTCCAAAAAAGATGACATGCCAAAAAAACAAAAAAAAAAACTGTTTGCAAATAAGGCCCAATCATTTATAAAGGAATCTTCCACTCCGCCAAGGCTCATCATACTCAGAAGCCCAGGAAAAGGTGAGGATTCAATCGGATTTGGGTTTACCACCTCAGCGCTTGGACACTTCAAGGATCGATGATATCTGTGGCAAAGATTGGTCCGAGGAAAATGGTTCTACTGCAGCAGATTTACTTAAATTGGTCTACCTACACGGTCGAAGACAACAAATCGATGCTTGAGAGTCCAGTAGCTCAGTCGTTTTGCTCTGTGCATCTAGCCACCTCGATGACCACGTTGGATTCTACATATTGGAACCCTACGACGACCATGGGGGAGCCGATTGAAAAAACAAAAATGTACCTTTGAATCCACCTACCAAATACCCTAATCTGCAAATGCCAAAAATCGACAAGTCCATTTTTGACGCTTGCAGAAAAAAAGCTTATTTGCCCAAAAATTTGATTTTCTAAAACTTCCAAATGGAGAGATAATGAAAAAGGTTGACTTGCGGCTACCTCTGACATCCCAGACACATCAATTTGACCCACGTAGTGTCTCTCACACTTAGACTGCCCAAGAGAAATCACTCGCCAATGAAGGCCATGAGGGGAGAGGGAGGGGGAGGGATGGGAAGGGTCGTCCATTGGAGCACATACCGTCAGTCTTGAACGCTTATTACCAGCCAATGTTGGCCTCATTTTGAATCGCGCTACATCCTCAGATTACTTCATAACATTCCTTGGCCGCGCTTTTCTTTGTTCAGAGGATATCATGATCGTAGATTTCCCTAGAGAACAGATCAGGGACAAAGTGATTCTTCATCTGAGATTCAGGGGGACTAGATCATAACTTCTAGAGGTAGCCCATCTTCTTTTGCCAATGGGATTTTAATGTATGGCCTCCTCTTCAAAACTAGTACCCAACCAATCAAATATGTAGATGGGGCGGTTCCGATGCAATATCATTTGTATAGGTCAACACTGATGCAAACCAGATATTAGCCTGCAGGAGACCTCAAACGATTGGAGGGGGCACATATGGCAGGCCTCGCAAAAAGCTCTTGCCGTGTGTCCATCAAATGTATCTAGGATATTGAATACAGAAGTGAATGGACTAACTACTTCGTCCAATTAGAGACCGCTATATGGTCCTCTGAAGGTAACAATTAACAATGTGACTTCTCCCAAGGTCCAACTTAATACGGGTGAGGACACAACCAAGGTAAATCTTGCATAGTGACATCACAAGAGAAGCCTACGAGGTGTACAAAAATGTTGAAGTAACAACTAGGCTCCAGTTGGAGTTCATCCTTTTGGGACACCCGGGGCTTTCTTTAACTGCCCATGGAAACTACGCTGTTCGCAGGGGACCTGGACATAATCTGTCTCCAAGAAACTTGGCTCTCCTGCCATCCCTGCCTGGATGGCTACACTACCCTCCTCAATCCTGCTTACAAAGGTCTGAGAGGTCGGACGACCTCCGGACTATTGACATTTGAGATATGGAAGAGGTCTTTCGGTCAGACTAACAAATAATCCCAGTCCCTTCTTGCAATTTGTAGGCATTAACTTTGTGGGCTACCCGGATGACGAACCTCAGCAAGGACAGATTTTCAACGTGCATTGGAATCCAATGACTATAACCACTAAATCATTTATGAACATTATGTCAGCCATCAATGAAGCACTCGGGCAACACAATCCACATTTGATAATTGTGGGTGGTGACTTAAAGTGCCCCTGTGTTACAAGTAAGGCCACGGTCCTTTTGCAGCAAAATGGGTTAATTTCCAATCGGGATAAAAGAGCTGTTATGTGGTTGGAAAGGATGACCATGTATGACCTGCACATTTTGAATGGACAATGGATGGAGTATTGCCCTCCCAGGCCTACTTGGTCAAACGGCAAGGTGTCCAGTGTACTGGATTATCTTTGTCTCCAGTGCTATACTCTCAGACATAACTTCATTTGAGATCACTCCAAAGACACTGAGTGATCACTCCCTCTTACTACTTTCCTGGAAGGATTCTACAAACTTACACCAAGATATTGGCCCTATCCATGTTGAACCCACACAAGGGTCCAATAGTCTACAACTGAAACCTGGAGACATCCAAAAATGGTCTGCTAGTCTCACCAAACAACTTCTCCAGAGTGGCGATGTGAACTATATTCCTTTGGAGTTTAAATCCCCTACTCTAGGAGTCTCTGATGTTATTTTGTATTTGTATTTCATTTTATTTATATAGTGCACCAGGCCCATGGGCAACCGGGCGTATCATTTAGTTACAGGCATGGTAAAATAGAGCAGTTGAATAAGACAAACGTGTTAAATAAAGAGCTTAATCAAGCAAAGAAGTTTGTCCAACGGGACCTAAGATGCATAGGCGGCTCACTAGATCCTAAACAAACGCTACCAAGAAAGAAAAGCAAGCAAATATACAGGAATTGGCTGAGGAGCCATAAAGTAGTGACCTTCCAACAAGACACTGAGCGCATGTTAAAAGCGCTGATAAAAACAAAAAATAAAAACTCTAGATCTATTTGGTAAATGCTAAATGAGGTAGGGGCACTACACTCCATTTATATGGCCAATGTGATTTCAGAACAATCTTGGTCGACCTATCAAAAGTTATTTTGGCCAAGACAAGTAGCAACAGCTATCCAGATGGCCAAGCCTAATACCGATTGTAATTTCCCTTTAGATCAGGAGGAAATCAAACTCTTAATTAAGAAGTCTAATCAGTCCAGAACACTAGGCCCTGATGGGATTTCAAACTCTATGATAAAGGCCCTCCCATATCTATGGGCACCAGTAATCCTTGATCTAGTCAAATCAGATAATGAAAGTAAATTGCTCCCATTTTTAAACAAGGCAAAAGATCTGACCCGGCGAATTATCGACCAATTGCTCTGCTTGATTCTTTGGGGGAAGCTTTTGGGGCATTTCTGTTAAAACAATTAAAAGTCTGGACTTCCCAGGTGGAAAGAGAAGATGCCAGACAGACTGGAGTTACCAAAAGTTTCGGAACAGATTTAAATTGGTTTCTTCTAAAAAGGTACTGCTTTTAAGAAGAACATCAGGATTTGGCCTTTGTGGACGTGCGCAAAGCTTTACATAGTATAAATCGACACCTCTTCTGGTTTAAAACGGAAGCCTCATAATGTCCAAACAATTTGCTAGAGGCAATCATGGCGCTATAGGAATCCACCATGGTGCAAATTCGATTGAACGCTCAAGGCGATTTGACAAATCCTATGGATACTTTCAGTGGTCTGAAACAAGGATGTCCTCTGGCGCCAACCTTATTTAACCTGTTTCTCGCCAATGTGGCAGAACACTTGGCCAAGACCAGATCCTTTCCACCGAAGATCAGCGATCAATTCCTCTCAAGATTGTTTTTTGCAGATGACCTAGTGTTGACTGATAAAACGCTATCGCCTTCAGAGAAATCTCAAAGCCGACGGTGAATACATGTCTGCGATTGGGTTGGAGATGAACGCTTCGAAAACCAACTTCATGATTGTTGGTCCTAGCACCCCTTCCTGCCTTTACATGGTTTCTGAAAGAAAATCCCTTGGAGACAAGGTGACTCATCTGTGATCTTTGATCAATAATAGCAGGATGGATTTGCCACGCCAATGGACACTGAAAACAAAAAAGTGAGAATTCTAGTAAGCCAAGCCAGACCAAGTTTGGAAAATTCTCACTATTAACGTTAATTACTTTTTTATGGCCAGAAGGTTAACCCTACGTTGATATATGGAGCAGAGGGATTCCCTTCTACTCCATGGGAGCTGTAGTCTACATTGGAGGTAACTGTCTAGAGGAACTACTAAGACTACCTAACCTCACTTCGACCACTACTATTAGGTTTGAGTTGGGCCGGATCTCCCTTCAGGCCGAACTGGGTGGAAAACCTTGGCCCTCTACCGAAATTTGTACTGCCCAAACCTGCCAACCCCTTTTGGATTCTGGATGACGCTCTAAAATTGGGAAATAACCCTTTATTGACCCAATGGAAAGACAGCTGTATAGCATATTTGAATCAACTATCTTCCACATAAGAAGAATTTGTCAACAATCTGGACAAGGTAAAACAGAAATTCTGGCAATTGGATCGGATCAAGACCCAAGATGAAATGAATGACTACAAGTTGCCAACTATGCTGAAATTGGAAAGCAAGCAACTCAGCCCCCTACCGAAATATCTTTATTACATTTCCCAAATGGTGGTTTCAATCCCAAATCCAGCCATTTAGACTGAACCTTTATCCAACCAAACAGATCATTCTATCTGCAAACATGGAATGTCGATTCTGTGCGACAAGGGGGAAGAGTGAAACACTAAAACATATCACCCTGTTTTGCTCAGGGTTGACGGATTTAAGAACTTGATACCTGTGAAAAGTGATTGCCAATACCTATTCTGATGCAGAGATGATTGGTCGTTCCTCCTCCGTGGGGAAAACAACTCCGCAATATTCTGTTTGGTGACATTTTTGCAACAACCCAAAAGTAAATGTGAATCAATAATTTCTATATCACTGATGGTTTTTAGATACAACACTAATTATGAACTATGGAAAATCCGGTTATGTTTTTCTGTAGACAAAAAGGTTTTGTAATTAACTCAAAAGTCTTAAATTTAAAAAAATATTTTTTTTTTTAAAAAAAGAAATGAAAAAATAATGTTAGAATCACCAAAGCAAAGCAATCTCCGATTCAAGAGAGCTTTTCAAAATTCTCAAAGTGGTTGAAACCATGCCCCCCCCCCCCCCTTACGGAGAGCTTCCCCAAAGCTTGCTTCTCAGTCAGCCCTAGTACCAAAACAACATCAGGGAGAAAAGCACACTCAAACCCTCCCCCACCTCACACTGCTAGTCCCCCCTGGAAGCCCTCACCCCCACCACATAATCTTTTCACTTCTACCCAGTCTCCCCGGCTGCTTATGTCCTCACTACTAATTTTTCAGGGGACATATGCCCAGCTCACCTTGTTAAAATGTGTGCAGAACCTCTGACCCCCACCATTGGCAACTTTATGAACGCCTCTTAACTCCACAATCCCCAGCTCCATCAAAGAAGCCTGGGTCACGCCACTTCTGAAGAAACCGTCCCTCAACACCACCTTTCTCACCAACTACCGCCCCATCATGACGGTACCCTACCTCCTCAAAATTCTGGATCGCACTACCACTACTCACAAGTCCAAACCTACCCCGAAACCCATAATCTGCTGGGCTCCCCAGTCGGGCTCTAGACCCAGACATAGTACAGAATCCAACCTCATCGACCAAAAGATTCAGCTCAACCACACTAGGGACGATGGGTAGCTCGCCATCCTACTGCTAGTACTAGTACTACATCTCTCAGCGGCCTTTGGCCTCGTTGACCAATTAATTCTGTGCCATCACCTCACCGCCACTTTCAACATCTCCACCGAAGCAGCCAACTGGATCAAGGCCCTCCTCTTCTGTCGATCCTCCAGGGTCTTGGAGGGAACAGAAGCAGACCCCCATCCCTGTCTCCTATGGTGTCTCTCAAGGGTCCTGGCTCCCCCCCACCCTGTACAACATGTATACCATCTATGCCAAATCCCTCTTCGACCACCTGGACAGCCTCGACATCCCACATACCAACTTTGCTGATGACACAGGTCCGCCTCAAGCTCACCGGCAACTTTTAACTGGACTCCAACATCAACCACGCCTATAACACCATTGAGGCTTGGATGGCAACTCACCATCTCTGCCTGAATGATGACAAGATGGAGCTCCTTATTATGGGCACCCCGTACCGACTCAACCAGCTAGACCCTGCCTTTACCTCATTCTGCATCGATGGGAACATTAGCCCTGTATCCTCCCACAAGACGACGATGGGTGTCTACTTCCATGCAGCACTAAACATGCAGAAACATATTGAAGCAGTCGCCTCATCCGCCGCCTACTCCACCAAACTCATGAACCTCTCCAGGAAATTCCACACCACCAGCAACTGCCTCATCCTAGCTAGGGCCCTCATCGGTAGCAAACTAGAATACTGAAACGTTATCTTGGCTGGAACATCAATGAAAAACTTTAACAAACTTCAGCTGGTCCAAAATAATGCACTCAGAGCTGTTTGGGGCCTGAAACGATCAGATCACATCTCACAAATCAGACGTGAGGCGCACTGGCTGCCCATTATAGCTTGCATGCAGTTCAAACTCCTCGCCATCACCCATTGTTGCTTTCAGAACACTGCTCTCCCTTAATTGCCCAGCCGCATAACAAAAATGACAAAATAAAAATAAAACACACCACTCGCAATCTACACCACTCTTCCGCTCTCTCATCACCCCCAGATTCAACAGGAAGAGCTGGAGGCTCCAGCTTCACTGCCATTGCCCCCAACCTGCGGAATGCCTTACCTCACTGTATCCAAAGAACCATCATACCCCCTCTTTCAAAGAAAAAAAAAAAAAAAAGTAAAAAAGCCCTGTTTAACAAAATCATGTAACTGTATTTACTGTACTGCTAGAAAATCCCACAACTGTATATTTTCAATGCTTCACCTACACCCCATCACATGTAAACCAACTGTAACGTCTCTCCCCTGTGTTGTACCATTCCACTAGCGCCGCGATACCTCCGGGTCTTGGCGCAACGCATGCAATAAATAGTCTCATATATGCAGCTATGGTATTTCACTTGGGGAGTTCCTCACAGGAATAGGAGTCCTTGTGCCCAAAGGGGGAGCCTCCATCGGTGAGGTCCCACTTGCCTCGACCCTTAGGGAGGGTCTTGCAGAGCGTGCTCACTTCCCTAGCATCACAGGCGGGAGTATTGAAAAATACCTGCGATTTGTCACAATGCATAGACCACATAGGTGAAAACAGGACAAATGAATTGGACTACATTTCATGAGCTTGCATGCAGCACATTGCTATGGGGGTAGTATTTTCAAGCCACATGTATTAGCCATGCATTAATGTTCCTGGCTCCTAACACAAATGCCAGTTCTCTGCATGCACTCGGCACACGGTTTCTTACTCGCCAATGGCTGGTGGCGAGTGCACATTTTTTAGCCCGTGTTTTCCTACATGGTTCTGATTAGAGAGGATTCTTTTCGTCATGCCAGGACATTACACGTCATCATAAAACATATCTTGCATACAGTATTCTGCAGGTGAGGTGCCCATGCAGGCCCCGTAGCACATCTCAGCCGACAACTCTTCATTGCACCCACTATAATTTGCATTCTAGGCGCAGCTCTACGTAGGCGAACAAGGAATTCTTTTCCCGCTGCTGGTCACCTGCTTTTCCGTGCAAGTTACCCTGGATACACCATTTATACTCGGAATGTGCTGTGCCAGCCCCCACACATTACAGCTAGCAGCATTTCCCTCCGCCTCCTGATCTAACCTCTGCAGTTAAGCACTGCTAATATCACCCACTCTCTCGTTGCTCTCTCACACGCCCACGAGCACATCAAATCTTCCCCAGCTCCATCGAGAGGTTTCATACAGATGGTGCCTGTTACGCCAAGTTTCAGGCCGAACCCTTTCGGAGCAATAGCTTCTCGGCCGTGCTGTTGCTGCTCGGCTACTCACCACGGTCTGTGGCTGCACAGCGCACTGGCGGAAGACTTAACACGCTGATGAACGTTCCTACTCCCCAGGACTCGACACAGCCCTCCCTCTAAAGGAACAGGATTCCTAGTTTGCACTTCTCCGATCTGAAGCTTCTTGTTGTGGGCGCCGTCACGGCTCACCGCCTACCCGCAGTTGCCCTTATGCTCCCACCCAAAGCGTGCTCATTAGAGGACGACGCCCACCTGGCTTTGCTTCAGGAGGAAACTCCAGAAAGCCTGCAGACCTGCTAGTGCCACCAACTGGTGTAGGCACTCCGGCAGCAAGGTCCATTCCGCTTGCTTCTATAGCACCAGTTCATGTGCAGACCCTGCAGCAACCTTCCTGTGCATGAGTGAGAGCTGTGTCTCGTTTCTCCATTGAGCCTCAATATGGCGGGTTCCCTGCTCGTGGCTCGGACCTCGTTATTCTTCTCGTTTATCCAGTTCTGGGGGACCTTAGCCTGCCCTGAATGAATTCTGCAGAATTTCCTAAGACTTCGCTTGGAAAGTGTATTACATGAAGGTTTTTCAATGCTCTTAAATAGATTACATGTGCTTTCACTGTCCTATGCAAGTCTACGAAGCATCGCAATAAGAGATATTGACCAGATGGAATTTGTGGACAATTACAGGATAGATATTATTGTGCTGCATTCAAAATCTAAGATAGTCTGCGATATGCTGTATGAGATAGTAGACACTTTTCTCTCCTTGGGCTAGGATTTAGGTGCCCAAGGGAAGAGTGGTCATGGTCTCGGAGTCCCAGCCAAGAGACAGTCTGTTAGACCAAAGGTTGTCCCAATTCCAAGTTCCACAAGGGTTGCAGCTACATGGAGAGCTGTGTTCCTAGTGTAAGGGGATAAGCCCCACTCTGCTGGCGCCTGGACTGGGCCTGGCTTCCCTGTACACTACAATCAGAGGCCCAGGTCACTAGAGTAGGGTGGGTAGCTAAGTCTTTAACATCACTGGAGCACATGAGTAATTGGCAACCTATTCAACAATTCAGAACCAGCCTCCAATTTCAGGGCTTTCAACAGTCATCTTGTTCCTGGAGGTGTGGCATACAGAAACTCCCTAGTTAGAGGCAGCGTTGCAAGGTTTGAGAAGCGGTTTGAGAGGCGGCCCGTCAGGCAGCCTCATCACTGCCATTGAGTCAGAGATTGGTGTAGGTGCTGTGAAATGGGCCGGTCTGTGCCTAGACTTGTTGGCAGCGACATTTACTTTTTAATGAAGTACTTTTAATTAACATGCATTGGAATCCCTACAGGGTGTCTTGGATGCCTTCTTATCTTAAGCAGCGATTTTCTCCATCTGGTTCGGACAGAGTTCACCTGACCAAATTGCTTTAGCAAGAGACCAATACCCATTGACCGACCTAGATGAGAAACCGTGTCCTATATTAAAGGATGAGGCCATGCAGTGCTTCAGATGATTTTGAAGTGGGAGTATCTTACTCACAAAGTTTGGGAGTAAAATGATTGCAAGTCCCATTCCCAGTAGGAGTCCAATAAGCGAGTAAAAATATGTTTTTGTTTTACTGGTAAAGAAAATGCTTTCTAACAAATATGTCCTTGCACCATGTTATTCATGTACATTAAAAAGGTACACTTGTACATCTTCCGATCAGGCAGTAATAATAGAGCAGCTTACCGTGGAACTAAGTTTACTACTGATCCGAACTTAACAGGGGTATGTTCCAGTGTCCCTTTCCCATCTTAGTTGGGAGTATTTTTTAATCCCTATTTTTATTTTTTTAAGGAGTATTTGCCTATTTTTAGGGAGTAAAAGTGGCCGATACACCCCTTATCTGTAGGGCTAAGGCAACAATCTTTTAGGGGGATCAGCGTTTGCCCAAAATAAATGGAATGTAGCAGTGAGATTTTCCTTGTAAACCCACTTGGCACTGCGGGAAGTTGGAATCCCACAGAGAACACAACTTTGTTTCTGCTTATTTGTTAGATTTGTGTTCTCATTTGGAGCAGGGGAAAGCATCTCTAAGTAACCAGAACAGGCTTCAGACCTCCATTTATGGTGGCCCTAAGCTGCAACCTGGCTCCCGCATTATAGTGTCCACTTTTCCATCAACTGGAGTCAAGCGCATAATCTGGCATCCTAAAAACAGACAAACTAAACAGAAAAATGGATGAGATGTGTACATCCCTCTCGACCAAAGACAAACAATTAACTTTCGTCTTTCACTTTCAATTCTATTATAAAAAACAATGCTACCTGTACCTACGTGTCCGCTGGCCAACCCAAACATAAAAAGACATATGCATGTATATAACAAGGTTGTGCAAAAGAAAAAACTACAAATAATTGTGGCATAACCTTGGAGAACTGAATAAAATGAAGCACAAGAAGCAAAGCTAACAGAACTGGATCATTGCGTACACGATCTAGGCAGATTCAGCAGGATAGCGCCGCTATGCAGGGAACATTCAGAAGAATCTTCACGGTTGTGGTCATTAAAGTGGAGTCCACAATCAAGCCATACCATCAACTGAATGATTTCAGGAAGTAGTCGGTTTGATCATTTCAAGGCTATTCACAGTAAACATAACTGATGATCCCTAGTTGCTTCTTAGAAGCCAGGTGGTCAATTAGCTTACATTTTCTCAGTATTGAACTTTTTTTTTTTAAACAAGCAAAAATACCTTTTGGCCCATGGACCCAACGGGGTAACAAACTGAACCATAAAGCAAACAAATCAAACTATGGCACCAATACCTGAAATTCGATTTAAGTAGGTAATCTCATCTGGAACAATACTCCCTTTTTGGCATAGCTCCTATATAGTTAAAATATATATTTTTTTTAAAAGCTACCTGTCAATAATTACTGACCGACTGCCCTACTTGATGTGAACAGCTAAATATTTGCATTGCTACTACTTAAGTAATTGGAGAGATGTAGGGACATCCCTGAATTGTTATATCCTGGCGTTCCTCCAGCGGCAGGCTTGGTATAATCTGCATTGATCTCAGCAGTTTTTTGATCTGGCTAACCGTTCCCGTTTGTGGGGCAAGTTCGTTACATGGGGGATTCCTGCTGGTCTAAGCATCCTGTTACATCTCCATTCCAGACGTATATTCAGATCAAGCTAAACTCACTTACCAGCATATCCAGGAAACTGCCCCCTGCATTTTCAACCTCTACATCTCGGAACTTCGGGTCACTTGTTTCTCGTGTATCTGGTTGAACTGAGGATTCAATCGTTAGCTTACGCCAATGACATTTTCTTTGACCATGCCTCAGTTGGCCTTCAACGCATAATTAAAGCTTTCCTCTAATATGCATCAGTCAACAAATTAGTAATAAACGCAGTAATACCGAAAATGATTCCCTTTTCTATGTCAAGGAAATAAGATATAAATGGTCAATAGAAGTTAGTGAACTGAAACTCGATTTGTTTGGTGTGCCAGATTTTCAACAAACCCAATGAAGGTCTTTTTACTATTCATGGACTTGGGTACGGGGGATGTGCAGGCATGATCAGGCTGATGGTGTTCATCCTGGAACCTGAATAGAGCATTGCCTCCTTGTTGAGACCTTCTCTGAAATCTCTGGAGTCTGCATGAGGCCTGCGCTTGAATTCCACATGGTGCCCTACCAAGATGAGATATCTAGGAATATGGACTGGCTAAGATTTGGATCGCTTGTCCCTTTTGAAATTCTCCCTATAGGGAAAAGTAAACTGCATCAAGATGCATGTAGCGCCTAGAATGAACCATCTCCTTTCCATGCTACCACTTAGGAAAAACTTCTTCAAAAGAGATTGATGCTTGTATGCAAACATTCCTGTGGGACGGCAAACCACCCAGACTCGCACTCTGGAAACTACAGCTCCTGCTAAAGTTGGCTTGAATTTGCCAAACTTTGACTATCACCTGGCTTTCTCGGCAAGATATTTAGGTCATATGAGAAGGTCCGATTCAAATCTATCAGCGAACATTGAATCAAGCCATGCAATGCAGCTGGGGCCCATGGCATTGCTGTCCACAACCTCTTGGAGCTCACGGCAGAGGAACCCCCTTACAAGTTTCCTATGCGACTGGTGTTACAACATATCACGGCGGCTGGAGTGATCAGTGTGTTACCCGATGCATCCGTTTGGCTGAATCCTACAATGACATAACAGGGGAAGACACTGTTTTGGCCATCTTGGTTTCTAGGAGGGATCTGCTATATTAAATACCTGCTTGTTGAGGATGGATACCCTTTGCCCACTTGAGCGGGAATTATGACTTACGTGATTGCACCTATGCAGAGTACAGACAACTAATAGGGAGTATCGCTGCAAAGCTCAATTTCTCACCGCTAGAGTCTCATCTAAGTGTGGTCTGGTCACAGTTAGAGATATGCGAGCATGCCACTCACCAGGACGCAACACTCTACAAAGCCCTGGCTTTTGCTCGCAAGGGTGATACAGAACTTGCACTCAAGTGGGCCAGTAAGCTGGGAGAAGTGCTGGACCCCGATTGTTGGAAGAGATGTTTCGGCAATGTTCATCTGTCAAGTATAGACTGGAGTATGAGGGCCTCGCAGACTAAACTACTATTCAGGACATATTTGTCTCCAGAGCGGATATTCAGGAGAGATGCAATAGACGACGACCTAAGCTGGAAATGTAGACAGGCAAAGGGGACACCAAGCCATCTACTTTGGTTTTGCAACTAGACCAGAGACTTCTGGGCGGGGGTGTAAGAGAGACTGGGCCTGGTGCTTGGGCATGCCATACCCCATGGCATTCCCATCCAACTCTTGGTGATGGATCGCCCGGCGGAAGATCTGTTGCATGCAAGCAAGACCGGGCTGCTGCATGGCTGTAGGCTGGCAAAAAGAATGGTTCTACATGCCTGAAGTCTGCCAATTCGTTCTGCATGGATGACTGGGTGGAGTTGCTGACTCTCTCTACTTGTGAGAGACGTTTAACAAGGTCAGAGGAGAAAATGACAAATTCAATTAGATCTGGAGACCATTCCTGGACATGCGCGGCTGATGCGTTTGTGCCATACAACCCTTAAAATCCATGTCCCTGCTTGATGCCCTCTACAGCGGTTGAGTCTTTGGTGGGGGCTAATCCGTTTGCATTTTCTACTTGATGTGTTTTTTCAATTTGTTTTTCCCCCTTTACTCACCCTCACCCCCCAATTAGCTGTGTAGGGTCTTCTTTACTTGAGGTTATGCTTATGTATTTCTTTTATCACTGATGTTACACGCTGCCCAATTTGTTCTTCGATATAATAAAAAATATATTGCAAAATGAAAAATGGTTTGTTCTTCCCAGCTGAACCGGCTCCATTCTAGATTCGGGCACTTTTGGATAATAAAAGGCAAAGTTGTGCCAAGTGTGTTGCATGGTCTGGGAATATGTCATATGGAAGACTAGAACGGATTCGTGAGACTGCAAGGCGCACTCTGATGCCATACCCGCCAGCTCTTCCAGTCTTCCGCTCAGTGACGCTTATGTATTAACTTTACTCCAGGCAAAAGGTCCATGGAGTAGTCTATCCCATTTTTCTTAGGATGTTAGTACCCCAAGAAGAGTCATTATTTGAAGACCAGAAAGAAAATCTTGAATTGGGCTCCAGTATTTCCCTGAATGAGATCCAAGTGAAAATAAATTGCATATTATTCTCTTCGGGTAACTTGCGAAGATCTTCTTAATCCTGCACGCGTAAAGAAAAAACAATGTTTTACTTGGATTAGAGACCAGGGACACAGCTGCAAGGTTGTAAGTTTTACGAGGACATAGCTGGAGGAGAAACAAAAAAATAAAATAAAAAAAGAAATTGGTACTGGCTGAATCCCTAAAACATCTAATTCTTGACTGTTTGGAGCTTCTAGGCACTACAGTGCAGCATTTCAGTCCATACAAAGGACTTCTCCTCGCTGGCTCTTCGGATTAACCCGTTTGTGGGATCGCAGATTGCCCTCTGCCTAACAATAGTTTGATACATTTCGTTTTCATCTCAGGACAGTTAAATAAGTACAAATACTCTGTCGAAAGCAAAACGTTACTTTTACTCTTTAATGGTTTTTGAATTGCTTGATTGTGGAAATGAAAATTTAATTTTGTGTGCGAGTTTTATCTTTTGCATATTTTGTAAAAATGTTAGTAAAAATGTTTTTAAAAGATTTTTCTTTTATTGGATATTTGTAAGGCGCCTATACAACAAATGATATTTCAGGGCAATGTGGCAATGCAAGACAAAAAATAAATAAATATAAAAGGGAGGGCCTTGGGGAAAATAAGGGAAAAGTTAACTACATCACTCCTACTAGGCCTTGTAAGATTTGGATCGAGCAAGTGTAATAACAAGGAGGTGGGGGTGCCTGTCTGCACGAAATGCGAA
Organism: Ambystoma mexicanum; assembly: GCF_040938575.1. Lineage (NCBI taxonomy): Eukaryota > Metazoa > Chordata > Amphibia > Caudata > Ambystomatidae > Ambystoma > Ambystoma mexicanum. The sequence goes on from NC_090940.1 coordinate 37,754,367, forward strand.
GTGCTAGGGTGGTAAGGAAAGAGCAGGGTAAAGAGGAGAGAATGCAAGTGAAAGGAGGGGCGGGGGCGCTGGCACAGGGGCTAGGTGAGTCATAAGGGGAGGCCAGGAGGGCAAGTGCCAGGGATTGCATGGGGTGAAAGGGGTGAGGGTCCACATGCTAAATTCGAGGAGGGAAGACTGGGCCTGGTGCCCGGTAGAACTTGGGGGAACCAGGCATCCAGTCACTGAAGCAAACTGGGGACTTAGCAGCAAAGGAAGAAGAGAAAAGGAGGGTCTTGAGGAGCTTTCAGAACTTAAGGAGATCCAGCTCAAGCCCGAGAGGGGCAGGGAGGCCATTCCAGAGGGAGGTTCCTGCGGTGGAGACCGATTTCTCCCCCCCCCTCTCTGTTTATACAAGCATCTGATCTGCAGAGAATTGGGAGGTAGAGGACCAACGGGCTCTAGCAGAGAGGCCTTTAAGGGGTGGGGGGGGAGAGAACAGAGGAAGAGAAAGAGAAAAAGATTGGATGCAGCGGGGTCCCAGGCCTCAGAAAGCTTTGTGGATGATGCAGAGGGTCTCACACTTGCAGCAACCGGGAGCCAGTGGAGAGACTTTAGGGCAGGAGAGATACAGTCGCTGGAATTGAGGCCTAGGTAAGTCTTGCAGAATTGTTCGAGCCCTCTTTCCTCTGCTGGACCCGGAACTACCTTGCTCTGAAGTTGCAGTTTCTTTCCGTTACACCTTTTTAGGGTGATGTCCCATCCAGGCCCGCGGTAGATAAGCAATTACCACTTCACCAAAACAGAAAACCATCCAGTAAAAGCACCAACATTAATTACCCAAAAGACAAGGAGGGCATCTACACAACTATCAGGATCAAATCTAAGCAGGAAAAGATGCAAAGGGCAACTCTAAAATTTACACAAAATTGGGCAGTGTTAGAACATGAAAATTAACGCACATTTTTGGGATCAATATTTTCATGCTCGAAAAAGAAAATCCCTAGCAGCGTCACAAACGTGCAAGATTGAGGTTACCACAGCAATGTTGTCACTTCACCGTCAACCCGGCTGTAAGCAGATCCTACACTCTGCTTATACTATGCAATGCTTGCCATCAACCAGGCTATCCTACACTCTGCTTACACTATGCAATGCTTGCCGTCAACCAGGCTAGAAACGGATCCCACACTCTGCTTACACTATGCAATGCTTGCTGACAATCAGGCTAGAAACGGATCCCACACTCTGCTTACACTATGCAATGCTTGCTGACAACCAGGCTAGAAACGGATCCCACACTCGGTTTACACTATGCAATGCTTGCCGTCAACCAGGCTAGAAACAGATCCTACACTCTGCTTACACTATGCAATGCTTGCTATCAACCAGGCTATCCTACACTTGGCTTATACTATGCAATGCTTGCTGCTAAGCAGTTACAGCACTGGGAGGCCCTGCCCCCATTCTTTTATTTGTAAAAACAAAAAGATATTAAAATAAAAATCACAAACGATACACATCGAGCGTTCACACATCGAGCGTTCACATCACATTCCATTTGGGTTGTAATTTTGGTCACGAACTGAGGAATGAAAACCTCAAATTGTGATCCTGCGATTACAGAAACAGTTTAGTGGCAAGTAGTGCCCACAACAGAGTGCATAAACCTGGGGACGACATGTCCTGTCAACTAATCGTTCCAAAATGACATCTGTATGTATTCCTTTGCAAGTACACACATTTGCAGTGTGCTTACAGGGGATGCTTTGAGCAAGCATGAGAGGACGATGCCTGGATCATCATGAGATACACCGAGGAAGCTGTGGGTCACCTTGGCCCTCCTCCTACCCCCAACATGCGAGGCTAAGAACCTCGGGGTCATCTTTGACTCCACCTTTTCCTTCTCCGCCCACATGTTGGAGGTCTCTAAAAAGTCACATTTCCAACTGCACCTCCTCAGGAGGTACTCTGCCTTTCCTCTCCTTCCCCCAGAAGCCCATGGTATCCCAAGCCCTGGTTCTCTAGCTTGGACTATTGTAACAGCCTCTTTCTACATCTACCCGCCTCTACTCTCCGCCCTCTGCAACTAATCCAGAACAGGACTGCGAGACTTGTCCTTGGCCTCAAGCCCTAGGATCGTATATCTCCAGCTCTGAAATCTCTCCACTGGCTCCCAGTGGATGCAAGGATTAAATTCAAAACCCTCTGCATTGTCCACAAGGCTTTCTGGGGCCTGGGTCCAAAATACCTTCAGCTATCCCTCTGCAAATACCTCCCCTCTCGAGCTCTTCGCTCCTCCAACTCCCTCAGGGTCAGTCATTTTTCAAAGAAGAGAGCTGGGGGTAGATCCGTCTTCGGCTGGGGCCTCCCTCTGGAACAGCCTCCCTGCCACTCTAAAACTTGAGGAGAACCATCTCCGGTTCCGGAAGCACCTCAAGACCTTCCTCTTCTTCTGCCTTCGCTCCCCCTCTCCCCTGCTGATCTGTTCTCTCTTGGCACCGTACACCTGGCCAACCTCTGTCCTTCTGACCCAGGTACCTGCTCACCCTGCCACCCTCCCGCACTGCCTCCGGGTCTCTCCTTGCACTGGGATCTGTATCTGTACCCATACAGCCCCCTGCCCCCTTTTTCTTCCTGCACTTATCAGACCTACCCTGTCTGCTGCCTTAAACCTAGCACTTGCAAATTGCTGGCTGCATTACCACTGTTTGTTGCCTTCAATATGTATTATTTATCTGTTTCTCCTCTGCTTTGCACTTTCCACTTCTCCCCGTCTCCCATGCACTTGCGCGTTCTCAATGTCACTGGGCCTAGTAAGATCGCTGTTTTGTTCTCCCCTGTTCCCTTGCCTTGTCGCGCTCTGAAACACTTGTGTACGAGCGCGATAGAAATAAAATATCAGTCAATCAAACCCCTTCCGGACAGCTACTTGGAGCAGGCTACTCCTGCTAGAGCTTTTCGGAAGTCTCAGAGGCCAGGCATTTTGCTTGCATAGAAGCACAGCAAGTTAACACATTTACCAGTAAGAGAGCCTTACATGCAACAAGCCTGCATCACGGTTGGCCGTTTTATGGATCCTGCACAAGAGTCACAGAGGCCCCTTTTATCACACTCTCCAGCAGCCAGCAACGTCGTAACAACAGATTCTAGTTTGGTCTGTGTGCCCTACAGAATTCTACACAAAGGAGAACCCACAAAATCACTCCAGTTTATTTGCCAAACGCTCATGCAAACCACGACTCAAACCTTTGAGAGAAGCTGTGGCCTTTACTACCAAATTCGCTGTTTGATAACATCACAATCTGATAACGAAACCTCTTAAGAAGAAAACGTAGGGCAAAATAAATAGCCAGAGAAACGTGGGCAGCTAAACGCTGTTAAACTCGGCAGTGCCATATGATCTAAATGGTTTAGATCATACATTAGTCCCGATGAATGCCGACAAGTGATTGTAGACCGAAACCGGTCGATTAGAAGGAGAAGTGTCTTGAACGATACCAGCACTCCAACCAGCGCAGATATTAACACATGAAGATCAGATTACAATGATGTAGACATGGTCTCGATTTTTTTATATTCATTTATTTTTGTACTTGTGAAGTAATTGATATAGAACACTCACAGGGCCCACCTGGAATAACCAAGACACTATTTTCTCACTATTTCTATGGGATCACTTGCCTACTTCTAGACAGGGACAGCTTTGTTTTTTATTTTTCCTCATATCTAACAAGTCAAAAGGAATTATTTTGAGAGAGTTGTCTGTCAAATATTTGTGTATTGGGTTATGTGTATTGGGTTATGTGCACATTAGAAGGACCATCTCTAAAGTAGTGGTCTGCAATGTTTGTCTCTACAAATGTTTTGGACTAGAAATTCCATCAAGCCTAGCGAGCATGTCACTGGTAAGGATGATGGGAGTGGCAGTCCAAAACAATTGGAGAAGCAGAGGTTGCAGACGCCTAATCAATAGGAAGGGGGTGGCTGGAGTGTGAAATGGTACCAGACGATTTACTTAGAGGAGGGGCGGATGAATCTTCAGTGTCTCCCTCTCTTGCCCCAATTACGTAGTGTGGGATGGAGGAGAGAGAAGGGAGGAGCGAGATGACACCAACAGCATGCTTGTGCAACAAACGCTGTCTAACACCATCTTCCCCGCCCACGCGTTACCGGAGGGGACCGACTCTGCCCACTCTTCTCGTTAGGTCTCAAGTAGAGTAGGTTCCACTTGGCTCCCTGGTACCGAACAGTGGATCAAAAAACACAAACACATATTGCCAAAAACCCATGTTCCACATGGATTTCCTTTCCAGATTGTAGGTACTGGAGATACTCAGCATTAGAGGCAAGGACTTACACATAGCACTAAAGCATTGGGCTGCAGCGTGTAGGAATGGGCCCACTGCTACCTGGACTCAAAATTGGGAATTCAAGTTTTAAACCATCACTTTTCCCAATAGCAGAAAGTCAGCCAGCCAATAGGATGGAAGGGCCAACAGCTGAAGAGGAGAAACAAGGAAAGGAAAGGAAAGATCACGTCCAATCCCAGACAACATTGAATGATCACGACCATTCCCAGACCTATGAATCCGCTCATATCAGAACAAGGAATGGCACAACTGTGTAGAGATGTCAAGGAGGAGGTACGCAAAACTAAAGAGCCACAGAAGGAGAAGGCCAAACATCTGCAAAGAGCGGAAACAGAAATGCTTAAGACTCGCCAGCAGGAAGACAGGGGGGCCAGTGAAGCCGAGCAGTCTTAAGCAGCAGAAGGCAGCAGGAGACCGAATGGTAAACTCTGAGGCTATTCAGCGGTATAAGAGAACCTAGTGGAGAAGCGGTCGACGAGAATCAGAATATCAGTGCTTCACAAGTCCTGCAGATATCGAACTCTACAGCAACCAGGAATGTCGCAGAGCCAAAACAAAAAAGGTACCCAATTAGCCAGAAGGGCTCTGCGTTGCAGGGGGAGCCATGGGCTAATAATTGGGGTGGAGCGAGCCCCATGGAGAGAGGCCAGAGTCCCATAACCCGATTTGGTGACATCAACTGAGGTGACAGTATAGCATTGGGCAGGAAAGTAGACCACACCTACCCAAAGGAGCCATAACAGCAAACAAGCTCACCCGGGATGTATATACAGATCAACACCCCTCTTCTTCGTCCAAGTAAGTGGGGTGAAACAATCTTGGAAGGAGAACAAGACAAGTCTATTGACAAAGAGAAACCAAGGGGACAATAGTTACACCCTTGAAACAGAGTGGGGGCAAAGCCACAGTGTCAGGAATGGTGGTGGCTGTTGGGGGCCTCTGTGGCCGGATGCATCAGACGCGGGCTAATAAGCCCTGGAGTTGCATCTGTTTGGGCCCCGGACCGTGAGGGAACTACATTTCTCACAGACTACAGCAGCGCGTTACGTCGTGCACTCCTCCCTTTCCTGTACCCAGTGCTGGTAATTGATGCTGAAATCGTGAGCACAGCACGAGGGGATTTCGGAAAGGCTTGCAGGAGTTGTGCTGGTCAAGACTAGGGGTCTGGTAGCAACTCCCAAGGACAAATGAGCGTCTATGTGAACGCCGGCAGCCTTCCGACAGGCAGGCAAGTCTCAGCCTCGCAGAGAACTGAAACCTACTTGCTAGCATCAACGCGATTGGGAGGTCATCACGAGGCTTCCCAAGCTTAAGATAAGTGCTTGCATGGAATGTTGCCATTACTGCTGTGATTACTCCTACTGGTCAGCATCATTGCGCTGGGGGGGGGTCTTTACTAAGCTTCCAGAACTTAAAATAAGTGCCTGCATTAAACATTGGCATTGCTGCCCTTTATTAGTTGTATGCCCGTGAAGTAACAGGGTCATGATGAACAAACGTGGCAACTGCATAATCTTTAAACGCAGATTTAAGGGGTTACACATGCAGCAGTTAGCCATGTGCTATGTGTCAGTCTTTGATGTGCTTGTGCCTTCTATTTCACGCAATCCATTTGCAAGTCCTCAGTTTTTCATGTGCTATATGTAGTATCCACAGTATTTTGTTGCAAGTACACGTAGGGTGAGTCAGGCAGCTTCTTCCTTGAAGCACAGAAGAGCTGTGCATTGTAAGGTGTATGCTTGTGGTACAGAATCAAGACTGTGCATTACTAATTAGAAGAGGCACTTTGCTAAGGGGCCCTTGGAACTTCCCCTGTGCTTCCCCATTCCTACCACTCGACCCTCTTTCTGGTTTTCCAAACTAGACCCCCCACCCCACCCCACATTGGGACCTGTTAAATACAACTCAGGAATCGGTGCCAACCACAGTGGGAGGGGTCGTATTTCATTTGGCTTCTGTGGTCAGGGAGGGGGTTGTGGTTACACCCCCAGTCTTGACACAGTCATCATCCTCGTCATAGTACTTGGTGGATAGGGAAGCCAAGGAAATCGAGCTGAAGGAAAGTAATTGGCAACCAAACCTCAGAAGGCAGAGGAAACAGAGGTACAAACCATTCGCTTAGTACTAGCATTGCGATTTGGAACTCTTTTGTGAGCCAATTAACTCTTTGTTTCCTTTGAACATTGGTTTGTACAGTTGGAAACTTCGTGGGGAACTTTACTATAGATTCTGGAAAAGAACCATCCAGGAGAACAGTTATTCCCCTGGACCAACGGCATTGGTGCAAGCTTCAGTTTAGTTATGATTGTAAAGGAAGGAAATAGGATTTTGAGGCAACATTGGATTATTTTTGACAAACATCCTGACAGAGTCCTTAGTTTAAATTGAGGCAGGGAAACCCCTATTAGAATTAGGACGAGCTGTTAGTGTGCAGTACAAATGTCCTTTAACATTATCACCACCGGAGTGGTCCCCTGGCGCTCTGGCGGCTCTGAAAGAGGGAGGGAAAGGTGGGTTAGTGGGTGGAGGCTGGAAAAGTGCAAGAGTGCAGTGATGTGCTGTTGGCAGCCTCAGCCCGGTGGGTCCGTCGGCTGGGCCTGGGGTGTATGCGGCCGGTAGTCGTCGTGTACTGATGTGCAAGTCTATGTGTGTTTATTGTTTTGTTGCAGTGTAGTGAAGTTTGTGCGGTTTGTTGTGCTGGAGATTTGTGGTTGTGTTTGAGAGGTGTATGCAGGAAGAGGAAATTGTTAGTGGTATTGGTTAGTAGGTAGCTCTATCCTAAATTGACCAGCTGGGCTCGCGTAATCTTACACGATCGGGTGTTTGGGCACCCTGTGCCTCTGAAGGTACTTGGCCGTTTTTTCATTCGAGGTCCCTTGAGCATTTAGCTCCCTCCTCCGCCCGCTCCATCAGCCACCCTTTCATTTGGCTATTCAAAAATGTATATTAACAAATGTACAACTCTCCTGTGTCAATCTCCCATCTCTGCTCCCTTTGGTAGCAGACCTTCCACTTGCTCTAGATGTAACAGCATTACCTTCAGAAGATAAGCAATCTAACAATTCGCTGGATCTCGTCACTTCTCCCCAGGAGCAAGCCCTTTCCTATGAAGCTAGGGGGGGTGAGGCTGCTACCCAATAGCCCCACCACCGCGGCAGTAATAAGCAGGAACTCCTCATAGGGAGGCACTCCCCTCCTGGGCAGAAGGACGTCCACCTGGAGAAAATCCACCATAGCACCATAGCACCAACACAGCACATAAACCCCTACAGACACGCGCCACTTTTCTATAACCAGCAGTGCCAGCTACTAGCCCCGACGACGGCATTGGCATTTTTAACATTTTGGCATAGGCTGCAGCCGACCGTGGTCATTTTCAACATTACTACAGCTGGTTTTTAAGAGTATCACAGACATTAATTATAACAAAAAGCAACAAAAGATAAATGCCCAAACATCACAATTGAATGTTTTTCTAGCCATTGAGCTAGACAAAGGGTGTGCAACCGGCACTGCAGGCTTTCCAGCCTCGGTCCTCATTGTTGCTAATATACGGGAGGACCTCTTAGGGAGGGACTCCTCTCCTGGGCAAAAGCTCCCACAGCGCAAACACAGCATCGATACCCCTACCCTCACCTTTTTCATCCACCCTGGATAGCTGAACCGTGTGCTCAGCCCTATACACCCCTTCATCAGCCACTTTTCCTCAAAAAAAAAAAAAAAAAAAAAAAGTACAGTGCGTTGGCTCCCAAGCAGTAGCTCCTGCCTACTCGGTGATGCCCGACACCCAGTAGCTAGTTTTAGCTCCTACTCACCAAAACCTACTTTTGAGCCCTGTACATTGATGAAAATTAAAGCTGTATGTATGCAGCATAACGATTACTATGTGATCTGTATACTTGAACACAACAAATTACTAAAAAAGACGCATCTAAAAAATGTTTTAAACAAGCTAGAGCTAGGGAGATGTATGTTAACAACTAGCTAAATTACAGACCAGCCTCAAATGACAGGTTCAGCACATGTGTGAGCCTCGACAAATCATTTAATCATAGTCACCTTTCTGCCAAATTCAGTAGTCCTTGGAGGGATTCAGTACACAGGTCAGGGACTGAAAATGAGAGCAGCTCCAGGGTATCCGGCATCAACCAGTGCTCATGGGGTACCAGAAGCTAGAGCAAAGTGTTCCGCAAAATGAACTCCCACATCAGATGAAATCACATCACGTCGTCAATTACTTATGGCCCCTTGTGCTTTACATGTCATATCGATGTGTCCTAAAGTTTAGTTATATAGATTGCCCCAAACGTGCAGAGTTAAATTCACATAGGTGTTTGTTAAGCATTCATTGGCCTAGGGAGCCAAAGGTAGCCCCTGCTAGCTGTTGGTGTGAAGCTAACCAGGTTCTTCTTCTAGGCTATAAGCAAGAGCGTGATAGCTCCCAGCCCTCCCCCTCCAATCCACCACCCAATTCCAAACCCTGCTGATACAACAAAAAAGATTTACTCACGACTGGCTATAGTATTGTGTTTCTCCATATATAGTTAGCATTACTATACTACCCACCACCAAGTTATTTTGGTCATGGCAACTTCTTGTCATATATTTTCCAGCAGTCGATCGCAAGTAGTTACGCTTGCTCCGACGTCACTCAAAGGCCTTCCCTGCGACAAAACCCTCGCCCCGATCCATCCAGCAGCGAGCACAGTCGCCGTCCCACCTCAGAATGCCGAGGGGCCTCCTCCCAAGTGCACACTCAAGGGCGAGAAGAGGCGCCGAGGCCACGATCGGACACTGGCAACGCCCTGGAGTTTAAACACAACCTCTTCTGGCAAAACGGATTCCCAGGAAGTTCGCGGCTCTCATCGCAACATTCCAGAAACAAAGGCTTGCTTGCAAGGGAATTTTCTACTGCAGCGTTTCTGCAGGCGCGCAGCTACGTCCAGAGGGAGATGGTGAAAAGGCAAGGAAGGGCCGGCCAGTACTTTCCAGTGCCTCCATGTAGGAGTTAACCATGCAACCGTCCCCTGCCAGATAAGCTGGCCCTTCAATGTCTAGGACGGGTGCATAGAGGAAACGCACTCAAGGAGAAGCGAAATGTGTGATGTGCGTGCGCTTAAAGTAATATTGGTTTCAATGATAAGGAACAGGTCTTGGTCCTTGAGGTCGTTCGTCAAGGGCAGCCCAGTTGCACTGCCATACGGGCTCTGGGGCCCCAACACCCTGGCACAGAATCTATAGGCAAACATGGAAGCATTGCAAATAAGAATTGTAAACAGAGTTGTCCTGGCAACAGTGACCATGCACGGCGCTGCTTAGCAATATGAAGATGCCACACGGATACACTGCCGCCTTATTAAACTATCCATCTCATCACTGCAACCCAAACAACCTTTTTCTCACTGCCAAGTTGCACCCAGGTTCCCGAGTCACTTCAGAAGACTGCACCGTCCATCTTTTCTGCTCCTCATTTCATCGTAATGAATACTGGGTTGCACCAGGAGTCAAACTTAAGTTCTGCAGCTGCCTCAAAAGAGGTCGAGTTTGTTGTGGCCAAAGAGGGTGGGGGATTTAGCTCTGGCTTGCGGCTGCGTGCACTGTACGAAAGGACAGCAGGGAAGACCTGTGGAGAAACAAGCAGGGATTCTATCTGCTGCCCAGTCATCTTGGCAGAGGCGTTTACAGCACACCTCGGCATCTTGCAGCCTGCCAACCAACATACCAAAGACAGTGAAAGCGGCTCCTGGGGACTCGAATTCCAGAAGTCCCATTTCCGACTACCATAAGCTTCAACATGTAGCCAATGGTAACTAATACAGTTTCAGCCCCTGACCCTCAACTTCGAATTCACGTATCCTGTTTTTGTTGTATACGGGGCACAATGTAACAGAGAGAGAGAGATTGGGATCGGCAATGAGAGGTAGCAAAATGGGGCGCAGCTGAAAGCAGCAATGGTTTCAGGTGGTTTTGCCTTTGTGAGGCCTACTCCCCTCATTCCGCGATAACCCATCGCCCCTCTAGCACTGATCAGCAACGTGCACTACACACAAACAAGTCTTCACAGATGGCCGCCACGGCCAAGCCACTAGAAAATCAACACTAATAAATCCATGACTAAGCCCTCCTCTTAATCACAACAGACCCACAGCGCTGTAGGGCCTCGTTTGATTTTGGGTGCTTGACTACAGAGAACATACTCACAGATTTCTCTGTCAAACCTTTAAAAAGCAGACTGGTACACAGAAAATCAAGTACCCCCCGCCCCAACAACGCCTCTCTAAACTCCCAGATTGGCTAACCCCTTTTCTAGGGTAGGAAAATGATGGGAGAAATGTAGCTTCTAGTTAAAACCAACGAGCGCCTGGTTAGCTTGACAACAAAAGCTACATTTGGCTCCACAGGCCAATGGGTACCATACGTCATTAACCCTGTACATTTAAGAATGTGCAGAAAAGAGCAATAGGGCACGTCCAGAAGACATGGAAAGCATAATGGCTCACACATAATTGGCACAAACTCGTTTTGAATCTTATGTGCGAGTTACATTTGCAGCAGGCTATATTGCAGATCCTTGATCCCAGTGGTAGCTCCCGCTTACTGGGCGATGCCCAATACACAGGACCTGATTTTAGATCTTGCTAATAAAATCCTTATTTCGATCCCCACTATCCTCACATAGCCAAGCACAACGAGGCCACCAAGAGTGGCAGAAGGGCACTATAGAAGATCACTTACTTTACGTGCATCGGAGCTAGTGCAGTAATGAGAGGTGTCGGAAATAGTCCAATAATGAGAGGTGGCAATTTGGGGGAAGGGGGAAATCAAGAGAAGTGTTTGCACCTCCCGTCACTTTTCCTGCAAATAATTCTAAGCTGATGTTCTCACACTCTCTCCTCATCCTCAATCATATTCTCACCCCTGCCCATCAGCCTCACCGTACTACTTCCCTTTCAGCTTCTGACCTTGCCAAATCTTATTTGAGCTTGCTGCTCACCTAGTTCACCCTCAGTTCCCTCTCTTCCCATTCTTTTTCTCTCCTCTCTCCAAATCTGAGGATGCTCCTTACCTTGCCCGAGCACATCCTACTGCAGCTCCTTCTGACCAGCTGTCTTGATACCCAGGATCTATCCTCTACTTCTTCCCCATCTCACACTGCTGTTTAACACTTCCAACGGTAATCAAACACGCATCGAATCTCCAAAGTCTGAAACAGCCAACTCTTGACCCTCCCTTTCCTCCAACTTCCAGCCCCTCTGTCTACTGCCATTGCTAGCCAAGCTTCTTAAGTGTATTATTGTCTATGTTCAGGGATCTGTTCAGCTCAATCATTCCTATCTTTTGTCACTCTTTCAATCTGGTTTCCTTCCACATCACTCGACAGAGAGCCATCCTGTATAGATCCTTTACTATCCTGTCCATCTAACACTGGATGTCGGATAACTATCTTCACCTCAATCCCCACCAAGCCAGAAGTTCTCTTCTTTCCTTATTCTTCGATTACTCCCCCTATTTCCCCACTCTCCATACCTTTTCCTCCTGCCAATTTACCCTCATCTACAGCTGGTAAAAATGGGATTCCTCTCCCTAAGTTCACATCGGACATCGCCCGCTCTTGTGGCTAGCAAATAGCAAGCTCCTATTTCTCTTTTCATGGGACTAATCTCTCGATTACTTCGCTATACTGGACTACTGATCCTCTTTGCTACTGGGTCTTCCTGCTTACCAGCTTGCTCCTTTAAGGCCCATCTGTTTGTCTTCTTCGTGGCCTACTTTTCCGTCACCATTTCCTCTGCCCTTTCTTCACTTCACTGGCTTCCATTTGACTGGACTCATCTTTCATTTCCTGTGTATTGTATACAAACCCCTACACTGTTTCGCTCCTCCCCATCTCTGCTCTAGTACCCATTTACTCAGTCTCTCGTGCACTCCGCTTGCAATCTTAGTTTCTCGTCCAAGATAATGGAACACCTTAGTGCTATGCATTCAATCTGCCTCCCTCTCCAGCACTCGTCTGAAAGATCATCTTCTCTCTACTACTTAATGTTAGTGTAACCAATAGAGTTACCTATACAATACTTTTCTACCATCTTCATTTGCAAAAGCGGATTGGCGTAAAAGACAATGTAAAAAAAAAATGCAAAGTGTGCGAATGAAAGAGACCATCTGCTGGGCAAGACAGCAATGGATTCCAAAGGCAGAACCTTTTTAATGCATGATCGGTGGAAAGTTAATTTAGTCAATTTTTATTTTTTTTTTTTAAATATGGAACGAGCGCTTGTAGATTACGGTTGGATAAAACAATTTGAAGCAAACAGCTTGTAACCGGTGCGGCTGAAGTAGCAGCCACATACATAAAGGAACTATTTCACATAACAAAAAAGTGCTGAAGATGCAGAGGCAACGTAGCAAGATGCACAGGCAACGTAGCGCCTGCCGCCCAAGCCTTAAACACACCAGCTGAAGATGCAGAGGCAATGTAGCAAGATGCACAGGCAACGTAGCGCCTGCCGCCCAAGCCTTAAACACACCAGCTGAAGATGCAGAGGCAACGTAGCAAGATGCACAGGCAACGTAGCGCCTGCCACCGAAGCCTTAAGCACACCAGCTGAAGATGCACAGGCAACGTAGCAAGATGCACAGGCAACGTAGCGCCTGCCGCCCAGGCCTTAGCACACCACCTGAATATGCACAGGCAACGTAGCAAGATGCACAGGACAGGCAACGTAGCGCCTGCCGCCGAAGCTTTAAGCACACCAGCTGAAGATGCACAAGCAACGTAGCGCCTGCCGCCCAAGCCTTAGCGCACCAGCTGAAGATGCATAGGCAATGTAGCAAGATGCACAGGACAGGCAACGTAGCGCATGCCGCCGAAGCTTTAAGCACACCAGCTGAAGATGCACAAGCAACGTAGCGCCTGCCGCCCAAGCCTTAAGCACACCAGCTGAAGGTGCACAGGCAACATAGCGCCTGCCGCCCAAGCCTTAGCGCACCAGCTGAAGATGCACAGGCAACGTAGCGCCTGCCGCCGAAGCCTTAAGCACACCAGCTGAAGATGCACAGGCAACGTAGCGCCTGCCGCCGAAGCCTTAAGCACACCAGCTGAAGATGCACAGGCAACGTAGCGCCCGCCGCCCAAGCCTTAGCGCACCAGCTGAAGATGCACAGGCAACGTAGCGCCTGCCGCCCAAGCCTTAAACACACCAGCTGAAGATGCAGAGGCAACGTAGCAAGATGCACAGGCAACGTAGCGCCTGCCGCCCAAGCCTTAAACACACCAGCTGAAGATGCAGAGGCAACGTAGCAAGATGCACAGGCAACGTAGCGCCTGCCGCCGAAGCCTTAAGCACACCAGCTGAAGATGCACAGGCAACGTAGCACCTGCCGCCGAAGCCTTAAGCACACCAGCTGAAGATGCTCAGGCAACGTAGCGCCGGCCGCCCAGGCCTTAGCGCACCAGCTGAAGATGCACAGGCAACGTAGCGCCTGCCGCCCAGGCCTTAGCACACCACCTGAATATGCACAGGCAACGTAGCAAGATGCACAGGACAGGCAACGTAGCGCCTGCCGCCCAAGCCTTAGCACACCAGCTGAAGATGCATAGGCAATGTAGCAAGATGCACAGGACAGGCAACGTAGCGCCTGCCGCCGAAGCTTTAAGCACACCAGCTGAAGATGCACAAGCAACGTAGCGCCTGCCGCCCAAGCCTTAAGCACACCAGCTGAAGATGCACAGGCAACGTAGCGCCTGCCGCCCAAGCCTTAGCGCACCAGCTGAAGATGCACAGGCAACGTAGCGCCTGCCGCCGAAGCACACCACCTGAAGATGCACAGGCAACGTAGCGCCTGCCGCCGAAGCCTTAAGCACACCAGCTGAAGATGCACAGGCAACGTAGCGCCTGCCGCCCAGGCCTTAGCGCACCAGCTGAAGATGCACAGGCAACGTAGCGCCTGCCGCCCAGGCCTTAGCGCACCAGCTGAAGATGCACAGGCAACGTAGCGCCTGCCGCCCAAGCCTTAGCACACGAGCTGAAGATGCACAGGCAACGTAGCGCCTGCCGCCCAAGCCTTAACACACCAGCTGAAGATGCACAGGCAATGTAGCAAGATGCACAGGCAATGTAGCGCCTGCCGCCCAAGCCTTAGCACACCAGCTGAAGATGCACAGGCAACGTAGCGCCTGCCGCCCAAGCCTTAACACACCAGCTGAAGATGCACAGGCAACGTAGCGCCTGCCGCCCAAGCCTTAGCGCACCAGCTGAAGATGCACAAGCAACGTAGCGCCTGCCGCCCAAGCCTTAGCACACCAGCTGAAGATGCATAGGCAATGTAGCAAGATGCACAAGCAATGTAGCGCCTGCCGCCGAAGTCTTAAGCACACCAGCTGAAGATGCTCAGGCAACGTAGCGCCGGCCGCCCAGGCCTTAGCGCACCAGCTGAAGATGCACAGGCAACGTAGCGCCTGCCGCCCAGGCCTTAGCACACCACCTGAATATGCACAGGCAACGTAGCAAGATGCACAGGACAGGCAACGTAGCGCCTGCCGCCGAAGCCTTAAGCACACCAGCTGAAGATGCACAAGCAACGTAGCGCCTGCCGCCCAAGCCTTAGCACACCAGCTGAAGATGCATAGGCAATGTAGCAAGATGCACAGGCAACGTAGCGCCTGCCGCCGAAGCCTTAGCGCACCAGCTGAAGGTGCACAGGCAACGTAGCGCCTGCCGCCCAAGCCTTAGCGCACCAGCTGAAGATGCACAGGCAAGTAGCGCCTGCCGCCGAAGCCTTAAGCACACCACCTGAAGATGCACAGGCAACGTAGCGCCTGCCGCCGAAGCCTTAAGCACACCACCTGAAGATGCACAGGCAACGTAGCGCCTGCCGCCCAAGCCTTAGCACACCAGCTGAAGATGCACAGGCAACGTAGCGCCTGCCGCCCAAGCCTTAGCACACCAGCTGAAGATGCACAGGCAACGTAGCGCCTGCCGCCCAAGCCTTAACACACCAGCTGAAGATGCACAGGCAATGTAGCAAGATGCACAGACAATGTAGCGCCTGCCGCCCAAGCCTTAGCACACCAGCTGAAGATGCACAGGCAACGTAGCGCCTGCCGCCCAAGCCTTAGCGCACCAGCTGAAGATGCACAAGCAACGTAGCGCCTGCCGCCCAAGCCTTAGCACACCAGCTGAAGATGCATAGGCAATGTAGCAAGATGCACGGGCAATGTAGCGCCTGCCGCCCAAGCCTTAGCACACCAGCTGAAGATGCACAGGCAACGTAGCGCCTGCCGCCCAAGCCTTAGCGCACCAGCTGAAGATGCACAAGCAACGTAGCGCCTGCCGCCCAAGCCTTAGCACACCAGCTGAAGATGCATAGGCAATGTAGCAAGATGCACAGGCAATGTAGCGCCTGCCGCCGAAGCCTTAAGCACACCAGCTGAAGATGCTCAGGCAACGTAGCGCCGGCCGCCCAGGCCTTAGCGCACCAGCTGAAGATGCACAGGCAACGTAGCGCCTGCCGCCCAGGCCTTAGCACACCACCTGAATATGCACAGGCAACGTAGCAAGATGCACAGGACAGGCAACGTAGCGCCTGCCGCCCAAGCCTTAGCGCACCAGCTGAAGATGCACAAGCAACGTAGCGCCTGCCGCCCAAGCCTTAGCACACCAGCTGAAGATTCATAGGCAATGTAGCAAGATGCACAGGCAACGTAGCGCCTGCCGCCCAAGCCTTAGCACACCAGCTGAAGATGCACAGGCAACGTAGCGCCTGCCGCCCAAGCCTTAGCACACCAGCTGAAGATGCATAGGCAATATAGCAAGATGCACAGGCAACGTAGCGCCTGCCGCCCAAGCCTTAGCACACCAGCTGAAGATGCACAGGCAACGTAGCGCCTGCCGCCCAAGCCTTAGCATACCAGCTGAAGATGCATAGGCAATGTAGCAAGATGCACAGGCAACGTAGCGCCTGCCGCCCAAGCCTTAGCACACCAGCTGAAGATGCACAGGCAACGTAGCGCCTGCCGCCCAAGCCTTAGCACACCAACACCGTCCTGCCTCTAACAGCACCCGAACCGTCCCGTCTGTTAGTCATATCTCAGAAAGTTTCCCCAGACACCATTAACTGCCATTTGTGCTACAGCAAGATGGGTGTGCCGAGAGCAGGCGGCCGTAGTCTTGGACTGCAGCAGTGTTCTGGGGCACAACCGCACACAGGGGCGAATGTCCCCAAGGGGCACGCACAATGCATATCATCCAGATCACTGGATTACTACAAAAAAATAAGCAGTGAACACTCTGCATCTCGATTCAAGAGTAAACGTCCCAACACTGGACAGTCTGCTGCGTGCGGCAAGGAGTCCCCAGGCCCAGGGAGGGAACCCCTCCATCTCCTGGTCCACTTCCACTGCAGACTATACCGGGTCAGCACCCTCGCATGAGCACCGCCCCACAGCTTCACCGATTTGCCCCGATCTTCAGGACCACTACTAACAAGAGAAAATAAACATGGCGGCTCGACATTACTGTTTTGAATCCAGCCTAGGATATTTTTCTATGCTTCCTAGTGCAGCAGCAGAACACAGGGATCTCATCAGGTCTAGACAAGCCAGGAACAAAGAGGGGGCCCACACTTGCACCCCACTTCCGGTGCCTGACGAGATGGCGGAGTGGCTCCATGCCAGCATGCTCCCAGCAGCACCTTCCTGGGATTCTGCTGGGGCTTCCATGAATCATGCATTTTCAGGCAGGGCCCGATTTGCTCAGGCTTCAACTATTTGGGAAGGGCAGCATTCACAAATAAAACTCTCTAGCGAGTCAGCTCAGGTGAGATGGCAGGGCCCAGGGCAGTGGTGTTGCAGCACCCGCCTTACAGCACTGGCAGAGACATCCAATGAGCAATTCTAAAGTGGCTCACCAGGGACCCTAAAACTTTTTTTTTTTTTAAATATGAGAAATTAATCTAGCCAGACAACAGTCACTCCAGCCATTACTTCTGCTCATTGCAAGAATAAAAGATTGAAGAACGCACTCTGAGTGATCAGGACTTTGGACGCTGTGCAGATCTCACAGCATAAAGAGCAGTCAATTCACAGAGCGCTATAAGGGGCCACCTTCTGATCCAACAGAAGATCGGAGCCTAGAAGAAGGCAAACCGCGAGCCATAGTGTGCCAGTAATGCCACCTTGCCAGGTAGTGGGGTTTAGCAGCTTACTCAAATGGAGCTGGTGTGCATAGGAACAATACGGACAGGCATGCCTATACATGCCCAAGAAAGAGCTGCCACCTTAATATTGTGCCCAAGTTAACAAAAAAAGAAACGTGAAAACTGCAAAACAGAGGCTTTAGGACTGGTTCTTACACCAGGAAGGGTGTGTCCCGGCCTCAACTCGTGACAGCAGGCTCTGACCAAGGTGCACAACCTAGAAGAAAAGAACCTTTTCAGATAGGCAAGGCCAACCAAGCTCGACACCCCCTCAGTCACTTGCCGTTGGCACAGTCCACCTACGAACTGAAGCACATTATAGGCCTGGCAACTACAGCAAACACATGGAAATAACCTAAGCGATGGCCTGCTCCGTGAATGTCGGGTCTACCAATGAGCTGCACCAATAGCCAGATTCTAATTTTTGAAATCCAACGGGAATGACGCGCTAATGGTGAGGGACTAAAACATACCCTCACCTTAGCAGTTCAGTCGGAATTCAGTTGTGCATGCAATGGGAACCAAACTGTAAGACCAGTATGCAAGTAGTCGGGACAGTTTAGAGAAGACCAGAGGGAACTGGTAACCTAAATCTATAAATACTGCAAGGGAGCATATTCTCACAAGCCGGGATCCAAAAAAAATACTGCTACACTTACAAAGTGCCACCAAAAAAAAACACTTGAACCATCTCACACATGCCCACGGACAGGTTTTGAACACTAGTTTAACTGCGGTTTCAAACAATGAATGAAAAATCATCAAGTGAAAAGGAAAATCAGGCCAGTAAATAAGAGCCATGTATGTCTAGCATGCCACAAAACATGCCAGCATGTCCAACATTTGATAAAGATATAAGCAATTGGATCACGCAGTTTACCATATCCGAAAATACTACCTTTTAAACATCAAGACAACTGATCGGCTTTAGTTACGCACCAATACAGTGCCTAGATGTTGCACCTGAAAGTTAGGAGAAACCAATACAATAGAATAAACTAAATGCAGTCGATGTGGAGTTTGATATGCGTGACAAGGTTGTCCATGCAGCTCGCCACTTGAGGGCCCAATCTCAGTCCAGGTGTTTCATCCACTTGGTGTCCAAATAGCAGCCATTAAACCGGAAGGTAAGGAGAAACCAGGGTCTGCTCTCAGGATCACATTAAGACCTAAACATTACTCCTCCATGGGCACAAAGAAGGAATAGGACTTTGGCTGTCGAAAACAGCCGAATTAGGCCAATATTTTCACCTCCATCCATCATATCTACCTACAAGTTACCACTCCTGATCATAAACACCTGAAGGCCTCTAAAATACACAAAAGTGGTGAATTGGACACAAAAGCTCTTAACCCACATATCGAATATCTCCTGGTGAGGCCACCTTCTCATTTCATAAAGGGAAACCTCAACCCCAGAGCAGATATCCTGGAACCAGGGGCAGGTGGGCCTACAGCAGAAAGAATGTTGTCCTATGCCCAACCACTAAATGTGTTATATTAGTTTGAAGTCCCAGGTTAATACTTATATTTGCTCCAGTCCTTGGAAATAGGCTGCTGCTTCTACGTGTTGCTGCAATAATCATAATGCAAAAATCTAAGATTCTGTGCTCAGTGTCCCCACACAGCCAGAACACTTCTAAATCAACACTAGTTGGGCTTCAGAAGTTACCCAGACTCCCTAGAGCTCGAGAAAGTAAATCAATATGTTAGGAATGTGTGTTTCGGTGTGGAAGGTAGCATCATAACAGGACAACACTCCCTGCCCATGGATGGTACTGAAAGTGTGTCATTTGTGCTACTCGCGGAGTGGTCGCCCCTCACTTTTGGTCTCTTATTCGGTGTCTAAATGGAAAGAATGTGAATTAACTTCCAGAGATTTCTGCGTTATAAGCAAATACACTACTGGAAGTTATTGGGCCGATTGTAGGTGGTGCTTTTAACAATTGGCATGTTAGGAAAAGGCAGGGGTCTGGACTATCTGGGAGAGACTCTCATTTGAACCCGGACGACTCAAGAGAGACGGGGCACCCCATTGCATACAGATATTCCCTCGGAGCAGGGTTACTCACCTCCTGGGGCTCTTGCTGTTAAGCCCCATTGCGTGCCACAGTGGCTTCCTGATTTATAGCCGCCCACCTGATTCTTCAAACCTCAAGTTCTGTATGAAGCTCTGCCTGTAGTCTTTAGGTCTCTTTCAGACGCCTGAACCGACAATTGAGATTGCAGTGTGAGCAATAAAAATGGTGCACGGTTAAGAGATGTTATACTGCACTAGTTAGCACAATAATAGTTTAAAAGCGCTAGGCGTATTGTGCCGCAGGTATTCAGATCTTGGTTTACGAATGTGTAAAAGGGCAGCACTTAGGAGAAAAGTTGACCACACATTAAGGAGTTGGACGAGTAAGAAGGGAACGAGATGTAGCGATGGGATTTGTGATAGTTTGCATGCATGTACTGTAAAGTAAATGGAGAAGGAGGAACGCATGGTGGTGATCAGAAAATATCAAAGGACGCATATTTTTGTTTAACATTTCATTTTTTACAAACCTCAGTCTAAAATTCCTTAAAATCATTATCTTTTAAAATACTTTTCAAAAATTATAATTTTAACACTAATTCATGTGTGTACCTAAAATGAGATCAGTCAACATTAATTTGCAATCAATCACCAAAAGGAAAAAAAAAATTTAAACATTTTTAAACACAGCACAAATATACATCTGGATAAATCAGGCATTCTCTAGGTGTAGGTCTTCATTTTATCGGCCAAACGGATACACTGCGGCTGATTTATCTGAAATATCTCACACAAAAATGTCATTAGGGCTAATGTTATCTGCAAGTATCCACCTATTAAGAACATTCTCCATCAATCTTCTGCCCCACGAGTCCGGTTAATTTCTATAAAACGGACTATATATCTAGTGCTGATCAATGTTAGGCCAGGCCAAGAACATTGTAATGTGCTTCAGGGATTCTATAGCCTGGACATTCAAACAGAATCTGCAACCGAGATTTCCACCTCCTTTCTTATAAATCGTTAGGATTTGCTTTGTAGGGAGGATATTTAAAAAGGTAACCTCATAGATCTATCCCTCAATCTCCGACAAGGGAATGCCACTGGGTAAAACAGAAGCCCTAGCTTCTACTCCAGGATCAGCATATAGCTAATGTTTATTTTTGGTTTTGTATTGGCAAACTCCAGTCCTGTTTCGGATTCCACAATAACGTTACTTTAGATGCTCCTGGGCTATGTAAAATAGTCATCCGTTGCCCTTTCCAGATGTTGAACAAGTGAGAAGTCTGACAGGAAAGTAGCCGTTCGGCGGACACAATCTACTAGGGGGCAGCAGGAGGAGACGACAGATATCTCAGAAAGAAACGCAAGTGCTTTCCACCCTGCTCTAGCATATTAGGCGCTGGTCATCAGATCCTATTATAGAGATCAGTAATCCCATCGGTTGCCCACATTTTCCACGGAGTAAAAACAAAAATATTCAATATTGGTGCGCCTTTTGCGACAGGAATGGTCTAAAATGTGGCATCTTTTTTGTGGATGAAAGAGCCCGGTGCCGCCGCCGAGCTGTGCGAGGGCAGTAGTGGCAGAGGCGGGTTGCGAGTGAGCAGATCCTGGGGGGGGGCGATGGGGGGGCAGCCGCTGGGCTCCCGGCCACGGCGTCAGAGCAGGCAGGCCGTCACAGGCGACCCCCTGGGGGCCCGCGCGAGCCGTGCATGCCCCCGCACCGGCTGACAGCTGCGGCCGGGCGTGCATGGGCTCTGCAGGGGCGCACTGCCGGGGGTGGGGGGGGGCACCAGGGCTGTGCAGGTGCTCCCCCCCCCCAGGAGCAATGCCTGCGCAGGGCCCGGCCTGGGCGGCGATTTCCGGATTCCTGCAGCCGGGCGAGGAGCGGATTCCTGCAATGGGGAGGGAGTGCGAGAGGGGGGGGGGGGGGGGGGGGAATGCCAAGTTCACATCCAACAGGTCTCCCCGAGAAGCAGCAGGGGCGCCCTTCCCTGGGAATCCCTGATCTGGCTGGGGCACGAGGCTCGCTGCTGGGGATAGAGGGGTGGGTCTCGCAGATCCAAGGGTCAACATGGTGGGGGCCCGAGACCAACAACAAAAACTGTGCAGCCCCCCACCCCCCCTTCCCCAGAGGTGAAGTGTGCACCCCCAAGCAACAAGGCCCCCCTTTCTGCAGGTGCATGCCCGCCCCCATGCCAGGGAACCATTCAGAGACGAGGGTGTGCACCCAAAAGTGCAACTCACTTACCCCCCCCCCCCCCCCCCATCACCTCACCCAAGGCCTGGAACTCATTACTGAGGGCAGCCCCGAGAAACCACCCCCCCCCGGCCCCGGCCCCTGGATACCAGCCAGGCCCAGGGCGCCCCCGGAGGTTGTTGACAGTTAATGTTCCCAATGCCACCATCATAATATACCCCCCCCCCTCCTCCCTCCCCTCCTTGGTTCTCACCTCCACTGGCGCTGCCCCGGCATCTCCGCGGAGGGGCTGCCCCGCACAGCCAGCGCCCCCCCGTCCTGGGCGTCCGGTGGGTACCAGTGAGGGGGGTCCTCTCCCCGTGGGGGCTGTCCCGGGGCGAGGCTGCTCTCCTGTCGAGGGTGTCTCCCGGGGCTTCAGGCTCCTCCTCGCCCTGCAGGGGAGTGGCTCCTCCCCCAGCGGGGGTGGTAGTGGCCTGGTGGCGGAGGCTGCTCTCTTCAGGCCGGGGGCTCCCCGGTAATGGCGGCCTCTCGCTCCCTCCCTCCTCCTCCGCCGCCCCCTCTCGCTCGCGCGCGCGCGCGCGCACTCCGCTAGGATTAGGTGAGCGCCGGGAACGGCACGGGCGCGCGCCTGACGGGAGGCGTTGGTGGGGGCACAGATGCAAGACCACTGCGCAGCCCAGGATGCGCATGGGCGTGGCCTACGCGGAAGGGCGCGCCCATCTTTGGATCAGGCGGAACCGATACAGTGTTTACGAGCGCCAAGGATGTAACCGGTCTCTCTGGTCACAAGCAACATGGCCGCCGCAAGTTCTGAAAACTTCCACCCACTATATGACCTTAACGGTAGCCTTGTTAGGATCAGGCGAATACGTCACACGTTTTCTATATTTTTTTTGGTACTCTCACAGAATCGTTGACCACACACTGAAAGATGACGTTGCCTGACCTTAACATGGCCCGGCCCCAAACCATTTTCTTCAACCCGGCCTGATTTACAGTGGTAACTGAGCATGCGCTCCAATTGCTGGAGTACTGCTGCCTCCTGGTGGGGATGCACCCCTCCACTTCTCATGCACACGTTTGTGGAACCAAGAAGATACTTTCCAGCAAAGTATTCTATTGAACTGAATTTAGATGAATTTTGGGGGGGAGTCAATGTATTGAATGAATTTAGATGAATTTTGTGGGCAGCCAATTATTGTGGACTGAACTTTCTGGAAATGTCTTTAAAGGATAGTTCCGGGACTTTTTTTTTATTGTTCCTATGGTTCGGCCATGTGTTTTTAAGCATAAATCGGTCGATCGTAGAAAACTTTCCTATGGACCTTACCCGACTTTTCGTCCATTTACGCACTCGAAAACATCCGCCATTTTATGATAATCCTATCATTTCCCCCCATCGCCCTGGCTCACCTGCTTTTGCGGCACTAAATCAAATCCCCCGCCCCTGAGCCTGACATCAGCAGACGCGTACCGGCCATTTCCCGTTTCGTGTCAACAATCGCTGCGCCTCAGCTAATGAAGTGTCGCCATGGAAATGGCAGGACGCCTCTTTCCTCAATAAGTATAAACAGACCGTTTCACAACACACAGCAGCAGATTTTCGAATCCATTCCTCTCTCTGTGTTACTTTGAGTATTCTGTGACTCGTTTCTGTGCTCTGGTCAGCTACCTTCGTTGATTGTAGCCCGTGTGAACAGATACCAGTACCACCGCTATAAATTATTTTACTTTCTTTACCACATAATGGCTACAATAATGCCGTATATGTACGAGCCCGAGTACACCGAGGAAGAACTACTGGAAAGGCAAGGTTTCCCCAGTACTTGCCATTAGACAACATTTCCCCAGCGACAGTGGACAATACCGCAGATTTTCCCTGGATGTGCTGCAACCGCAAATTTACAATGTGTAATGTTTATTATTTATGTTCAATTGAAATTAAGATCCAAAATAAAACCCAAACTACT
This sequence comes from Ambystoma mexicanum, assembly GCF_040938575.1. Lineage (NCBI taxonomy): Eukaryota > Metazoa > Chordata > Amphibia > Caudata > Ambystomatidae > Ambystoma > Ambystoma mexicanum. The sequence goes on from NC_090940.1 coordinate 37,778,109, forward strand.
GGAAGAACTACTGGAAAGGCAAGCACGCGAAAACGATGGGGATTCGGACAGCAGTTGGGAAGACCAGTCAACGGATGAAGAGCCTGGACCATGTCGCATGGACGGCGTCTCCACCTGGTGCACGTGCAATCGGTGCGAGCTAATGCCAACTGAGGAGGAGAACTGCTGCTGCCGAGAAAACTCGGGATACCTGGCCTACATTTCGGAAGGCGAGCCAAGTCCGCAATGCATCACCGAGCTGCCAGAGTTCAGGGAAGCCTGCCTCTCACGGACCGTGTTGAGGATGATGATGGTGCTTATGCACGAACTTCGCGGCACTGTTCGTCCGCGTAATCCGAGTAACGAGTAAGTATACTCTGGTTGTGATGTCAGTGATGCCACTACTATGTCATGGTCGTCTCCCACATATAAAATTACATCTACATATCATTCGAATGCATGTAAATTGGTTCCATATTGTGCATTTTCTAGATAGAATTTTTTTCAAAGCAGAATGACATTTTTTACCTGAATCGACAGTGATAAGAAAGTTTTGTCATTTTAATACAGTTTGCATCTTTCATTTTCACAGGTGGTACAGGCTGGTGGCCTATCGTTGCTTCACTTGGTGGCTTCACGGGAGGCTCGGACACCGCGTTCGGAGAGTAATACCTGCCTGTGCGGTACTTGCCATTAGACAACATTTCCCCAGCGACAGTGGACAATACCGCGGATTTTCCCTGGATGTGCTGCAACAGCAAATTTACAATGTGTAATGTTTATTATTTATGTTCAATTGAAATTAAGATCCAAAATAAAACCCAATATATATTTTAACAATGGTTGTTTTGATTTGTTCAAGCGTTGGCAATAAAAGGAAGGCCGTTGTATTTTATTGATACAAAACATGGTTATAGGTAAATATGGTTGATCATAATAAATCATCCTTTTGGGCACCGGGTACAGAGATGACCACCTCTGGCCCGTGCCGCCTTGCCACCACAGGCCAGCCTGCTGCTGACTAACCGCCTAGGCATCCAGGGTCTCCAGGGTGAACTGCACCCATATATTCTCCTGGGAGGGTGAGGTATTTATAAACTCACCCCCCTGCCTTCCATGTACTAGATCCTGCAGCCAGCCTCTTACATGCAGTTAGATGGCCTCTCCTTGGTGAGGCCCTGCGGCAAACGAGTCTTGTCTGCACGACCACCGCCCCAATCCACCCCCGCCCTATCAAAGGCAGTTCGCACCGGGGTACTTGTGCTGGCAACTGGAGCAGTCAGGGAGCGATAAAGGCCAAGAGGTGCCAAAGACCATGTACACTTCAAAGTGGTCTATAGAGCATGGGTTGTTGTTCCCATGTCTACCTCCAGACCCCGTGTCTCCTGCCAAGCATCCCCCCTCACGCTGGACGGCCCCCTGCAATCCACATAAGTGTGTCTCCATTCACAAGTCTTCCTGTGTCTTGTCTGCACGACCACCACCCCAATCCACCCCCCGCCCTATCAAAGGCAGTTCGCACCGGGGTACTTGTGCTGGCAACTGGAGCAGTCAGGGAGCGATAAAGGCCAAGAGGTGCCAAAGACCATGTACACTTCAAAGTGGTCTATAGAGCATGGGTTGTTGTTCCCATGTCTACCTCCAGACCCTGTGTCTCCTGCCAAGCACCCCCCCTCACGCTGGACGGCCCCCTGCAATCCACATAATGCCACGACATATACACGTCATTCATTCACAAACACACCCCTGTTTCGAATTCTTTATAACCCACTTCATATTTCTAATGAGCACTTCTTTGCGCTTTGCTAGTCAACCCGTGAAGGTGCTGGTTATCTGCTCTTCGTCTCTGTGAACTTCCGTGACCACTTCGAGGAAACTCGTCAGTTTGCAACCTGTGAACTGCTCCCTGTTCTACGACAAGAAACTACTCTGATCCCTGCATCTAACTGTTTGTTCGTCAAGGTAAGGCCATGTACCATAATCATTTTGCGTCCAATTTCTTTTCGTTCAAGACAGTACATGCAAGGAACTAGTCACATGTTCTGAGTTTACATTGGTATTCATAGAGAATTGTTGATCTTTACTTTTCAGAACTTTCCACAATGCCTGCCTGTTCCATTGGCGGTTGCCCTTCGAAGACCCATAATAAATCTGAAGGTACTATAATGCATGTTTTCCCTAAGACAATAGATCAGATAAGAGAATGGGTCCGATATTGCGGATATCCACCGTCTGAGCTTGAAAGTAGAGTCCTAGAGGTCTTTGCGGACAAGAGGGGTGATCGATACCGCATCTGCAGCAGGCACTTTACCTCTGACATGTACTCCACATCATTACTAATAAAGAAGAACACACCGCGAGCGAGGCGAAAATTGCTCTCAACCGCTATTCCCACTCTATTCGTCCACATCCCTCCACTGGTGAGTCAAGTTTACGTATTTATCTCTTGGCCTTGCGGTAGTGTGTAGCATTAGCTAACAATAATTTCCCCATTTATGTATCCACTCAATATGAAGGCGGAAGATTCTCCATCCGTGTCGTTATTGCAGTCATCAGCCACTTCAAGCGCCTATCGGGTAATCTTACTTGGCTATTCTGCCACTGACTTGTTTTAGGCATGTAAATCAATAGTTTTAATTTATCGTGTAATTATGTTACCTAATGGTACACCCGTGTACTCGTCCTCTAGTCTTTGTTTTCAGTTATAATTATTGTTATCCAAAATAATGCAAGTACTGTCTTTCAGGGAGATGCTGAGGAGTCCAACGTATTGACGACTACCGTTGATGTCACTCAGATGCTCGAGGTACGTTTCAGGACAGTTCCGTCGCCCTCCTATGTGTCTTCTTTTTTCAATTTTGTGTTCATTACTAATGAAAGTCCTATGTTTCAGGGAGTCGATGGAGCATTAGTCCAAGAAGAAGGGGGAGCATGCAGTTACGGGTCGGCGCAACAGCTTACAGAAGTGTGCACCGCAGTTACATCGTCCCTTGATGTTCTTATGCATTTTGAGGTATGGATACTGACAGTTCGATCAAGCGAAATCATATGACGTGATTACATCCGCTATACTTCCTTCTTTATTAACGCAAGTACTATGTTTCAGGGAGATGACGGAGCTTCTTCTACAAGAACATCACCCTAGTAGTTCATGCAGATCTCTGGGTGGTGACACTTCCAACGATCAAGCAAATCGAATCATATTTACATATCCATTATTTATTTTAGACAACTGATCAATTGTGCAGGTCTATTTAGATGAGCCGTTCACGCCTGCACAAAGTTTCTGTTCTTTTTATCAAAATAGAAAACCATACTAATGCAATTACTGTGTTTCAGGGAGTCACTGAAGCATCATCTTCAATAATATCATCAATGGAAGTCTATGAGGAGCCTGAGGTATGGATCTTGACAGTTCCATCTAACTAGATCAACAATGCGTGAATAATTGTCGTTTGAATGTTCTACACAAAGCGTTCATTCGTGTTTTGCTATTGAGATGTACGTGGGTATTGGTCCCCAAGTACATTTTGTGTTTTCGATATTATTATACATACTAATGAAAGTTCTATGTTTCAGGGAGTCGATGGAGCGTCAGTGCGTGATGGATGTGTTTATCATGAAAATGTAGTCGTTGCAGCGCAAGAGGAAGTGGAGACGTGCACACACGAGTCGGAGCAACAGCGTCCTGATGTTGAAGTTCGAGGCAAGAAAGTTTCAAAGAAAAGAAAGCAAAAGAAGGTTAGTGTCCTGGTCACTATATTATGTTGTTTTTCACTGTTAATAGTTCAATACTGTAAGTTGTGTTTAAACTGAACATCCCTTTTCCAATCTGTCCTCTAGTTGCGAGTGGGTGTACGAACTAGATCTACACAGACAGTGAAGCGAACGAGAGATGTTGCTTGTCAAACCTTTTGGCAGGGACTTGAGACTGGAGATGCATCGTGCCAATGGGAAGAATATGAAGTGATTGACAACCGAGCTATACCACCACCAGCCATTGATAGTGAATGTCCTCCTGGTAGTTCGGATGCAGTTGGAGATAAATTCACAGAATCCACACCCGCAAAAACTAAGACCGCAAGAAAGTTGAAGAAATTGTCCTATTCACCCATTGCCGGAGAAGGAACAGATGTTGCAATGGAAGAGAATGAAGTGGACTACAATGAAACACCTTCAATATCACTGAACATAGCGGAAGACGATATCAGAGATTCTACCTTTCATGTGAGTGACATGTCCTCAACGTTACAGGCCGAACCAGCTGGGATGCAGAGTGACAGTATAAGGAAAGAGGCCAAATTCATTGTATTCGATAGTTGTTTGATTGATATTATTATTCGGTTGAAATGTGGGCATTCGGTAGGTGGGCAAGTATGTGGGGAGCCATTGATTAATGTGACTCGTGCAATTCGAGGCACTAACCTTAAAATACATGCCACCTGTACAAAATATCATCCTTTCTCATGGTCTGCACAACCCATGCTGGGACAACTGCCAGCAGGCAATCTACTTTGTGCAGCGGCTGCACTTTTTAGTGGTTCAAGTTTTAAAAAATTAGAGTCTTTCTTTCAGTTTGTGGGAATCCGTTTCATTGCGAAAACTCAGTTCTACAAATACCAAACCGATTATCTATTTCCAGCCATTAGCGAAGCTTGGAGAATGGAAAAAATGTCTATTGATAGTACATTCGCGGGCAAACGGTTCAGGCTAGCCGGTGATGGACAGTGCGACAGCCCAGGATTTTCAGCCAAGTACTGCACCTACCACTTTCAGGACATGGAAAGTAAGAAAATTGTGAGTTCGGTGGTCGTGCAGGTGTCACAAAGTACATCCTCAGTGGCCATGGAGAAAGTTGGCTTTGTAGCATCATTGCAAGAACTACAATCGCGGGGAATGGTGATCGACCTGATAGCCACGGACAGACACGTTTCAATTGCCAAGACAATGAGAGAAGAGTACAAAAATATAAATCACCAATTTGACGTTTGGCATCTTGCAAAAACAATCAATAAAAAATTGTCGGCTGCAGGTAAAAAAAAAGATATGCAAGGTATTTCACAGTGGTCCAAGTCAATCAGCAACCATCTTTGGTGGAGCTCAAAAACATGTGGAGGGTCGTTGGAAATTCTACTGGAAAAATGGCGGTCAGTAATGCTACACTGTACAAACGTGCACAGCTGGAACACGAACCAACATTTCCACAATTGTGAACATGGCCATTTGTCCACAGAGGAGGCACGGAAGAAGAAGTGGTTGATTCCTTCATCACCCACTCACAAAGCCATTGAAAAGATTGTATTTGATAAAACTATAACAAAAGCTTTGAGGGGACTCACGGAATTCTGCCACACAGGAGATTTGGAGGTGTTCCACAATATGTGCCTAAAGTACAGGCCAAAACGATTGCATTTTGGCATGGAGGGCATGATAAATCGGACTCTTTTAGCGGTCTTGGCACATAACCATAATGTCGGCCGTCAACAAAGTAGGACGACCGGAACTTTAGGGACGCTTCGCTACAATAAGGCCTTCACTAAAAGAAGTAAACAATGGGTGATCAAACCAGTGTTTGAGGATATGCAATATGAGTTTATTGAGAGACTTATTGTTGACGTCCTAGATAGGCACATAAATGGAGTTGTGAACAAACCTGTGCAGGTGACAACTGCATTGCCACCCAACATTGCCTCTGTTCCATGTCCACCTAAAGAAGAGCTCATTGAGAAATACACATCACGGTTTAAATGATTGTAATTTGATTGTCTGTTCTCTCGAGTCTCCTCATGTCGCAGGCCCATTGAATATGTTTATCTATCCAACCTTGTTCATTTGCGCATTAAATTAAACCAAACAGTAATATAAATGATTTTTCCAAAAATATAGAATGTCTCCGTATTTATGGTTCTGTGGGGCAGCAAAGCACGCAGACAAAATGCAAAGATGGAGTGTAAATTTCAAGTCCTGTAAGACGGCCTTACACTGAATGTAGCTAACTAGGAATGTGTGTTCGTTCAAAGTGAAGGTCAGCTGCTTTAATTTTTTCTCGGGTGCCAGAATGGCCCACGACTCAGTATAAGGTTCTATTGTTATTTGACCTTGACAGGCCGGGACCACGTAAGAAACGATAATGAATATAATTTCAGAAACGAAAGCCATTTCATGTTCGTTCATTAGAAGAAATAAAACGTCGGCATAGAAGGAGTGGTATTTCGGGGCTGCCCTACGCACAGACACAATGGAAAATGCAAATATAATGTAAGTAACTCTTTAGATGAGTTTATACCGCAATTTAATTACTATACAGTAGCTTTAAAGACGGGTTAAGTTGTACTTGTTCATTCTATGTGGCATATTGTTTTGTACCGCGCACTATCTTGGGGAGAACCGTCTCCTTTTACGGAAGCACCTCCAAACCTTCCTCTTTGCTTCTGCTTTCTCTCTCCCTCTCCCCTGCTACAACTTGTCCACTGTCTGCGACCTCGGTCCTGGGCCCTTCCACTCTCCACCTGCACTCCCTGTCAACCCCTGCACTGGGGGACTGTCTCAGTATCCTACAGCCCCCCCTTGACGTATAAAACCCAGTTGCACTGTCCTAGCTATGAAATAATTTCCAGACCTAATATATAAAATGAATAATTTTAATAAAGATCTGATGGTGAGACTAATTTCCTTTTTTTATGTTTTTCAAATAGATACATCGTCCATTATTGTCTGTGTCACGAGTACCAGACACCGGCGGATGGCTTCTATAATCGCCATTTGCTTCTCCGCGTGAACAACGTTAGCACCCTGACCATTTTGTGGGACGATCGCCAAGTACAAGTATGCCCTTACGCGGTACTAACGGCTAGATGCAACATACAGACCGTTGTGGTGGCCTAGTGCCTCGTTGCCGGAACAGCCATGCGATTATCAGTGCGACCGAAGAGCTTATTTTATCGTAAACCAACACCCTGTCTACTGCACACGAACATCGCTTGCCTCAAGACGAAATATTTTGGATCGAGAGCAAATAAAAATTCATTGATCTAAGACCCTGTGTACAGCAAAGGAACATTGTGTGCCTCGAAACAAACTTTTCGGAACGTGAGCAAATAAAAATGCAAATCGCTGAATATTCTCAAAACATTTGATGTCAAATAAATGTACTTTGCCAAATGTACAATCTTGCCGTTTGCTTTTAAACCACTGTTTCATATTCCGAATTGTGGCGCTGTATTGTGAGATGATCTAAGACCCTGTGTACAGCAAAGGAACATCGTGTGCCTCGAAACGAACTTTTTGGAACGTGAGCAAATAAAAATGCTAATCGCTGAATATTCTCAAAACATTTGATGTCAAATAAATGTACTTTACCAAATTTACAATCTTGCGGTTTAATTTAAAAGTACAGTTTCATATTCCCAATTGTGGCGCGCTGTGTTGTTTGAGCTCATCTGTGTTGATTTCCTGGTTCTGTGTGGAGTCGCGTAGAAGACGCCTGGGCGCGTTTGCCTACGCAGCTCAGTCACGTCACGGATAGAGGCGGGGAATATGAATGTTTTGATCAAGTCTGTTTCAGGGGCGGGGGATTTGATTTAGTGCCGCAAAAGCAGGTGAGCCAGGGCGATGCGGCAAGTGAGAGGATTATCATAAAATGGCGGATGTTTTCGAGTGCGTTAATGGACGAAAAGTCGGGTAAGGTCCATAGGAAAGTTTTCTACGATCTACCGATTTATGCTTAAAAACACATGGCCGAACCATAGGAACAATAAAAAAAAAAGTCCCGGAACTATCCTTTAATACACTTTGTGTGAAGGAACCTAAAATACCAAGTACAGTTGCTTCACTGTTCTAGTAACTCATAAGTGTCAATTAAGGATACAGGTGTCATTTAAGGATATGAATATCATTTAAGGGTTCTTTCCCAGTCAGACAGACATTGCTCACTTTATGGCAGCTTCAAACGGAGGAGTGCTCAGTCATCTCTTTGCGCTAGAAACGCCTCGCAAGGATACAGGCATACTTGCATCTCGCGATACTCTGTCCCTCCTCATTCGATTAAACTTAGCTGAACGTGATGCAACTGTCCATGAAACCACTAACGACTCTCAAATTGTCTGCATGCTCACCCTAAAACACAACAAAATATGCTATACCTCTACTGCAACAAAACGTAAAGCCACCACATACTATAACAAACTGTGCACACCAGACAACACTGAACAAGAAACAAAGCCAGCCACATGCAAATGTCTGCATACACACTCACACACCAAGAACCACATAACGACTACCAACCTCATCAAAACAGGTGCATCGCTGTTCCTCTAAAACCATTAAGAACCACATCAACACCCTTGCTCCGGCTCTTGCTGATTTCTGCAACCTCTCCTTTGCCTCTGGCTCTTTCTCCTCCCCTCTTAAGCACTTCCTTGTACATCCTCGCCTCAAGAAATCCACAGCGGATCCCTCATTTCTGGCTAACTATCGCCCAATTTCCATTACTCCTTTTTTGGGTAAGCTCCTGGAAAAGCTGGCCATCTCTCAGCTTAATCTTCATTCTGACTATGTTGGCTCCCGCCATGATCACCAGTCTGGCTTCAGAGCTGACAGAAGCACGGAAACTGCTCTCCTGAACATCCGTGAAGATCTGCTCTCCAACATTCCCTTTGACCTCATCCTACTTGATCTCTCCTCTGCGTTCGACACGGTCAAACATACCACCCTGCTCAATTGTCTTAGTAACAACCTGGGTATCACTGATCAGGCTCTGGCCTGGCTGTACTCTTTCCTTTCTGATCAACCCTCCCAGGTTCAACTTGGGTCCTTCCTATCTTCTATCTCCCTCTCCACTTGTGGTGTTCCCCAGGGGTCCAACCTCTCGCCCTGGCTTTTCAACCAATACCTGCCAACTCTCACCTACTGCATTTCCATTTTTCCATTCATCTCTGATTGTCTGATCGCCATTCAAAATTGGTGTTCCGCCATCGATCTTTCTCTAAATGACAACAAGACTGAGATCCTCCTCATTGGTACACCTTCTCCATCCTTCCCTCTCACTCTCTGGCCGGCCTCCCTTGGCCCTCCTCCTACCCCCACCTGCGAGGCTAAGAACCCAGGGGTCATCTTTGACTCCACACTTTCCTTCTCCGCACACATCTCTGACGTCTCCAAAAAGTCAAACTTTTTATTGCACCTCCTTAGAGGTATTCTGCCTTTCCTCTCCTTCCCTCAAAATCTCACTGTCTCCCAAGCTCTTGTTCTCTCTAGGCTGTAGTACTGTAACAACCTCTTTCTAAATCTACCTGCCTCCAATCTCCGCCCTTTACAACTAATTCAGAACAGGACTGCAAGACTTGTCCTTGGCATCAAGCCTGGGATTGTATCTCTCCAGCCCTGAAATCCCTTCATTGGCTCCCAGTGGATGCAAGGATTACATTAAAAACCCTTTGCATTGTCCACAAGGCTTTCAGGGGCCTGGGTCCAAAATACCTTCAACTTTCCCTCCTTAAATACCTCCCCCCTCGAGCTCTTTGCTCCTCTACTTCTAACTCCCTTGCAAAGAAACAAGGTGCGGGTTGAACTCTGTCTTCGGCTGGGGCCTCTCTTTGGAACAGCCTCCTGGCCACCTTGACACTTGAGGAGAACCATCTGCGGTTCCGGAAGCACCTCAAGTCATTCCTCTCTGCCTTTGCCGCCCTTCTCCACTGTTGATCTGTTTTCTCTCTTGGCATCGTGCACCTGGCCACCCTCTGTCTTTTGGGCCCAGGTACCTGCTTCACCCTGCCACCCTCCTACACTGCCTCCGGGCCAGCCATTGCACTGGGTTTCTGTATCTGCACCCATACAATCCCCCTCCCACTTTTCTGCTGCACTTATCAGATATACCTTATCTGACTAAACTATTGCCTGCCACTTGCTGGTTGCACTACCATGTTTATCGCCTTTATTTATTTTATTTCGTATTTATTGTTTTCTCTCCTGTTCCGCACTTTCCACTTCTCCCCCCTCCATGCACGTACCCCCTTTTCCAAGCACTTGCGCTTTCTTAATGTCACTGGGCCTAGTAAGATCGCTGTTTCATTTTGTTCTCCCTTGTTCCCCTCCCTTTTGCCTGGTCGCTCTCTGAAACACTTGTGTATGAGCGCAATATAAATAAAATATTTCATTCAATTTAAAAACAAACCAGCACACAAAGACAGTTTTTCCCGAACTGAAGCTACCAACAGCACATCAAAGCTCTCTTGTGCTTTTCCCTCTCAATTCCCCCTAACAAAGCTCTCCAAGACCGCCTTAGTTTTCAGATCCGCCAGGGTGCCAAGAGACCACAAAAGGGGCAGTGGTGCACGGTATAAGCCCCAGTAACATAGCATAACAAATTCAATTCTTCAACTACAACAGTCCTCTTCTATTAGGTGTGTTTCTTTCCAGAGATAGGCATCAATGCCAGACTTACGTTTTGTGCAAGTAACCATTACTTACCAGTAATGTTCATTCCCTCCGTATCCCTTTTCCTTGCCCCAGTTCTTACCTTTGAGATACACCCTCCACAGGGACCTGTTTTTGTAACTTTAATCATTCCACCCCTCCCAGGATGATACCTGTATAATACCTACTTAACACATTCCCCATTAGTTAAAATGTTCCTGTCCTCTGGAGAGGGGCCCTGATCCTCTTGCTACCTGACTTTGGAGGGGTGGGGGGGCAATGGTTGCTAGCAGCTATGGGTACCCTCCCCTCAGATCTGCCAAGTTTGCAATTTGTGCATGTGCAATGTTAACATTTTTACAACATACTTATGTGCGGCATTTCCATATTTTGTGTGACATTTTGAGTGGCACTTAAAGGGGCTTGTGCATTAGCATCCTGATGCCAAAAGCTGAACAGAATGTGGCAAAGAACAGCAGATTTTCTGGGTTCACAGCAGTAGGTGTTGTGAAAATCCAGAGGGTGTTTCACAACCTAGACCCCGGGGATCCCTTAGGTGGCCAGGACACAGCCATTGCCTTTGGATCCAGGCCCTGGGGGTGGGCAAGTGCGGTAGGATCAGCTGGGTGAGGGACATCCGATACTGAGACACGTTATCCCCCCTTTTCCGATACCCATATCCAATCCTATTTTATAGGATATTCCAACTTCCCAAATCCCCCCTTCCTACACAAACACTAATCCGAGGAAGAGGAGGTCTAAGGCTGAAAGAATTACCACCTATGCAATACACTGGACATGCCTCATCTAACGAGATCAGGCAGGGTCAGGGACTTGACTTTAATCATGCACACCTAATACCTATTAACTCTCCCCTTAACACCTTAAAACAGAATCTGTGCCAGAACCCAATCCAGACGACAGTCGACTTCTCTAAGACGTTTGTATTACAGACAGATGCCTCCCTTACATGGTTAGGAGCAGTCCTGTCCCAGTCCTGTCCCAGGTTTGCGATGGATTGGAACACCCCATATTATTCACTAGACCGACATACGTGATCACAGTTCAAGGGTGTTTATTAAACTGTATAGGTAGGTTGGATAAACTCCAAATCTAAACCTAAATCTAAGATGGGAGCAAGCTACGACCATCAAATAATAATAAGGCAGTCCTATTGGCAACTTGTCAAAATAAAAGGGCCCATACTAAAAAAAACCTATTGCCAATCCTTACAACTAATACCAAAAGAGTGTGGGATAGGGTTCACAAGAAAGAAAGAAGTGTTCACAAATGATAAGTCAGGATGTGATAGCTGGGGGTCTCCCTTCCCCACGTTTTGAGCACGGGACAAGGCGGGACTCCTGAACACACGCACACGCTCTAGCTTTCCCAGCACAAGACGATTGTTCCGTTCTCAGCTGTCAGGATGTTCAGTGGTTAAGTTTCTTGCCTCCGAAGATCTGGTCAAAAATAACAAACAAAAAGTTCCTTTCTGCATGTACGTTGGGTGATGACCTTTCACCCTTGGGTCCCACTCTTCCCGGCTCAGACCCTCTCAAATATCAGACTCCCTCTGTCAGGTTCGGTTGTAGAGGAAAGGGTCGACTGCAATTGATTTGAATGGAATAGTTTGGAGTGAAAAGGACCGGAAAAAAAAGGTTGATTTTTTGGGGGGGGGGGGGGGTTTGTTTGTGGTTTAAAAAACACTTTTTCTCCTATACAGAAGCCAAAAAAAAAATACATTTAAAAAAAGGCATTCGACCTTTTTTTCGGTCCTTTTGACTCAAAACTATTGTATTTCAAATCAATGTATTCGACCCTTTGACTGGATACCGTCAGGTTCACTACGGCTTTTCCTCAAAACAAGTTAACCTCTGGCATTCACAAATCTTAATGTCTTAGTAAACAGTTCACTGTGGACATCCCTCTGTCGGGTTCACTCTTGTCAACACACTGTTCATTGGGACTTCAGGCTTCGTCCTGTTCTATCGGCATCCCTCCGTCGGGTTCACTCTTGGCAGTTTTTGCCAATCATACAGTTCTTTCTCTTTTCTCACTATGCAGGATTCATTTCCCTGGGCTTTCCAATCAAGTGCAGGGCAAAGACATTTGACTGTACAGGGGCTTTTGATAGGCCCCTGTATGACCACTCTGACCTTTTCCTTGCTGCTCTCCTAGGGCCTTCTGGTATCAGTAGTTTCAACAAATGCGGGATCAACCAGAATCTCTCGAATGAGCACCCATGTGGTGCCGGATCCCTCTGCAGCTGGTTTTCCCTTAATGTTAACAGTTCTTTGAACTTCTCTTAATTTGCCCTTTTGTGACTTTCGTTCAATACAGTTTGGTTTCTTATCGGTTCTCCCTTCGACTCAATGGCTGTGATGAACCGCTTGGCTTTTTTTGTATCTGGAATCAAGGACGGTGCCACAGTAGCAAACATCTCTCTCTGTTCTGCTTATCAGCGTAAGTATGCTCCGTGTACCGTTGTTGCGGACCACCAATACAGATCTTCAGTGACTTACCAAGTAATACTGATACCAGCTTACCAGTGATTGCGGCTTCTCCTCACTGTGTGGGTCGGGGAACCGCAGACAAGAAGGTTTGACTCTTTTCTCTTGACTGATGTTCTTCCTATCAATTAACCTCTCTATCAGTTACATATTACAAACAATAGACGCAGTCTTTTACAACTGATGGCAAAGTGGATACGTTTATCACGAAATCCCTTTCGGCTTGATTAGTAGCGAAAAGTTGGGGCTGCAATGGGAGTGGCTGATTGCATTAAGACTGCTGAATGTGTAAAAAGTAGTACGAAAGAAATACCAGTCACTCAATTTTATGCGCTCCAAATAATGTTCTCAGATTTAATTCAAAAGTTTTCAATTTCCTCTTTTCAAATTCCTCGACACGTGTTACCCCGCAATCACTGCGGTTCATCAGGAGGATAATTGTTTTCAAATAAACTTTTCAGTGGAGATATAATTCTTAGTAATGTCATTCGAGATTATTGTTTTTGTGAAATTGTAGTGCATGTTCTTAGGGTAAATCACGATGTTGAGAATAAGGGTTACCCCCTCTCTTTCTGAGTCGATGGTGCCAGGTGTGGCATTCAAGTCTTGTTTATGTTATAATTGTCCTTTCGGCGGCGTTCCTATGTTGATACCCGCCAATACAGACTTGCAGTGACTTACCAAGTAATACTTGTACCAGTTTACCACTGATTGCGGCTTCTCCTCACTGCGTGTCTCGGGGAACCTCAGACTAGAAGGTTTGACTATTCTCTCTTGACTGATGTTCTTCCTATTAATTAACCTCTCTATCAGTTACATACTACAAACAGAGCAGTTAATCTATTGAAAGAGCAGGGCTATAAAGCACCACAAACAACGCCAGCTGTAGATCAGAGGAGACAACTGTTACCAAATTGTACATGTAACATGAACAGTAATAAAAAATATGGAACACGGCTGACCTCTAGAACAAGGAGATCTGGCTTGCAGAGTTGGGACGAGGATTTCTCTGAGGTAAGGTGATGACCAGGGCTGTCCGAGATCTAATCAATACAATAACAATTCGTAGTTAGCTATCAGAAGGAGGAGAGAGCGAGAGGTATGAGGAAATAAGGATAATGATTTTACCAGGTTTGTGTAGCTGAGCGTCATGGATGCAGTGTTCCAAGTAATCCAATGAGGTATCAGCGTACGTTAAAGGTAAGGGAAGGTTAGTAGGGACCTGTCTTCCCGTAGGTACGCGGATGCCTGTTCCGCCGGGGAGGCGCACCAAGTCATCTTAGCATCTCTAGTCCATGCACAGACGTGGATATGGATCTCCAGAGATCCTAGGCATGCAGAATATCCAAACGGGAATTCAAGGCGTATGCTGGTTGGCTTTATGCTGGCAATGTGGTAGCAGAACATTAGGCAAGGCAGTCTGGATATGTGAAGCAGGGTTCGGCTTTGTGCGAGCAGCGTGGTATCAGACCGTTCAGCAAGGCAGTCCAGGTTACGTGAAGCAGGGTTTAGCAAGGGGCGGTAACCAGGAGACAAAGACAAGTCCACAGCAATCCAGAATCAAGGAAGAAAAACCGGGTTGAAAAACAGGAAATCCAAGAATACAAAAATCTGCAAACGGGAACACAACTTCAATCAGAAGCACTTGCTTCAAGTTGACTGCGGTGTTATAACCGGAACAAAGGCGGAGCGTGCTACGTTCCGCTGTGTCAGCTGATGCTGTACGCAGCCATTACCCTTGACAACCTTGTAAATAAATGCATGTTGCCGATGTATAACGGCCTACACCGCCGCCACAGTATTTTCCAATGCCGTAGAAAATATGAAGTAACAGGGCAGGGTGGGGGTGTTTCACAGCAGAATGATGATGTGCCCTAGACAGACTAGACTGTGTGTTTGATGGAATCCTAATAACCATTGATATCTGCTGCAACACACACTGGCTATTGTTTGCAGTCTTACGATTCCTTCCACGGAGGATTCGGGGGTCTGGGTCGGAAAGGGCAAGGTCGCTTCTTTCCTTGTCAACCTTTAGATTCTCACCGCCTTTCTTCTCCTCTTGAACTGCCGTGCTTGGATAGCTGTCTCGTCGTATGGTCTGCCTTGCTCATAGTGCGATTTGGTGCTCCACCTTTTATCCCTGTGGGGAAGGGAAAGGGCCGTCAGGTGTGAGTGGTTCTGGTCAATTGCCTGAGTCTGCCTGACCCTTGTGTTGGGACATGTCAGGTAAACGGCACTAGTGTTAGTCCGTTGTCTTTTGTGATGTGCGAAAGTGTTTGTGTCGGAAAACAGGGGCGGGGGTAGAGTTTCTGAGTATCCTACATGGTAGTTTGGGGAAACTGTGTTATACGAAGGGGGGTACCGGGTCTCACCCATCAGTGTCTCACTTCGACTCCCTGATGACCCCCCATCCAGGTGATGCTCCCTCACTGGTCCACCATCCAGGAACTGGATCCAATAGCGATGGCCGTGTCCTGGCCACTTGGATGACAGATCCCCGGGGACTAGTAAAGGAGACACCTTCGGGTTTCTCACATACCCTTCCTCCATGCGATGTAGCCACATTTATTTCACAGGGAACCAGGAAAGAAAATCTACATTTCCCTGATCTTTTCCTTTTTCGGTGTTCCACAGTGAAACAATATGGTTGTAGGGCTAGAAGCCATCGCATGAACCCAGGGTTGGAGTCTTTGCATTGGCTAATCCAAACTAGGGGTGAGTGATCTGTAACAAGTGTGAACCTTCGTTCTAATAGGTAGTATCTAAGATGGATGATGGCCCACTTGATGGCCAGGACCATTAGTTCCAACACAGAGTCCTTTTTTTCACACAGGAACAGCTTGCGACTAGTGAATAATTGTCAAACACTTGCAATAATGGAGGAGAGGAATCAACACTCTCCCCCGAACCACAGAAGCCGAATGAATTCAACCCTCCCACCGTGGTTGGCACAGGTGCCTGAAGTAGTACACTGGGGGGAAGAGGAGTTAGGGATAGAGTTAGGGAGAGGTTGTGGATGGGGTGGGGGAATTAGGAAAACCAGAAAAAAGGGTTAGGGCAAACCTAAATTGGATAGAGAAGGGGAAGCACCAGGGAAAAACCCTTCCTATCTGATACCTGTTTCCTGATACCTAACCTTCTGTAACACAAACCAATACACACCTTAATACGTGTGAACAGAACTCAATAACAAACACAGAAGATATTGCATTCACATGTAGTAGCAAGCGGTATGAACACAAGACAAGGGGGAATTCCCCATGGATGAAGTACAAAACACATGGCCCATAGGGCAAGCTTTTAGCAACACATAAACATGTAGATTCATGTCTCTAGAGTCTAATCAGGCAAGCGAATGGGCTGCTACAAATCACAGAACCTGTAACCTGGTAAACACAAGTGAATAGCACTCGTCATAGAAATCCTGCCAACGTAACCATCTCATGAGTTCTTCTTAGATTAGTAACTAAATAAACTGCAGTAACCAACTCTGGCCATAAGAGATCTCCCTCCTTCTGGGCACAAAAAATAACGGGGAGGCTGCAGGTGAACGAGAAGGACAAATGAAGCCTGATTTGAGGGACTGATCAATATATTTCTTAAGAATAACATCCTCCTTGTGGGTTAGAGAGTATATTCTTCCAGATGGGATCTTAGCCCCAGGAACCAAATCAATGGGACAATCGTATGGTCTGTGGGGGGTAACACAGTACCTCCCCCTTCATCAAACACATCCCAAAACTCGGAATATTCACTGGGTAAATCACCTGTCACAACAGCCCCGATAGTAGATGCTGTATCCATCAAAGGTTGGCAAGGATTATTGGTCAAGGGTTTCCTATCAAAACACGTAGTCTCACAATATTCTGACAAAAATTTGATGGTACCTGCGTGGCAATCAATAGACGGATTATGCAATCGAAGCCATGGTATTCCTAGAATAAGCTTGAACTGCGGGGCAGTGATTAGATTGAAATATATGTTTTCAGAATGTCCATGGAGTGTTTCCATAATCAGATCAACAGTTTGCTGAACCACCATACCAGATATCAAAGTGGAACCATCAACAGCATTAACAACCACCAGATTTTCTTTTTCAACAATGGCCAACCCCAGGTCCTTCGCATAAGAGGTATCGATATAATTACTGGTAGCACCGGAATCCAGAATAGCTGTGGCATGAACGACCCGACCTTACGGTAGTCGAAAGCTCACCTGTGCTGCTACAGGTTGATTGAATTTAGAGTCCATAGAAACATTAGTGCTCAGCAATCGGACTCCTCTAATTGCCGAGCTTTCAGGTTTCCCTGTTTCTTGGTAGGCTTCTTAGTACATGCTTTTAGTAGGTGTTCTGAAGACCCACAATAAAAACACAAATTGTTTTTCTTCCGGTGTTCTCTTTCTTCTTGAGAAAGAGGACCCCGCGTAGCTGCTCTTATCTGCATTGGTTCAGACACAGCCGTAACTAGAGTAGGAATGGGTTGAAGATCGGGAGTGAGACCCCTTTTAACCCCTTTTCTAGCAGCTTTGCGAGCATCAATCTGAAGCACTAGTTCAAGTAGTTCCGGAAAGGTAACCGGAACTACTGGTACCATAGCAAGTGTGTCTTTCAATGAATCCGATAATCCCTTGTAGAAGAGAGACGTCTTCTTATCATCAGGCCACACTGTCTCAGCAGCCAACTGATTAAATCTGGCTAAATAAGCTAGAAGAGTCAAATCACCCTGTTGTAAATTCAACAATACCAGTTCCATGACTTGAGTCTTGTATCGGGTGTCAAACACCTTGCCCATGGCATCCATTAATGCATCGCAATCAAATAATAAAGGACTACCTTCCTCCAAAAGAGGATTAGCCCATGCTGCAGCAGTACCACCAAGGTGTGACAACAAAAATGCAGCCTTGGTAGTGGAATAAGGAAAAGAACCTGGCCGGCACAAATAATGGAGTCGACATTGATTCAAAAAGGTCCTAAAGAGTCTTGGGTCTCCATGAAATCTTTCTGGTGGAGCCAAAGGGAACTGTGATGTAATATACACTGGGCCGGCCTCCGCCTGTGCGGGTTCAACGGCAGGACCATTGGGCATTACCGGTGCCACTTGGGGCAGAGGCTGTATGGCGGTTTGTAGTTCTAAGATTTGTTGTTGAGTGGTGGCATGAGCAGTAGCCATGTCGGTTCTTAGGTCGGCCACTAGCTGAAGTAGATTAGCCAGGGTTTCATTGGGATCCATTTTAGAAGGCTTCTGATTATGTCAGAATTCCTCTTCTTGGACTTGAACTCGTAGTGTAGAAGAAGAATTCTTCCCACTAATGTACCACTTTGAATGTAAAATTAAACATACAAAGCAATCTATTAATTGAAAGATTGGATTCCCACCGAGACCTCGTGGCTGTAGAAAATAAACAACAGAGATATGTGATTAGAACAGCTCTGATTAAGATTTCAGAAAACAGTTCCCAAACGTTAATCACACTAACCTGAATAATAACAACAGACTTGGAATGACTAACACAACTGGTTCTAGGGCGACATCCAAAGGATGTTCTGAAAGAAAGTTGAACACTATAATCCTATTTCCCTGAATCAGATAGAGAAAGACTAAATATAACAAGAGAAGAAAAAAAATCTTGCTTACCCAAAATATTACTTAGGTTAGACACGAAAATGCGGAACGCCCTTATTCAGCTGGAGGATTGGATTCAAAACTGTTCTACTGTTTAGAGACAGGTGCTGTTCTTGGTGGCCTGTGATAACGCGGATTGGTGCTGATTCTGGCGTTATAATGGAAGCTCTCCCTCGGTGCAGCGGAGGCTATCCCACAGTGCAGCGGCGGCTGTCCCACGGTGCAGCGGTTGCTGACCCACGGTGCAGCGGAGGCTGTCCCACGGAGCAGCGGAGGCTGTCCCACGGTGCATAAGTTGTCACGCAGAGATGTGAACACTGTCTCGAACGAGTTATTAAACAGATAGAATTGTAAACCAAAAGAGTATCCAAGTTCAATCAGGGTCAAAAACCAAGCAGACAGTACAGGAACAATAGGAGAAGATACCAGACGTAACCAAGGAACAAGAGCAAGAGTTCGTAACCAGGAAGACAGAAGGCAACTAAGCAGAAAAGGGAAATCCAAAAGCAAGTCAAGTCCAAAGCCGGGTCAAGAGGTAACGTAGTCAGAACAAGAAAAAAGGCCAAAAACCGAATGCCAAAAAAAGCTCGATCAGAAGCACTAAACCCAGATGGAGGCGTGGCTAAATAGCCGAGATCACATGACTAACGCCGTGATCCCACACGCACGTAGCTTCCCCTTAGCAACGAGTCACGTAGCTTCCATGGTAACCTCCATTCACTGCGGCAAGCCACGCTCCGTGTTAATAAACCCCGTAGTCCAAGATTTAGTCGGTTGTGTCTCTTTGTCATTTGCACTGAACTAAGAACACAGGACCCATCTCGCAACGGTCTATGCATGACACCAGTAACATTTCCCACTAATATGAGCCTGGGTTTTAGATTTTCCTAAATGCCCCCCCGGTAAGATGGGAATGCACGATCTCCAGTACAATCTTTCGGTGGCTCTTGGGTATTACGAGTTGGGTTTTTACTAAACCTTCCGTAGATGTCTCTCTTCTATAAAGCAATCATTGTTTTAAGAAGAAAAAGGGACTTCCCTTCTCTAAGCCTTCTCCTTCCTGAATTGCTTGTAGAAAAGCTTCAGCGAGAGCTGGATCATTATGCTGGGTGAAGGCTTGGTCGGGATAGATGGTAGGCTCTTCTCCCTTCCTTTCTTCGATGTTTAGAGATTTATCAGCTTCCCCAAAGCCTAAGTTACCTCTTTCTGTTTTATCTGGTTCACTTTCTTTAAACTGAGGAAATAGAGCTCTTTTCAAAATTCCTTGAGCAACTTGATCTCCACGACGTACCTCAAAGGGGATCTCACCATGATTCTGTAAGAGAACCTTCACATCTCCAGAAAAGTCAGAATAAATAACGCCTGCTAAGATGTCTATACCGAACTTCCACGCTAGGCCAGATTTCGGGGCCAATCTTATGTAGCACCCCAGAGGGTGTATGAAAACCAAGTTTGTAGGAATCATTCCTCTTTTTCCCGAGGGAATAATAGCTTCCCTACTGCTATCGATATGAAACCCTATAGGTTCCTTGGTGGCGATGGAAGGGTTAGAAGCTCGCTGACTAAGTTTTTGAAATTGTAGGGTACCCCAATTAGTTTCAATTGAGTCACATCCCACTTCTGACACTATATGTAAGGAACACATGGTGGCAACAGTAAAGACAGACACAAGTGATCACAGTTCAAGGGTGTTTATTAAACTGTATAGGTAGGTTGGAAAAACGCCTAATCTAAACCTAAATCTAAGATGGGAGCAAGCTACGACCATCAAATAATAATAAGGCAGTCCTAGTGGTGTCTTGTCAAAATAAAAGGGCCTATACTAAAAAACCTATTGCCCCAATCCTTACAACTAATACCAAAAAGAGTGTGGGATAGGGTTCACAAGAAAGAAAGAAGTGTTCACAAATGATGTCTGGATGTGGTAATCATGGTTCTCCCTTCCCCAAGTTTTGAGCACTGGACAAGGCGGGACTCCAGAACACAGCACACTCTCGAGCTTTCCCAGAACGAAACAACAGTTCCGTTCTCAGCTATCAGGACCTTCACTGGTTAAGTCTCTTTTCTACAGAAAAGTCTTGTGCCTCTGAGGATCTGATGTGGTCAAAATAACAAACAAAACGTTTCTTTCTGCATGTACGTTGGGTGATGACTTTTCACCCTTGGGTACCCCTCTTCCGGGCTCAAACCCAACTAAAAAATCAGCCTCCCTCCGTCGAGTTCACTACAGCTTTTCCTCAAAACAAGTTCACCGATGGCATTCACAAGTTTTAATATCTTATTAAACAGTTAACTGTGGACATCCCTCTGTCTGCTTCACTCTTGTCAACACACTGTTTATTGGGACTTCAGGCTTTGCCCCATTCTATCAACATCCCTTTGTCAGGTTCACTCTTGCTAATTCTTGCCAATCATACAGTTCTTTCTCTTTTCTTACTTTGCAGTATTCATCTCCCTTAGCTTTCCAATCATGTAGAGATCAAAGATTTTCGACTGTATAGAGGTTTTGCTAGACACCTGTATGACCATTTTAGCAGAGCGGTCCGTCGAAGCGAGATTGCTCAATTGAAAGTCTTTGTGAAATGTTTTAAAGCTGTAGCAGCAGCGGGAAGCGAGAGAAAGAAAGTAACTGCATGAAAGAAAAGTTTGAAAGACGTGATCTAGGAGCAATTGATATGAAAGCAAGTCATACGTAACAAGTACATTTTCCAAGAGATATTAGAACTGAAGGAAAATATGTAAAGTGGAAGTAAAGATAGAAAGGAGGTTAAAAGTGGTCATGTGGAGGTGTGAGCAAAAATCCTCCCAGTTTTGACAGTCTTCATCAGCGAAATCAAAACACAGAATGTGGCTTGAACCTGACCGAGGGAAGCCGATGTGTGGAATGTGAAGAAAGCTTGGGGAAGAGAACCGCACTAAGAAGAAAAGTTTTGAGCCCGATTGAGGGGAACCTATAGTGTGGAATGTGAAGAAAGTTTGGGGAAGGGAACCCCACAAAAGAGAAAAGGTTTCAGCCTGATTGAGGCGAACCTATAGTGCACTGAAACCAAATACTAAACTTAGAAACTTTTTGTTGAAACTGTGTAGATGCTTGAAGGGTGACCTGGACTTGGGTGATGGTAACCCGAGAGGTCAAACACGTAAACTTGTGACTCAGACTCTGGAGGGCTGAGCAAGCCGCCTAAATGTGTTCGTAAGCCAAAGTGTGTTCATCCATCAATAGTTCCATCTAACACTGTGCTATACAACGTGGGGACGAGAGTTAATACTGATTTATGTTGCCATTCTACAGTTGTATTCACTATGCACTCTCTTCACGATAATTCAATTAGCGTTGTCGTATTTTTGAAAACAAAAAAATCTTTTAAATAAATTTAAGGTGCAGGGGAGATAGCAGTCAACCCTGGCATATGGGTTGGAAAATATATAGAGACAGATTGTCATGAATCGCAGGGTGCGCCCCTTTTGGGACTCATGGTCCCTGTCACAACGGGTTTATACACATTAATACTTCCAATATGGCCGTCCAACGCATTCCCTTCTCGCTCCATGCATTGGACGTAACCTTTCTCTATTTCTAGACCACGCCTTCCGCGGCTCCGCGCGTCTCAATGCTATTGCGAAGTAGCAACCAGACGTGTGCTCCGTAGCTCGCGGTTCTTCTCCTTTCCACTCCACTTTGCCTTCCTTGAACCCCCCACCCCCTTCTTCTTACCTCCTGGATTCGAGTTCTAGCGAACTTACTTTGCCTCCTGGATTCCTGGATTCGGCCTCCTGGAAAACTGAGCGCATTCAGGATTCGGCAGAGACACGGGCCGCCTTCTTCAAAACCCGTTCCATCCGAAAGAAGGCAGCATCCAAGGACGCCGGTAAAGAACGGATTCAGGTGAGAAGGGGGGAACTCCTTGACACAGATTAAGTTCCTAATGGAGGAACTCCCGTACCCTGCACACTTTCACAAGCTCAAAACTAGAGCCAAACATTCAAGGTTGAAATTAGTTGACACAACTTGTCTTTTATGCATAAAGTTCTTCAAGGTTTTCAAATTAATCAGCAAACAGTTTTTCACTTCAATGATCACAATCAGTCATAATTCTTTGATTTCTTCATATGTAGTTTAATTTTCAAAAAAGGCCCAACGCGTTTTGAGATAACATCTCTTCTTGAAGGGCATATTTCTTTAATATTATCACATCTAAAGAAAAGTTCAAAAACATATAATTATTGATTTTAGAGAAAAATGTATACATTAATTACTATGGATTTTACATGAATATTTGTACCAAAAAATAATATATTCATTATTATTCAGTTTAAATGGCCTGTGTTCAAAGAAAATTGCCATTCTGACATTTTGTTTCACCTCTGATTTTTCCTTTTTTAGAAACATATCCATATGTCACATTAGTTTGTATTAGAGTGAGGGCAGGAACTAGGTTTTTGTTAGTATAGGCCTTTATTGTTTGACTAAGACTGGCTAGAACTGTTTCTTTATTATTTGATGGTCGAGATTACTCCCATCTTAGTTATAGGGCCAGGCAGGAGTTTATCCAACCCCCTTGAATCTAACAATAAAGGTTTTGAAACATACAACTCTTGTGTCAGTGTCTACTTGTGATACCATACCTCCCTTACACTGTGAATAGGGCGATCCGTTGGACATAAGGATTATGAACATTTACAAGAATTCTGGTGCCCCTCCACTGAGAATGAACATGGTTGAAATACCCTGTTCTATGGAGTGGGTTCCACCCAGGAGGGTTTACAACCACGTTTTAAATCACTGTGCCCTTGACAGAGGAGAAATACCCATTTGCATATCAGTCTGACTGCACCCACAAAGAGCAGTCCAGCACCAAAATGCTAGGCAATTCTCCTCTGAACAAGAGAACCCCCAGACACGTGTTTTGGCCTTGTTGGGCCTCACCAGTGGATTGAAGCCGAGCACAGTGATCAAGGGGTCAGTTTCTCGATTAACCTTAGTGACTTATGGTGAAACCCCAGCTTTTACAAAATGTACAAGATGGAGGGAGCCCCTTTAGGGAGAACGAACATGGTTTAAATAACCTGTTCTATGGACTGGTTTACACTCAGGAAGGTCTACAGCCACAGATTATGAAAGGACATCATGGAGACGGAAAGTTAACTGATGAACAACAGCAAATGTCTTGAGCATGAGCTTTACATCAAGGCATTCCAGTAACCCTCCTCTGACACGTTCCTTATGTGTGGCATTTTCCTTGGCTTACTGTAATGTGGTAGAGTGCATTGAAATACTTGAGTGTCACACAAATACTAGATGTCTGGGAGTTGGCAGTTCTAAACTTGCCCTCTTACTGTGTTCTCCTTGATCAGCTGTTGGTATCGGCAGGACCGGCAGGGCCCACGTCTTACGTTCTGCGCCGTGGTCCTCTGGTTTTGCTGTCCTTTCTGGGAGCTTACAGACTCTCGTGGTGGCTGGCAGGCAGATGTAGCAATCAACAGCACTGAAACCGGAGAACAGAGAGACGCAGCGTGATGCACGGCCATGCAATAGGGTCCTTTCCTCTAAATCACGGGTCACACATCACTGGCAAGATTCCTGGAGCGACTATTTCACAGTCGTGTGACTATAAAAACAGCTGTCTCCCACCAATTCCCGTTCTTGCAACGGTTGTTCTTCTTCTGATCAAGAACCCATACTGCCTAGATTCTAGTTTAAGGTACTCTGCTGAATCCTGACTTCTTAGGTAATTATATATTAGGTATTTAGTTTCCGGGTTTATTATTTTCTCTATCATTGTCAAGATTGAAACTGTGTTATCCAGTCTCCTTATTTTCACTGCAGGACGTGTCCAGAGCACAGGTACTTATGGTTCTAGGGGACCGTAAGAGAAATCTTTGTACACTTGTATTTCTTACATTAAAACTGTTTTTTGTTCTCATCCTCCATTCGACACACCTATTGAAGTTCAGGAAAGGGGTGTGTGTCACATAACACTCCTGTCTACAAGCAGGGGTCCGCTGAGGGTGACTTTTAGAATATCCCAGTGGCTTTCTCTTCATGGATTGGGGTTGCATTTCCTCCAAGGAGATGGGGCCAGCTTGGGCCCACCCGGTAAGTATGTAACAGGCCAATGGGTGGAGTGTCTGCCACCATGAGTCTGCAGCCACGCAGGCAGCGAGGACTGTGCAGTGGAGAAACAGCAATGTGTCTGGTGTTCCGGCAGGGACGGGGCATGTGGGAGGATACACCCGCTCTATCCAACCCCCCCCGCTAAGGTCACTGAGGCATTTCCTCTCTCTCACGCTGCCAACGGGAATGGCAGCATAGGGATATGAGAGAGGTATATTAAAAACATTAAAAAAACAATCAAAAATCATCCAGGGGGCAGGTATTTGCCTATAGGTCTGGCTGCCCAGTCCCTGCTCCAGCCCCAGAGCTATGCTGACCATAGTGGCATGGTCCCGCTCAGAGTGTTTTACAGTGTGTTGAATCCAGTAAGATTATCACTAAAACCCAGGTATGGACCTATTCTCCTGTGGCCAGGAAAGGACAGCCGCTATCAGATCCTGACCGTGAGGTGGTTTCATGTGGGAGATGACAGGGGAGGTGACTCATGCCGGGAGACAGTGGGGATTTACTCATCTCATAACTCCCATATAATTCCTGAATTGACAATGGCTTATTGTAAAGTGGACAACTGAATATTATACATTCTTCTATGGACTTCAGTTCCCATAATGCTAAAAGTACTGAGACGAGGAAGAGGGGCCCAGAGGCCATGGGCACTCAGAATGGTGAATATTCAAAGGTGCGGTCTATTTGTCATTCAAAGCACCTAAAGTGGTTATTTAAATCTGAAGAAGAGGACCAGCTGAAGGTAGTTGCTGTTGAAGCTGATGTGAATGAAGAGAACGAAAGTGCAGCAGAAGAAGAAGAAGGCCATGGAGCAGTTAATGGCCCTGCAGGAGGGGTAGCCGGAAAAGCTGAAAGCCATCTGAGGTTCAGGAGCAGCCACGGAGAGATGCCTGCCAGCAGGAGTCACCCTGAAAGGTAAAGTCCAGCAGAACTGCAGAGTACGTGCCGCAGAAAGCGACGTACTAAGAAGAATCCCAACAGAGGAGAAGTGCTCCCGAAGCAGCGTGTGGCAAGCACGAGTCACCACGAAAGGTGAAGTCCAGCTGAACTGCAGAGTGAGCGTGGCAGAAAGCAGCATACTAAAAAGAATCGTAGCGGAGGAAGAGAAGTGTTCCTGGAGCAGTGTGAGGCAGAACTGTGAAGCCGCGGAAGATCAACAAAGCTGTCAACGCTCCCAAAGACCTACACACAACTTACCTGAAGCTCACAGAGGCGGAGAAGAAAGCTGACCGGATGCTGAAGGACCGCCGCAAAGCCCAGCAGCCAGAGAGAACCATTGAGTTGGCAGAGAGTGAATGCTGACCCAGGTCGCTCCGTATATGAAAGCTGTTAAAAAGAAGTCATTTTAAATAAGGAACAAATGATAAAGCAAAGCAAAACTCATTTATTGAAAGCAGAACAATTAAAGAATACAAAGCTAAGTGGCAAAGAAGAAAGTTCCCTTATAGGGGACTACAAGAGGGGAAAGATAATAACCAGGACTACCCACAGCCAAGTGGCTGTCAAAAGACTTTTGGAAAACAACCAGTGGGGAAAAACCTTTACCCTATGCTACCCATAGCCCAGAGGCTATGGACATACTATATCAAGACAACCCCTGGGAAAAGCTCTAAACCAGCATTACTCTCAGCCATGAAGTTGTGAGAATGTCTTAAAAAAGCAACCAAAGTATGATTTCCCTTTTCAGAGATATACTTTTGGGAAAAATTGTATCTCACTGTGCCAACAGCCAAAAGACTCTGAAAGCATACAGAGAGACTGATGTGGAGAATACTAGAATCAATATTGACACCAAGCTTGAAGTTAGTTGTAGGAGCTTTCTTCCCGGCAGGCAAATATACCAGAGAAGGGCATATAGTAGTTAGTCCTGGCAGGCGAGTGGCCCAGGAAAGAAGATGGTGGTTTGATATCTTTGTGGCAGAAGGATATTTGGAAAAAAACCTTTGTTGAATTAAGAGAATTCGAGTACTGTAACACTTGTTTGACAAGCAGTAGAACTACTGAGACAAGTTGCTCTTTGCTATACTCACAAAAGTATTTGAATCAAGAAGAAGCAGGGTCGGATTAGCCCCTCAGCCTTTCGTGGCCGGGCCGAATTCGTCCATGGGGAGTGGCGGCCGGTTTCTGGCCATGTCTGGGCTGGTTTGGAAGAAAAAAGAATAGAAATTCAATTTTTTTTATTTTTTTAAAAAAACCTTTCATCCTTCTTCGGCCGATAAATGAGTACCAACACAGGTTGGGTGATATTGTATGCATACTTGTTTTTATAAAAAAAGAGCTTAAGCGTAAGTGCTTTACAATCACATATTATCATTTGGCCTTGGACGTCTGCTTGGGTTCACAGTAATTTAGTGTACTTAGGAACAATGCTATTTGATGCCACTTCCTGTTTTGTCAAGGGGTGAAAGGTCGTGTTTCATCTCTTCCCGGGATGTCACTTTGGGTTGGGGTCAAATTACATCACTTCCGGTGATGTCATCAGAGGTCATGGGTCATGAGGCGAGTGGTGGGCCACTTTTTTGAGGCAAGGGGTGGGCCACTTTTTTTTGGGTGACCGGGCCTATTTCTTGTCCCAGTCCGACCCTGAGAAGAAGCATTGAGAAAGATTGAAGTGCCATCTTGACAAGAAGTAATTTATTTGAAGCAAGTGTTACGTGGCAACAGAATAATTGCAGTTTGGTTTGAACCTGTGTTTTGAGAAGAAAGGTGATCATCCTTTCAAAAAGGATATTGTGGAAGACATGTTTTGAGTTAACAACCAACTGTGATGAAAAGGACGTTTGTGATACCTCTGAGAAAGACACCGTGGTTGAAAAAGACTTTTCTGTGTCTTTGAAGATAACTTTGTTGAATCAGGACTGTAATTGAAGTATTCCTGAATTGATCCAGGGGAAGGGAATACAACCCTGGTCGCAAGGTCTACTCCCAAGAACATTTGAGTTTGAATTAAAAAGTCAGCCATATTTTCCTTGTATAATTTGATTGTATGTATAAGTGTGAGGGCCAGAGATGTTTTGGACACTAGGTCATTTTTCTTAGTTTTAGTTTGCTAGGCAGAGAACTTTCTGTTAGATTAGGGAAAGTTAGGCGTTTAACAGAATCCCTTTTTACTTTGAATACATTGCAAAATTTGAGAAAACTTTACTTTTGTATCTGTCTTGCATTTCTGACCCCTCGCAACACCCAATTAGCAGGTGTGTGGGAGGCCGGGCGGCTTGCAGGCAAACATTGGATCCGGTGTAGGAGCTGGGGATGGACTTAATGGATGGTCTTAAGGAGCTCTTGTGTGATAGTTTATAGCTGGACTGGGAGGTGGTGGTGTGTCCCTGCTGCAGCTCTGTGTGTTGGTTGCTACTTTTTTCTTCAGAGTCATGGCTCTGGCTGGGAGAAAGCATGTTCACAAACACAAGCATGTGGAGATGGTGTCTGAGGAGGATTCTGAGTCCTCTGTGCTGTCGCTTCTGGTTCAGGGGTGAAGAAGAGGAGGCACAGAAAGAAGGTTTGTGCCTCTGATCAGAGGGTGTGAAGGGTCATCCTCTAGACTCTAAGTCCAAGAGGGTGTCTGTGGCTTCCTCCTCCTTGTCGCAGTCATCGTCCTCTTCAGTTTCTTGGTCTTCTAGTAGGGTGGAGGACTCTACGGAGGATAGTGATCCCAGAGGCAAATATCTTGATAAGGATGCTCTGGGGAAAGTGTTGGGACAGAGTGAGGATTGCATGTAGTTCCCCTCTCAGGAGGTCCCTGAGCAGTGGGAGATATAAGACTCTGTCAATTTTTAAAAAGCCAACCAAGATGGAGCTGACACCGATTCCAGACATCAAGGACAAGATGTTTTCTGAGTGTCAGGACCAGGAGCGGATTTCCATGCCCCGGTTCATGTACCAGCTGTGCCCTTTTGTGGGGAGGAAGTCTCTTTGCTGGAAGTTGTGAAGATTGATCCCATTTTGGCCAGCTGCCTGGCTGGGTCATTCCTCTGTGGCTACAGAGGAGGTGGCTGTGTGGGATACTATTGATGAAAAGTGAAATGCTGCCTTCAAAAAGTCAAATGTAGAGGCCCATCTTTCTTTAAGAACTAGTATGTATGCTTCCCGTGCTGCCCTGTCTGTTTTGGGGGGCTTGCAGAAACTGGATTCTGCAATTATGGGTGGCGGGGGGCTGGTTGTGCAGCACCATGTGCAGTTCTTGTCAGAGCTCGATTCTGATTGGGTGCGGGCAGCTGCTATGAAGATGTGGGCTAGGGCTTTTGGAAGGAGACTCCTACATTTACGTGAGTGGCACTCTGAGAGTTCTGAGATGGCAGTGGCATTAAAACTGCCTTTTGAGGGGGCCAAGTTGTTTGAGGAGCATGTGCACAAAGGTTTTAAAGCAGACTAGCACACTGATAAACCTAGGCAGAGAACCAAGCAGTCATATTCTTATCAGTCTGCATTCCACAAGTCTGAAAAGTCTGGTTCTTCAATCCAGTTGCAGCAGAGATGGCAGAGGAAGGATAAGGTGCAGCGCAAGGTCTACAAGTTCCATCCTCAGTGAGAAGGGCAGAAGTCCTAAAGGACAGCAGTGGTCTGTTGGCGGTCGACTGAGGTACTTCTGTAACATTTGGAAGATGTGGCTATCCGATGTCTAGGCCAATGATGCATTGAGCCGGGGTACAAGATAGACTTTCTGGCGCATTTCTGCATTCTGGAGCTGACTCTGTGGCCCCTGCATGTACCCAAGAGGCTCAGCTTGCTGTCATGCCTCGCTCGCCTCACGATCCCTCCTCTGGTAAAGACCTACTATCCAGTAGACAGAACCAATATGCCTTCAGAACGACAACAAAGCCGTTCTACACTAGATGGAGTCTTTTCAATGCCCTCCCGGGAAAGCAGCGTTGACTACCGGACAGCATCAAGAACCACGTGATGACGTTAGTCCCGTGACTATAGCATTACGAGACTATAGTATTTACGTGCCTTTTTCTAACAACACGCTGCTTCTGATTGATGCCTTATGTTCGTGTTTCCTGAAGCCGCGGTGAAGTATTATTAACGTTACCGCAGTTAAAATACAACCGTGTCCTTGTTTCTTTAACGGTTGTTGCTCCAGTCTAGTATCCTGAGACTTATCCTTTCAGAAGCGGTTTTTGATGGCGCAGCCGGTTTCGCGTGTCTGTTTCCCTGGCGTGCTTTCTACAGAGAAGAACGCAAGTCCCTCTGGCTTTCTATGGAAGCTTGTGAAGACGGAGTGATGCTGTAAGCTTTCCCAGCATTACCAGACACCAGTTTCCACACCTTCATAGCGGTCTAACTGCTACCAACTCGGTACGTTTACTTCTCGTCCACCCAGTTGGGGAGATGGCAGATGGGGAGCAGGTGCAAGTGGATCTAGGTCACCTGGCCTAAGCCCCGCCCACCTGGTGCCTTCCTGCCTGCCACTCTTTTTCACCACTTAGCACCCCCGCCCACCTGGTGCCTTCCTGCTTGCCTCTCTTTTCCACCACTTAGCAAGCCCCTCGCACCTGGTGCCATCCTGCTTGCTGCTCTGTTTCCCTACCTAAGGAGCCCTCCAGCCTCTTTTCCTTTGTAGATGGGGAGCAGGTGCAAGTGGATCTAGGTCACCTGGCCTAAGCCCCACCCACCTGGTGCCTTCCTGCCTGCCACTCTTTTTCACCACTTAGCACCCCCGCCCACCTGGTGCCTTCCTGCTTGCCCCTCTTTTCCACCACTTAGCAAGCCCCGCCCACCTGCTGCCTTCCTGCTTGCCGCTCTGTTTCCCTACCTAAGGAGCCCTCCAGCCTCTTTTCCTTTGCAGATGGGGAGCAGGTGCAATTGGATCTAGGTCACCTGGCCTAAACCCCGCCCACCTGGTGCCTTCCTGCTTCCTGCTTTTTCACCACTTAGCAAGCCACACCCACCTGGTGCCTTCCTGCTTGCCTCTCTGTTTCCCTACTTCAGGAGCCCTCCAGCCTCTTTTCCTTTGCAGATGGGGAGCAGGTGCAAGTGGATCTAGGTCACCTGGCTTAAGCCCCGCCCACCTGGTGCCTTCCTGCCTGCCGCTCTTTTTCACCACTTAGCAAGCACCGCCCACCTGGTGCCTTCCTGTTTCCCGCTCTTTTTCACCACTTAGCAAGCCACGCCCACCTGGTGCCTTCCTGCTTGCCACTCTGTTTCCCTACTTAAGGAGCCCTCCAGCTTCTTTTCCTTTGCAGATGGGGAGCCGGTGCAAGTGGATCTAGGTCACCTGGCCTAAGCCCCGCCCACCTGGTGCCTTCCTGCCTGCTGCTCTTTTTCACTACTTAGCAAGCCCCGCCCACCTGGTGCCTTCCTTCACCATCACCGTCTTGTGGCCAATGCTGGATTTGACTTTTATGGACTTCATTCATTCACGGTGCGTCACTCTTTCTCAACTCTCATGCTGCACTTCCTTTGCATCTTGTACTCATGGTGGCCCTGAATCATTCTATTCCCATCTTCATCTTGTATCCTATCTTGCAACATTATGGGCCTCATTACGAGTCAGGCGTTAAGGGGTTTACGGCGCCGTAAACGGCGCCGACCCTTAACGCCTGATTACAAGGTCCCTTAGCGCCATGGTGAGTTTAACGCCTGCTTTTTGCAGGCGTTAAAATTCATGGCGCTAAGGGACCTTGGAGATAATTACGACACTGTAATTTACGGTGGCGTAATGATCTCCTTCCCCACTCCCATTATGCCCTATGGGGCAAAAATGGGAATGGGGAAGGGTAAATGGGAAATGGGGATTTACCGCCCCACTCACCTTGGAATGGGGCGGTAAATCCGCTAACCACCATGGCGTAAACGTAGTTTACGCCATGGCGGTAAAGGTACGACCCAGGCGGTAACTTACCGCCTGGGTCGTAATGAGGCACAATGTGTTACTACTGACTTCTGCAATTGTATTCGCTCTCCACTCTTGCTTCTCCACTCTTTTTGACTGCTTACTCCCTGTTCTCTCCTCATTTCCCTTCTCCCTTTTCCTATCTCCTCCCCTTACTTTCTTCTATGCACTTACTCTATCAGAATTGTCCCTGGACCTAATATGATAACAACCTCATCTGTTTCCTCCACCCTCCCATTACTGTTTTTTTCCTCCCCACCACCCCTCCAGCACTATCTGAAATGTCGTCAGGCCTAGTATGATAGTCGCTTGTTTTGTTCCTCCCCTCCCTTTCTGCACCCCTCTCCCTCACCTTTTGTTTTTCTCCGGCTCTACCAGAAATGTTGTCAGGCCTAGTACGGTAGTTGCCTATCTGTTTCCATTTCCTTCCCACTCTCCCCCCACCCTTCCTTATCTATGTCGTAGCTCTTGCACTATCTGAAATGTCGTCAGGCCGAGTACGATAGTTAATTTCACATCCTTACTGTTCATGGCTTGTAAGAATGTGGTTGTATTTTCCCCTGTTACCTGCCTTACCTTGAAGCGCTTTGAAACATATTGTGTATAGGCGCTATATAAATAAACAATCATATCATATCATATCAGTTTTGCTACAGCTGACTCAGAGTGAACAATCGTGACTCCCCAGTAACAAATAGAAGGGAGCTGTTTAAATTCAGAACTTTCAATTACTTAATACCAATCCTTTTTGTTGTGCATTACGTTCAAGGACAGTTTTGGTACTACATCCCAGAGAAGAGAACTGATATTCCAGGGAAAACCCCATTACTTTCAAGGGCAAACTTGTTTTCCAGTGCAAAGATCATGCCCATTGTTTTGAACCATTAAGAATAGGAGGACATGCTTCTGTTGATTATTTGTGCACAGAACTAGTGGACGCTCTCCAGAGTGCACCAACCCGGCTCTAGTTCGACCCTCGTTTTGTACGGGATTAGATTCCTGCTAACCTTCCTTTCCCTTGCCGTTGTTTTCTCGTTGTGGATTAGCTGCACTGGACCTTTTCTTTCTTCAAAAGACTCCTAATAAGGTTAGTGGAAATCTAGTGATATGAAATAAAGAGGCACCCTTATTAGACTTATTCTTACCCTGTTGTTTCTATTACACAGATCAGAAAGTGTTTCTGTTCTTTGCCCTTTCCAATGATTCCTCGTTCTGTCTGTGGTTATCTATTGGGCAGAGGATGTAATCATTAGAAAGGGTTTTTCCTTGAGGATTCAGCTGGTGAAGTTGGGGAGGAAATACCTCAGCAGGATCCTAATTGTATCCTTTGGTGGTTGCAATCTACTTGTATCCTTTTTTTGCTCTAGTTACAAGTTTGTTGTCAGTTGAATTATTTGGACAATCATGTCAGAATCAGAAGTCATAAGTATGGAGGTTGTGGATCCTTTCGAAGCCCTCACACGGCTAATAGCCGATCTACGAAATGAGATGGTTTCTTCCCAGGATACCTTATGGCACCGCATGGACATATTACAAGACGCCATGCGCTCCTCACCTCAAGGGGGTGAGACTCCTGCCACCATCGCCCCCGGTTCTGGCTCATTTGTATCTCTGCATGAGTCAGTACAGGTGGTTTTGCCTACCGAGTTTCCTTTGGCCCCTCCT
The DNA here is from genome assembly GCF_040938575.1 of Ambystoma mexicanum. Taxonomy (NCBI): domain Eukaryota; kingdom Metazoa; phylum Chordata; class Amphibia; order Caudata; family Ambystomatidae; genus Ambystoma; species Ambystoma mexicanum. The sequence goes on from NC_090940.1 coordinate 37,811,256, forward strand.
GAGAGGTTCACTGGCGATCCCAAGGCTTATTGTACCTTTGTTAATCAGTGCCGCCTTCATTTTCTTTGCCGACCAAGTTCCTTTCTGGACTTGACTACCAAAGCGGCTTTTGTTCTATCACATTTGGGTGGCACAGCGGCTGCTTGGGCCAATCCGCTATTAGAAAACAACAGTCTGTTACTTTATGACTGTGATGCTTTACTGGATGCGATGAGCAAGGTGTTTGACATGCGATATTCTACTCAAGCCACTGATCTGGAGTTGTTGAGTCTTCAGCAAGGAAGTCAACCATTGTTGGCCTATGTAGCCAAATTTAATCAGTTAAATGCGGAGACGAGTTGGTCTGAAGACAAAAAGGCTGCTGTTTTTTACAAAGGCTTGTCCGAGGAACTCAAAGATGCTCTCTCCACTGTTCCAGTGGTAACTGCGGGATTTACAGAATTGCTGGATCTAATCCTGCAATTAGATGCTTGAAGATCTTCAAGAAAAGGAGAAAAGAGACCATGCATGCCTTCTATGGTACGTTCAGATCCTCCGGTGGCGTCTTCTAGTGACCCAGAACCCATGCAGATAGGGGCCATACGTGGTCGTCTATCAAACGCAGAGAGAGAAAACAGACGCAAAAACAATCGCTTTATGTATTGTGGGTCTGCGGAGCATTTGTTGGTCTCCTGTCCCAAGAAACCAAACAAGCGTCTGGGAAACGCCAAGGCTCGGCATCAATAGGAGTCCCTGTGCCGGGTCCCAAAATGGACTCCTGTTCAGTAAAGCCTTCCGCTCCGGTCGCCATTTCTGTGGAATGGTGTTTTAAAGATTCCAGAATCCAGACCCAGGCAATGCTTGACTCAGGTGCTACTAACAATTACATTGATATCTCTTTTTTGCAAGCAGCTGCTATATCCACTGTGGCAAAGAACATACCCGAAACAGTCAATACTGTCGATGGTTCCATCCTAATATCTGGTTTAGTCACTAAGGAAACCATCCCGATTACAGTGACCCAGTCCAATGGACACTCTGAAGAAGTTGTTTTTGATGTTATCGCAGCACCTCAGTACATATTGATCTTGGGTATAACTTGGCTTGCTTTACACAATCCATTCATTGACTGGACAACAGGACAGATACAGTATCCCTCGCCTTATTGCAATGAACATTGCTTTAAAGAACCAGAGGTGGTTAGGGATTCCTCAGTTACCTCTTTATTAGAGGCGACATCAACCATATGAGCTGTTCAACCCCCTAGCGTCCAGGTGCCACAGGAATACAAAAAGTTTGCTGACGTATACGACAAAGGTATGGCAGAGCATCTACCACCCCAACGTCCATACGATTGTCCAATAGAACTATTACCTGGGTCCAAAATATCAACAGGTCGAGTCTATTCCCTAACCCAACAGGAAGATCCAGTCCTCAAGGAGTACATTGATAAGTCACTGAAAATGGGTTTTATTCGCCCTTCACAGTCCCCTGCGGCATCCCCATTGTTTTTTGTTCCAAAGAAGGAGGGTGATCTGAGGCCCTGTATTGATTACAGGGCACTCAACGCTATAACGGTTAAGAACCAGTATCCATTACCATTAATCACAGTGCTGTTGGACCAACTGGGCTCAACGGTCATGTACACAAAACTTGACCTTAGAGGGGCATACAATTTGATAGGCATACGCGAAGGCGATTAATGGAAAACAGCCTTTAAAACACGATACAGTCTTTATGAGTATCTTGTTATGCCATTTCAGCTTATGCAATGCCCCCGCAACTTTTCAGTTTTTTATGAATGACATATTTAGAGATATCCTGGACCAGTTCATGGTCATCTATTTGGATGATATCCTGATATATTCATCTTCATATCAAGAACATGGCATTCACATTTCCAAAGTACTACAAAGGTTACAAGAGCACAAATTATTTGTAAAAGCAGAAAAGTGTGTTTTCCACACCAAAGAGGTGGAATTTTTGAGCTACGATATTACTAGTACTGGGGTACGGATGAGCGGATCTAAAGTCAAGGCCATCATGAATTGGCCAATACCCAACAGTACAAAGTCTCTGCAATCCTTTTGAAGATTTGCACATTTTTACCGTCGTTTTAGTAAATCTTTCTCACAGACGGTAGCCCCTTTGACAGCTCTGACCAGTTCTAAAGTTTCTTTTTGTTGGAACAAGGAGGCTCAAAGATCTTTCGATACTTTGAAGGAAGCTTTTACCACCGCTCCGGTTCTGCAGCATCCTGATATCGACCTTCCGTTCATTGTGGAAGCTGATGCCTCTATTGTTGCAATCGGTGCCATTCTCTCCCAAACTTGTCCAGACAATAGTGAGGAACATCCAGTGGCTTTTCTTCTCACAAATTAACACCTTATGAGCGTAACTATGCAGTCACAGAAAGGGCATTGTTAGAAATTAAAGATGCACTGTTAGAATGGCACCATCATCTACTAGGGGCTAAACACCCTGTGACTGTGTATTCAGATCATCGCAATTTCCAGGCATTCAAAACAATGAAATGCCTCACCATGCGTCAAGCAAGTTGGCGCGCGTTCTTTACCCTGTTTGACTTTCAAATTACCTACTGACCATCACGTGACATTTTAAAAACCGATGCTTTTTCACATATCGGTGGTGACAAGTTTGACGACACCACAGAACGTCACCCGCTTGTGGCAAACCATGTCATTTGCAGTTGCTCTGCTCAGTCCTCCATTAATAGGAGCTTCAGGAGTGGGTGTCTAGCAATCCACAAGAAGTAACCACCCGCAATATGGATATCTATAAGGGTCTACCGTTTATAGAAGGGGTTTTATACCTGCCTACAGAAAACACACGCTCCATAGCCATGCGATGGGGACATGATTCGGTAATGGCAGCTCATCCAGGTCAAAAGTAGACATTCGAACTGCTCAGATAGTAGTGTTGGTGGTCTTCCATGACCAGAAACGTAACAGATTATGTTAACTCCTGTTCTGTATGCGCCCAATGCAAGACGCGGCCTGGGAAACCAATGGGCTTGTTGCAGCCACTACCTGTACCACATAGGCCCTGGTATATGATATCCATGGATTTTGTGGTCGAATTGCCATTAGAACGGGGCTTCGACACGATATGGGTGGTTGTCGATTACTTCACCAAGTTTGCACTATTTATTCCTTGCAAGGGGTTACCCACAGCTTCTGTTCTAGCAGGTCTTTTTCTACGACATGTATTCCGTTTTTCTGGCTTACCTGCTGTCATCATCACAGATAGAGGGTCTCAATTTGCCTCACATTTCTGGAAGGCCCTCACTTCAGCTCGTCTCATCGATAACAGGATGTCTAGTTCATACCATCCACAGACGGATGGGCAAACCGAGAGGACAAATGGTACCATGGAGCAATATTTGAGATGCCTATGTCTACAGTACCAGTCTACCTGGTTGTCTATGTTGCCTTCAGCAGAGTTTGCGTACAGCAATTCTCTTCACTCTTCTATTGGTACCACTCTGTTCTTTGCTCTGTATGGCCAACATCCTAGGTCCGTTCCTTTGCATCTGGATCTTTCATCGGAGAATCCAGCATCAAATGCCACTCTAAGAGATATGTCGATGTTACACAAGCGTATTTGAAGACAACTCATATAGGCTCAGCTTACTTCCAAACGATATGCGGATGCCAAGAGATTGATTGCTCCGGAGTATCGGGTTGGAATGAAGGTTTGGCTATCAGCCAAGAACTTGAGGATACCGGGTAAAAAGAAACTTCTTCCTCGGTTCATTGGTCCTTTTGTGATTTCAAGACTTATGAATCCTGCAGCTGTCTGCCTGGAATTACCTGCTCGTTGAAGAGTGCATCCAGTGTTTCATGTTTCTTTGGTTAAACCATGCCAATCCGGATACTCGTTTACCTGTCAGACCTTTGGCTGTGAAGGTTAAAGGTTCTGAGGAATATGAGGTGAAAGCCATATTGGACATGAAGTTGTGTGCGGGCAAACCATACTATTTTGTTGATTAGAAGGGGCACGGTCCCGAGGATCGGTCTTGAGAGCCTCTTACTAACATTCATGCCCCTGTCCTACTCCGCACGTTTCATGCCAGGAGGGGTGTGGTGATGCCTCCTGGGGACGGTACTGTCATGCCTCGCTCGCCTCACGTTCTCTCCTCTGGCAAAAATCTTACCATCCAGTAGATAGAACCAATATGCCTTCAGAAAGACAGCAAAGCCGTTCTACACTAGATGGAGGCTTTTCAATGCCCTCCCGGGAAAGCGGCGTTGACTACCGAACAGCATCACGAACCACATGATGACGTTATTCACGTGACTATAGTATTATGCGACTATAGTATTTAGGTGCCTTTTTCTAACAACACGCTGCTTCTGATTGATGCTTTATGTTCATGTTTCCTGAAGCCGCGGTGAAGTATTATTAACGTTACCGCAGTTAAAATACATCCGTGTCCTTGTTTCTTTAACGGTTGTTGCTCCAGTCTAGTATCCTGAGACTTATCCTTTATGGAGCGGTTTTTGAAGGTGGAGCCGGTTTCGCGAGTCTGTTTCCCTGGCGTGCTTTCTACAGAGAAGAACGTGAGTCCCTCTGGCGTTCTACGGAAGCTTGTGAAGACGGAGCCATGCTGTAAGCTTCCCCAGCATTACCAGATGCCAGATTCCACACCTTCATAGCGGTCTAACTGCTACCAACGTACTCGGTATGTTTACTTCTCGTTCACCCAGTTTTGCTACAGCTGACTCAGAGTGAACAATCGTGACTCCCCAGTAATAAATAGAAGGGAGCTGTTTAAATTCGGAACTTTCAATTACTTAATACCAATTCTTTTTGTTTGCATTACGTTCAAGGACAGTTTTGGTACCACATCCCAGAGAAGAGAATTGATCTTCCAGGGCAAACACCATTACTTTCAAGGGAAAACTTGTTTTCCAGTGCAAACATCATACCCATTGTTTTGAACCATTAAGAAGAGGAGGACATGCTTCTGTTGATTATTTGTGCACAGAACTATTGGACGCTCTCCAGAGTGCACCAACCCGGCTCTAGTTCGACCCTCGTTCCGTACGGGATTATATTCCTACTAACCTTCCTTTCCCTTGCCGTTGTTTTCTCATTGTGGATTAACTGCACTGGACCTTTTCTTTCTTCAAAAGACTCCTAATACGGTAAGTGGAAATCTACTGATATGAAATAAAGAGGCACCCTTATTGGACATATTCTTACCCCGTTGTTTCTATTACATAGATCAGAGAGTGTTTCTGTTCTTTGCCCTTTCGAATTATTCCTCGTTCTGTCTGTGGTTATCTATCGGGCAGAGGGTGTAATCATTAGAAAGGGGTTTTCCTTGAGGATTCAGCTGGTGAAGGTGGGGAAGAAATACCTCTGCAGGATCCTAATAGTATCCTTTTATGGTTGCAATCTACTTGTATCCTTTTTTGGTCTTCTTTTGGTCTAGTTACAAGTTTTTTGTCAGTTGAATTATTTGGGCAATCATGTCACTTGCAGGAGGGGATCAAGGAGTTGTTGGAAAAACAGGCCATATGGTGGGTGCTGTAACGCTCACCTGGTTCCCACGGAGGCGCGGCGTCGAAGGCGCAGAACTCTGAAGATGGACAGGAAGGGCCCCTCTATTCTGGCTTCCCTGGCTCGTTGGATACCCTCCTGTGCGTGAAAAGGGAGTATTACCAACTGTGGAACAATGCTCAAGCCTCCCACTCCCTTCCAACCCTCCACGATACCTCCTCCACGATTCCCTGTGAAGCCTCACCTTAGGGTTTGGAAGGATGAGCTCTCCATCCTGCTTCTGATGCAGGGGCGCGTTGAAACCCAGTTACTTCACTGGATTGAGGATTGATGGGAGTTCAGGTAAGCTTGACTGTTCAGGTAAGGCGCTGTAAAAGTTCTGTTCAAAAGTTCAAGCTTAATAATAATGTTCGTTGTCTAATTGCAGCAAGCGCTAAAGCTTATGTCTTTTTCCCCTTAGGGGCCGGGGTTCGGAGTGCCGGAGATATGGCGCCGACCCGCAGTGAAACAGTTCTGGATGAGCGCTCAGGTAATGTCTTTGCATTCGCTCATTCAATGTCTTTGTCTTTTTTCCCCATAGGGGCCGGGGTCCGGAGATGCCAGGAAGCGGCAGGACCCGAAATGCAGTGGGAATAATCCAACAGGTAAGTCTTAAAAGGAAACTGAGCTTTCCTTATTCCTTTTCTCCCTCTCACCTTTGTTCTTGTCTTTTTTCCTCTTCTCCCTCTCACCTTTGTTCTTGTCTCTTTTCCTCTAGGCGCAAAGGTGAGTAAAATGCAGCGCTGCAGCGATCGAAACGAAATGCCTTTAAAATGATGTCTTCCTTTTCAGGGCCGTTGGAGAAATGACTCCGGGATGCAGATTTAGCAGGTAAGGGCTTTTCTTCTCCTATTCTCTTCCTTTCTCCCCTTGCAGGTGTTCCAGGATGCTGGCAGGCGTGGCTGAAGTCAGGATGCATGAGCTGACACGGTGAGCGTCCAGCTGCTAGGTGCAGAACAACGCGAAGCATGTGTGGCTGTTCGGGTGGGGTTTAAATAGCCTTGGAAGACGTTCCTGGTATGTATCCTTCCACCAATCAGGTATGTATCCTTCCCCGACCACACCCGGGTGGTGAGGTAGTCCTACAGGTTAAGTAGTCCCATTCAGGCCTCAAGAGGGCCTGGATGAAGCAGCAAGGTCTGCATCAGGTAAGTGTGCACCCAAGCACTTAAACACATATCCTCTTCTATGAGCCTGGCGCCTAATGTGCCAGGACTGGGGTCCGCTATGAGCCTGGCGCCTAAGGCGCCAGGACTGAGTCCAAAGGGCCCCGACTTGGGCCCGCTGAGACTTCCCTGGGGAAAATGATGTCTGCCTCTGGGGTTGCTGGGCCCGGCCTGGCTCCTTAGAGGTAGGCATCATGACAGTACCCCCGCTCAAGGCCCCTCCCAAGGTCTTTTCCTCCGGGGGTTTTGGTTTGTGCGGGACTCTTCGATGGAATCTTTGAATTAATCGTGGTGCGTGAACATAGTTACTGGGTTCCCAAGATCTTTCCTGAGGTCCATATCCTTTCCAATCAACAAGATAGAAGAGTTTCGACTTAACTATCTTGGAATCTAAAATGTCTTTCACTTCGAATTCTAATTCTCCATCAATTTGGACAGGGCCTGGGGGCTCAGACAGTCTGGTTCCAGGTTGTACTGGTTTTAGAAGAGATGCGTGAAAAACGGGATGAATCCGCATGTTGGATGGTAAATCGAGTTTAAAGGCCACTGGGTTGATAATAGCTTTGATGGGGTAAGGCCCAATGAATCTGGGATTAAAAGTTTTCTGACCCTTGAGGGGTAGATGTTTAGTTGCTAGCCATACCTGATCTCCTACTTGGTAAGGAGGAGTTTTACTTCGGTGCAAATCAGCGTTTTCTTTATACTTTTTCTTGGCTTGCTGTAAGTGGGTTGTAGCTTCTTTGAAGGCTTGGGTTATTGTGGAATGTAGGTGATTTACTGCAGGCATCTCCAGGGTCAGAGGTGGATCTAGGTCAGAGGTCCGAGGATGGTGACCATACAGGGTATAAAAAGGAGTTTGTCCGGTTCCAGAATGCACTGAATTGTTGTATGCATATTCTGCAATCCAAAGGATGTCCTTCCAATTCAACTCGGATTGGTGTAACATGCACCGCAGATATTGCTCGAGAGTCTGATTGGTTCTCTCGGTTTGTCCGTCGGTCTGGGGGTGGTGACTGGTGGATAACCGCACGTCTATTTGTGCTAGTTGGCAACATTTCTTCCAAAAGTGGGAGATAAATTGACTTCCACGGTCTGAGAATAATATGGAACGGAAACCATGTAACCGCACTATATTTTCCATAAATTCCTTGGCCAAGGTGGAAGCTGACGGCAATCCTTTTAAAGGGATAAAATGGGCCATTTTGGAGAATAGATCCACTATTACGAGAATCGTGTTGTAACCACCATAAGGAGGCAGGTCAGTTATAAAGTCCATTGGCAAGGTGTACCAAGGTGCTGGTGGAATGTCCAAAGGTTGAAGTAGGCCGGCTGGCCTTTTCTTTTGACTCTTATTTTGGGCACAGATTCCGCAAGACAACACAAATGACTTTATGTCTTTTCTCCAAGAAGGCCACCAGAAGTGGCGTTTGATCTTTTCTTCTGTTTTCGCGATACCGGGGTGTCCTTCCATTAATGATTCATGATGACGGGTAATGACAAGTTCCTGCAATTCTTTACTTGGCGGAAATAACCGCTCTTGGAAGTAGGGTAAATCATCCTTAACGGTGTAGTGAGGACCCTTTTGACTCCATTCCAGTAAGGCAGAAGAGTCAAAAAGCTGTTTTACTTGAGCTTGGATGTCCTCAATGGTTTGCAATGAAGTCAAGCCCAGAATTCTTTGTTCCGGTATGATTGGCACAGGTTCTAAACTCGAATTGGGTTCTTCCATGCCTATCCGGGATAAGGCATCTGCCTTACCATTCTTGCAGCCAGGGCAATAGGTAATTACAAAATCAAATTCTGCAAAGAATAAAGCCCATCGGAGTTGTCGCGAAGATTGAGCTTTGGCCGTCTTTAAATACTGCAAATTTCTGTGGTCCGTAATTACGGTGATGGTGTGTCTTGCACCGAGAAGATAGTGACGCCAAGCCTTGAAAGCTGATTTAATAGCCAGTAGTTCTTTGTCGGTAATTGCGTAATTGAGTTCAGGTGGAGAGAATTTTCTGGACCAAAAGGCTACAGGGTGTAGTTGGTTAGTTTCTGGGTCTCTTTGCGACAGGACAGCTCCCATGGCCGAACCGGATGCATCGGTTTCCACGATGTAAGGGAGATCTGGGCGCGGGTGCTTCAATACAGGTGCAGAGGTGAATTTGGTTTTCAGGTCCTGAAAGGCTTGTTCAGCCTCAAGAGTCCATTCAAAGCGTTTGTTTTTCTTTAGGAGAGCTGTGATTGGTTGAACAGTTTGAGAAAATTCCGGGATGAACCTTCGATAGAAATTGGCAAAGCCAAGCATGCTTTGCACTCCCTTCACAGAGCTAGGAGATGGTCATTTGAGAATGGCGTCCACTTTCCGCGAGTCCATTCGGATTCCTTGAGGTGTCAGGATGAATCCGAGAAACTCCACTTCTGTGGTATGAAAAACGCATTTTTCGAGCTTGGCAAATAATTTGTGGTGGCGCAATTTCTCAAGAACTGCCCTAACATGGTTTCTGTGATCAGATTCTGAGGAGGAATACACCAGGATGTCGTCAATATAAACGATGACACAAACATCCATAAGTTCCCGAAGAACATCATTCATGAAGTACTGAAAGGCGGCAGATGCGTTGCACAAACCGAAGGGCATTACTTGATATTCGAAGAGCCCAAATTTGGTGCGGAATGCAGTCTTCCACTCATCGCCCTCTTTTATACGTACCAGGTGGTAAGATCCTCGGAGATCTAGCTTGGTGTACACACGAGCATCTTTTACTTGGTCGATAAGCTCAGGTATCAGGGGCAAAGGGTAACGATTCTTAATCGTTATCTGATTTAGGGCGCGGTAGTCAATACAGGCCCTAAGGTCGCCTTCCTTTTTAGGTACGAAGAACAAAGCGGAAGAGACTGGTGACTTTGATGGGCGAATGAAACCATTGGCCAGGTATTGATCCAAATACTGGCGCAAATGCAGGTTCTCAGGTTCAGTAAGAGCATAAATCCTACTACAAGGTAGTTGTGCATTGGGTACCAAGTCGATTTGGCAATCGTAAGATCGATGGGGACGTAAGGTGTTAGCCTGCTCTTTCTGAAAAACGTCTTGGAATTCTTGGTATTCAGATGGTAGCTGTACAGGGGTGGAAGTTACAGAGGCTAGACCCATAGCTGGATTCCTTGGGTAACAGGTTGGTTCACAATCAGGAAAAGTTATCTTCTTTGCTCGCCAGTCTATTCTCGGATTATGTGTTTCTAACCAAGGGATTCCAAGAAGTACTTGAAATTGTGGGGCCTTGATCACATCAAACACGATTGCTTCCCGATGTCCGTCCTGACCCACCAGAGTGATTTCAACTGTGGAATGCGTTACAGGCCCTGAGGCTATTTCGGTTCCATCAACTGTAGTAATTGCATCTTGGGTTACTTGCGGGCGGAGAGGAAGCTTAATCCTGGAAGCCAATTCACGGTCTATGTAATTTCCAATAGCTCCACTGTCTATGTATGCTTTTATAGCATGCAACTGCTGAGGCTGTTTTGGGTTCACAAGCACCATTGGCATGACAAAATGCGAGGTCAAAGAGTTTGTTTTCAAGCTCGGCAAGCGGACCCCTACGCTTGTCGGGCTAGGTCGTTTCCCGAACCAGGTGTCAATAACTCGTTATCAGTGGCTCCAACCACCTTCTTGGGTGGTTTAACTGGACAACTTTGAAGAAAGTGACCGGAAGTTCCGCAATACAGACAAAGTTGCATTTGTCGCCTTCTCTCTCGTTCCTTCTGCGTTAATGGTCCTTTAACACTGCCAATTTGCATAGGTTCGGAAACGTCAGTACTCTTGGAGTTAACGTGGGTCTTAATAGGTACTCTGGTTTCATACTTGAGCCGATCTGCTTTTCTATTTTGAAGTCTGTGATCAAGTTGAACCACTAAGTCTATGTAGTCTGCGCAGGCCTGGGGTGGATCTACTATCTGAGCTATAACATCTTTAAGCTCTCCGCGCAGGCCTCGATAAAACAATGTGATCCTTTTTTTTTCAGGCCATCCGGTTTCCACAAGTAGTCTATTAAAGGTGGCGATATAGGACAAAAGATCCTGATTACCTTGTCGTAAGGATAGCAGTTCGTTGTCAAGGGCCTGTCCCTGCGAGTGTCGAGCGAACAATCTTTCCATGCTGGCCTGGAAGCCCTGGAAATCCCGGAGAATGGGATCATCCTGATTTACCAATGGAATAGACCAATCGGCAGCACAGCCACTGAGGTAAGATAGTACAAAGGCTACTTTGGTCTGGTCGTTGGGGAAGGCGTCGGGCCTGCATAAAAAGTGTAAACGGCATTGGTTCATAAAAACGGCATATTTCTTGGGATCCCCCGCAAAACGTTCCGGCGGGGCCAAAGGCATGTGTCCAGGTAGATTGATTTGTACCGGGTTATTCGAACCCATTGTTGTAGAAATATCTCCGGAAACAGGTAAAGGAGTGTGCTCTGCCTGGCCCTGCAATAACCTTTTGGCCAGATCATCAGTTCTTTCCTTGGATAGGATTAGTTCCCTTCTGAGAGCATTAGTCTCCTGGCGGGCTGAGTGCACTTCTGCCCGTAATTCCCCTAAAAGATGGGCCAGCTGATCTGTCTCGGAATTCTCCATAGCGCCAAGGTGGGAAATTGTGGTAAGTCTTCGCGTTCTGTAACGCTCACCTGGTTCCCACAGAGGCGCGGCGTCGAAGGCGCAGAACTCTGAAGATGGACAGGAAGGGCCCCTCTATTCTGGCTTCCCTGGCTCGTTGGATACCCTCCTGTGCGTGAAAAGGGAATATTACCAACTGTGGAACAATGCTCAAGCCTCCCACTCCCTTCCAACCCTCCACGATACCTCCTCCACGATTCCCCGTAAAGCCTCACCTTAGGGTTTGGAAGGATGAGCTCTCCATCCTGCTTCTGATGCAGGGGCGCGTTGAAACCCAGTTACTTCACTGGATTGAGGATTGATGGGAGTTCAGGTAAGCTTGACTGTTCAGGTAAGGCGCTGTAAAAGTTCTGTTCAAAAGTTCAAGCTTAATAATAATGTTCGTTGTCTAATTGCAGCAAGCGCTAATGCTTATGTCTTTTTCCCCTTAGGGGCCGGGGTTCGGAGTGCCGGAGATATGGCGCCGACCCGAAGTGAAACAGTTCTGGATGAGCGCTCAGGTAATGTCTTTGCATTCGCTCATTCAATGTCTTTGTCTTTTTTCCCCATAGGGGCCGGGGTCCGGAGATGCCAGGAAGCGGCAGGACCCGAAATGCAGTGGGAATAATCCAACAGGTAAGACTTAAAAGGAAACTGAGCTTTCCTTATTCCTTTTCTCCCTCTCACCTTTGTTCTTGTCTTTTTTCCTCTTCTCCCACTCACCTTTGTTCTTGTCTCTTTTCCTCTAGGTGCAAAGGTGAGTAAAATGCAGCGCTGCAGCGATCGAAACGAAATGCCTTTAAAATGATGTCTTTCTTTTCAGGGCCGTTGGCGAAATGACTCCGGGATGCAGATTTAGCAGGTAAGGGCTTTTCTTCTCCTATTCTCTTCCTTTCTCCCCTTGCAGGTGTTCCAGGATGCTGGCAGGCGTGGCTGAAGTCAGGATGCAGGAGCTGACACGGTGAGCGTCCAGCTGCTAGGTGCAGAACAACGCGAAGCATGTGTGGCTGTTCGGGTGGGGTTTAAATAGCCTTGGAAGAAGTTCCTGGTATGTATCCTTCCACCAATCAGGTATGTATCCTTCCCCGACCACACCCGGGTGGTGAAGTAGTCCTACAGGTTAAGTAGTCCCATTCAGGCCTCAAGAGGGCCTGGATGAAGCAGCAAGGTCTGCATCAGGTAAGTGTGCACCCAAGCACTTAAACACATATCCTCTTCTATGAGCCTGGCGCCTAAGGCGCCAGGACTGGGGTCCGCTATGAGCCTGGCGCCTAAGGCGCCAGGACTGAGTCCAAAGGGCCCCGACTTGGGCCCGCTGAGACTTCCCTGGGGAAAATGATGTCTGCCTCTGGGGTTGCTGGGCCCGGCCTGGCTCCTTAGAAGTAGGCATCATGACAGGTGCCTAGGTCTTGCAGGGGCGAGGATTCTATTGCCTCATCCAACGCTGGTCATTGGCCAACTCAATAGTGTTCAAAGTAAAATTAGGGATAAAATTGAACTCTTCCGAGGCTCCCTCCCCCATGTTCAAGGCACTCAGGTAATGTTTAAAAAGCTAGCATAACAATGGAGCTCCTCTGCAGCTCCCTTCCCCAAGTTTAAAGCACTCTGATTTCGAAGGATTGGCTGTACAAAAGTTCAGAATACCTTCTCTTAGCAGCATATTCTTCTGTATCGGGTCTCTCAGGCTTCCCTCACCCTGAGCCAAACCCTCTTGACTGGTTTATACTCCACAAAATATGTAACTGGCTTACCGTTGCCTCTTGTATAATATTACAGTTCAGTTAATTGTACTTCATGCAGCTTAGGGCTCCCCTGGTTGCGGCGCAGTTGTTAGACCGCAAGGTCCACCCACTACAGGTTGTGCAACCATGTGCCTTACTTGTTCAATGTTTCTTCTGTTTTCCTTGTGGGGTCTCTGCTGCCCTACTGGATCAATCTCCTGCCTGGTGGCCACCCCAATGCTCTTTTACACTCTCAGAAAGTCTCTTTCCTTTTCTTTCAGTTTTCCCTGTGGGGTCGCTGTGGCCCTCCTGGATCATCCTCCTCCTGGGGGCCACCACACTGCTTCTGTGCACTCTTGCAAAGTCTCTTTTTCTTTACTCTGGGATTTTGCTCCCACTTGGGTTTACACACAGCTTCCCTTTTTCTCACAGGAGGTTCTCGCTTGCTTTTGGGGTTTCGTTCCACTTTGGTTTTCACACAGCTCCCATTTTCCTCACGGGAGATCCTTGTTCAACTACAGAGTTTTTCAAGAACATACACTCTTTTATGCGACCACTCTGTTACTTTGTTTCTCATGTCAATAGTTCATTTCTGCACACTTTCGCTTTGCTTACATTACGAACCTTCCTTAGCGTGCCACCTGCATGTGTTCGCTGAAACACACTGTAGCAATAGCAAGAGCTTTCATTAGCGTGCCACCTACATGCGTTCGCTCAGACACACTGTAGCGATAGGAGCCCTGACTCAGGTATCTGGTTTCTTTCACTTAGAGAAACTCATCCGTCACACGGCTACCTCTGCTGGCTTCAGCGTCAACCGCAGATGTCAGGGTCTCCCGCCCTGTCCCTCAGACACTCCTGTGCTCCTTCTCACTACCCAGGGGAACAAGAAAAGTATAGAATATTGTAGGAATCTCGTTGGCTCCCAATTCCGGACTTTGGCTCTTTGGGGACCCGGCTCCCTCGCCACGCATCCTCCTCTCGGCCTTACTCTGCAGGGGCAAATGTCTCTGCGTCCCGCTCTCTGCCTTCTGTTTCTGGGAAACTCTAGCTCAGCTGCGACTTCCATCCATTGATAGGCCTCTCTCCCACTATACAGGTGTCTCAAACTTAGCACGGCCGCCGTGCCTAAATTGCATTGTCTGTTCTCCAAACTGCATTGACAGAAGGGCTGCCATTGCCCAAATTGCATTGTCTGTTCTCCAAACTGCATTGATAGGCCTCTCTCCCACTATACAGGTGTCTCAAACTCAGCAGGGCCGCCGTGCCCAAATTGCATTGTCTGTTCCCCAAACTCCATTGATAGCAGGGCCACCGTACCCAAACTGCATTGTCAGTTCTCCAGACTGCTTTGACAGGCCTCTCTCCCACTATACAGGCATCTCAAACCTAGCAGGGCCACTGTGCCCAAACTGCACTGTCCCTAAGGGAGACGGAGACTGAAGAGAGCCACTGTTAGAACCCAATTATATAACTATACAACCCCCAACTCCACCCTTACACCCCGACCAAGACAACAACTAGACTAAAAACAACTCGGAATCGTACAATGCCGCGCAAACGACCCACCCAGAGGGAAAGAAGAGAAGAAAGAACAAACACCCCTAAACTTCAACTAAGAACAGCAACAACAGAACACACCCCCACAGACAGGTTCAAAGATCGGACCAACACTGAAAGAAGAGACAAATCCCTTTACCTAACTTCATACCTCGCTGAGACCTACTCACCAGATCGAACCAACGCAACGCCAAAACCAACTACACTGAACAACCTACCAACATCACGAAGAAGGACAAACCCCACCAGATACAACAAGCACACAACTGAAGCAATAACACCATACATCACCAAAGCAAGAACCACCCCCAACCCACAACCATGTCCCCTGGAAGATGAACCAGATGAAAACAAAAACCCTAGACTAAACCTAGAAGAACTACTCGAGAACACCGACAACCTGAAAACTGCTCCTGAACAAGATCAGAAAACGACCCTAACAAAACAAGGCAAACCAAGCTACACCTCTAAACTCCACTGCAATCTAATAAATGCAAGATCCATGTCAAAACACTCTACAGAGATCTTCGACCCACTCGACGACAACGGCATCGACATCCTCTTCATCACAGAAACATGGCTGGACGACAACTACAAAATCACACTCCAAAGCTGCCTTCCAGCAAACTTTAAATGCCTTCAAATAAACAAGAAAAACAAAAAAGGAGGAGGCATCGCAATAGCATTTAAAGAACAGCTTAAAATAAGAACAGACGAACCACTCAACATCCCCAACTGCGAGTCCATGATCATACACCTAACAGCTAGCCCAAAAACCAACGTCACATTCATCCTGTTGTACAGACCCCCAATTTATGATGCATCCTTCGTCGACAACTTCATAGAAGCCATAACCAACATAGCCATCAACCACGAACACCTAATCATACTGGGGGACTTCAACATCTGGTTCGAAGACAGTCATGCCAACTCACAAAACTCACTGATTGAACAACTCGCCACCATGAAACTACGACAACTAGTAAAAGGGGCAACTCATTCGGCAGGACACACCCTGGATGCAATATTCGCAGAGGAAAAACTCATCACCACGGCACCGGCGATACAAATACTGTGGAGCGACTATCTCATCCCATTCGTAATCACTCTGCCTACTCAAGCCTACATCCAACCTCCCAAACTCACAGCCACCACAAAAAGAAACTGGAAAGATGTCAAAAAAGGCAACCTATTCGTACAACTGGAGTTAACCAAGCCCTCAACAACAGAACTAGACCTAGCTGACCCAGACGGGAAAGCTGAGATACTACACAAATGGGTTGCAGATACAATTGACAAGATGGCCCCAGAAAAACCATTCACACCATCAAAAAAGAGAGCAATGGCAAAATGGTTTACCCCACTACTAAGCGCCATGAAAAAAGAAAACAAAAAGATGGAAATGGAATGGAGGAAAGATTACAACCCAAACATAAAAACAATGTTCCAGAAGTAAATTCGCGCATACAAGAAGGAAATTCAAAAGGCAAAGAGAAGGCATTATGATAACAGAATCACAAATGCCACCAACACACAAAAAGAAATGTTCTGTATCATTAAAGAAATGAGAAACCCACCAGGCTGTGACAACACCCCAACCCCCTCGGAGATACTATGCAACAATCTTGCAGACCACTTCAAAAAGAAAATCAATGACATCCGACAAACCATCCAACAGAGACCAACCAGCAGCGACTTACAACCAAACAAACCTAAATCAGAACAGCTGCACAAACTCAATAACTACCCAGAAATATCAGCAGAGGCATTCGCAATGCTGATAAAACGCAGCAAGAAAGCGGGCTCACCGATGGATCCCTGCCCCCCGGACATCTACAAATCAATCCTCGGACAAGGAACACCAGAAGAATACTTCAGAAACCTTCTAAATCTATCACTGGCAACAGGAACAGTACCAAGGATCTTCAAATCGGCTTACATCAAACCACTTCTGAAAAACACAAGCGGGGATGTAGATGACCTCTCCAACTACAGACCAATCTCCAACATCCCCTACCCGGCCAAACTCCTCGAAACCTACGTATACAAACTAACCCAAGAATACGTTGAAGAACACCACCTGCTAGACCAAGCTCAAGTCGGCTTCAGACCCACAAGAGGTACAGAAACAGCTCTAATATCCATCTATCCATCTAGGATGACCTAAAAACAAACGCAGACTCCAACACAACATCTGCCCTTATCCTGCTCGACCTCTCCGCAGCCTTCGACACAGTTTGTCATGCCGTTTGCAAAGAGATCCCCTTGGAGTCTGAGAAGCCAATGGCAACTCCGCCGCCATTGATTGTTCCAATTTTTCCCCCATTTCCTGTTGCTACGCTCTAGTCTTTTTCCGGCCTCGTCCTGGTTTCACTCTTAACCACGCCTCTTTGTTTTGCCCGGCGCGTTGCAACTGAAGCTTTCACGCTCCGTTTCGCTAGCGCTCTCTCTCCAGTTCCTTGCCAGCTGCCTGACCGATGTTTTGCCGGTTATAGTCCCTTTCTGCCTTCCTTTGCAGCTTTTCTCCTCCTGGTGCTCTTTCCCTCCTTGGTTTCGTCGCTATTTCCTTCATCTTTCTGCTCTTTGCCTCCTCTCCCGTTTCCCTCTCTCCTCGTCCTACTTTCTTTCCCTTGCCTCGGTCCTCCCCTTTTTGTACTTTCCTTCCTCCGTGCTTACCTGTTTCCATACCTTTTCTTACGGGTTTATACATCTTCCTCCGTTCTGACCTCTTTCTTTCTCTCTCCTTCTTCCTTTTCGGTCTCCGCTGTCATTTTTCCACTTCCCGGTCTACCTTATTTCCCTTCCAGCTAGGCATTTACGTGACACCCTGCGGTCTCTGCTATCCTCTCCAACCCGGAACTTCCTCTCCTTCGGATACCTGGAGAAACAGCTTGTCTGGGTTACCTGGCTCCTCATCAAGATCGAAATATAAGAGAGAGGTTTTTTTTGGCTAACGCTTTTTTCTTCTCCTAAGGCTTCTGCGGAAAGGGTGTCCCTTGCTTCCCTGGTTTACTAGGGGGAACAGGGTGGCTTCTAACCGCGGAAGTCCATATCTCTTCTCAAAAAAGAAATCCACAAGAAAAAAGGGGCGAAGACGCGAGGAGCCTACTGAAGAATCAGGTGAGGAGGAGTGGTTCTGGGTAAAGACGATTCTGGTTCCGACGAATCAAGTGATCAGCCTGACATTCATGACAGATTGCAACGCCTAAATGATCCTACAATGGCTACAGCTGAACAGATACAGGAGTTTCTTGCTGCGGTACATAACCTCACACAGGAACTGCAAACCGTCAAGGTAGAGAATGCGGCCCTAAAGCAACGTATTGATAACCAAGAAAGAGCACGTGCAGGATTACCCCCTATGCCCCTGGCAACGGGTAAATACGACGGCTCTCCACAGAAATTCAAAGAATTCCTGGAGGCATGTATAATACATTTTACTTTCAGACCCCAGACATATGCCTCCGATAATGCCCGCATAGGGTTTCTCATTTCCAACCTTACTGGAAATGCACTGGCATGGGCTACCCCATTAGTAACCAGTGCTAGCCCACTGCTGCAAGACTATAGTGGTTTTACGGCACAATTCAAAGAAGCCTTTGAGAGACAAGAAACAGCCTTGATAGCCAGTGAGCAGTTGCTTGACATCCGTCAGGGTAGCTCGGATTTGCTATCCTACATTTCCCGTTTTAAGAGGGTCGCCGCTGATACCGGGTGGCAAGAGGCGGCTCAATACACCGTTTTCCGTCGTGGCCTCAGAGAAGAACTGAAAGATGAATTGGCACGCATGCCCAGACCTGCAACCTTGTCGGAATTGTGGTCTACCGTTCTCCAATTGGATTTCCGCCTTTCCGAAAGACGTTCAGAAAAACGAAGAGGTCGATTCACGCCTATACTCTCTGAGCCTTGTCTACCCACTACCTCCTCCACCCATCAAACCAAGGATGAACCCATGCAGATAGGTACTACCCGGGGGCCCCTTTCGTCTGATGAACGAAGGAGAAGAAAGGACAATAATTTGTGCCTGTATTGTGGTTCTAACCAACACCTGTTACGTGACTGTCCAGAAGTACCTCCACAACGGTCGGGAAACGCCCCACCTCGGAACTAGTGGGGACAAGTTACCGAGGGGGATTACGTCTCAATGTCGATAACATCCATTTCATCCACAGAAGACACCCGTTTTATGGTTCTGGCAGTTCAGCTCACCCTTCATCAAAGATCTTATGAAGTCCTAGCTTTGCTGGACTGCGGAGCAGCAGGATGTTTCATGGACATCATGTGGGCTAACCAGTCCGGCAGAGAACGACTAGAGAAAGATGAAGACCAGAAGGTGGAAGGAGTTGATGGCAAGCCCTTAAGTTCTAGTCTGATTACCCATACCACTCCGCCCATGACTATGAAGTTGCTTCAGCATACAGAGACTATCCAGTTTGACCTAATAAGAGCTGCCCATTTCCTGGTCATACTAGGAGTATCATGGCTACGCAAACACAATCCTACCATAAACTGGAGAACCAATCAGATGTCTTTTTCTTCTGATTATTGTTTGAAGAAATGTCTCCCGGAGACCAACTATGCCACTGTCCAAGCCATATCTGAATTCTGTCCAACAACTGATACCTTGGGAATACATACCATTCCCATCGACCTGGCTCAGTATAGTGAAGTTTTCCAAGACCAAGAAGTCCAAGAATTACCTCCACATAGACCAGAGGACTGCGCCATTGACCTGGTCCCAGAGGCCCTAGTTCCGTTTGGGCGAATGTTCTCCCTTTCTCTGAAGGAAAAAGAAGTCCTCAAGAAATACCTTGACTCCAATCTCCAAAACGGTCTCATTCAACCTTCACGTTCTCCTGCTGGGGCATCTTTGTTTTTTGTGCCCAAAAAAGATTCTGTGGAACTAAGACCCTGCATCGACTACCGAGGTCTGAACAGCATCACCATTAGAGATCGGTACCCGATGCCGTTGATTAAGGATATATTAGAAGCCGTACAAGGGGCCATGTGTTCTCCAAGATCGACCTTCGAAGAGCCTACCATTTGCTACGCATTCGATCCGGCGATGAATGGAAGACTGCTTTTAGGACCCCCTTCGGCCACTTTGAGTATAGGGTGATGCCATTCGGTCTAGTCAACGCTCCATCGGTTTTCCAGCGACTTATGGACCGCACCTTTTCTGACTTGTTGTATAACTTTACCATCATCTACTTGGACGACATTCTAGTGTTTTCCAAATCCCCGGAATTACATGCACAACATCTTCATCAAGTCGTCCAAAGACTTAAGGAAGCCCATTTAAAGGCTAATCCAGACAAGTGTGTCTTCCAGGTAGCTAAGGTTCCTTATCTTGGGTTTATTTTGTCTGCCGAGGGAATTCAGATGGACCCTCGGAAGGTAGAAGCCGTCTTACAGTGGCCAAGTCCGACTTCTGTAAAGGAAATCCAAAGATTCCTCGGGCTAGCGAATTTTTATCGCAAATTCATTTCTGATTTCTCCAATAAGGTATTGCCCATTACCTGTTTGTTGAAGAAGTCTACTTCTCCCTTTCTTTGGTCCGATGAAGCAGAGGAAGCCTTTCACCAACTTAAAACTGCCTTTTGTTCGGCCCCAGTTCTACGTCAACCTGATCAAGACCTTCCATTTATAATAGAAACTGACGCCTCGTCCGCAGCTTTGGGAGCAGCATTGCTACAAGAACATGATGGCGTTGAATTTCCGGTAGCCTATGTGTCAAAGACTCTAACCCCTAGCCAACGGAACTATTCCGTGATAGAGAAGGAGCTACTCGCGATGAAGGTGGCATGTGAAGAGTGGCGACATCTCTTACAAGGGGCTGCTTTCCCCTTCGAACTGCGCACGGACCATAAAAATCTAAAGGTCATACAAAATATGGAGTGTATAAATTCACGACAAGCCCGATGGGCCCATTTTTTTCCCAATATGACTTCGTACTTACTTACTTACCTGGAACCCAAAATGTGCTTGCCGATGCATTATCCAGAAGACCCTCTCCCGAATGTTTGCCTGATCAACATCTAAACCTCATGTTGCCCCAAAAAAGGGTGATATGTACGGTTAATGCCTTTCTAGAAGGGGTACGCACGGCCACTGCCAACCTGGACAAACCCCCTTTGGTAAGGGCTTCAGAGGATCTCCTCCTCCAGGATGGCGTATATCTTTGCAAAGGACGTCTATTTCTTCCAGACTCCACCTCCCGTCTACAGGTTTTAAAATGGTGTCACGATGACCAAGTAGCTGGACATCGAGGAGTTTAGAACACTCTGGATTTACTCAGACGTCATTTTTGGTGGTCAGGAATGGGAAAATCAGTAGATAAGTACGTATCGACCTGTCCCATCTGCTCCAGATCTAAATACAGCACTCAGAAACCGGTTGGATATCTACAACTAGAAGAACCACCTAGGAGTCCATGGAGAGTAATTTCTACCGATTTCGTAGTCGACTTACCTCCTTCGGATGGTTGCCCCTGCATCATGGTAACCGTGGACTGTTTTTCTAAGATGGCACATTTTACTCCCTTGGCAGGACTACCAACAGCAGCCGAAATGGCTTCTATTTTTTCCAAGGAAATATTCCGGTTACATGGAATTCCAGACAAGATTATATCTGATAGAGGTACTCAGTATACCTCCCGCTTTTGGAAAGAGCTCTGTAAGAGGCTTGGTATTGAAAGAGCTATGTCCTCAGGGTTCCATCCGCAAACTAATGGTCAGACAGAACGGATAAACGCTCTGTTAGAGCAGTATCTTCGTTGTTTTACTAATTCTCAACAAGATGATTGGGTGGGTCTGTTACCTACAGCCGAGTTTGCTTACAACAACTCCACCCATAGTGCCACCAAACTAAGTCCTTTTTTTTGTACCTATGGCTTTCATCCCTGTTTCTTGCCAATCAGACCCTTTCCTCCTGGGATATACCTTCCGTAGATGCCTTGCTTGCCAGTATTTCTGAGACACATAAGGCTGCTTATACTAGTCTGCAAGCCAGCAAGATCCGCTATAGCTCTTCCAGCAATCCACAGCGTCTTCCTTCTCCCCATTGGCAAAAAGGGACCCAAGTTTGGTTATCTACAAAGTACCTTCCGCGCTGGTTGCATTCTTCCAAACTAACACTGCGCTATCTGGGTCCTTATGCCATCTTGGAAAGGATAAACCCAGTGGCCTATCGACTTCTGTTGCCCAACTACATGAAACGTATTCATCCGGTCTTTCATTCCTCTCTTTTGAAAGAATATCGGGAAGACCCCTACAAACGAAGAATACCAAAAGGTCAGAAACCCATAGACTTACCACCTGACGAATATGAAGTGGCAGCCATCCGGGACTCCAGATACAAGGGAGGCAGACTGGAATATCTCATTCATTGGAAGGGCTACCCGCATTCGGATGATTCTTGGGAACCTATTTCCCATATCCATTCTCCTCGTCTGGTGCGGATATTTCACAGACTTCACCCCGGCAAGCCAGGGGGGGTGTCCCATGGAAGGGGGCATACTGTCATGCCGTTTGCAAAGAGATCCCCTTGGAGTCTGAGAAGCCAATGGCAACTCCGCCGCCATTGATTGTTCCAATTTTTCCCCAATTTCCTGTTGCTACGCTCTAGTCTTTTTCCGGCCTCGTCCTGGTTTCACTCTTAACCACGCCTCTTTGTTTTGCCCGGCGCGTTGCAACTGAAGCTTTCACGCTCCGTTTCGCTAGTGCTCTCTCTCCAGTTCCTTGCCAGCTGCCTGACCGATGTTTTGCCGGTTATAGTCCCTTTCTGCCTTCCTTCGCAGCTTTTCTCCTCCTGGTGCTCTTTCCCTCCTTGGTTTCGTCGCTATTTCCTTCGTCTTTCTGCTCTTTGCCTCCTCTCCCGTTTCCCTCTCTCCTCGTCCTACTTTCTTTCCCCGGTGCCTCGGTCCTCCCCTTTTTGTACTTTCCTTCCTCCGTGCTTACCTGTTTCCATACCTTTTCTTACGGGTTTATACATCTTCCTCCGTTCTGACCTCTTTCTTTCTCTCTCCTTCTTCCTTTTCGGTCTCCGCTGTCATTTTTCCGCTTCCCGGTCTACCTTATTTCCCTTCCAGCTAGGCATTTACGTGACACCCTGCGGTCTCTGCTATCCTCTCCAACCCGGAACTTCCTCTCCTTCGGATACCTGGAGAAACAGCTTGTCTGGGTTACCTGGCTCCTCATCAAGATCGAAATATAAGAGAGAGGTTTTTTTTTAGCTAACGCTTTTTTCCTCTCCTACGGCTTCTGCGGAAAGGGTGTCCCTTGCTTCCCTGGTTTACTAGGGGGAACAGGGTGGCTTCTAACCACGGAAGTCCATATCTCTTCTCAAAAAAGAAATCCACAAGAAAAAAGGGGCGAAGACGCGAGGAGCCTACTGAAGAATCAGGTGAGGAGGAGTGGGTTCTGCATAAAGACGATTCTGGTTCCGACGAATCAAGTGATCAGCCTGACATTCATGACACAGTTAGCCATGACACCCTAACCGAAAGACTAGAAGACGTAGGCATAACAGACACAGCGCTACACTGGACTAAATCATTCCTAGCAGACAGAACTGAAACCGTCTGGATCAAACCCTTCAAATCCACCCCACGAGTCAACGACTGTGGAGTACCACAAGGATCCTCACTATCACCACTGTACTTCAACATCTACCAAACCCCAGTAATCAGAGTCTTCAAGAAACACAACATCAAATGCTACAACTACGCAGATGACACTCAAATCATCTACAAGATCGAAGACACCCAAGCCAATCATTCAAACTTAACCGACTGTCTAAAAGAAATCTTCAACTGGATGAATGCCAACAACCTGAAAATCAACCCAGGAAAAACCGAAATCATGATCATATCCAAAGACCAAGAGAAGGAAACCGCCATCCCGTGGCCAACGGAAATGGGATCTGCACCATCACCATCTAAGGTAGTAAAAAATCTGGGAGTCCTGATGGACAACACCCTAACCTTAGAACCGCAAATAAACGCAACAGTCAAGAAATGCTTCTTCCTCCTCCACACAGAAAGAAAAATACTACCTTTCCTCTCCTTCACACACAAAACACTCACCATCGTCGGCCTCATCATGTCAAGTATCGACTATGCAAACAGCCTCTACCTCGGTATACCGGAATACCTACTGAAGAAGTTACAACGGATCCAAAACACAGCAGCCAGACTACTCCTCAAACTATCCAGAAGAGACCACATCACCCCGGCCCTAAAAACACTACACTGGCTCCCAGTAAAACAGCATATCATCTTCAAATCAATGTGCATAATGCACAGGGCAATCAGCGGACAAGGAGCAGAATTCCTACAAAAAAAAATAACAATTTACAAGCCAACGAGACCGCTCAGATCAACCAACGAAATCCGATTGGAACAAAAACCTTACATCAAGAAGAAACTCAGAGGCACCGCTTTCTACCACTTAGCCGCGAAAACCTGGAACAACATCCCAAAAGTAATAAGGAACACCAAAGATCACCTTAAATTCAGAAAAATATTAAAAACCTACCTCTTCAATACCAGAGACTAAAACCGAAACAACAATAAGACAAACGACTCAAAAAAAGGACATTGACAAACCCCTAGAACGCAAAAGTACTCTGAGCACCAGTAGGGCTGATGCTGGACACACGGGTCAACCCACGAGACCCAGGGAGACGGAGGCAAGAAATCCAGCCAACCCTTACCATCCCCCACCGCCTGTACAGCCACAACTAGGTACCACAGGGCTGTGGAACGGACGAGATACCACCAATCACCCCACAATCGGAAGTATGGACACTAGCAGCTGCGCTAATCATGTGGGGGGGGGGGGTGAGGAGCATGCACAGTTATTAAGGGAGCAGGTGGAGGGGACAGCTAAATCCTCAAACGGCCTCGAATGCAAAAACGGGCACATACCTCCTGAGGCACAGGGCGTACAATCATCCCGTCGTCTAAGATTACACAAGCCCAACTGGCTCAATCCAGGATAGAGATACCAACTAACCAATACCACTAACAATTTCCTTCTCTGCATACACCTCTCAAACTCCAAATCAAACACAACCACAAACCTCTAGCGCAGCAAACCGCAAGAACTTCACTACACTGCAACAACAAAACAAAACACACATAGACTCGCACATCAGCACACGACGACTACCGGCCGCATACACCCCAGGCCCAGCCGACGGAACCACCGGGCTGAAGCTGCCAACAGCACATCACTGCAATCTTGCACTCTTCCAGCCTCCACCCACTAACCCACCCCTCCCTCCCTCTTTCAGAGCCGCCAGAGCGCCAGGGGACCACTCCGGTGGTGATAGTGCGCGGTACAAATGACCTTTAACATTAACATTAACACCCTCCTGCTTGGTTCAACCCTTGAGTGCTTGGGTGCTTTTTATACTGGTTTAAAGGTCTTACAGGTCTTACAGGCTGCAGGTGTGCAGAGTGAAAGTCAATTGCCTGACTCTGCCTGGCCTTGTTAAGGGGACATGGAAAATGTAGTTGTTGATGTGCATTGATCTGCATCTTCTTCTTCTCAGTACTTGAAACCTGTTTCTCACAGGAAATCTGTACTATTCTTGATCACCTCTTCTTTGTCCCAGTATACGTGGTGTTTGGGGGAAAGAGTAGAATGTGCCTGAATAAATACTATGATCAGTATTATAGATATTATCAAGAAAGGGGGATACCATGTCTCGCCCTCAGGTCTTCTCTCCCCAATCCCTGAGGACCCAGGTGGTCTTGCCTCGCTTTTACACCCCCAGGGTTGGGATCCAAAGGCAATGGCCTGCCTCTGGCCACCTGTGTAGAAGATCCCCGGGGAGTAGTTTGGGAAAGACCCTTAGGTTTTTCATACCTACCACAACAAAAATACTAAGCACTCTGTCAGGATGTCCTGTAAAGTAAAATGTCCCCCCTCCTGTGTCCAAACCTATTTTAGTGCCTTACACTATAGACCAGTGGTCTTCAAATGTTTTGGGCCTTGGCCCCCCGGAGCAAAATGTGGGCAGGCCGGGCCCCCGCCCAAAAATGCCAAATGGACAATAAATCCAAATGGCTATGAACTATTGCACGCCGTCACTGCACCCTACTCACATTATAGTGCATGGGGTCCCCCACCTGCTCCCATTACAGTCTCTGGCTCCCTCCTTACACTCCTAGCCCAGTCGCTGGGCTCTACCCACCCCACCACAGACCCTGGGCTCTCCACACCCTGCTGCAACCACTATGCCATAGCACCCCCCATCCTGCTCCGACCACATTTCCTGGGCTCGCTCCAACTCTCTCCCAGCATAGTCCCAGGGCCAGTGGCGGCTGGTGAATTTTTTAAGTGAAGGTACATCAATATTTCTCCCAGATATGCCACAGCAACCGAGCGCAGTAAGGGAGCCCGAGCCAATGAAGAGCGGTTTGGGGGGGGGGAATTTATTTTAAATAATGGGTTAAAATGTTGCATTTTAGAGCATACTTTAAAATAAAACATTGGGTAAAAAGCCAAACAGTTTTCAATTGGTGCTGGGGGCCCATGAGGCAGGCATGGTATTGTTTACTGGACATCTATGATAGATATCCAGTAAAAAGATATCATCCCTGCCCTCTGGGCCTCACAGCACCTAACATTATGAATGAGCCGCACCTGCCCAGGGCTGCCCTGCCCCGGTTTTTCTTTCCTCCATTTTATTTGTTTTGTTTAAATTTCAGGCTGTGGATCCTCAACCCCCGGGAATGCTGCTGCGCCCCCTCCCCCGCCTCCAGGGGTGTGTCCCACAGTTTGAATTCTCTGGTTTACAATCCAATGGGAAGGTTGTTTGAGGTTTCACAAACAAGGGGCAATAAAAATAAAAGTTTTGTCAAAGATAATTTTCTGAGGTGACTGGCAAGATAAGGGTTTTGGTCCTTTATAAACGGCTACTGAACCTCCCAGAGCACACTAAATCTCGCTGGGTGATTTGGTGACTGATTATTTGGGCAACATTATTGCCTGCTGGCATCTCCTAAGCAAATGTTGAATATTTTCATGTGGATTCAATTCAACCCACAAGCAAAACTGGGCAGTGGTTCACCGATTCTTAGTGACAGGGGTGTTCTTTGGGTAGGGCCCAAGTGTGGCTCATCATGACACATAATTAATACCAATCGGCCTCATTATGACATCATTTCAATACTTGATGTTGCTCTTGTCAGAGAATCCACTCTTGGTGTTCCTCATGACCGATAACCTTTTATTTGCATGGCAGAAAATCATCTTGATGCCACTGGATTAACTACTGCCCATCAAACCCATGGGTCATAAGGAATTACTAGTGATCCTTTATCAGGAACATAATTAATTATATTCTCCCTTCCCTTACATCCATGGGTCAGGTTATGAACGTGCATCGCTTTCTCTCGGCACAGAACACATCATAGAATCATTTAATTCACATTGTTTGCCAAATGCACGTAGGTAATTAATATGATGCACTCAAGTAGCACAATTGGATGGGCTTTTTCTCATTCCATGCAAACCTTCGCAATAGGTATCTCCCGAAGGTCACTAAACCAGATGGCATGTCTCTGGGAAGTTGCCATAACAGGTAGACATTCTGCGTGGTACATTAACACTCATTAATAGCTCTCTGGGATATACATTTAACCCCTGGAATGCCTGCCCATTTGGGGGCCCCAAATGCCAACACACAAAGTTGGGGCCAG
This sequence comes from Ambystoma mexicanum, assembly GCF_040938575.1. Classification (NCBI taxonomy): domain Eukaryota; kingdom Metazoa; phylum Chordata; class Amphibia; order Caudata; family Ambystomatidae; genus Ambystoma; species Ambystoma mexicanum. Next base: position 37,838,591 of record NC_090940.1, read on the forward strand.
AGGGCACGTGACTCACTGCACTCCACCCGCATAATTAGTTGTATATATCCACCTTATTTCCTTTAAAAAAAAATTGTAGCTGTGGATCTGCACCCCCCTGAGAATGTGCCCTCCGCCCCGGGAATGCATCTGCGCCCCCTGGGACAGCGCGCCCCACAGTTTGAATACCTCTGTTCTAGACTAACTAACAAAAGAAATGGGAGCCTTCTTGATCCAGAAGGAGACTTCTCTTGCTCTAGATTTCTAATGCTCAGTTCTTGGTGAGAAACACAAGTAGTTTTTTAATTTAAAAGTTCTTGATCTCAAATGCTTTTTCCAAATGCTCACAAAACCACGGTTCCCAAGTAACGGGAGGAGGACTCTTCCCCTATTGTTTTCCCCAGTTTACAAACGTAGTATCAAGTCTGGTGCACTCTCCTGCCAGACCTGTCTGTAGATCTTCTTATCACAAAACACAGTTCCCAAGTATCCGGGAGAAGTCTCTTCCCCTGTTCTCTCTCCAGCTTACAAATGAAGAGTTATGTCTGGTTCACTCTCCTGCCAGACTTGACTAAAGATCTTAGTATTCCAGAAAATGTTTCTTCTTTTGGCAATGGGTCCTCAACCCCTTGTTTTAGCTTCTTGCGCCGCTATTTCGGCAATGGGTCCTCAATCCCTTATTTTACCTTCTTGCACCTCTCTTTTATTTATGTATTTCTTTGAATTTGTAGAGCACACAACAGCCCAGGGGCATCGTGGCGCTTGTTACAGACAGAGGGCCTCATTACAAGGTATGCCGGTAAGGAATAAACGATGCCGGTATGTTAATACCAGCATCATTTACCGTTCCGTAGCATTCCGACCCGCAAACCCGGTATTAGCGGCATACCAAACAACGGTGCCGCTAACAGCGGCATAGGCGCGTACACACGCACCTTCAGGGAGCAAATACCGGCATGCCGGTAATAGGGGGTAATTCCAACCCACGCATACATGCAAATTCCGGCATCGCGAAGCCGGTAATCACGGCCTGCACGATGCCGGCCATACAGGCATCCCAGACCACCTGCAAACAGCAAGCAAGATACAAGGCAGCTGCCACAGGTGCATACAATCCCCACAGGTGGAGTCAAAGGAGGCTGTGCCAGTATGAACTGAGCACACCCACACACCACAACCCCCCCCAGTGTAGACAATGCAGAGTTGCCCAGTACAAAAGGAGCACAACTAAACACCACACCCCTTCCTACACCAAAATGCCACCACTAGCATTTGCAAACATGGCACAGGAGGACTTGCCTATACTGATACAACTACAGCAACAACTGCAACAACAACAACAGCAGCAAGAACAGGCAGCACAGAGGAGACACAGGAGGAGAAGGAGGTTGAGACAGGCCCATCCATTACCACCAGCGCAGCCACCAGAGCCTCGTAGGCAGCCAGCAATACATCACACCAGACCCAGCCCATTCAACCCTACCCCTGAGCAGATCCACACCCTGTACCGGTTGGACCGTGACACCATCACCACCATAGTGCACATGATACAGAACGACATTGCCAGCCACATACAAATATGCACTGCCATCCCCCCACTACTAAAGGTGGTGTCTGTGCAACACTTCCTGGCCACAGGCACCTGCCAACACACAGTGGGCCAGCTGCATGGCATTTCACAGCTACTATTTTCACGCATGCTGAACCAAGTGCTGGATGCCCTCCTGAAGCACGCAAGAACCCACATATCCCTACCACGGACTGCCCAGGAGATAGCCAAAACCAAAGTAGGCTCCCAGGCACTGGCAGGCATGCCAATTGTGTCGGTGCCATCGACTGCACCCATGTGGAATTGATAATCCCCCATGCCATAGAGGCCATGTACCGCAATCGCAAACAACAGCACTCCATCAATGTGCAAATGGTATGTGACTCCAGGAAGATCATCATCCATTGCTGCGGCCGATTTCCTGGATCAACACATGATGCCATGTTACTGGGTAATTCCACGGTACCCCATCAAATGGAGCGACATGCCGGACCACGTGCCTGGCTGCTTGGTGAGTTGCACAACCGTCCCATGGCAGTGCTTTGGGGTACTGATGTGTGGGGATGCATGAAAGGGGGCAATACTGCACCTGGGTCGGAATAGCCGGTGATTGGAGAATGCATGCAGAGCCAAACACTCCTGACCTGAACCAGTCAAACGGTATATGAAACTTCACTGGGCCACAGATCACAAATAATGCATATCAATGAGAACAAGTAAGAGGCACAACCAGGCCACCATGGTGATGGCAAGCAATGCATGAATGAACAGGACGGCAAGTGTGGCTATGTGGGCAGTGTGACCGTGCATAGTAAATAATGAACAGCATGAATTCGAGTCAAAACATTGTTGCACTACCACAGCATATCTGCCTCAGCATGCATGATTACACCCTGCATCATCTATTGAACGCCATCCAGACTACCACACCTCATGACAGTACACATTGCACCTAGATAACATTTTTTCATGCTAACAGGGACATGTGCATGGCCACACCAAATAGCTGGCGGCATGACTGTGCTCCCTGAATTACGGGAGTGACACACACCTATTTGAATCTGCTTGCTGGTGATGGAGGATATCCCTTGAGGCCGTGGCTACACACCCCTGTGCCTAACCCGCAGAATGGCCATGAGGAGGAGTACAATCGTGTGCACACCCATACCCGTGTTGTCATTGAGCAGACCTTTGGCCTGTCGAAGTGGCGGTTCCGCTGCCTCAGCAGGTCTGGTGGGGCACTCCTATATAGGCCTGAGAAGGTGGCAAAGATCACCATGGCCTGTGCCATGCTGCACGACATGTGCGTCCGGAGAAATGTACCATTGTCACCTGACATTGACATGCATGGGCTGGGTGAGGATGATGAGGACGGAGACGGAGGTGAGGTAGCCCCACTGCCAGTACGTGATGCACGGGATGGCCCTGCCGTACGGCAAGCACGAATTCAAGTATACTTCTGAAACACAGGGACTATGAAAGACTTGTGTCAGTCAGACACTGGGCCAATATGAACATGCACACAGGGAATGTTGGGAGTTGGGCACTGAACACCGTAACACATTAAATGGATGCACACGAAAAAATAACAATGTCCAGCCATGGATTTTTCTTCGCACAACTTGTGTATTATTCAAAACTGCAAAAATGTGCCCACTCCCCCTCCCAGACCCCCCAACAAACTCTCTCACCCACCCCACAAACCCCAGAAAATACACCAACAAACTCCCTCACCCACCCCACAGATCCCAAATGTCCCCATGTGTGCAACAAACAGTGTTCCCTTCACCAATGTAGTTCTTCACATTGTCATTGCCCATACAGTTATTTCCTCGCGACTTTTGGGTCTGGGGGTGCCATGGCTGAGCGACGTGCGCTCCTGCGCGTTAACCGCACAGGGCTCGATTGCACCGAGTTGGAAGGGGTTGTTGTAGTGGAGGTGTCTATTGTAAGTCCCATGGCTGGGACGAGGTGTTGACGCTGCATTTGCGGGATATTGGCAAGAAAGGCCTGTGTCAGTGACCCCATGCACTCCCTGAATGCACACGTAGATGCCTCCACGGCAGCTGTATTGGCTGCAATGGCCGTGGCTATGGCCCTCATGGCCTCATTCCCAGCGTCTACCTGTCGATGCATGATTTGCAGCATTGACTCTTGGCGGGCCTCTACCCTTGCCAGGCGAGCCTCGAAGGAGGTGTCGGCCGCAGGTGTACTGGTGGCTGGCAGGGTGGTGGCTGGCAGGGTGGTGGAAGGCACCTGAGTGGGCTCCTCGTCCTGGGCGCTGTCCTCCTGGAAGATCCCAATGTCTGATTCTCCAAGGTCAGAGTCATGGAGACACGGATTGTCCAGGCTCTCAGACTCCGCGGGTGGGTGGGGGCTGGCAATGGGGCTTGGGGTGGGTATTCCAGACATGATTCCAGCCTCATCATCCACCTCTGTGGACACAACGTCCGTGGTGGCTGGCGGAACGGCTCCAACTGTTGTGGGTGCCTGTTGCGGTTCTGTCGCTGCAGGTGCCCCCTGCAGGGTTGATGCCTTGCGTGGCACACTGGGTGTTGCTGCAGGCATTTTCTTGGACAGGGGGTGGTGGTGGCCCTGGTCCCTTTGCGTGCACTGGATATACTCGCACCCCTGTCCTGTGTTCCACCTTCCTCATCGTTGCCTGGGAGATAGAAGAGATGCAGGTCATCAGTGATGTTGTCAAATGGCAGCTATGATGTATTGCGGTGTAATATGTTCATACATTCAGGCATCATTTCATTTCTGGTGTATGGCATTTGGTGTACTGAGGGGACATGTTGGCAATCAATGCATGGCTGGTGGCATAGCATTGGTTTGATGTGTGTGTGGTGGGTCCCATGGGCATGGTTGGGTCATGTTGCACCTCTGTTGGGATTGGGATTTTAACTCAGCATGCGTGTGGTGCAGGGTGTGGCATTCATTATTCTATGGATGTGTTGATGTAGCCTTGGAACATGCATTGCCTTGCCTAGTCTAACTTCCACATCACTTGTGCCACATCATGTTTTGGTATACGTGGATGTGATGGTTCACTCACCTTCCTCTGTGGTAGTTGCAGCGCCGAACTCCTGGTTTCCTATTCCCTCTATGGATTCCAGGTCAATGAATGCATTTGCAGTCTCCTCCCATGCGGTGAGCTTCACAGGGGAGTGTGGGCCACCGCCTGACGCCATTGCGGCCCTCCTGTTCTCCGCAAGGATCTTCCTAATCCGGAGGCGGAGGTCGTCCCAGCGCTTCCGGCAGTCACATACACTCCTTGGGGTGCTCCCCACTGCCGACACCCTCTGAGCGACCTCCTGCCAGACCTGTTTTTTTCTGGTTTGTGCCGTATGCTTGAGGTCTGTGCTCCTGATTGTGTCTGCATGCTATTCGAGGGCGTTAGCAAGCATAGTCAGTTCAGCATCAGAAAAACGCTGCTTCCTCTTCCTTTGGGAGGATTTACTGGTGGCCTTCGACATCCTGCTTCAGTTGTGGCACACAACAACACGAGTGTAGTGGTGGTTATGGAGGATGGCAATGGATTGTGTTTTTAAAGATGGCCGCCGGCTCATTTCCCGCTCCGACGTGATGACGTAATTTCCGGGTTCTTTTTTGCAACCACGGTAATACCGTGCCGGTATTACCGTGCCGGTGTTTAGTGGTTGTTATAACGCGGTTACGGAATGGGCGTTACCCGCAATGCCGGTATAGGGGGGTTGGTGGCCCGTTACTGGCATGACGGTTTTGCCACTACCGGCATGGGGTAACGCGCGTGCTCGCGCACTCGTAATCACCTGCTATTAGCGGGTTCATACGAGCACGGACCCGCTCATTCCGGCATGCCGGTAATGAACCCGGTTTTACCGGGCAACTCGTAATGAGGCCCAGAATACTTAGTTACAGACAAGGTGAACAGTAGCAATTTTGAATACAGACATTAACAGGAGAAAACATACAATGGGTTAAATGAAGAGGGAAGTTTTGAGGTTTCTATGGAAGGCAAGGTGAGAGTTTTCATCTCTGATCTCTGAGGGTAGAGCGTTCCATAGCTTGGCGGCTATGTAGGGGAAGCCTAACCCACCAGCTTTAGCCCTGTTGATTTGTGGGATATGTAGTTGGTTAGTGAAGCGAGCCCTGGTAGGTCGAGTAGAAGTGGATTTGGTTATGGTCTCTGATAGATATGATGGTGCAGTGAGGTTGAGGCATTTGTGGGTGAGGGTGAGGATTTTAAATGGGATGCGCTCTTTAACCGGGATGTGCTTTTGGTCATGAATAATGATTTGTAGAATGTAAACTAAGCGACATTGGCGAATTGAGAATGTCTGTGATTCATTAGACAGACAGGGCCAGCAAGATAGTTTCTTTGCTTGTGTTTTCCTCAAAAATGATTATCACACCGTGTCACTTAAGTTTTAATTGATTCATTCACAAAATGTTGATGTATATATGCATGCATTTTTCATATTGACTTATGTATTTATGTTTTGATTTTTCTACATAATTACAAATAGACCTAATTGGTCTTTTTTAAGCTTGTAACCGTAGGACCAATGGCCTATGTAATAAATTATGAAACCATTAGTATAACATACATACTACTATCTGTGTGTACTGTTCTTTGAGGCAATTTAATAACCCATGGAACAGGGCCCAGCTGTAGCAACAACTGGGCCATTGAACTATTTGATAAATGGTTCATCTGGGGGACCCCCCTCTGTGTGCTAGTCTCTTTAACCGGGAGCCAGTGAACTTCCTGCCTGGCAAGGGAGATGTGTTCTCTTTTGGGAAGGCTTAATGCGGCTCTGAGCGCATTGTTTGGCGTGACTTGGAGTCGGTTTAGGTTTTTTGTAGATGTACCTGCTAGGAGGACATTACAATAGTCAAGTTTTGCACCATTATTGGCTCTGGCTATTGATAGACAGTTAGGTTTAGATTGTATGGTTTTATTGCGTTTATGAGTTTGATGGTGTGTGCTGAGGCGGAGGTGATGGCGCTGAACTGCCTAGTCATGGATAGAGTGTAATCTATGTAGACCCCTAGGGTCTTAACAGATGCGGAGACAGGAATGATCGTATTATCAATGGAGAAGTTGGAGTACAGTTTGTCAAGCTTGGCTAATGTATTTCTTTGACCTAGTATGAGGATTTCGGTCTTCTCCCCATTGGGGCAGAGGCCATTGGCTGCCATCCAGGCCTGAATGGTGGTGTACATAGTATGGAGTGCTTCAGCGTCTCCTTTGTAGGAGCCGGTGAGAGGTAGGAGTACCTGAGTATCGTCAGCGTAGTTAGTATATGCCATACCTAGGGCATCAAGCTTGTCGAAGAGGGGCTTCCTGAACAAGTGGGTGCTGTGCAGGAGCCCTGTGGGACTCCACAATGGATGGTGGTGGGGGCTGCATTGGCTATGTTGGAGAATACCTTCATTGCCCTGCCTTCCAAGAAGGAGGTGACCCAGAGTGCTGCTTCTTTGGAGAAGTTAGCTGATTGGGTGAGGTGTCTGGTGAGTGTCTTATGATCCACCAGATCAAAAGCTGCCGACAGATCTAGGAGTAGCAAGAGGGCTGGCTTGCCTTTATCCATGATTTGGGTGATCTGATTTTTAAGGTACACCAGAACTGTTTCAGTACCTTGTCCTTTGCGGAACCCAGTTTGCCTAGTCCCGCGAATAGAGTGGGTTTCAAGGAAATGTTGGATTTGGCAATGGGCAGCTTTGTCCAGGATCTTGAGGAGGAAAGGCACAGTGGTTATATGTCGATAGTTATTGGGCTGGGCAGAGTCTAGTGTGGGCTTTTTTAGAATGGGGCATACCTATGCTTCTTTGAGGCTTGCGGGGATAATACCAGTTCTGAACAAGGCATTAATGAATGGTGTCAGTAGCGGGGCAAGGAGGTCAGCACAGTCCTTAATGAGCTTAGGTGGGCAGATGTCCCCTTTGCACATGGAAGGTTTAAGGTTTTTGAGGAGGTTGATGACTTCTGGTTCAGTGATGTCTCCAAGAGAGAAGAGAGGTTTATTAGTGTTAGGTGGATGGCGGGGGGGGGGTGGGTTTGGTAGTTTGGGCCCAGTATGGTGAGGTAGGGCTTTATAGTGATCCTGAATATTTTTTTTAAGGAGATCAATTTTGTTTAGCATGGCAGATTGAATACATGCACACCAGGCTTCATCTTTGATGATCTCGTCTGGGGTATTAGGAGGTGAGATGAGTTCATTAAAGATAGCAAATATTTCCTTTGATTGTGAGTTGGCATTAGAGACTCGGACATTGAAGGAGTTGGCTTTAGCTTTAGTGATAGCATCTTTGTACTGGCGGGAGATTAGGTTGAAACAGTTCTTAGTATTGTCGCTAGGGTTGGTTTGCCAATTTTTCAGTGCCTCCCTTTTGCAGGAGCGTAGTGACTGTAGTTCTTCAGTAAACCACAGGTTGGTGTGTAGCGACTTTTTTTCCTTTTTGCATTCAATTGGTGCTATGGAGTTGATGGCTTTAGAGAGAGTGGGCCTCATTACGAGTCCGGCGGTAACCGAGGCGGTAAAACCGCCTGGTTACTGCCAGACTCGTATTACCATTCCACCTCCGTGATTCCCGGAATTACCGGGGCATTACAACACCGGTGACCCGGGAATTCCGGAGGCAGAATGGTGTAAATCCCCATTCCCATTGAGTCCCATAAGACTCAATGGGAATGGGGATCATGGAAACACCGGCACCATCTCGTGATGGTGTCGGTGTTTCCTCATCCGCCGCAGGCGGGCAGTGTTAAACCCGCCAGGTCAGACCTGGCAGGATTGATGCCTCCGCCTGCAGGAGTCGTGATCACCCGGTATGGAAACAACTGTGGCGGCGGGTTTACCACCACCGTTGTTTCCATACCGGGTGAGTTGTAATGAGGCCCAGTATCTTTGTAGATGTCCGCTGGAGTGTTGGGATCGTTAGAGAAAGGGGGGGCTAGTGCTGGGATATTAAGGTAGGGGCGAAGGTAGTCCTGAGTGAGTTTTTTGGAGCTTCTCACTTGGGCAGTGGGGGCAGGTGTGAGGATTTTAGTGGTGGAGGTGATGGGTAAGGTGAATTTGATACAGTTGTGATCGGTCTACGGCAGGACTGTGTTACATGTTATAGAGGTGAGACAATTATGATCTGCAACCCAATCAAGGGAGCAGCCTTTGATGTGTGTGGTGTTTGAGACTTTTTGTGTGAATCCTAGATCGGTAAGCTCTTTAGTGAGGGTGGCGGCAGCTTTGTCCTTGGAGTCGTTGAACCCTAGGTTTAGGTCTCCAAGAAGTAGGGTCTTAGTAGAGCCTTTAATGTTATCGCTGAGTAGATGGATGAGGTGTCCTTGGAAGTCTGATGGGATGCCAAAGGGGCAATATAGTATGTGTATATTGATGGTGCTATTAGGGGACAGTGCAAACTTAACAGATAGAATGTCGGAGTTGCTGGCCCATTGGTGACTCATAAGCCTGATGGAGAGGGCTTCTTTGAAGGTGAGGGCTACTCCTCCTCCTATGCGAGCTGGTATGTCTTGCCTGAAGATAGTATAGTCTGGTGGGAGTGCAAGAGCGACAGCTGGGCCGGAAGCATCACGTAACCAGGTTTCTGTGATGGCCAATAGGTCAAGGTTGTGGTTTGTTAGGAGATTGTGTATTTCTAGGGCATGGCCCGGGAGTGAGTGAACATTTAGGAGGGCACATTTAATATGTGGTGTGGGCGTATTTTTAGTCTCAATGATGGTAGGGATACTGACTGCATCTAGCGTGGTGAGCGGCATTAGCACAGGCGTGGGTGTATGTTTTTGTACGAGAGTGCGTTCAATGTGTGCGGTGCACCTGTGGAAGGAGCGGGAGCCTAAGCGTAGATTTCGATGGGCTATGAGAATAGGAAGGCAGCTGAGATTAGGTGGTTGAGTTCAGGCTCTAAGTCTAGAGAGTCTGCAGGATAGTAGACATGTGGTATCTGTGTGTGGGTATGGAGGCTGTTGAGTGGTGGTGTAAGTGGGCATGGTGGCGTGTAAGAGGGGTGCGGGAGTGGCATGGTGCAGTGGTGGTTAAATGTAGGAGGAATTGGTGAGTGTTGTGGTATGGTGGTGTGTGGATAGAGTGAGTAGGAGGGAAAGTACTGTGGTGATAGTTGTAGGGCGACAGCTCAGGATCTTACAGAGGAACTTATTTGTGACTTTGGGCAGCATGGTTTGCATTAAAACAGTAGAAAAACAGCAAACAGTAGGCATATAATGTTAGCGAGTGTGGGTATGAATGAGCAACAATGGTTCATAAGTTACACAACGAGGCAGCAATTAGCACGGTAAGCAATGTAAACATAGGTATCACGCACATCTATCTAGGACACAGGTACAGTGAGAGGCTATGGCGTTTATCATTTAACTCAAAACAACAATGAAAGGCTAGTCATGCAGGCAGTTATAATGTGGGTAGAAATATTTTGACTTGGCAGACTAATAGGCTAGTGCTAAGGTGTGGCTATAGCATTTAACTGTGAGCGCTAGGCAATTGCATCTGCAGGGTAGCGTACAGGTTGTGGGCTAGGGGCAGCATTAGTACATTGTATATGGTTTGCCGCTAGATGTACTGGCAAATAGGGAATAGGCATAGCAAGTCTGATGGTCGGTGTGCGGTGCTGAAGTTGGGTTCCACATATAAGGCGTTCACTTGCGTTTGGAGGGGTTGCAAAAAGGTTTCCAGAGTTTCAGGGTCAGAGCGAGTGTCAATCCTGTGGGAGTAAGACCAAGTTGGTGGGTATTAACGCACCCAGATGCGAACAGGGGCAAACAGGGCCTTGCTCTCACGGGCCTTCCTGATGAGAGGGCCAGCTTCCGCCTGCAGGCAGGGTTTGGGAATTCAAATGCTAACGTTGCTAAGCAACGAAATTAACAAAAATTGCGGGCAGCCATTTTGAGAGGATTCCTAAAGGCTGCAGGGGGAAAAGATATCAGCAATGGTGCACAGGCAGCGTGCTCACCTGGAGAGATCCACGGGTGATTGTGCTAATGTAGCTGCTCTTGAGACATTAGGCGATGATGGCACGGCTACTCCTGCAGTTCTGTGTTCATTTCTCCGATGACTCTGCAGCGTCGCATGCATCAGAATGTCCTCTGGAGGATGACGGTGGAGAGCAGGGCTCCTGCCCTCTCAGGTGCTGAGGCTGGAATGAGGTCGTGGGCACAGGGGGCAGGGGCAAACAGATCCTTGCTCTCACCGGCCTTCCTGATGAGAGGGCCGGCTTCCGCCTGCCGACGGGATTTGGGAGTTCAAATGCTAACGTTGCTAAGCAACAAAATTAACAAAAATGGCAGAGAGCCATTTTGGGAGGATTCCTCTTCGTGAATTCGGAGCCTAAAGGCTGCAGGGGGCAAAGATATCTGCATTGGGTGATTTCTCTCTTATGTGAGTCCCAGACTCCTCTGGCTGTCTTCGTATCACCCCAACTCGTTCTGTATTTTGATTCTCTTGTGTGTGGGTCCTAGAGCCCTTTATCCTATCTCAGGATCTCCCTGACTTGCTCTGGGTCCCAGCCCCTCCACTGTGTGCTTCTTCGGACTTGTGTGGGTCATTGCGACATGTGTGTTTCCTTTGTGGGTGTCATGAATAGAGGTGCCTGGAAGCTCTGCAGTCGGTGGAGGAGCCACCATTAGCTGGCCCACCACGTTCCTCAGAGCACGGTCTAGTCTTTCTGTTCCCGTATCCTTTATCTGTCCTGTGGGCCCGCCCCCCTGTGCGTTGCAACTCTAGCCTTTGCTATACGCTACCGCAAGTTCGCTTTGCGTTCACGCTGCTGTTCTTACTACGTTATTCTGCTTCTGAGCAAAACTCTTTCATCTCCTTCCTCCGGTTCCGGTCTGGTTTTCTCCTGCCTTGTTCCCACTCTTCCTTTCTTTAATTTCTTTGTTTTGTGCGGTCCTCTGCCGCACTTTCTCCCTACTTGCTACTTTCTGCCTTCCTCTTTCTTGTCCTCTCCGGTCTCTCCCTTGCAAGTAGCCTCAGCCAGCAGTATCCTGCTCGCACTTCCAGTGCTGCTGGGCACTCGCTCTTCCCTTCTTGCCTTTCGCTCTGCCCTTTTTTCTCTATCTGTAAACTTTGCCTCTGATGCAGCAGGCTTCTTTCTTTCTGCTCGTTCAGTACACGATGCCGAGCACCAGCTCTCTCTCTCCCTCGCTTTTCCTTTCGGTTCTTCCTGCACGCAAGTCTCCGGCACTGCAGACACTGTTTGTCTGTCTCGTTGGTCATATCTGCCAGAACCGCGGTGTACTTACTCTTAAGCTTCTGGGGGTGTGCCTCTTCTTTTACTGCTTCCTGATTACCTACTTCTTTTATCTGCTCTTACTTTCCACCAACCCACTTACTCTGCCCCAGTGAAAGTGCTGCTGTTTCATCTTGCTGGAAGTGTCTTTATCTCTTCTTATTGGAATGTGCCCCTGCTTCATCTTGCTGAGAGGTGTCTCAAGTCTGCATCTAGCTATGCCTTTGGAGTCTCTGTTTTCTCGCGGACTCTACAAACACACCAGAATACATCCAAGGTATTTTTTTGCCAACTGCTTTTTCCCCCGACATGGGCTGCGCAGGGGAAACGCATTCTCATTGTGATTGTTTTTCTATTTAATGACAGTAGCAAATTCCAGGAACAGACCCTATCTCTTTAAAAAGAAGGGAACCTTCAAGCAAACTACTACTGAACTCTCTGCTTCTGAAGCCTCGACCAGTGGAAGTGACTCCGAAACACAAGTGAGACCGGAAACTGTTGACAGATTGCAATGCCCAGAAATGGCCACAGCGGAGCAAGTTCAGGAACTATTGTCTGCGGTTCAAGGCCTATCGATGGGAGTTCAGGGGTTGAAGGCAGAAAATACAGTTTTGCGAGAGATGGCAGCCGCCAGAGAGGCTCAGTAGTTGGACTTACCACCATTGGCCTTGGTGGCAGGAAAGTTTGACGGCTCTCCCAAGAGAGTTAAGGAATTCATCGATGCCTGCTTGGTATACTTCACCTTTAGGCTTCCACTTATGCTGCTGATCGCACCAGAGTGGGGTTTCTTATTTCTAACACGTTGGGTATTGCCCTTGCTTGGGATACACCCCTAGTTACCTCCACCAACCCATCTTTCAGGATTACAATGCCTTCGTAGCTCTCCTGTGTCAGAATTTTGAAGAGCAAGAGATCGGCTTTTCTGTTGGAGAATCACTTTTGGACATTAAGCAGGGGGCTATGGATCTGATGACCTATATTTCATCATTCAAACCTCTAGCCAGCGACGTAGTTTGGGCAGAGTCAGTCCAGTTTACTGTATTCAGACGAGGGCTACACAAGGAACTCAAAGACGAGTTGGCTCGAATACCCCGCCCATCTTCTTTGGAAGACCTATTCTGAATGGTACTCCAGATCGACTATAGGATGGCTGAAAGAAGATCTGAATTAAGAAGAAACCGTACACCGATTCTTCCTACATCAGAAGACCAGGCGCCTTCCGCTTCCTCTCAGGCTCATTCTATCGAAGAACTGATGCAGTTAGGTGCCGCCAGAGGAACTTTAACAACAATCGAAAGAAACAGACGCCGAGACAAGGGCCTTTGCATGTATTGTGCATTGGATACGAGACTGCCATGAGGTTCCCCTTCAGAGATGGGGAAATTACAGACCCTGGTCTTAGGAGGAACCACTAACCAGGGATCAACTGAAGGTTCCAACAGGTCCATAGCAACCAAGGGGTCGGAGGACAATTCACGCTTGATGGTAGTTCGCACCATCCTTCGATGGGACAAGCAGCAAGAAAGAGAGGTACTGGCCCTGGTTGACAGTGGTGCGGCCAGCAACTTCATCAACATTAATTGGGCTAAACAGGAATGTGTGCAACTCATTCCTAAGAAAGAAGAACAGATAGTTGAAGGGGTGGATGTTCACCCACTGTGCTCAGGTCCTATCATCCAATCCACCACCTTGATCCAAGTTTCTATCAATGATCACCATGAGATGATAGCCTTCGATATTATAAGGGCGGCTCATTTCCCAGTCATCTTAGGAATCCCTTGGTTGCGCAAGCCCAATCCCCTTATTGAGTGGTCCCTTAATACTCTACTGTTCCGATCAGAGTGCTGTAAGAAGCAGTGCGCCACTTCATCTCTGCGATATGCTCGGCAGTTTCCTATTCCTCTCAGATTACCACTCGGGTCAACAGTCTGTCATCCGTGTTTCAGGTCTATGCCGATGTGTTTGAGGACAGGATACCTAAGGAGACACCACCTCACCATCCAGAGGATTGTGCTGTGGACATTCTACCCAACTTCATCGTTCCCTTCAGACGCATATATTCTTTGACTATACCTGAACGAAAGGCCCAACGTGAATACCTAGCCCACAACCTACAAAACGGCCTTATCCGTCGCTCCAAATCACCGGCCAGAGCCTCTTTATTTCTTATTGCAAAGAAAGACTCCATGGAACTCAGACCTTGTATAGATTACTGCAGACTTAATAAGATCATAGTAAGGGACAGGTACCCCATGCCCTTGATTAAGGATATCATCGAAGCAGTGGAAGGAACAGTGAATTTAGTAAAGTGGATCTGGGGAGTGCTTACCATATGTTAAGAAACAAGGAGGGAGACGAATGGAAGATGCCCTTCCGGACTCCATTCGGTCTCTTTGAATACTGTGTAATGCCCTTTGGCCTGGTTAAAGCACCGGCCGTGTTTCAGCGGTTTATGGACTGACTATTTGCCGATCTGCTTAATGTGACAATTATCGTTTATTTAGACGATATACTGGTGTTTTCCAGTCTTAGCAGTCTTCATCACAGACACCTTACGAAAGTCTGGGAACGCTTGAGACGTCATCAACTTTATGCCAAACCGGAGAAGTGTCAAATTGCTGTTCCTTCCGTCCCTTATCTAAGGTTCATACTGTCTGCCAAAGGAGTGGAAATGGATCCCAAGGAGGTTGTTTCTATTCTCCAGTGGCCAGCTCCATCTTCAGTGAGCGAGATACAAGCAATCCTTGGTCTGGCCAACTTCTACAGAAGGTTTATCGTAACCTTCTGGGACCAGGTTCTCCGGATCACTGCATTTTTGAAGAAGGACGTTCCGTTCCTCTGGGAATCCAAGGCAGCAAAGGCCTTTCCAGGGTTAAAATCAGCCTTTTGTTCTGCTCCCATCGTCCGGCAACCCAACCAGCGGCTGCCATTTATCACTGAAACTGACGCTTCAGCATGAGCCATTGGGGCGTCTTAAAACAAGAACATGAGGGACTGGAGCACCTGGTCGCTTATTATTCCCGAACCATAACTCTGAACGAGACTCACTACTCTCAGTCATTGAGAAGGAGTTATTGGCTATTAAACAAGCTTGTGCTGAATGGTGCAATCTTTTGCAGAGTTCCATGCATCCTTTTGAAATCCGAGATGATCACAAAATTTAGAGGAACTGCAACAGATGGAATGCTGCAATGCTTGCCAGGCCAGATGAGCATATTTCTTCGTACAGTATGACTTTTTCATCACCTACATCCCTGGTAGCAAATATACAGTGGCTGATGGTCTGTCCAGATGTGCATCAGTGTATCAAAACCTTCTGTTTAAAGGAGATCATCTTCCACAAGATGTTACATTCATTGGAACCATTTCTCACTTTCTTCAGGAGGTCAAGTCTGCTTCAACCAAGGCCTTAACCCCCCTCCCCAGAGACCTGCAGACTCAGATGTCTATCAAGGACGTGCTGTGGTTCCTCCAAGATTGTCTGTATATTCTGGAGTCCAGACTACAGCTACTTGTTCTTTCATGGGTTCATGAGTCAAGAATCATCGGGCATAAAGAATTGGCAGCAACCACCGATCTAGTTACTTGTATGTTCTGGTGGCCTACCATACGGTCTGATGTCAAACAGTATGTCCAGTCTTGTCCGGTGTATGCCAGGAGTAAGAACCCTACCTCCAGACCGGTTGGGTTGTTTGAACAACCCAAACTCTCCTCGGAACCTTGGGCTCATATTTCGACCGCTTTTGTGGTTGACCTTCCCCAGTCTCAAGAGAATACAGCCATAATGGTTACTGTTGACAGCTTTAGCAAGATTGCCCATTTCTCACCATTGAAACGAGTCCCTTCGGCCCCCGAGATGGCTCAGGTTTTCCTTAGAGATGTGGTCAGACTACACGGTATACCAGAGACTATTCTCTCTGACAGAGAGTCCCAATATACTTCTGTCTTCTGGAAGACTGTGCGATCTTCTGGGCATCTCACGGGCACTCACATCAGGGTACCACCCCCAATCCAACAGGCAGACAGAACGCCTGAATGGTACCATGGAACAATACCTCTGGTGCTTTTCCAACGCAGAACAAAACAATTGGGCGTTTCTTCTGTCCACAGCGGAGTTTGCATATAATAATGCTA
Organism: Ambystoma mexicanum; assembly: GCF_040938575.1. Classification (NCBI taxonomy): domain Eukaryota; kingdom Metazoa; phylum Chordata; class Amphibia; order Caudata; family Ambystomatidae; genus Ambystoma; species Ambystoma mexicanum. The sequence goes on from NC_090940.1 coordinate 37,854,501, forward strand.
ACCACTCTGCAATCAAGATGTCTCCTTTCTTCTGTCATTACAGGAGACATCGCTGTGCATTCCCGGCAACTTCTTTTCCTTCCTCTAATCTACCCACAGTGGACTCCCTATTAGAATCTGTCTCCACCTTTGAAAGAACGGCCTTAATCAACTTGAAGAGAGCCGCAAAAGATACATGCGCCAGGCTGATGCCCATCACCGCCTGGTGCCTGAGTGGAAGGAAGGAGAACATTTTTGGCTTTCCACCAAATATTTACCAAAGTGGACTCATCCCTCCAAACTAGCGCCAAGGTACCAGGGGCCATTTCCCATTTTGTCCCAAATCAACTCGGTGGCATTCAAACTCAAACTACCCAAACTCAAACTACCCAAACAACTAAGACGCATTCACCCAGTCTTCCACACTTCCTTTTTCAAACCTTTTGTTCCAGACAAGTACCAGAGAAAGGCAACATCCAAGATATCTGTCAAAGATCCCTCTCCAGAAGTATACGAGGTGGAAAAGATTGTGGACTCCTGCTATCACAGAGGGAGACTGCAGTATCTGGTCAGATGGAAGGGATATTCTCCAGCTGAAGACTCTGGGAACCTGTCTCGAACATAGCCGCTCCCAGATGTTTGCAGAGGTTTCACCACCTTTATCCGAGAAAGCCAGGGGCATTTGCCCCTGGAAGGGGGCATACTGTCATGAATAGAGGTGCCTGGAAGCTCTGGAGTGGATGGAGGAGCCACCATTAGCTGGCCCTCCACGTTCCTCAGAGCATGGTCTAGTCTTTCCTTTCTCGTCTCCTTTAACTGTCCTGTGGCGCTGCCCCCTTTGCGAATTGCAACTCTAGCCTTTGCTATATGCTACCACCAGTTTGCTTTGCAATCTCGCTGTTCTTTCTACATTATTTCCGCATCTGAGCAAAACCCTTTCCTCTCCTTCCTCCGGTTTAGGTCCGGTTTTCTCCCGCCTTGTCCGTGTTCTTCCTTTCTTTCATTTCTTTGTTTTGTGCAGTCCTCCACTGTATTTTTTCCTGATTTGCTACTTTTTGCCTTCCTCTTTCTTGTCTTCTCCGGTCTGTCCCTTGCAAGTAGCCCGGTCCAGCGGTATCCTGCCCGCACTTCCAGTGCTGCCGGGTACTCGCACTTCGCTTCTTGCCTTTCGCCCTGCCCTTTCTCTCTATCTGTAAAATTTGCCTCTGCTGCTGACAGCTTCTTTCCTTCTACTTGTTCAGTACACGCTGCTGGGCACCAACTCTCTCTCTACCTCACTTTTCCTTTCGGTTCTTCCTGCACTGCAGACACTGTTTGTCTGTCTTGTTGGTCATATCTGCCAGAACCGCGGTGTACTTACTCTTCAGCTTCTGGCGGTGTGCCTCTTCTTTTACTGCTTCCTTATTACCTACTTCTTTTATCTGCTCTTACTCTCCACCAACCCTCTTACGCTGCTCCAGCTCTTATCTCTCTCCTCCTTCTTTTGAACACCACTGGAAAGTGCCGCTGTTTAAACTCGCTGGAAGTGTCTTTATCTTTATCTCTTCTTATTGGAAAGTGCCCCTGCTTCATCTCGCTGAGAAGTGTCTCAAGTCCATATCTCGCTATGCCTTTGGAGTCTCTGTTTTCTCCCAGACTCTACCAACACACTGGAATACATCCAATTTTTTTTTTTGCCAACTGCTTTTTCACTTACCTTGGCTGCGCAGGGGAAACGCCATTCCTGTTGTGATTGTTTCTCAATCTAACAACAGTGGCGAATTCCCTTAACAGACCCTATCTTTTCAAAAAGAAGGGAACCTTCAAGGAAACTACTACTGAACTCTATGCTTCTGAAGCCTCGACCATTGGAAGTGACTCTGAAACACAGGTGAGACCTGACACTGTTGACAGCGGACCACACCCAACTTCATCAGGGTCCCAGACTCTGCTGTGCTGCTTTTGTGGGCCTTTTGCCCCTGTGTCACTTAATGTCCAATTGAAAAGACCTAGTGTACTCTCTGTGAGGGGTCGGAAATGAAAGCAGGACACACAATATTTTGGTTAAAGACTTTTATTAACATAAACAGGTGGGGAAAAGGCCTCTCTGACCACGCTCTAAGAGGAATTGCCCTACCTAAAATCAAAAACAAAGTATCTCTCTGTGTCAGGATGTCAGAAATCAAAACCGTCCTTTTGGCCAAAGGTTCTATCCTGACCCTCACACTATAAACCAAACAATAAGGTGAAAAGGGAAATGTCTTTAACCTGGTTTTTGCAAAAAGTGTTCATAAATGAAAATAGAACAGTTCCAACATAAATGTTCTCCAAGGTAACAGAACCTTGGTTCCTGAGGGTGGTTCCCTTCCCCTGGATTCTTCAATGGTATGGCAATGTTTCTTGGTCTAACAGTTCTTTGTGTCTTTTCATGGTCCACAACAATCCTGTTAGGTACAAAGCTGCTTAGCCTTGCAATTTCTTATTTTAAAAAGTTCCTTCTTTGTTCAACAAACACTGTCCTTTCTTGGGACTTTTTGTAGGTTCACAATTGCCCGATACACTACCCTGCCAGGACTTCATATGCACTTCCATCTGCCTGGCATACTCTCCTGCCAGGACTTCTCATTTACTTGTAGCTGCCTGGTTTACCCACCTGCCAGGACGTTTTACTTCCATACATATATAACAGTCTCTCTTTACATCCAAAATTGCATATATGTTCCTTGATTCAGTATATCGAGTTGTTTTCAATCTTCTCTTTACATTTTCCCTATATCTGCATTCTATGCACTCATATTTTGTTGGGGGTCCGGTTTGTACTCTGCTCTTTTGACTCGCAAACAATCTTATTATTATTTCTGTATCTTATGAGAAACCTGAAGGTTTTTTCTCATGTAATCCCTGGGCTTCCTTGATCCAGGTGGCCAGGGAAGGGCCATTGCTCTTGGATAATAATAATAATAATAATAATAATAATAATAATAATAATAATAATAATAATAATAATAATAATAATAATAATAATAATAATTTAGCATTTATATAGTGCTACAAACCCTCAGATATCTGAGTGCTGATTACCCACAGTGTGTGGTGCTCATTTATCGACCTCGGAAGGATGAAAGGCTGAGTTTGGCCCCGCCGGGATTCGAACCTGCATTAGCAAGCTCTGCACGGATGTCAAAGCGAGCGCTCTACTCGCTGTGCTATTGGACTGGCTACTGGATCCCAACTCTGGGGGTGGATACGCGAGAGAGGATCACCTGGATGAAGGATTCTTGAGGAGTGTTAGAGGGGAGACCTCAGGTGGGACATGGTATTCTGGTATTCTCCAAAAGGAGAAGAAGAGAATAATATAACAGAAGCCTTTATGGGATATTCCAGAGCACAGTCTTGAAAATCTATCTGAAAAAACATTGAAACCTTATCCTGAAAGGAAAGTACCAAACAAAAGGAGAACATTTGCAGTAAAATCTAAGGCAACTATCATACCCTACACATTGTTAAGTTAGAACGTGAGGGCAAGCATAGGGTTGAAACAGACAGATTTGTTACTTTTGACAGAAAGACTTTTGGACTATTCTTTCTTCTTTACTTCAATGGTTGAGTCTACTCCCATTTAAAAATAGGGCAAGGTAGGCATTCTTCAAACCCCATTTTTATAAATAAAAGTTTTAAAAACGTGCATCCTTAAGTCTGTGTCGACCTCTGTGCACCATGCCTGTCTCACATATGGTGTCAGGAATTTTAACTTATGCTAGTTGAGAATCCATGTTATTAGTCGTATTACCTCCACATAGCGAGAAATTCCCTGCAGAAGTTGAACCCCAGAGTAGGGGGTGTAATCTAAAACAGATACCCTACTGTCACACCCTCCCTTGTACACACACCTGACAATACTGCCACTCCTTCCCAAAACTCTAGAATCACTATAGCTCGCCCCGCTCCCTCAGTCACATCTTATTCCCCCTTCACACTCCGGCACTCACGTGGGCCTCCTGATGACTCGCGTGCACATGCACGCCTCACCCGCAACAGAACACTCTCCACGTTGCGTCCTTTTTTGCATTGGCAGCTTCCTTGGCGCCTAGGTAATCGGCGGAACGCTACTATGCTTCCATGTCGCGTGACCAGCGCTGTGTGCTCACGTGACCCGGGAATCCACTCATGTGATGCGACAGCACGTCACGTAACGGGAAGTAATGCCAGAAGCACGAGTATTTAAACAGGGCTATCAGTGTACTCGCTGCTTCACAGCTGTTCTTTGCAACCTGTTTGGCATTACGCGTCCGTTTGGATTTCTTGACTCTTTTGGATTTTTGATCTTGGTTTGCTTACTTGGACTTCGCTTGGATTACCTTACTGGCTTTGTTACCTTGGATTTGCCTGTGGTTTGAATATGGACTGCTCTTTGGACTGCAACACGGATTTCCCTTTTGCATCTGGTTTTCTTTGGAACTTCTTGCTTTCAAGCTCCACAGCTACCAAACCACGTTCTTGTCATCAGGTGGTTCTCACGCCATTATTTGGGACTACAGTCTACCTTCCCACGTGAGTCCCGGATCCCTACCTCATAGGTTCATTGCCTTTCTCCTGACCCCTCTGGTAATACCTTTTTCACGTTATCTTGGCTCTGTCATTTACTGTCATTTGCTTGGTACTTAATCAGTATTTTCTTGCAGCGGATTGGGGTCCCAGAGGTTCGCGGTTCCGGAGTTGACCATCTCCACCTGTGGCCTCAACGGTCGCACAGGGAGTGACTTTGAGTTCTCTCTGTGTGACATTTGGGGACAGAGGACTCTTCTGCCTACACGACATTCAAGTCTCAACAGACTGTGAAGCCGTATTGTCGTCTAGGCAATGGAGGGAAACGTTGAAGATCCCATGTCCGCTATAGTCCAAGCCATCACAGTACTACGGGCAGACATGGCTGCCGCTAATACCACCATCCACCAGCGGTTTGACCACATGCAAAGTATTAGACACCCATTGCCCCCAGACACGGAATTTGGGGATACACCCTCTGTCTCCCAACCCGCGCCACCTCCAGCTCCATCGCCCCAAAATCCTGTCCCTGTTGTATTGCCTTCCCCATTCCCTTTAGCGGCTCCTGAAAGGTACCATGGAGATCCCAGGAAATTTAGAACCTTTCAAAACCAGTGTAAGTTGCATTTTTTGTGTCGACCCCTTGCCTTTCCGGATCCCACTACCAAGGCGGCATTCATCCTTTCTCATCTAGCAGGCACTGCTGCTGCATTGGCCGACCCCCTTTTGGAAAGCGATAGCCCCACCCTCTATGACTTTGACCTTCTTGTCACGGAAATGTCCAGGGTCTTCGACACCAGACATAAAGTTCAGTCGAGAGACCTGGAGCTCCTGGATTTGAATCAGGGTAAGGGTTCCCTTATTGAGTATATAACTCGGTTTAACCAACTGTCCCCTGAAACATCCTGGCCCGAAAACAAGAAGGCAGCGGTATTCTATAGGGGCCTCAGTAATCCCATGAAAGACGCCTTGTCCGTGATCCCTTCACTACCAACAGCATTCCAAGATCTGGTTGACCTCGCCCTCCAGGTAGATGCACGAAGATCCGAAAGGAGAGCAGAAGCTGGGTTCGCTCACTCAGTCACACTCCCCACTTCGCATTCTCCTTCTGACACCTCATCAGAACCCGTGCACATAGGGGGAATCAGGAGCCCAATTTCTCCTCTGGAAAGAGAACGTGGGACGGTGGATAATGCCTGTTACTATTGTGGTCTAGTTGGTCATTTTGTGAAGGAATGCCCACATCGTCCAAAGACCAAGACTCAGGGTTTTCGGACAGCTCGATCTTAGAACCGGGGACGGGATCGAGCTATTCTCACCATACCCCAAACCCGATTCCTGCTTTTGGCCGCATTGGGCCCATACACGTACATGCCACACTTCAACCCACACCTACTATCACACATCCTATCACCATTATAATAGACTCAGGGGCAACGGGTAACTACATTGACATTGCCTTGGGTAATACCCTAAATCTGCCTCTTTTGACCAAGACTAGACCAGAACCCGTACAGGCAGTGGATGGTACCTCTCTAGTATCTGGCCCGATTAAACAACAAATGGCACCCATGTTACTCACAATCCAATCCATACACAAAGAAACTATACGTTTTGACCTCATTGCCATGCCCCAGTTTGGTCTTATATTGGGAATCCCTTGGCTCCAGGAACATAACCCACTCATTGACTGGAAGTTAGTTTGGTTCATTTCGAATCAGAAATTTGCCAACATTTCTGCCTACCCACAGATACCAGCAGTGATAACCCGGCTCAAGCAATTGCTCAGTTAACTGTGTCCGACTCGCAAGAGCATCCTCAGAACACGTAGTAGGGCTTGTGGCCACGAGCATTCCCTCTGAATACCAAGACTTTGCAAATGTGTTTGATAGTGGTTCCTCTGAGGTCCTACCACCACATCGCCCATACGACTCCCCCATTGACCTACTCCCTGACGCCACGATACCCACAGGACGGATCTATTCCCTCTCACCGTCAGAGGAGTTAGTGCTGAAAGACTATATCCAAAAAGCCCTGAAGATGGGACACATACCCCCGTCCACCTCACCTGCAGCGAGTCCCATATTTTTTGTCCCTAAAAAAGAGGGTGACCTACGTCCATGTGTGGATTACCGCCATCTTAATGCTATTACAAGAAAGAACCGGTATCCCATTCCCCTCATTACACCTTTACTCGACCACCTTGCACATGCGACCATTTTCACCAAGTTGGATCTGCGTGTGGCCTACAATTTGGTCCGCGTTTGTTCCGGCGATGAATGGAAGACCGCTTTCTGTACCCGGTATGGGTTATTCGAATATACAGTCATGCCGTTCGGTTTGTGCAATGCCCCTGCCACATTCCAGAGGTTTATGAATGACATCCTAAGCGATATCTTGGACGTGTTCGTCGTGGCATATCTCAACGACATTCTAATCTTTTCTCAGTCCCCAGATGAACACGTACGCCATGTCCACGAAGTACTTTCACGGTTACAGAAACACTCTTTGTACGCGAAACCAGAGAAATGCCAATTTCATGTCAGCAGTGTGGATTTCCTTGGGTTCTGCATCACCCCTGCCGGCTTGTCCATGAATCACTCTAAAGTGAAAGCTGTTCTAGACTGGCCCGTCCCTGCGAATCTAAAGGCACTACAAACATTCTTGGGATTCGCAAATTTCTATAGACGTTTCATCTCGGGCTTCTCGTCCACTGTGTCTCCCCTCACTGCCCTGACCAGTCCTCATACCCCCTTTTTGTGGACAGATACACACCAAAATGCATTCGAAACACTGAAGAATGCATTCACTATGGCCCCTGTTCTTCAGCATCCTGACCCAGATCTCCCTTTTATAGTTGAGGCGGACGCTTCTTCTTTTGCTTTAGGTGCAGTTCTTTCACAGACTTGTCGATCCTCGGGCCGCTTGCACCCGGTCGCTTTCCACTCCCGCAAATTCACCATCCCTGAAACACATTATACCGTGACCGAGAAGGAACTACTGGCGGTCATGGATGCTTTCCGTGTTTGGCGGCATCATCTCTTGGGCGCCAAACATCAGGTCACGGTCTTCACGGATCCCCCGAATCTGCAGGATCTAGCCTCCTTAAAATGCCTCAATAGTAGAGAAGTGAGTTGGCATCTATTCTTTGCGGCATTCTATTTCCAGATACGTCATCGTTCTGGTTCGGCTCATGGGAAGGCCGATGCCTTGTCACTTTCTCCTGGGGGGATTTCTCTGCCTGTGTACCCTGACACGCTATTAGACAACACCAAGGTAGTCTGTCTGTGCACCCCATCAATGCCCTTGCTAGATGCAGTAAGGAAGTGGGTATCGCTTTATCCTAACGAGCTGTCAGAATGGAATCCGGTAATTCATGATGGCCTTCCCTTTGTCTTGAACCGCCAGTTTTTACCCACTGCAGACACGCGGAATATGGCCCTTGAGTGGTCACATGACGGCCCGGTGAACGGTCACCCGGGTCAACAACGCACGTTAGCTCTCTTGCAGCGTTGGTGCTGGTGGCCGGGCATGAAAACGGACATGGACTCTTACGTCAACACATGCTCCATTATGCACTCAATGTAAGCCCCGTAGGGGACGTCCTATGGGTCTATTGCTTCCTCTACTGGTACCCCTAAGCCTTGGCATACCTTGTCCATGGACTTTATTACAGATCTCCCTCGGGTGCAAGGTTTTGATACCATATGGGTGGTAGTGGACTCCTTTTCCAAGATGGCACGATTCATCCCCTGTAAGGGTATTCCTTCCGCCCCTACCATAGCCAGAATGTTCTTTGACTCTGTGTTTTGCCTATTTGGCCTCCCTTCTGTCCTTGTGTCGGACAGGGGTTCTCAGTTCACCGCACGCTTCTGGCGGGCTTTGACCAAATTATTGGGTATCGATGTCCGGTATTCCTCGGCCTACCATCCGGAGACGGATGGTCAGACCGAAAGGATCAATCAGACTTTGGAACAGTACCTATGGTGTCTGATACTTCAACAACAGTCCACCTGGTTGCATTCCCTCCGTCACGCTGAATTCGCTTACAACAATGCGGTCCATGTCTCCACTGGGTTCATCCCCCTTTTATGTCCTGTATGGCCAGCATCCCCGTGTTCTGCCTATACCCGACCTCGCGGCCTCTTCCAATCCGGCTGCTAGTGCTTGTGTCAGGGATATGTCTGTTATTCACGCCCGCACCTCGGCACACCTCCGTGAGGCTCAGGCATCCATGAAATCCCAGGCGGACAAGAAGCGTGTGGTGGCTCCTGTTCTTTCGGTGGGTTCTCCTGTCTGGCTCTCTACTCGTCATTTGCGGTTGGTGGGTTGCAGGAAGCTCTTGCCCCGTTTTGTGGGTCCTTATGTGGTGTCTCGGGTGATCAACCCTGTTACTTACCGTCTTGTACTCCCGAGCTCCTGGCGGATTCACCCTGTGTTCCACGTCTCCCTCTGCCTTCTACACCCTGATTGGGCGCCGGCAGGCAAAGCCGGCCCACCTCACCAAGGCCCACAGAATCAAGGCTGGCACCTGTTTGTTGCCTGTTTAGTGCCGTGTCTGCCGTCTGCAAGACCCCCCTGGCTGTTACACCCTACCTCCACACAAGGTAACATCCACAAACTATTGTGTCCAAAACTGTTTAATGCACGTTATGCTAGTGAGTCCCTCCGTGTGACATATGCCTCCTCTGCTGCCACGACTTCACCCTGTTAATGCACAACACTCTACACCCTATCAGTAAAATTGTACTCAATCTGTCTGAGAACCTGCTATAGCTTGAACTTCACCAGAAATACTGCATTTTATTGTGTTGATTGCACCCTTATTTGCAAAGCTGCATTTAGACTGGCTCCCACTGCAAAATTGAATCTAGGTGATCCATTGTCCGTGTATTTGAATTGCTGCATTTAGGCTGCCACTGCAAAATTGAATCTAGGTGATCCATTGTCCGTGTATTTGAATTGCTGCATTTAGGCTGCCACTGCAAAATTGAATCTAGGTGATCCATTGTCTGTCTATTTGAATTGCTGCATTTTAGGCTCCCACTGCAAAATTGAATCTAGGTGGATCCATTGTCCGCGTATCTGAATTACTGTAGCAGTATCTGTATTTGCATTTTTTAATTCTTTACTTAGTCAATGTTGCGCCCTTTACAAATACTGCATCTAGACTACTCTCGTATTTGCATTTTGAATTCTGCACTCTGCCACACAGCTTAGACCAGACCTAGAGAGCACACCAATACAGAATTTGATACAGGCTCCCCCGCCTACAGCACCCATACCAACAATGCACACACCCATGCACATTCTGCTCCCCACCTCACACACAACAAGTATCATACACATCCTGCTCCTAGTACTAGCAACGTACCAATACCACACCACTCACTACAACACCATGTCACTACCTCCCAATCACGTTAACAAACCCTGGCCAACTGACTGCCACCTGCAAGGCCAGACACATAACACTCTACCTTGCAATACCCTCGAGAGGAACGGCAGACTCCGCTCAAGACTTGCAAAACTCTATGAACCACTAGCTAGAACCCTGGCATCCTCTAACAAACGAACAACTAAACACTGGCCCACTCCAACCACCACCAACAGCCCCCCCTCCAAGACCCAAACTACAGCTAGCCCCACCTTACCTAAGATAAACACACCCTGCCTCAAGGGCGGCCTAATAAACTCTAGATCGCTAGTTGCACACGCTACAGAGATAGCAGACATCATCCACTCTGAACAGCTAGACCTCCTAGCAGTCACCGAATCTTGGCTACACGCCGCAGTAGGACCCGCCCTCTCACTGGCCATACCAAATGGATATACCATATTGCGATCAGTCAGAACCGATACTCGGGGTGGAGGCATTGCACTCATAACGAGAAACAATCTACCTTGCAGACTAGTACCAACCCCAGTCATCAACTCATGTGAGCTCATGACAGCCAAACTAAACATAAATAACACCCAGACTCTCACAATATACCTGGTCTATAGACCTCCAGGCCCCATTGGGACATTTGAAGACGATATATCAAATATCATCTCGAATAATCTAAAAACTTCCTCCCAAGTCCTACTACTAGGCGACTTGAACTTAGGTTATAACGACACCAAAGACACACATGCATCCAATGTGGCTAGTATCCTAGCAGAACAAGGACTTACCCAAAGAGTGCTCACCCCATCACACAACAAAGGAAGAACCCTGGACTGGGTAGCAGATTACAACTGCAACGCCACGATAGCCTCCATTTCCCCCCAGATTTGGACAGATCACCACCTCATAACCTTTACCCTAACTACCGCCAAACCCACCTTGGCACCCACACCTCTAGTGCCATCCATTCCTACCCGGAACAAAAACAAATCACCTGTGACAAACTGCTACCCCTCATCCTCCCCACACTCAACGACATCCCGGAAAAACTGGACCCCGAAGCTATGGTTAAGGAATTTAACCACATCTCTAGACTCTATTGCACCACTCAAATTTAGACAAAGTAAACCCAAAGCCCATCTCAATTCATGGTACACCCCATACCTGAAATCATTGCGCAAACAAAAAGGCATTGTGAGACATCGTGGCGAGCACAACCTTCTGACAAAAACAAACCCAACCTCAGCTCCATCACAGCCCTATACAAAAAAGAAATCAACCGAGCTAAATGCGAAACTTACAACGCTAGAATTGCCCAAGCCAACTCTAGCACGAAATAACTCTTTGTCATCCTCAAGGAGCTAGAAGCGCCCATCCCGGTGCCAGACAACTGCATCAAAGACCAACTCTGGTGCTCCAACATCCCTGTGCCAGACAACTGCACCAAAGACCAACTCTGGTGTTCCAACATACAGCAAGCTCTAGCCAACAAAGTCACTACCCTTCAAACTAAAATTGCCAAGAAAAAAGCCACACTCGCCGGCAACAAACCCATTAGCGTCAACCTAGAGCAACCAAGTAACTCTACCAATCACCCCAGATTTAAGTTTTCCAAAGTCACCATAAAAGAAACAGAAAATACCATACTATCTCTCAATGCCACCAACTGTCAAGGCAACCTATGCCCCGCTCAACTTCTAAAGGATGCAGCCAGAGAACTGGCCCCCTTTATCACAAAACTTATCAACTCATCCTTCTTCACCAATACCATCCCATCCAACCTCAAAGAATCATGGGTGCTTCCTCTACTGAAAAAGCAGTCCCTTGACCCACTAATACCCACCAATTACTGCCCGATTACTACAGTGCCCTTTCTCTTAAAGATCTTAGATAAAATGGCATACTCCCAGATACAAAAATACTTGGAAACCAACTCTCTACTAGGAACTAGGCAATCAGGCTTCCGGCCCCAACATGGGACAGAAAGAGCCCTCCTAGACCTCAAGTCACAGATAGATGAACTCCGGGATGAAGGGAAATCAGCCCTCCTTCTACTCCTGGACTTATCAGCTGCCTTCGACCTGGTCGACCACACAGTCCGTTGCAGCCACCTGGACTCGGCTGCTCACTTCTCCAAAGAAGCCATAGCATGGATACAATCTTTCCTAACCAACAGGACTATGAGAGTCTTCTCTCCTGTGGCAGCAGCCACCCCCATCCCCATAACCTGCGGAGTGCCCCAGGGATCTTGCGTCTCACCCACCCTCTATAATATCTTTACCAAGCCCCTTTTCGATGATCTGGACCTTCTGGGTGTCACTTACACTAACTATGCAGATGACACACAGATTCTCCTACCGCTTGCCGGTGATTACGACAAGGATTTGGCCTTGGTGAACAGGATATATCTCATCATCCAGGCATGGATGGCCACCCACGGTCTATGCCTGAATGATGACAAAACAGAGATCATCATCCTGGGCACTCCCTCGACCCTCAAAAAACTCAGCCCCAAATACTCAGCATTCAACATAGACAATAATATTATTACTGTCGCCAAGGAGGTTAAAACCCTGGTTCTCTATCTGGACTCCACTCTCTCCTTCAACAAGCAGGTAAATGCCTTGGCCTTGGCCACAGCCTATACATGCAGGTTGATTAGAGCTGGAAAGGCCTTCCTGTCACAGGACAGTTGCATCACCCTAGATAGAGCCCTCATCTTATCCAGGCTGGACTACTGCAACGCTCTTTACATAGGAGCCAATAAACAAACCATCAAAAAAATCCAACTCCTACAAAATAATGCGCTGAGAGCAGCCCTAGGAATCCCCAAGAGAGAACATATCTCTAATACCAGAAGAGCCAACAACTGGCTTTCACTCATGATAAAATAAAACTAAAAACTGCCTCCCTCACCCACAAATGCTTGAACAATGCAGCACCCCGTTACCTATCCGACAAATTCACTTTGAAGCCTACCACAAGAATCACCAGACTCGCCAACACCAACTACCTCTGGGTCCCCAGATACAAACGTGCCAAAATTGGGGGCAGCAGCTTCCAGGTCAAGGCAGCACTCCTATGGAACTCACTACCATCCCCTCTAAGAATCGATCAAACCTATCACAAGTTCTGCCAGAGCATCACTAGTTGGCTCAAAGATGCCGACATCTAGGCATATACCTTGCTAATTTACCCCGGCACTTCTCTCTACACTGCATGCACCAACCGCACCAACTAATTTGTAAATCTTTGCATGCCTTCAATGTACCTGCCTGTATATATCGTAACCCTATTGTGCCCACATGTAACCAATCGGCACCTGCACACAAATGTATTTTACATGTTGTAACCAAGCTTTGAATATCCTTATGCCTTGCACCTGAATACCCTTGGGTCTGGAGCGCATTACAAATAATAAACTAAACTAAACTAAACTAGCATTTTGGACTCCCGTATCTGCCGGGGGCGCTTGCAGTACCTGGTGGATTGGGCTGGATATGGTCCGGAGGAGCGGTCTTGGGTCCCCGCTTTTGATATCCACGCTCCTCGCTTGGTGGCTCGCTTTCACAGGGATCATCCTTCCTGCCCACGGGTTGTGGGCCTTTGGGGGGGGGCACTGTCACACCCTCCCTTGTACACACACCTGACAATACTGCCACTCCTGGCCCTGGCCAAAACTCTAGAATCACTATAGCTCGCCCCGCTCCCTCTGTCACATCTTATTCCCCCTTCACACTCCGGCACTCACGTGGGCCTCCTGATGACTAGCGTGCACATGCACGCCTCACCCACAACAGAACGCTCTCCAGGTTGCATCCTTTTTTGCATTGGCAGCTTCCTTGGCGCCTAGGTAATCGGCGGAACGCTACTATGCTTCCGCGTCGCGTGACCAGCACTGTGTGCTCATGTGACCCGGGAATCCACTCACGTGATGCGACAGCACGTCACGTGACAGGAAGTAATGCCAGAAGCGCGAGTATTTAAACACGGCTCTCCATGTACTCGCTGCTTCACAGCTGTTCTTTGCAACCTGTTTGGCATTACGCGTCCGTTCGGATTTCTTGATTCTTTTTGATTTTTGACCTCGGTTTGCTTTCTTGGACTTCGCTTGGATTACCTTACTGGCTTTGTTACCTTGGATTTTCCTGTGGTTTGAATACAGACTGCTCTTTGGACTGCAACACAGATTTCCCTTTTGCATCTGGTTTTCTTTGGAACTTCTTGCTTTCAAGCTCCACAGCTACCAAACCACGTTCTTGTCATCAGGTGGTTCTCACGCCATTATTTGGGACTATAGTCTACCTGCCCACGTGAGTCCCGGACCCCTACCTCATAGGTTCATTGCCTTTCTCCAGACCCCTCTGGTAAGACCTTTTTCACGTTATCTTGGCTCTGTCATTTACTGTCATTTGCTTGGTACTTAATCAGTATTTTCTTGCAGCGGATTGGGGTCAAAGAGGTTCGCGGTTCCGGAGTTGACCATCTCCACCTGTGGCCTCAACGGTCGCACAGGGAGTGACTTTGAGTTCTCTCTGTGTGGCATTTGGGGACAGAGGACTCTTCTGCCTACACGACATTCAAGTCTCAACACCTACCCCTTAAATATTATCAGTTGCAACAGTGCGACCATATCACTTTGAAATCCCGATCTCCCCAAAAACTTGTACGAGCTAGTGCATTGGGGGTTTCACTAATAGGCAAAGGTCTTATTGCCATTGACCTCCCTTCGAACTTGGTTAGAACTCTAATCCCCCCAGAAATCCAAACCCTTTCCATATCCATGAAATCTGATGCAGACGGAGAGAATGAGTCTTTCTTCTCTCTAATTGGATCTGAAGAAGGGTCCGAGCTAACCTTAAACCCCAGCAGTGAAATGACAAACCTAGAAGAGGCCCTCGCCATGCTGGCAAACCATCAGATCCTGGCCAAAACCTGGATACAGACTGGGTTACCACACTGAATCTGTTAGTTGTCTCCATGGCCACCAGTCTGGCTTTAGAGCATCCAGAGTCACAGTGTTACTCACCAACTCGATTTACAGATGGAGAGGAGAGTGAGCGATTTTCTTGGTTCTCAGTCTTGATAGATGAGCCTGGGTTTCCCTAAACCCAGGCCTCCTCACTTGAGTGAACTCTTTTCTATGATACGCCCCTCTGCTGTGAGAACAGAACAGACAGGGGGGGGAGATCAAATAAAGGATCAAGGAGCGCACACAGCCACGGTACCAGGCTGAAAGGGAAAAAGAAACAGGTCAAGTGGTGTTAAGGAATTGATTCCTGATTACTCAATCAAACACTGATAACCAACTGTTACCCTGCTTGGAAGTAAATTGGAAGGAAGGACTGTCTGAACACAGGTTCCTAAGGAACAACAAGATCACTATATATTACCAAGGCAATCTAGGTAGGCTAGGTGCTATTATACCGTTTGGGATAGCAGGCGGAATAACAGAGCTCTTGCCGGTTCATATGAAGGTGTGGACAAAAGGTTGAACAAAGATGGTAGCAGAAGGAGCTTTGAATAGTCAACAACAACGAAACAGGATAAAACAAAAAAAAGGGAGTTACTAGGGTTACTTAACCCGGGCGGCACGAGGGACGCACTTGATCCGGGATGGTGCACAGCTGCAGCAGAGTGTCTCTTCGGTGCACTGGGTCTGAGTTACAAGCTCAAGAACAGTTCTACAGTTCAGCGTGGGTGCGGGTAAGTTCAGAGCAGTGCGTAAATGAATGTAAGGTGCTCGTACACCTCTTCGGCAGGAAGCAACCAAAGGCTACACAGAGGCAGGAGGAAATAAGTCCTACATCGAATATTAGAGGGAATGCCGGTAGGTTCAGAGCAGCGTTACGTTAAGGGAACTTGTGGGTGGCTCCGGTGGAAGATAACGGAATGCTACGCGGGAGTGCTGGTTAGCACAATGTTTGCCCAGTAATGGGAGACAAAGGAAGTCCATATGGGAAGCGTGTCGGCAACACAGTAATCATGCAGGTACGCAGGATAAGGCAATGGAAGTCTGTTGAACAGGCGAAGGCCGGCAGCAGCGGATCATTTGTTACAAAATTGGCGGTAAAAAGAGGTCAGTGGAGAGAACGCAAAGTCAGAATGTACACCGCAAAGATGGACACACGGGTTCAGCGTAGTAGGCAAGCTAACTACAATCAGAAGCAGTACTCCCTGGGCTGGTGAGGCTTTTACACTTCTGTTGAGGGCGGAACCTGCGGGAGAAACCAGCTGATGTGATCATATGACTCGAGCACCGTGTGGAAGCCATGGCAATGGCTCTCCCTGCACGGAGAACCACCGCAGTTCATCTCCAAGGCAACTGCCAACGGCCAAAGAACAGAGCAGCCAAGCAGGGAATCCTATAGGGTAATGTGATGTAAGACGAGGCTTTGAAGTCTGAATACGGGCATGGGCAGACTGAACCATAGCACACCAAAACTGCTCTTCTGAACACCTGTGAAGACCTGCTCTGACATCTTGACTCTAACTCTCCCTCTGTCCTCATTCTCCTTGACCCCTCCTCTACTTTCAATACGGTAAACCAAAAGATCCTGTTCTCCCGTCTCCATGATACCCTGGGCATCACAGATTAGGCCCTGGCGTAGCTAGCCTCCTTTCTCTCTGACCGTCCTTCCCAGGTGGAATTTAGGTCCTTTCTCTCTGCTATCACTCTCTCTACTTGTGATGTTCCTGAGGGTTCCAATCTATCCCCGTGGTTTTTCAATGTCTACATGGCCCCTCTGGCCCACTAGATCCCTGCTTTCACCTCCAACTTTCAGTGTTATTCGGATAACACACAGCTCTCTTACAGGCTACCCTCGGCCTCCTCCTCACTCAGTCCAGACTGTCTACCCGCAGTTCAGTCCTGGTGTGCTCCTAACGATCTCTGCCTTAATGCCAGTAAGACAGAGATCATCCTCACGGGGACCCCTGCTCCCGCTTTCCCACTTTCACTCTGGCTGGCCTCTCTCGGTCCTGCACCCTCACCCACAAGTGAAGCAAAAATTCTGGGGGCCCTCTTCGACTCTACTCTTTCCTTCTCTTCTCACATCTTGGACACCTCCAAAAAGTCCCACTATCAACTGCACCTCCTCAAAGGCGTTCTACCTTTTCGCACCTTTCCCCAGAGGCCCACTGTCTGTCATGAACCATCAAACTCGCCCCTTCTGGGCCTCCTGGTCCCTGACACGTCAGGCCTTACACTCCATAATACTACCAACATGGCGGCAAGATCAGAACGCTGCTCGCCAGTCTTCAGGTTCTACGCAGCGTCCTCTATAAAGAAGCCACACCCCCGCGGCCCTGCGCGTCTCAACGCTGCTACTAGCTGTGATCGGACGTGTGCTCCGAACCTTCTCTAGTGCTACTTGCTATCCCCTGGCCCCTGGATTCCCTTCTCCCGACTTCTTCCCGCTTTCCTAACTTCCCGGAATCCCTGCGTCGCTTCCGCTTGCCCCCCTACTCCTTCTTGAATATTCCCGGAGTTTCCCGTGATCCTGGACATCGAAGCTGAACGTAATCTGGAAGCCGAGGACGGCCAAGCGGGCTTATTTAAGTCCCGAACCATACGAAAGAAAACTCCACCTAAAGAGGACATCAGGCAACATAGACAGGTGAGAAGGGGGGAAACCTGTGACAGATTGAGACGCCCTCTGACCGAAGTCGATACAGAGATGGAGGCGGCCATCCAGGATCTTATGCGTGGCATGCAAGAACTATCGACCGAAGTACAGAACTTGAAAGCGGAGAACGCCGCGCTGAAACAATTGGTACTTTCACGTGACTCTGCCTCAAAGGACAGCGTGCTATTCGGCGGCATTGTTGACAAATATGACGGCTGTGCAAAAACCCTCAGAGAATTCCTGGATTCTTGTTTGGTCCACTTTACGTTTAAACCTTATTATTTTTCCACCCCCAGGGCTAAAGTGGGCTTTATTATTTCTCACCTCTCCGGGAATGCCTTAGCCTGGGCCACACCATTAGTTAACACCGGAGATTCCCTTTTGGATGATAATGATGGATTCATTCAAGCACTAAAGACTATGTTTGACCGCCCAGAACAGTTCTTTAGTGCTCAAGAGCGTTTACTCAATTTCCAGCAAGGCTCTCAGGACATGCTCACCTACGTAACTCGATTTAAGCAATTGGCTAAAGAAGCGGGTTGGCCTTCTGAAGCTTGCTTCACCCTCTTTCGAAGAGGGCTAAATGAAGATGTTAAGGATGAATTAGCCAGAGTAGCACGTCCTAGTTCTTACCAGGCACTTATGGATCTTGCTCTACAGATTGACTTCCGCATCCAGGAAAGAAGGGCAGAGAAAAGGAAGACCAAGTCAACCATCCAAAAAAATCCTCTTGTGGGCCCTTCAAAATCCGAAGATTCCCCTGTTCCTACAAATGATCCCGAACCCATGCAGCTAGGGGCATTCCGTGGACCCATATCCCCCCCAAGAAAGGCTGAGAAGGATCCATACTGGCTTATTCATGTACTGTGCCTCGGACAAGCATTTAGTCAGAGAATGTCCCTTAGCCCCTCCACTGTTATGTATGGGCACTCGTTCCGTTCTAGACTACGGGCTCGTGTCCCTTTAAGAAACGTGAAACCTGGTGCCTGGAAATTGGCATGGCAACGCTGGCGTCCGCTCTACTCCTCCCAGGGATCACGCCGAGTAGCGCGCTGTGTTGTCACGTGACTTGCCTCCTTATTAGCACCTCCTCCCTCTAGGTCGGTGCTTCTGATCACGGATTAGTGGCGTTTTCTGTCTAAAGTTATCTTGTTCTCTCTGTTCCTGTCCTTGTTTCCCTGTTTTTTCCCCACAGTTTATGATCACCTTGGTTCCTCGACGCGGATTGTTTATCGGATTGCCCTTCTTATCGCCTTGCCTTGAATTGCCTCGTCTGGTATCTTGATCACGGACCGCTACTGGACTTCTCTTGCCTGCTCCTTGGATGCCACGTTACTTCAGGCCAGACCTCGTCTGCATACGCTTTTCCACCTTCGGATTGTTGTTCTTGGAACTTCTGGTTTTCTCCCGCTTACCTGGAACTTTGGAGTTTAGGATTGGTACACGGACTAGAGACTCCCTGGGTGTACTACCGTCCTCGTGCCGTCGGGTTAGGGTGTTATTAGGCGTCCTCGTGCCGTCGGGCTAGGTTGGACTGCTACTATGTGGATTGCTTGGATCTTGCCTACGTGTGAATTTCCTCTCCTGGTACGAAACCACCGGTAAGCGGTTAACCTTTTCTGATAAGCCTGGGTGGAAGAAGGGGGGTGGCTTGTGTATCTTTCTCTTACTATTACTGGTGGGGTACATTTACTTAAACTCCCTTTTTGCCTTGCATGGTAAATCTTTGGTATAACGCAACTCATATCTTGCTGCTGTGGTGTGTTGTTATATCTCACCTTTGCAGGTCCGGCTTCGGATTGCTGTTGTATTATTCATCTCTAGTCCTCCTTTGACATCCCGCGTCTCGACCTGAGTTGTTCCATTGATTCTCCGGGACTTCCATCGGCATCCATTCTTTTCTCCAATAGATCGCTCTGGTTCTTTCTAAACCAAAACCAGAGGGGCACATTGGGAAGAAGAACTCATCGGCTACACTACGAGGGCAACTCTGGTATCTGACATCCACAGCGTTCGGGAAACGCCAGCTCCCGATCCTAGATGGAGCTCAGTTTCGGGAGAGAGATGCAGGCTCCACATCTATACCATCCTTGAACTCTCCTGGACAAAACTCCCTGGTAGACTTACAGGTTTTTCTATCGTCATCCAAGAAGGAATCCTACCCCATTCTGGCACTAGTGGACTGTGGGGCCATGGGAATATTCATAGATCAGGAATGGGTCCTTAAACATCATATTCCTTACGAATCCCGGAACGTCCTGCAACCTGTAGAAGCAATTGATGGAAGACCTCTTTCTCTGGACCCATATCCCTTCAGACTAAGGAAATTGAACTTGCTATAAACCATCAAAGAGAAGGATAAAGTTTGACATCATAAAATCTGCCCATTATCCAATGGTATTGGGAATGCCCTGGCTACAAAAACACCACCCATACATCAATTGGACAGCTGGTTCCCTGTTCCTAGGTTCCGAATTTTGCATGTCCCATTGTCTGCTCCAGGATCCTTCACCGACAACATCAGAAGAACGTTCAACAACTCAGCAAGATCCTCTTATGGTCTCTAACATCATCCAGGTTCCTAAAACCTACCAGGAATACGCCGATGTGTTCTCTTCTGCTATTGTCCAAGCCCTGCCGCCCCATAGGTCTGAGGACTGTGCTATTCAAACCGAACCTTCAGCCGTGATTCCCTTTGGAAGGATGTTTATCCTGTCTGAAACAGAGAAAAAGGCCCTTCGTGAATACCTAGATACTAACCTAAAAAACGGCACCATACGCCCATCCAAGTCTCTGGCTGGAGCCTCATTATTTTTTGTTCCTAAAAAAGACACCAAGGAACTCAGTGTCATGATCTCTGCTTCCAAAAGGTCAGGGTTTTCCCAACTCCCTTGGAAGCAGATCCATAACCCAGGTTCCGAGTGCCAACCAGTCCCAATTGGGACCTTTTGGACCCAGTCCTGGCGCCAGTGGCACCAGGCTCATAAATATGCCCAGTCCCAGCGCTGGAAGCGCCGGGCTCATAATGCTTGGGTGGACTTACCTGCAGCAGACCATGCTGCTTACTTGCCTGCCAGTTGAGCCTCTGATCCTCTTCTGTTTGGAACTACTTTTCCTGTTGGGTGGGGCAGGAGCCACTCCCTAGGTTCAGAACACTGGAACTCTTCTGGAAAGCAGGAACTCTTTTCTTACCTAGGCGTGGCTGTGGAAGGAGACACCTAAGCACTACAGGAGGCTATTTAAACCACACCCGATGGATGAATCTTGCTTTGCGTTATTCTGCATCCTCTGCAGCAGAACGCTCATCGTGTCTTCTGCATCTGATCCTGGGCCTAAGGAAAAAGGCTTACCATCCTGAATCCAGTCTTCAGCAACACCTATAAAGACAAGAAAGAACAGGTTAGCATTACGGTCTTCAGTGACAGCGCTTCACTTACCTGGTCCATCGGCTGTCACCAACGCCTCGCGCTGCATTCCGGCATCTGAAAGACAAAGGCTTACCTACTCTTCGTGCACTCCGGAGGTCTTCACACTGCATTCCGGCATCTGAAAGACAAAAGCTTACCAACTCTTCGCACGCTCCGGAGGCCTTCGGCGCTGCATCCCGCATCTGAAAGACAAAACAAGGTGCGTTTAAAGACATTGGGGAACTTTAATACTCACGTGCCATTACTCCTTTCCACATCTAACCCAGTGGGTATTCCGGCACTCTGCAGCCGCTCCGAACTTGTACCTGCAAAATAAAAAGACAGTTAGAGCGCATCGTGAAGCAGGCAACAAGCGCTTACTTACGTGCTTCCAGGCACTTCTATTCATCACACGGGCTACATCTTCAACTCACTTCAGCCCGTCAACCGCCATCGCCGGAACCCTGCAAAACAAGAAACATCATTACTAAAGACTTTAAAGACATTAGAATTACTCGAAACTTACCGTTCGTGTAGTAAACGACGGACAGCAGTCCTCTGAAGTCAAGAGGCCTGCTCCCCTTATCCAGTGAAGAAACTGGTTACAGCACCCTGCCCCGAGGCAGATGGAGAGCACGGCGTTCACTTACCTAAGGTGAGAGCGTTAACCTTTGGGGTTCTACAGGAGAAGAGAAAGGGAAGAAGAGACATTCAATAACCCAGTTCCTTAATCCCATATTTTCTATCTGCAGACATCTTACCCTTCAAGTCAGACATACAGTGCACAGAGGTCCAGCCCAAAGAGCCAGCCGTGTGTTACACATCACCTTTGCAGATACGGTATACGCCCAGTCAAGACCGGCGCCTCTACGGGAATCAGGTGAGCGTTACACTTAGACCTTGTCTTGATTATCGAGGTCTTAATCAGTGCACCCTTAAGGATCGTTATCCATTACCCTTGATTTCAGATATTCTGGAAGCCGTAAGAGGAGCCGTAATATTCACCAAATTGGATCTCAGGGGTGGTTATCACTTGATTCGTATTAGAGAAGGTGACAAATGGAAGACAGCCTTCAGAACACCCTTTGGTCATTACGAATACTTGGTCATGCCCTTTGGACCCTCTAATGCTCCGGCAATCTTCCAACGCTTTATGGACCGGGTGTTTTCGGATATGCTGTTTCTTTTCATCATCGTCTACTTGGACGATATTTTGATATTCTCTAAGGATCCTCTCAAGCATGAAGAACATGTTAAATCAGTGTTACAACGGCTACGTGAACACAAGCTTCTAGCAAAACCAGAGAAATGCCTTTTTCATGTTTCCACTGTTCACTATCTAGGATTTGTCCTTAGCCCAGATGGCATAGGCATGGATCAATCCAAGGTTAAGGCCATACTATCCTGGCCAACTCCGACCTCTGTAAAACAGATCCAATCTTTCCTGTGCTTGGCCAATTTCTATCGGAAGTTTATACCATCCTTCTCCGAGATTGTTCAACAGATCATCTCCTTGTTGAAGAAAGATACTCCCTATCATTGGACCCCAGCCCAGGAGAAGGACTTCCAACGCCTCAAAACAGAATTTACACAAGCCCCCATCCTGGTTCAACCTGATATAAATCGACCATTCCTAGTGGAAACAGATGCCTCTAACTATGCCATCGGAGCAGTTCTGAAACAGGAACTCGATGACGGGCTAGAACATCCTATTGCCTATCTTTCACGGACATTGACCTCCAGTGAAACTCATTACTCAGTCTTAGAAAAGGAACTTCTAGCCATCCGTCAAGCCTTCACCGAGTGGCGTCATTTACTTCTAGGAGCTAAACATCCTGTCCAGGTCCGGACAGACCATCGAAATCTCCAAGTGTTACAGGCCCTGGAAGGCAGGAACAGCTGTCAGGCCCGTTGGGCGTTCTTCCTTGCCCAATACCAGTTCCAGATTCACCATGTTCCGGGAACACAGAACGTAATTGCTGACGCCTTGTCTCAGCGCCCTGACTATGAACCTCCTGATGACCAAACATTTCCCAAGATGTTTCCCCACACAATAATTGTAGCCCAGGCGACCAGCCTCCTTGATGAAGTCCGCATTCAGACTCAATCCTCGGAACTCTGGAAAGATATCTCGGACAAAAACCAGTGGAAACTGAAAACCAAAAATGGATAATTGTTCAAAGACAATGCCTTGGTCATCCCAACACAAAAACTACAGCAAAGGATAATAAATCTCTGTCACAATACTCTTTACTCCGGGCATCGTGGTATTACCAATACCCTGCGATTAATACAAAGGCAATTTTGGTGGCCTGGAGTGAAAGCTGATGTACAAAGGTATATCCAGGCATGCTCTGTCTGTAATCAAAGCAAACATGACAACAAGAGACCAGCGGGTCTATTGCAGCAACCTCCTCTTCCAACAAGGTCTTGGGAATTCATAGCAACAGACTTCATTGTGGAATTACTTCCTTCGAGGGGATACACAACCATCATGGTCACCATTGATTTGTTCACCCATGTGGCCGATTTTACACCTCTGTTTAAACTGCCATCCTCGTCAGAACTTGCTGGAATTTTCCTGGAACATATATTTCGACTGCATGGACTTCCTTCCAAGATCATATCAGACAGAGGGCCCCAATACATTTCTCAGTTCTGGAAACATCTTTGCCAAATACTAGGAATCCAACGCGCTCTTTCCTCAGGATATCATCCCCAAACCAACGGAGCCACAGAGCGCGTAAACCAAACCTTGGAACAATACCTCCGTTGCTTCGCTACCAAGGTCCAGGACGATTGGTCCCTTTTAATACCAGTGGCTGAATTCGCCTATAATAATTCGGACCACTTTGCTATTAAGACCAGTCCTTTTTTCTGTAGCCAAGGATTCCACCCTTCGGTTCTACCTTCTATCCTTCCTCACCCTACACCAGTTCCAACAGTCGATTCCTGGATTGAAATGCTCATTAATGTTCAAAGAGAAGCCAAAGAACAATTAGAAAAGGCCAGGACCCAGACCAAACTGTATGCGGACTCCAAACGAAGACCAAGCCCCTCCTACACAATAGGGGATAAGGTTTGGCTGTCCTTGAAACTGCTATCACGGCATTTGCGACCAAATAAATTGCCTCCTCTATATTATGGGCCATTCCTTATAAAGGAAATCATCAACCCAGTGGCCTACCGACTCAAGCTTCCAGACTCCTGGAAGAAAATCCACCCAGTCTTTCACACGTCCTTAATGAAGCCATATGTTCAGACTTCTCGAACTAACCTTCGGCCAAAACCAGTACTCATCAATGACCAACTGGAGTATGAGGTCTCCAGGATTTGCGATTCTAGATATAGACGTGGCAAACTCCAGTACCTGGTGGAATGGAAAGGATATCCCCCCAGTGAACGCACTTGGGAACCTATCTCAAATCTAAATACCCCCAGGTTACTCAGAAGGTTCCATCTCATACACCTGGGCAAACCCGGTGGAACGAGTTTACGGAGGAGGCATGCTATCATGAACCATCGAACTCGCCCCTTCTGGGCCTCCTGGTCCCTGACACGTCGGGCCTTACACTCCATAATACTACCAACATGGCAGCAAGATCAGAACGCTGCTCGCCAGTCTTCACGTTCTACGCAGAGTCCTCTATAAAGAAGCCACACCCCTGCGGCCCCGCGTGTCTCAACGCTGCTACTAGCTGTGATCGGACATGTGCTCCGAACCTTCTCTAGTGTTACTTGCTATCCCCTGGCCCCTGGATTCCCTTCTCCCGACTTCTTCCCTCTTTCCTAACTTCCCGGAATCCCTGTGTCGCTTCCGCTTGCCCCCCTACTCCTTCTTGAATATTCCCGTAGTTTCCCGTGATCCTGGACATCGAAGCTGAACGTAATCTGGAAACCGAGGACGGCCGAGCGGGCTTATTTAAGTCCCGAACCATACGAAAGAAGACTCCACCTAAAGAGGACATCAGGCAACATAGACAGGTGAGAAGGGGGGAAACCTGTGACACTGTCTCCAGAGCCCTGGTTCTCTCCAGACTGGACTCCTGCAGCAGTCTCTTTCTCAATCTTTCTACTCCTACTCTCCAACCTCTTCAATTTATCCAGAACTGAACCATAAGACTTATCCTTGCCCTCAAGCCCAGGGACTGCATCTCTCCAGCGCTGAAATCCGAGCTCGTACTATCTACAGCGCACTCTTCCTAAATACTCTCCTTCTAGAGCCCTCTTCTCGGCCTCCTCCATCACCCTGTGGGTGAGCCATTTTTCCAAACAGAGATTTGGGGGTAGACCCCTATCCTCTGCAGGTGCCTCCCTCTGGAACAGCCTCCCTGCCTCTCTCTGTCTTCAACTGGGCCTCCTTAAGTTCCACAAACTCCTCAAGACCTTTCTCTTCTCTTCCTCTTCCTCTTTCTCCCTCCCTCTCCCCCTACTAATCTCCTTCATTCTCTCCTGTCCCCTCCTTCTTTCTCTTCCCAATTTGCTGAGTTTGTTGACTGGTCACCTGGTGTATCTCCAGAACTTCAGAGGTCCCAGGCTCCCCCCTTCAGTCCTGTACTTGCCTCCGGGCCTCTGCACTCTGCTGGCACCACTGCACCCGTAATACGCTCCTCGAGAGGTGCAACCACCCTGCACTTAACTCAGGCCCTTGCTGGACTGGGCACACCTCCCTCACACTTCCTGACTGCGCACTTGCATGACCATGAATAAACTAGGCCTAGCAAGTTTGTCTGTCCTGTCCTCCCTCCGTCTCCCCTCCCATGTTTGGGTGTACCTGAACTACTCAAACATAGGTGTATTAGTGTTATAGAGTGCGTCACGAGGACGTTGCGTACCTGTTCGTCTGGTTGAAGACCTTGATGATGATGCCAGGCTGTCAGGAGTCCTGCGTGGATGTGGTTGATGACGCGAGAAGCCAGCCCAGCTCCCGCCCGAATGGAACCGGGTTGGAGATGAACCAGCTCCCAACGCCACGAGTCTGCTCACCCCTGATTAACGTGGCGTCAGGACAGTGCAAGCACTGACAGGGGGAGCCTTTCCAGATGACGATACTGTGTCTCAAGGAAGACTGGATCCGGAAGATGGAAGTCCCAAGGAAGACTGGATCTGGAAGACGGAAGTCCCAAGGAAGTCTGGATCCGGAAGATGGAAGTCCCAAGGGAGAGGACACAGTGAAGATTGGTAGGGGGCAGGATCCGGGAAGGAAGGTAGAAGAATGGCTCACAAGGTAGAGGGAGGCTGAAAGTGCAGGCAGACAAGGTACAAGGCAAGGACCAACTAATAACCGCAGGGGAACCACCCAACTCAGAAGAGGGGAAAGGGAACCACCCTACCACAGGACAAGGGAAGGAAGGACAAGGCAAGGCAACTGCAGAATGTACCCGAGGGTACCAGGAACAAGGAGGACAGGAGTCAGGTATCAGGTAAGGTAGGCACAAGGAACCGGCGAGGAAACACGATCCTAATCAAACCGCGTTGAGACGCAGTTTGGATGAACGACCGGGCTCCTTAAATAGGACTGCCAACCCCTAGGAGGCTTGGAACGCAAGCCGAGCCGACTCCCAAGCGTTGGTTGGCTCGGAGAGAGGCGTGGACCGCAAGGTCCTCCAAAGCGAGTACTCCGTGCAGCGCGCATGCGCGAAGAGCGCGGAATGGCCGCCCGCGCATGCGCTGACCAACCTGCCCAGGAAACCCGGAAGCGCGCGATGACCAGAACAACCCAGGAACCCCTAAGCGAAAGCGCGGGTACAGCCTCCAGGACGGGGCGCGCCGCTTCAAGTAAGTGGACCCCAATGCGGGCGGCGTGACAATTAGTGACGACCAATCACCAAACACTCTGAAATGTCACCAGGCGGTAGTTTATTGTTCTATATGTCCCCTTTCCCCTCCCTGCCCCTTCTCTCACGACTCCTTGTAATGTACCTGCACTATCTGACGAGTCGTTAGGCATAGTACAGAGTAGTTTATTGATTGTATGCTCTTCTCCTCCCTCGCCCCCCTTCCCGCATTCCTTCCTGTCATGTACTTGCACTAGTTGAAATGCCTTTGGCCCAGTATGCTAGTTTTTTGTTAAGATCATTCGGAATCTTCAAGGCTTACAAATGAATACTGTATTCCCTTGTTCCCATCCCGCCTTGAAGTGCTTTGAAGCACTTCACTTGTGTATAAGCGCTTTACAAATAAACAATTACAATTAGAACAGTTAATAGCCATTCAAACCCGACCTACCATCCCATAAGGAATACTACAGCCTTATCATGAAGGGAAAGACGTAGGAATATTTTTTCCAAATGTTTAAAGGCTGGCAACTCAGTTCCAGTGGGGGGACGAATGGAAACTTTGCTACTTAGGTCCCCTATTGGGAGGTGAGCTTCAAACTACTTACAAACTCTTAAATCTTCCGGGGACAGCCCCCTTTGCAGAAATTAAAGAATGGCTTTTGCAATGAGTAGGACTAAGTTAGCAAATTATAGAGACAGAAACTTAGAGAGATCAAATTGAACCCTGGGAAAACACCTATGGATTTACGGGAGCGAATAAAGAACACCACTTCACTATGGGTAGTGAAGTGTTCCCTCAAAACAGGTCACTACGAATGTCACTAAATACACAACGTCCCATTGGTTACTTAACTATAGGGCTCCTAATCATGCAGTCCTCTATCATTGGCTGATTTCTAACCTCTGTCAGCACTCTTCCACCCATGCTAGCAGCACTGAGGCCAGACTGCCAGGTGGTTGGCTAGCTGGTCCTGACCATAGCTTCTCACCAATTAGAACATCATCCATCATCACCTCAGTGGTCTGCTGTCAATTAGGCATTTTGAACTTGTCCTTGAAAATGTTCTCTGTTTCTGCAGAATAAAGGGGAGTAAAGATACACTAATTTCTCGTGCATAGGTGTGGCCATCATGCTCGTCCAACTTCCTTCCTCCACGTGACTGACGACCACAAATTCGAGCTAAGGCGTATTAAAAAGACTATTTTCCAATGAGCCTCTGATGTCTTCTTTGTTCTTATCTACACCTTCAGAACAGGTGGTTCATTCCTTGACAGATTGTCATAAGCATACACTGTCCATTTGGACTGCAATAGATCCATCTTCACACTGTCATGCCTGTGCCATGGGCGCATCCATTTGCGCTCAATATGGACTATTTGTTTATCATTTATTTACAACAGACTCTTGGATCAATCTATATTTACTTTGGGGACTTTATTTCCCATTTGCGAGACTTTGGTGCTTTATTATTTTTTCCAACAAACTACGCATACCACAATGCACTTGGCTATAAGCATCGATTCCTGGCTGTTCCTATTGGTCATCAAAGGAACTACACCCCCCAGAAGCCCTAGGGATTGGCTCTGCTTCCACCAACTCAGGAACAGAGAGGGAGGTGGCCGATTGTCTGCAGGTGTGCTTAGCCAGGTGCAACCAATTAGCCTGCCTCTGTGCTGGGCTAGGCAGTATAAAAGGCTGCTGCCTGCAGTGGCTCAGCCTCTTGCATTGAGAGACCTTCCTCCACCTTTTCGTGTCTTTCTACGGATCTTTGTATGCTGTTTACCATCACTCCTGCTTGGACCCTGCCTTGCAGCTTGCTACACCCTGCTGCCTACAGCCCTAGCCTTCTGGGCTCCCTGCCTCAGTCCAGCTCCTCTGGCCTTCCTGCCTTGCAGCCTGTTACTCTTCGCTGCCTACAGCCATAGCCTTCCAGGCTCTCTTCCTCACAGCCCTGCTCTTCCGGGCTCTCCACATTGCAGCCGATCACGCTCTGCTGCCTTCCAGCCTCCGCCCTTGCCCTACCGGGCTTTCTACATTGCAGCTGATCACGCTCTGCTGCCTTCCAGCCTCCGCCCTTGCCCTGCCAGGCTCTCCACATTGCAGCCGATCACGCTCTGCTGCCTTCCAGCCTCCGCCCTTGCCCTACCGGGCTTTCTACATTGCAGCTGATCACGCTCTGCTGCCTTCCAGCCTCCGCCCTTGCCCTGCCGGGCTCTCCACATTGCAGCCGATCACGCTCTGCTGCCTTCCAGCCTCCGCCCTTGCCCTACCGGGCTTTCAACATTGCAGCTGATCACGCTCTGCTGCTTTCCAGTCTCAGCCCTTGTCCTCTGGGCTTCCTGCTCTGCAGCCTGCCTCACTCCGGCTGCCTACAGCCCTTGTCCTCTGGGCTTCCTACTTTGCAGCTGATCACGCTCCGCTGCTTACTACCTACCTTTTTCCGCTGGGTTCTCGGCCTAGCAGCCCTCTACAGTCCTCTGCAACCTTCTACGGTCAGCGGCCCTGCCCCTCAGGGCTCACTCCTTGCTGCCCGGTCCTTCTGGGTTCCTTGCCGTGCAGCCTGCTTTACTCTGCTGCCCTAAGCCCTTTCCCTCTGGGCTCTCTACCTTACAGCCCTGCTCCTGTGGGCTTGCTCATGGCTTTCCTGCTCCTCTGAGCTCTCAACCTTGTTCCTTACTGTCCTCTGCTATCCTATTCTGTTACACGACTTTCCCTTCATTTCCTTCTGCTAGTTTGCTATCAACCTCCTTTTCCTGGATTTTTCTGTAAGTATCTTCTCTTGTCCTGTTTTGTAGACCCTTTTGTACAGAGCTTGTCTGTTGGTTCCCATCAGTCAACCTCTGCCCCTTCCCTTGTCTCGTTTCTACATTACAGACACCCATAGCTGCTGTTCCAAGTCATGAGCAAACAGCGTGGGCCTCTGTTATAGCAAACTGTGCAGAAGGCTTGAGTATTTCCTAAGGTTCGTGGAATACTCTTTTTCTATATCTGCATACACCCCAAGAGGGAATTCATTCTGTACCTCTCCTTGCTACTCTTGCCTACTCTTCATTCTCTTTCCTTTCAGCTGTGTGTGTGCTTCTCTGTCCACTTTATTTAGGCACAACCACCCAAACCCTTTTTGGGTGTCCTGTGCCACTCTTAATAGAGTGCCATCCCTGACAGAATGCAAGAGCCAAAAATGTCTTGTTCCATAGGCTGGAAAGGCACACACAGACCAAAGATGCTTTCCTTTCGGGTTAAGAAACCTTTGCATAAACCTATGGTTTCCCTAAAGACAGCAAAAAAGGACCTTAGT
Source organism: Ambystoma mexicanum (assembly GCF_040938575.1). NCBI lineage: Eukaryota > Metazoa > Chordata > Amphibia > Caudata > Ambystomatidae > Ambystoma > Ambystoma mexicanum. The sequence continues at coordinate 37,884,507 of NC_090940.1, forward strand.
CTAAAGGACAGTCTCGCCTTAGTAAACAAAGATTTACAAGCACGGTACTATACTCACTGGCTAGCTGACCCTTCTTCCATGTACAATTATTATGACATTTGCGACTATGACCCGCAGTCCTTATCTGTTGCAGAGCTACAGCAAGATAATGAATTCTTACAGATCTTGTTAAACCAAACAGTGAAAAACACTCCTGCGTCTTCTGACAAGCCTACTAACACTGCAACAGCCAAGGATATAGCACTCATTGTGGGGGACTCTAAACCAGAATACGCTGTTGCCAGAGTGATATGCGCAAGATCAGCTTGGCAAGCTCCCCAGAATGCTGGAAACCCTTATTTGACAGTACAAGGCAGTCATTATCCTGAGGTTTGTGCATCTGGTCCTGGGTACAAAAGACCTATACTAACCATCGGTTGTCTTAATGCTTCCACAGTATCTACTAACCACAATAACCCTAAGGTCAGTCTTCCCATTGCTACAACCGAATTTTCTGCCACACCAGCTTCTGAAGCTTTAGATCAAACTAATGATACTTACCTGCTACACGAACAACTCCGACGCCTTAAAAGAAAGACCGAAGACCTCTATGATGACTTTGTTTATTTGCATTATAAGAATCTTATAAAGGGACACAAGTCACCAGACCATCTGACACTATGTCCAACACCTGACATCTTATCTTTAGAGATCGACATGATAAGGCCTGGAATTGCCACGCAGAAAAGTATACAGACTTATACCAAGCAGATGGAAGACCTAAATATAGCATATGTATCCCTTCTAAAGACTGACACAGCTCTTTCACCTTCCAGCCACAGAAACTCAGGTTGTTGTGCTGACAGAAAAGAATTAACTCCTCCGGTGGGTCAAATCACTCACACAGCCATTACACCACAAAACAAGGGTGGTCTTCTGATTGGAAATCCCTCTGAGTCAAAGGATGGTTCTGCCCTCATCCTTGCCTATTGTCCAGTACTCACACTTACAACCTCTTCTGGAATGACAACGTGAGCTGAGGAGACTGGCGCAGTTCACACCGAGCATGCTGAGTTGGCAAGCGGGGCTTGCCAAAGTGTGGCTGTACTATCAGACAACACTCCTGAGCAATCAACATCTCCAGTTTCTTCGATACCCCCTGAATTGCCAGTGGTTGTGGTACCCGATCTACCAGTGGTTGCAACACCTGAACTGTCTGTAGCTGCTACAGCACCAGTACTTCCAACTGCAATTCATGATCTTCCTGATGCTGTGGCTCCTAAACTCCCTGCCACATTTGAGTCTCCTGAAGTCCCTGCTGCAAATCTTGAGGTTGCTATAGCTACTGTGATTCCGGAAGCTACTGCTAATTCTGATGCTCCCGATGCCCAGATTTCTACTTCCTTCGCAGCTGTGCTAGCTGCAGCAGAATCCTCTGCTACACAACCTGATCCCGCAGCACCTTCTCTTCCTGATCCTACATCCACCATGCTAACTGTTGCAAAGTCAGCGAAGGGTTTCCCTGTTAAGACTACTGCTCCAGTTGTTCCTGCTGGTGTATCTATAGCACTAAGACTGCCAGCCTCTACTCTACCAGTCTCAGGTGCGTTCCAGCCCGCTGGTTGTCTCATGGCACCCACACACCCAGTTGCTACAGCCTCGATACTCTCTACAGCCATTCAAGATCTCACTGCTGCTGTAACCTCTGAACTGTCTACTAATCATGTGGAAACCGCCGCTCTGACTCCTGAACTCTCTGCGGCTAACCCTAACGTTGTCATGGCTGCTCCGGATGTCTTGGAAAACCTTCCTAAAGCTACCAACTCTGCTGTACCTATGTCTCCACCTTCCAGCATCCTACTGTTGCCCGTCAAAGCAAAATCTATCATGGAGCCTGCAGCAGTTTTTCGCAGTTCCCCTCTTCATGCACACACAATTGGGGTTTATGTTCCAAAGACTTCGTCTTTTCTGATTTCTACATCTAAAGTTCAGAACATTTGTACTGTCTCCGTCAATCAAGACTCTCACCTTGCAACCTTAAACCGTTTCTGGTGCTTCATGATGTGCCTTTTTGGATTGAGACTCTTGTACGGTGTGACAGACATTCTTCTTGTAGGTCGGTCTTCAGGGAGCCTGGAGAGGGGCCTGGAGAGGGGCATACTGTCATGCCTGCGCCATGGGCGCATCCATTTGCGCTCAATATGGACTATTTGTTTATCATTTATTTACAACAGACTCTTGGATCAAACTATATTTACTTTGGGGACTTTATTTCCCATTTGCAAGACTTTGGTGCTTTATTATTTTTTCCAACAAACTACGCATACCACAATGCACTTGGCTATAAGCATCGATTCCTGGCTGTTCCTATTGGTCATCAAAGGAACTACACCCCCCGGAAGCCCTAGGGATTGGCTCTGCTTCCACCAACTCAGGAACAGAGAGGGAGGTGGCCGATTATCTGCAGGTGTGCTTAGCCAGGTGCAACCAATTAGCCTGCCTCTGTGCTGGGCTAGGCAGTATAAAAGGCTGCTGCCTGCAGTGGCTCAGCCTCTTGCATTGAGAGACCTTCCTCCACCTTTTCGTGTCTTTCTACGGATCTTTGTATGCTGTTTACCATCACTCCTGCTTGGACCCTGCCTTGCAGCTTGCTACACCCTGCTGCCTACAGCCCTAGCCTTCTGGGCTCCCTGCCTCAGTCCAGCTCCTCTGGGCTTCCTTCCTTGCAGCCTGTTACTCTTCGCTGCCTACAGCCATAGCCTTCCAGGCTCTCTTCCTCACAGCCCTGCTCCTCCGGGCTCTCCACATTGCAGCCGATCACGCTCTGCTGCCTTCCAGCCTCCGCCCTTGCCCTACCGGGCTTTCTACATTGCAGCTGATCACGCTCTGCTGCCTTCCAGCCTCCGCCCTTGCCCTGCCGGGCTCTCCACATTGCAGCCGATCACGCTCTGCTGCCTTCCAGCCTCCGCCCTTGCCCTACCGGGCTTTCTACATTGCAGCTGATCACGCTCTGCTGCCTTCCAGCCTCCGCCCTTGCCCTGCCGGGCTCTCCACATTGCAGCCGATCACGCTCTGCTGCCTTCCAGCCTCCGCCCTTGCCCTACCGGGCTTTCAACATTGTAGCTGATCACGCTCTGCTGCTTTCCAGTCTCAGCCCTTGTCCTCTGGGCTTCCTGCTCTGCAGCCTGCCTCACTCCGGCTGCCTACAGCCCTTGTCCTCTGGGCTTCCTACTTTGCAGCTGATCACGCTCCGCTGCTTACTACCTACCTTTTTCCGCTGGGTTCTCGGCCTAGCAGCCCTCTACAGTCCTCTGCAACCTTCTACGGTCAGCGGCCCTGCCCCTCAGGGCTCACTCCTTGCTGCCCGGTCCTTCTGGGTTCATTGCCGTGCAGCCTGCTTTACTCTGCTGCCCTAAGCCCTTTCCCTCTGGGCTCTCTACCTTACAGCCCTGCTCCTGTGGGCTTGCTCATTGCTTTCCTGCTCCTCTGAGCTCTCAACCTTGTTCCTTACTGTCCTCTGCTATCCTATTCTGTTACACAGCTTTCCCTTCATTTCCTTCTGCTAGTTTGCTATCAACCTCCTTTTCCTGGATTTGTCTGTAAGTATCTTCTCTTGTCCTGTTTTGTAGACCCTTTTGTACAGAGCTTGTCTGTTGGTTCCCATCAGTCAACCTCTGCCCCTTCCCTTGTCTCGTTTCTACATTACAGAGACCCATAGCTGCTGTTCCAAGTCATGAGCAAACAGCGTGGGCCTCTGTTATAGCAAACTGTGCAGAAGGCTTGAGTATTTCCTAAGGTTCGTGGAATACTCTTTTTCTATATCTGCATACACCCCAAGAGGGAATTCATTCTGTACCTCTCCTTGCTACTCTTGCCTACTCTTCGTTCTCTTTCCTTTCAGCTTTGTGTGTGCTTCTCTGTCCACTTTATTTAGGCACAGCCACCCAAACCCTTTTTGGGTGTCCTGTGCCACTCTTAATAGAGTGCCATCCCTGACACCCACATACTTCTTATGGTCCTTTAGATACTGGCTTTTACTAAGTCTCTGATTTCTTCATCTGTCAAGTCTTTGAATTTCCATCCTGATTCAACATCGATCATGATCTTCATCCCAATGGCTTTCTTTGCTGTCTTCCTGCATTGAGAGATTATTATCTTGATCACACAGAATCCTAGCAACACTAACAAAATCAGTGCTCCAAGGAATTTGAACATATCTGCCATCCATTGCGGAATCCAAGAGAAGAGCGATCCAAACCAGCCATCATCAGCAATGTCTTCTACTTCTTCTATCATCTGGCCGTGCAGTTTTGTCAGCATTTCTATGGCTTCTGTCAAGGTGCCATTCTCGTCATCATGAGAAGGTATGAATGTACAACATGATTTTCCAATTTTTGCACAAACACCTCCATCCATAGCTGTGATCATATGCAGGACGTATCTGTTGTAAAGAGCCATCATTCTAATGGCTCTCATCTCTTTTCTGATAGCATTGAATCCCTTTACGGTTGTGTTGATCGTCTGCAGCAATTTCCATCTGGTAATCTGCAGCCATTTGGTATTTGCTTCAACCTGGATTCTCGGCATGAAGATCATCGTAAATACTGATGAAGTCTGGCTGAACAGTCTGTGCTCATAGGGAATAGAGTCAAACGCCTCTATTGACTTAGCTGAAAAATAGTTCTCTCACTTCATTCTACTTATCAGCTCCACAGATCTCTTCTTCCTCAGGTGAACATCTGCTTTTGGGAAACTGTCAATGTTTAGATCACTTTTTGGATTCACTAATACTGGAACACGAACATTCACCAAGATGCATACTCCTCCCAAGTCTTTGGGTAGCTTCATGTAAGCCTTGGCTCTGCATGCCCAATAGTGATCCATGATCACTGCTGTCCCGATGCGCATTCCTGTTGCCTCAAAGATTCATCCTCATTTCTGATTCTCTCCAACTTTTCTGGTGCCATTATTTCTGAAGCACAGCTTCGCACTCTTCAAGGGCACTATCTGCAAAGGTCCTCCTCTGTCTTCGACCCAGGTCAGTAGTTTAGCAAGTTTTGGCCACAGTGGCTTGCATGCCACTTGTGCATTCCACACAGTCGACTCAGGGCGATTAGTTATCATCCAGGCTCTGTCGATAACTACCCCTTCTTCCCATCCATCTGGTGATAACACTGATCCCCAGACCTGCATTTGGCCCCTGTTTTTCAATATCCGAATGTCTTCAGCAGTCTTTCCTAGACTCTCAAGTCTTCGGTTTACTTCCCATCTGATTCCTGCTCCTTTCACTCCAGGCTCTTCATATTTGATTACATGATTCTTGGTATGTGCCCTATTTCTTGGTTTCGTATCCTGGACATAATCATCTTCATCTGGATCTGTCTTTTTAGTTGCCCATTTGAGATAAGCATCTTGCCCCATGAACTGGCCTCTTGTACCACAGAATGCAAGGTGTGATAGACAATGTGCAGTCGGAACGTCTACCTCTATGGCTATAAAGAGTTTAGACTTTACCATACTATAAGGCAGGAGTGCACATACAAAGCATTCCTCCTTCGAGGTTCTCCTTCCCACTTCTTTCATATGCTGATACCATATGTTATTGCCCAAATGTGCTGTACTGTCCAGGTAATCATTTAACTTGTGATCAACCCCCCTAATGCTTCTTTTAGGTCTAATTTTTCTCTCATGAGCCTTGGTGATCAAATCATGAAGGATCTCAGTGTATGTTCTTCTTACTGGACCAATTCCCATATAATTTGTCAGTAAGCTAAGTGCTACCTGTGTAGGAGAGAGTTTTAGAAGCCTTTGCCTACTTTGATGCCATCTCCTGGCAGAGGCAAATGATGGCCATAGAGATTCTACTAAAGCCTCCGTACGCGACCTTTCCTTAAAAGTAAGCCCTGGCTTTCTTATCTCAGGCTTAACTACCTGCACATGTGCCTTTACAGTAGGGATAATCACATAAGGTCTCGGTTGTCTAGTAGTTGCCACACTTGTACCTTCCTTGGGCACAAGATGAACAGAACGTTTTGCTTTATTGGGGTCAAAATAATACGCAGTGTGTACTGTAAGCGAAAGAAGCACCACTACAAACAAAATGCATGAATAAATCAAATACAAGTAGGTCCACTTCTTGCAGCAATGGCTTCTTCCCCACGTGGTCGTCTGTCGATGTCAGTCACTACGTTGGAACTACTACTGCCGCCCATTCTTACTCTTTTCATGAGAGGAAAAAATGACATTTATTGGGGCAACATCATAAAGTACTCAGGAAGCTCTTGGATCTTCTCTACAAGCTCCTCAATCAGCTGGCTAATTACTGGGCGATTCACTGGATTTCTGATATACACAAAAGCATCATCTTTTCTCCATACATAATGTGGATATTTCTCCAGCAGGTAGTAGAAGACAAAAGAAAGTATGTTCTCTGTGTCCACACTCAGAAGCTTCATTCGGGTCTCGGTGTCCTCTCGGAATAATGATTCACCTGCACAACAATGTCCCTTAACAATTGATTCTGTGATGCATTATTGTTTGGGTCTCCCAGAAAGGTCCGGGCATCAGTCGATCAGCCAACGAGATGTGAGCATTCCTCTATAAGATAATAATACCAACCAGTCTCTGCGCATTGTCCTCAGATAGGGGCATCTGTACTGTTTTTCAAATGATACTCAGGAAGCTGGAGTACTTGCTCTATAATAGCCGCAAGCAGTCTCCTCACGATTGGGCCATTTTTAGAATCTTGCTGAACATTTTGTACGTCAAAGTTTCTTCCCACGAGTGAAGGATAAGAGTGCAAAATGTAGATAAATATAGTAAGAACCATCCAGTGTGCATTGTCATTGGGTACCACCATGGGCACCTCCAAAGAGAATTTCAATGGGAAAGGAATCAGGGTACTGTACCCTATCCCAGTCGTTGAAACAGGGACCTCTTCAAATTTGGCAAATCTTCCTTCTCGATCAAGACGAAAACATGTCTTAGTCCAATATCAGAAAGCTCCTATGGCCCAAGAACAAACTATCTTCCTTAACTCTCTTCTTTTGTAGCTTAAAAGAGAGTTCTCCAACAAGCCATAGTCCACTGTGCTCCTTTTATTCATTTAGCTGTTTCTGCATCCTTCTTCCTCGTCATTGACCTAGTCTGCACGTGCTGAGGTTCTTCCCTGATGTTTATTTTGTTTGGGGGTGCGGGTGACGGGGGTTCTCCAGTGTAGATCTTTGTGTTGCCAAGGAAGATGCACGCACGTCTGCCTTGTACTTTGATTGCAGATGGTGTGACGTCCTCCACAATGAAGGCCCTTTGAAGCGTGGTTCATGCCACTTCCTCGTAAAGTTGCGATTAGAATTTCATCTCCAGTAAAGAGTTTTTGAAGACACAGTCCTTTAACTCCAGTCATTGAATCATCTTCTTCTGTGTTCTGCGCTGCCCTACACCCCTGTTGCTTGAGCAGATCTGAAATGACAGAGATACTTGCAGTCATACATGTAAGATACCCATGTAGCTCCTTTCCTAACAATTCTGCGATTGACTGGGCATCACTTCTAGTTCTAGATGGAAGTGTGAGGGGTGTCCTCATTCGCCTCCCTGTCACTATCTCATGGGGGTAATACGGTGGTCAGACCTTGGTTGATTTCTCAACGCATATAATGCCAGTGGTAGGCAATGCAACCATCCTTTCTTCAGGGTGAGCTTCAATTTGGCTATTCTTTCCGTAAGCAAGCCGTTGAGTCTCTCACAGATTGCATTTGCTCGCAGGTGATAAGCAGACAAGAACTTATGCTTTATGCTAAGAAACAAACTTATCTGCCCAAAAACTTCATTAGCAAAATGAGGGCCATTATATGATCTTAATACTTCACATATTCCCCATCTAGGAAACACTTCTCGTACTAAATACAAAAAATTTAGCAGAAGAGGTGCCGTCTGGTTGAGTGCAAGGTCCAGCTTCGATCCACCTCGAAAAGGGTCAAACTACTACAATCATGTATCTGTATCCATTACAGACTTGTAGCATGTTGACATAGTCGATATGTAAATGCTGAAAGGGGCCATTAGGCCTCGGAATAACTGCTCTAAATGTGTGCTGTGTGTGCCCAGCATACATACGATGCAGTTTACTATATAAAATTCAACGTGTTCTACCAAATTTGGAACAAACCATTCCTCCGCAATAGTTGCGGTGATGCTCTCTCTAGTAATATGCGCTGGGTAGTGCAGCTGTTCCAACACTACCCTTAATAAGGCTGCAGGCATCACCGGTTTACCCGTGCTGTTCTGTCACCCTAGTGCTTTGGAAGGGGATAAGGAACACCCCCTCTACGTCCACAGGTCTTTCTCATCCTGAGGCGCTTCCCCTTGGACCTCCATGAGCTGCGTTTTAGACAAATTACTATAACACTCAGACACACTCATCATTACCGCAATTTTTTCATTCACATCAGGTGTTTCAAAAGTCATTACATCATCTGTGCATGCAATACGTTTAGCTCCCTCATCTGCCTTTTGATTTCCACGTAAAATAAAATCTGCTCCATTAGTGTGTGCAGTGCATTTAACCACTGCAATAGCTACTGGGAGTTGCAGCGCTTTAATGAGACTATCCAATAAAGCTGCGTGTTGCACTGGAGTGCCGTCCGCTTGGAGGTAGGCCCTCCTTTTCCAACGTGCTAACCCTGCGCGCACTGTAGACGTCACATAGGCAGAGTCGCTGTACACGTTACTTCTTGGTCGGCATGTTTCCCTAGCGCGAGAATCAGCACCACTATTTCTGCAGCCTGTGCCGAAAAGTTAGACAGTAGTTGTACACTTACCAATACTTCAAATTCTCCATTGGCCATGTGCCTTACCACAGAGGAGCCTGTATATCTTTGCCCATCATTCTGATCGATTCGTGAAGAACCATCAATAAAGAGAATCTCCCCAGCAGCCAATGCATTCTCTTTTGTCCTCGGGAGCTCATCATAGAATTCTTCATATTTCGAGCAATCATGTGCCTGTTCACCTTCTGCCAGTGGTTCTGTTACAAACATGGCAGGGTTCACGATCTTACATCTAACTACTTTTATCGCTGGATTTGATGTGACCACCTCATAGGCTGAAACCCTTTGAGACACCAACGTACCTTTAGGTTTCTCCAAAATGGCAAACAATGCATGTTCAACAAATAACGTCATAGAACATCCCATTACCATGCTGGCAGCCTTCTCAATGGAAAAAGCGGCGGCTGCCAAAGATTGTTCACACGGAAAATGACCCCTCATTACTGGATCTAAGATTCCACTGTAATAAGCCAGGGGCTTGTACCCCAACGTGGTCCTCTGCATAAGCACAGCTGTCATTACTGTGACATTTGTTTGCAAGAATAAAAATAACTCCTCTGCATAGTTGGGGATCCCTAAAACTGGGGCTGTGCAGATTGCCTTTTTCAACTCATCAAACCCTTCTTCCATTTCCTCAGTTCAGATGATTCTGTCACCATTCACTTGTGCTTTCTTTCTGTGTTTTACCCGACGCCTGAGTGCAGAAGCAGGCCGAGGGAAGCTGGAGAGAGGAAGACTCTCCTTTAAAGAGGCACGATCCGAAACACCTGTGCTGAGGAGAGGTGTGGATCCAGAGAGTGCCTGCGGTAACAGTAGCAGAGGAAAAGAAGTCGGGAAGCTGAGGAAGCCCACAGCTGCTGTAATACTGGAGCTGGTAAATGAAGGACGGCACTCCAGAGCAGTAGAAACACCTTGCCGGTAACTGTAGACAGCTGAAATTCATTTGTGCCAAAGGCAAAGAGAATGAACTCATTCATAGTGGTGGGAAGTTGTATCAAACAAAGGGAAATGTAATACGCGCTAATCCGCAATAATTGTAATGCTAGCGTGTGAAGAAAGTCTTTCTTTTCCCATTGTTAATATAAAATCTTTGACCGGAGAAGTCGCGTGTCTCCTATTAACAAGGAGAACGCTAGTGGTAATGATCGCATAAGCAGTAGTAGACTTTCCCATTCAGTTACAAGAAAATATCACTTCAGAGAGGCTGTGAATGCAATATTTTGTTTCCTGATCATTGTTAAAGACAAATGCTGTCTTCAAAAAAGGGAACGCAAGTAGCAAGTTGTAGTTCACCATCAAGAATCAATCGGGTGTGCCTAAATTTGAGTTTTAAGTGATCCTTAACTCTTGTAACATCCTACATTCAAGTGTTGCAGAAGTTGTTGAACTCAGAAGTAGAACAAGCTTTGCCCAAGCCAGTAGACAAAACCTTTCAAAGAGGAAACCAGCAAAAGTAAGAACTGAAGCTCATTGTCTTGAAGTTGTTGAAGCTGAAGCTACCCCAGGTGTCATGTTGACACTGGTTCCGGGATTAGGGAGGCAGGAGGCCGGGAGGGGAAGTGACACGGGAGGGCAGGGTTTGGGACAGAGTGACGATGATTAAAATAAAGCAAAGACGTGGTACTGCAACGCTCTGTGTCTGGCCTTATTCCTCCTGTGCAGCGAGGCGTTGCCGGGGCCTGTAACCCACATCATTACACTGGCGACAAAGGTGGGACGTGTCTTCATTAATCCATGACAGGATTAGACACGTGAAATGTGAAGGCCCGTAGGCATCACACCAGCAGGGAGAATACACAGAAAGACCATGTATAACGGAGCAGGCACGCCGGAGCTCCTCCTTGGACTGCTCGTGCGCGAGCAGTTGTTTGCTCTGGGCCGCGCCGGTGAATCGGAACTTTGTGAACATTCCAGGAAGTGTCAAAGAATCCCAGGCTGTGGCAGTGAGCAAACGTGAAAAAAAATAATAAAAAAACAGAGCAGGAGCCTGAGGAGATACAGAAAGGACACGTTGCACTGAAGGTGAGAAGGGTGCACTGTATTGGATGGTGCTCGTGCATGGGCAAGCGGCCATCAGTGCAGTCCACAGCAAGGGGAGAGACATTCACTAGCCCCGACACAGTGCTCGTGCCAAACAGGTGGCCGTAGGGCTACTAGGACACTAATAAACCAGTACATATTTAAGGGAAAATGTCTGCCCAGGATGGGGGACAGGACGCACAGGTTCAGATCCAAGGGCCACCAGTACAGGAACAAATGCCTTACAGACTGCCTGATGCCCTGGCTGCCCAGATGCCAGGTGCTTTTGACATTGCCGACACCAACAACATGGGTCCCAGATGCGCCTGGTGGATAAGGGACTTTGAATGATAAATGGGGGCCACAGGGCCCATTGAAGATGACAGACAGAAATGCCTCCTCAAGCTTGCTGTGGGGCCAGCCACACGTGACATCATTGATGAGATGCCCGCTGACAGCCTCGATTCTATACAAGACTTAAAGGACGCCCTATCTGCGTATTTCACCCCACACACGAACGTAGACTATGAGTGCCACCTGTTCCACAGCACAAAACAGGCCAACGGTGAGACTATGTTTGCATATGTCATAAGACTGAGAATAAATATGAAGCACTATGATTTTGCCAACTACTCAAACATTGAGGCCCTGAGATCACAAATCATCGCAGGGTGTGAATCGCAGGCTTTCAGGCGAAAGCTACTTCAAAAATCCTGCACCCTGGACGAGATACTAACACTGGCTAGAGCCGAGAGGGCAGTCGACTCGCAGGTGGAAAGCTTCAATACCTCCACGCCGGCTGAGGCCATTTTGTTACAAATGTGGGTTTGAATACCCATACGGAGGTATGTGCCCCACCATTGGCCAGAGGTGCATCACGTGCGGGGAGGAAGGCCATTTCAAGTCAGTGTGCAGCTTCTCCAGAGAAAAGGGGAGGGAGATGACAAGGGCCGCACCACCAGCACCGCACTCTCCTGGCATCACATAGCAGCACCCACAGAAACTCACTGATCCCGAACCCAGAGAGCGAGATACTAACACTGGCTCGAGCCGAGAGGGCAGTCGACTCGCAGGTGGAAAGCTTCAATACCTCCACGCTGGCTGAGGCAGTCCATCGGCTCCAACAAGAAAGAAGACTGGAGGAACCATTTTGTTACAAATGTGGGTTTGAATACCCTCACAAAGGTATGTGCCCCGCTATTGGCCAGAGGTGCATCAGCTGCAGGGAGGAAGGCCATTTCAAGTCAGTGTGCAGCTTCTCCAGAGAAAAGGGGAGAGAGAGGACAAGGGACACACTGCCAGCGCCGCACTCTCCTGGCATCACGTAGCAGTGCCCACAGAAACTCACTGATCCCGAACCCAGAGAGCGAGATTCTGGCGAGGAGAGACAGAGACGTGACAGAATGGAACAGAGGAGGTACGTCACCCGAATGCGACTCAAGCGCAGATCCAGGTGAAACGTGCGCTACCTAGTAGTACTATCTCCATCTGAGTCAGAAGTCAGCTCGCCGTGGAGCGATCAAAGGAAGAAAGCGCATGTATACACGCTAGGAAATCCTGTGGCTATAGGGCGCAGCCTGACACTGATCATCAAGCTAAATGAGCAACCAACAGAATTCTTCATCAACACAGGGGCCACGGTGAACGTGGTCAGCGAGAAGATCTTCAAAGACTACCGCAGAGCAAAAAACTCACCCCTGCCACCATGGACATATACGCATAAGGAGCCAAGACACCACTCAAATGCATAGGACAATTTGAGGGATCGTGCTGCTATAAGGGCCAAGAAAAAAAAGTGTCCATACATGTCCTGGTGACCGAAACCGGCTGCATACTCAGCTTCAAGGCTGCCATGGACATGGGACTCATACATGTCCTCTATAACATCATGGTCCACAAGTACATTGACCCCGTCAAGATGATCACCAGCCTCTACCCCAATCTGTTCAAACAAATTGGAAGGTTCCGAAACAGGCAGGTGAAACTATATATAGACGACACAGTACGCCCAGTAGCACAGCACTACAGGGCATACCGGTCAACATTAAAAAAAAAAGTGGAGGACGAATTGCAAAAAATGCTGGAGCAGGACATAATAGAACTGGCCACGGGCCCCCCCACGTGGGTGTCACCCATTGTGCCCGTACCCAAGAAAGGATCTGAAGCCATCCGGCTGTGCGTCGATATGAGGCAACCCAATCAAGCCATATGGAGGGAGAGACACATGGCTCCGCGCATCACGAACATGATTCACCTCTTGAACGGAGCCAGGGTTTTCTCCAAGCTGGACTTGAAGAAGGGGTACTATCAGTTGGTACTTAGCCCGGAAAGTAGAAACATCACCATGTTTGTCACCCACCTTGTGTTGTCTCGATATAAGAGCTGAGTTTTGGAGTCTCATCGGCTGCAGAAATCTTTCAGGCCAAGGTGCTTAATGTTATAAAGCTCATCCCGAACTGCATTAATTATAGCGACAACATCTTAGTCTTTGGGACTGATGTCAACAAGCACGATGAAACCCTGACGAAAGTATGCAAGGCACTAGAAGCGGCAAATCTCACCCTCAATCGAGACAAGTGTGAGTTCCAAAAAGGCACTCTACTGTTTTTTGGGCAAATATTTACGGAAAATGGCATGACGCCAGATCTGGAAAAGGTTGCAGCGCTGAACGAGACAGCACCCCCCCAGCAATGTGTCAGAGCTGAGATCATTCGTAGGCCTAGCCAGTTATTGCACACGCGATATCAAGGATTTTGCCACCGTAAGTGAGCCTCTGAGAGCGCTGACCAAGCATGATGCTGTGCTTGACTGGTCAGACAAATGACAGAGGGCTTTTGAAGTCATTCGAGAGAGGTTTGCCAGAGCGGAAAATATGTCTTATTATGATCCTGATCGGAAGACGGAATTGACAGTGGATGCGAGTCCCGTAGGGCTTGGAGCCATTCTGGCTCAGGTCGACCCGAAGGATCCCTCTCAGACGCACATCGTTGCCTACGCCAGCAGGAGCCTCTCCGTCACTGAACAATTGCACTCCCAGGCAGAAAAGGAAGACGTGGCAGTAGTCTGGGTGTGCAAACACTTTCATCTTTTCCTGTACGGAAAACCAATTCGAGTAGTGACAGACCACCAGGCGCTCCAGTTTCTGTACAGCAATCCACAAGCCAAGATGCCGCCTCGCATCGTGAGATGGGGTTTGATACTACAGGACTACTCGTTCAAGATTGTGCACCGGCTGGGGAAGGGCGAAAACCCTGCTGATTTTCTCTCCAGGCGCCCCAGTATAGGGTGCGCCCCTGAACCGTCAGTGGCGGACCGGTACCTCAGGTACCTAATCCAGCAGACCATGCCAGATGGAATCGAACCAACTCAGCTAGCTAAGGAAGTAGAGACTGATCTGGCATGTCAGATTGTCTGCAAAGGACTCAGATCAGGGCTGTGGAGAAGAGCCAAAGAAAGAGGGCGGGCCACAGGGGACGAAGTGTGAGGGGAAGTGGATCAGCTGCTGCAAGTGAAAGATGAGCTGGCCCTCTCGGATGACAACCTGCTGTTGAAAGACTGCAAGGTGGTAATACCAATGTCCCTGTGGAAAAAGATTGTTGAACTAGCACACAAGGGTCATTGAGGGGTGGTCTCCACGAAGCGCATGCTGCGGAAAAAAGTGTGGTTTCCACATCTAGACACCATGGTGGAAGATCTGTTGAAGGCATGACCCACTTGCTGCCTCATCATGCCAAACAGACACCCGGAGCCACTGAAGATATCTGAACTTCCTGACGGGGTGTGGGAGGCTGTGGCTGCCGATTTCTTTGGCCCTATTGAAGTGGGGAAGTATATACTGGCCATCATGGACGAGTACTCCCGTTACCCTGAAGCTCAGCTTATATCGTCGACGGCGGCCCAACATGTGATACCAGTGCTAGAGCGCATTTTCGCTGCAAATGGTGTACCTAAGGTACTGAAGACTGACAACGGGCCCTCGTTCAGTGGACACAGCTTTACAAAGTTTGCAGAGTACATGGGGTTTCACCATCAAACGATAACCCCATTATGGCACCAAGCAAATGGCATGATCGTGAGGTTCATGTCCAACCTAAAAAGAGCACTGCAGGTCGCTAGGCTTACCGGTCAACCATATGAACAGGAACTGCATCAACTACTACGGGACTACCGGAGCACACCCCACAGCGCCACAGGCAAATCCCCCGCACAAGTCATATTTGGAAGAGACATCCGGACAAGATTACCACAAGCTAAGCTGCCTAATAATCGACCAAATATGAATGGCGAATTAAGGAAGCGAGATGGGGCTGCCAAGGAGCGCATGAAAGCATATGCGGATGACCGCCGAAGAGCGTGAGAACTGCCTCTGGAAGTTGGAGACATTGTTGCCGTAAAACAGCCACAGACACACAAGTACACCGCTTTCTTTCATGAAGAACCCCTGATTGTCACCAAAAAGAAGGGGTCCATGGTGACGGCCCAAGGGACGGTTGGTTTCACCACCCGCAATTCATCCCATTTCAAGAAAAGTTCCACTATCGGGATCCCGACACAAGGCGAGAGAGTGGGAATCCCTATGGACTTTGCATCGGATGATCCATATGATGGCGATCAGGAGGACATAGGAGCCTCTGACCAAGAGGACCTGTTTGAATTCCCGGGGTCCTGTTAATCACCTGAATGGCTTAGTTCTCGACCACAGAGAGCCAGGAACAAGCTGCACCACCTGATTCAAGAGATGGAATAGTGAACAATCTTCAAACCAAAGTTTGCTGTGTAGTTGAGTTACTGTTTAAAAGAGGGGGAGATGCCATGTTGACACTGGTTCCGGGATTAGGGAGGTGGGAGGCCGGGAGGGGAAGTGATGCAGGACGGCAGGGTTTGGGGCAGAGTGACGATGATTAAAATAAAGCGAATACGTGTTACTGCAACGCTCTGTGTCCTGCCTTATTCCTGCTGCGCAGCGAGGCGTTGCCAGGGCCTGTAACCCACAGCATTACACAAGGGTCCTCTGATACAAGGGTGACAAAGTCATATAATACTGGGAGAGCGGCATTACAATTTTGGGTTAAACACTGGAGACACAGGAAAGCATATGAAGCTGCGGAAGGGAGCTGGCTACTTGTAATAATAAATAATTACGCACTTGTTGTTAGGCAAAGTTTGTATGCAGTACCCTTTGGGACCACTGCACACAA
Organism: Ambystoma mexicanum; assembly: GCF_040938575.1. NCBI lineage: Eukaryota > Metazoa > Chordata > Amphibia > Caudata > Ambystomatidae > Ambystoma > Ambystoma mexicanum. The sequence goes on from NC_090940.1 coordinate 37,900,528, forward strand.
CTAGGACTACAGGTGTAAGCAAAACCAACCTTTGGTATAAGTCTGTACTACACAGTTTTTGGTAGAGAGTGGAGAATGTGAGCAGTAATGATGTTACACAGAGGTCTACAATCACAGGTGTTCAAATAAACTCTTACACTCAAGGTTTCTTGGTTAAATACTTATTAATTTATTTAACTGTCAGTTATAAAACATTCACTAGAATGAGGAAGTTAAATATCATACACAAATATACTTCAGTACTGTACACTCTAAGTTCTGAGGCATTCAGAATACTTTGAAGGATGAGCAAAAAGGCATAGGTTATCAGAATATAAAAAGAATAAAATTATTTCTTAGACAGTGCAGATATTTTGAGTTCACCAAAAGAGTCAATTCAATTCAATAGGCTAGGCCAAGTCAATGGGCTAAAGTCTTGGATGGATAAAGCAGTTCTGGTAAGTAAACGGAAAAGTCTCTGCCAAAGTTCTCAGAAGTAGTTTGTAAAAAGAAGAATCATATGTTGGGTCACAAGCTGATTAGGCCTGCGAGTTCCCAAAGCTTCAAGCACTTTCACCGCGAGAGTACTCCAATTCTCATTTCACAGTGCCTTATAAATGAAGAAAAAGATGCAGCTGAAGACTTCTGTTCCTGGCAGTTCCTGCAGATCTCGCTGTTCCTGGGCCTCAGTCATGGGGACAAGAGGGAGGACGCTGGGGGACTCCTGCACTGCACTGGGACAGTCAAAGGCTGGCACTTGGAAAACTTCGATTTCGGTTCCTGTGAGTAAAGCATACAAACTGGTGTCCCTCTCCCTGGTTATACGGTTTCCTGCAGCACTCTGAGGAAATTCAACCAGCTCTGAGATAAGGTGTCCAGCTGGCTTATTGTCTAGTTGATTGGTCCCACCAACTCAAAGGGAGAAGTCGTCCTTGAAGGGGCTTCTCTGTCGAGGTGAACTTGGCAATTCGGACCTGCAGCAGGGCTTCGCCGGGCAAACCAACAGTCCAGGAGTTGCAGCAGCTGTCCTCTTCAAGCTAGTGTTCGGTTCTTTCGTTCCAGTTGTCGACACTGCCTTCCAAGCCAAGAGACTCGCCTTTTATTCAGTACTCTCCCATTCATTCCAGCCTAACTGTCACTCACCCAGCAGGGTGGCTGTCCTTGCCGGACAGTCAGCCAGCCAATCACCACAGAGTGCATTTGGGTCTCCTAGGAGGCTAAGCACAGGGAGTTTTGGGCACCTCCCTCACTTCCTGCCCACCCCAGACACTCGGGCACCAGAGGCGGTCTTCACTCCTGAAGCCCACCAAAGGTGAATGAACAAAGGAACCAAACCTGGTTTGGCGCGCAGAGCAAAACTCTAGAAGGACCTTTCCACAAAGACATGGCAAAAAAAGAAGACCGGAACCTGTTTTTACAGAGGGGGCTCAGACACCATCTTGAAAAACATGGCTCCCGTGATTTAACGCTACCGGTGTTCGCGGTCGGGAAAAATCATGGTAGTTCGTTGTAAAACCACTGCCACCACCCATTTCGAGAGGTAAGGGTAGCATTTGACTGCTACATGAGCATCTAGACACAGGGGATACTAAGTAACCCCTCCAGCACTCTATTGTTAGATGGGGTGTGCTGGATCTAGGAATTTAAAGAGACTAGTAAAGTCAATTTCACTTTACTTACTCTGGGAAACAGTAGTTTATCCCAGAGAAGGTATTTAAACCTTGGGAAAGCCTGAAAGGCTTCCCTGTGCCACTGCTGTGCTGTGAGGTGCTGTGTGACACACATGAAATGATGATGCCTATGGAGTTAGTTAGACTCCATAACCCAAGAAAACACAAGAGTAAAAGGCATTTCAAAACACATGAGAGAGTGGGAAAAAGGGTCACACTCTCTCCAGGTAAAAAAAAATCAAGTCCTCAAAATCCAGCAAAGTTGCTGGGGGTCTCTAAGGTGAAGGGAATTAGCACATTTTTGAGAATTCTCCCTAACACCTGTAAAGCTGCCACTGTGGCAGTCAGAAGCTGAAGCAGATTCTGTGGTATCTGCAAGACTCAGAGGAAAGGCAAAGAGGCTGCCCTTTCTGTTAGAAGTGAAAGGAAGAGTGCGTTGCCAACCTGTAGAGGTCGAAGAGTCGCCTAATAACATTTTAACAATACCAGGCTGGAGCAGCAGAAGTTGAACTGTGGATGTCTACAATTTTTTCATAGTGGTCACAAGTTGAAGAAGTTGAAGTGGAAGCATTATGTGAGGCAGAGAAGCCGGCTCTCACAGTAACACAGAGAAAATGAAGTTGTCACAGGGAGAGCAACTTCCTTAAAAGGAGCCTCCTGACAAGTCGCATACAAGACACTGCAGAAAGTAAAGATGTTGGCATTTTTGTTTTTGAACATTATCCATGATTATCATTGGTGATGTTTCTTTGTGAAACTTTGAAAAGGTAGCTTTTCACGCACAGAAGGAGAAACTGTTACCTGTGGAATTTTGTTTAAGTGACCTTTTCTTTCTTTGGAACTTTTCAAGAACATATCTGAGACTTTGTTTTTCCTTGGAAGAAATGGACTTTGGACATTTCTGGGGGAGCAAAATCTGCCCGGAACAAGTGGAAGTCAACCAAGACCTTAATTGTTTGGTAATCTTTTATTTATGTTATAGTTGCTTTACTGATTGTTGGTTGTTTAGTGTGAGGGTTAGTTTTGTGTAAGCTAGGAGGATTTCCCTTAGATCTTAGAATAGGCAGGGAATCCCCCAGTAGAGTATGTTTAGTTAGGGTTTATTTATTGTTTCTTTTCAAAATAAAATGTCAAACCTTGAGAAAACTAAACCCTGTTGTGATGTCACATTACTGACCCCTCACATAACTTATATGGTTAAACATTTATTTTACCTTAACAGGATTGTTGTGCGCCAAGAAAAGGCCTCTGGAACCAAGCCTTTTTCATCCTGGAGAACATTTACTTTGGAGTTGTTATTTGTTTTATGACCACTTTTTAAAAAATCAGGTTAAAGACATTCCCCTTTTCACTTTGTTATTTTATTTATAGTGTGAGGATCAGAATAGAACGTTTGGACACAAGGATGGCTTTGGATTTCTGAGATCCTGACACAGACAGTTCCTTAGTTTCTGTTGTAGGTAGGGACACTCCTCTTAGTGCAGGGTCAGAGAGGCATTTTCCCAACCCATTTAATTTAATACAAACCTTTAATCAAAAACATGACAACTTTGTGTTCGGCTTTTATCTCCGACCCCTCAAACTTCCCAGCCTTCCTGACTTCTCGTGAAATGTGTTTCAAACTTTCTTACAAGTCTCTTTCTCTCCCTTTTAGGATTAGTTAGTATTCTCTCACGCCCACTTTGGTAGTTCACATATATTAACAACTAGCTGGGGTATCCAGCGTTGCTCGTGTCCTGATCGAGTGGTGTCTCATGTGCCCTGGAGGATGTTGCTCTTGTCCTCTTGTCAGCAAGTCTTGCTTCAGTTTGCTCTGGTGTCTCTTGTGCCCTGGAGGATGTTGCGGTTGGCCCCTTGTCAGCAAGTCTTGCTTCAGTTTGCTCTGGCATCTCATTTACCCTGGAGAATGTTCCTCTTGTCCTCTGGTCTGCAAGTTGTGCTGCTGTTTGTTGTTATATTTCAGAAGCTCTTGATATTGATTTTCGCTTTGCATCAGATGGAGCTTTTCCAAGTGATGTTTGTTTTTTGTGTGCCATATTCCAGACACTTAACGGCTTCAGCACATTTGAGAAAATGTCTAAGAAAGATTGATAGATTGTGCTCTCATCTCATCAATGCATTTAGGGAAACTGTAACTCTGTAATTTCCCATATTTGGAGTGGGATAAAAAAAAAGATTTACTTTTAATTCCCTTTGAAACTGCTTTAATAAACACTTTCAAACTGTGCACAGTAGTCATACATTTCAAAGCAATAACCAAAATATAAAAACTTTTGCTTCAGACACTTTTGCACATGTTGCCTCATTCTAGTACCTACTGTAGTGAATCAGGGTGAGCATCAGTAAATGAGGGTGTCTACGGAGTACACTTTTTGCATCCAAACGTAGACTACGATCTTGTCTCAGACAAAAGAGGAATCCATGCAACATTTGGTAAACGTGAGTTCAACATTGGGGATTTGTATAGCCGCACAAACATACATACACACACACATACATACATTCAGCTTTATATATAAAGATTCCTTTTTTCTTCCAACTCTATCTGTTTTCCTTTCAGGGTGGGTTATGATTCTCTTTCTTTCACTTTTGCCAGATTTACTTTCTCACTTTTCTCGTTTCTACTGGGACAAGCTTTAATGCTCCTATAATGATCCCTGTCTTGGTTTGTGTTCCACTCGAGTTCTCCGGTACCTTCTCTCAGAGGTGGCAAAATCTCAGGGTTGTTCATGATTTGGGTACCTCCGGGCGTTCGCTCTTCTTTCTTCCTGTCCTTGTCAGCATCTTCGCCTGACACATCTCGCCTTCTCTCCTGGATTTGATATTCCTAAAAGGGGGACAGCGTCATCTGTAGCGGCTTCCCCTCGGCAGCCTCAGCATTGTTACCCTGGCAGCCTGCCTACCACTGGAATCTCGTGGTCAAGCCACCACCGCTTCTCCGGCTCCGATCAGGTCGGGGTCTCGTCTCCTTAAGCCTCCAAGTGGATAGCTTCTCTGTTGCTGGATGCCAGCAAGTTTGGACTTTGCGGGCTTCGTGCGCTTCCACGGCCCGCCTCCAGCTAGCATGACGTTACCAGAGGTCCTCCCATGCTTCACCACACAATCCTCTCTCCTCACTCTTTCTTCCTTCTTCCAAGTTAACAAATACTCCTTAAATCCACTCATCCCAGTGAATCTAGGCTTTTCACTTAAAGAGCCAGCTGTTCTTTTCTCTCGTGGGCAATGTTCCCTCTAAGCTGTGCGCATGTGCGCTTGCCCAGCTTCCTTCTGGGTGCCGCTCAGAAGATTTTTAGCAGCGCACAGACAATTCTCACCTATTCAAAAAGATTTAATAAGGCACAAGCCACAGCAATTACCTGACATTTTCTTTATCTTAAAGTAAGCAATTAATCTTGATATTCTACTCATTTGCATTACACTACTACACAGGGGACACCTAAAATCCCTAACAGTAAAATACGCACACATGGTTAAAAACTAATATGAAAAACTGGCTCCATGAACAGAACAATCTAAGCAGGCTAGGCCTGCACGCATTAACCAAATAATGTTCCCTGCCCACCCATGACTCCTAAACCTGACTCTACCACACCTTTTCCTTATGACTAACTCTGCCCCATAACACATTAAGATACTACTAGATTGGCTCTGCGAAAGGTTAGCAGACGTGTTCCTACATCCACTTCTTTTATGTTTGTTGTAACATGAATAACGTTCACACGCCAGAATTTCTGTTACTGATTGTGCCTCACCAAAAGCGTCACCCACACTATATAATGGAACTACCAGCTCAAATATTGCATACTGACTGTAAGTAAGCTGTACCCTTATCCCATATTGCCTCTTCTTTGTGCATATGTCACGCAAGTGCTTTGAAGCGGCCCCTCGCAAGTTAACGCATTATTAAACTCAAATACACTGCAAAAGAATTGTGTATATGCAGACTCATGACATTCTTAAAATGCACATAATATGTTGAGACATTAAATATGCCTTGCTTGCAAAGTATTGTGGGTCTGCAAAAATCCCTGTGACTGTTTCCTGCTACAATCGCTCAATTTTTACAGTACTCTTTCAACTAGTATTGTAGGCTAGCGCAGGGCCTGGGGAAGGGTATGGGCGGAAGAGCACAGGTCATCACTCCTTGCGGGTAATGAACAAAGCAGCACATTTCAAAAACCAAGTCAGACGTTTCGGCAGTACACTGAAGGAAATGTGTTGCCTGTTTGCTAACTGAAATTCTAGTACCCGTCTAGACAACAGCACCTTTTTCTTTCTATGCTCAGCTGCTGAGGGCTTTTTAATATAACCATGTGGTGTGTGTATAGTCTCTAGCATCTCCTTGCATCTTATTTAACTGATCACTAAGAATCACAGAATAGGGGTCCATAGTTAGAGAAAGCACTCGATCAGTTGTATCTCGGATGAATTGATGCTATTAACTTAAAAGATATATAAGAGATTTTCTTCAACAGGGCTCCATAATAAACCTCAATACGGCTCTTGTTTAATTGTATTTAGGCTGTGGTGTGCAAGGGTGGGCAAAACTATACACTTTATGATGTGCCCTGTCATTTCACCTCCTATGTCAGGGGTGCAAGCATGGCTCTAATCGGATTTTGCTCCCTACTTGGAGTCAAATGATTTTTCAGGGAGTAAAAAAGTAATTCGCTTTGCAATTAAGGATTCTTTCTGCTTATTAAAATTCCTCTTGAGATCAGGCATTAATATTATTAGAGTTCATTCCTATGCCACTGCTCTACAGGTCACTAATTAAAAAAATAATTCAGTGGATCCTAGTGGGTTGAAGCAATCATATGTTCATTGCTTCTGGTTTTTCCTTTTTTTCGGGAGTAGGAATGGATGGTGCATATGTCGGTCAGCTGTAAGGCTGGTGTTATCACTACCCACAGGAGAATGTCATGTGGATAGTAAGTAGAGGCCAGGAATTTTTTTATCATATTCTGAGGGGCTTTTATTCTGATGCAATTATCATTCTTACACACATTATTAGAAGCATGTTCTCCTGGACCTTAAATTACTTAATTAAAGTGGCACTTGAACTCCTATCGGCATGTTTTTTGACACCTTGCTTTTAATTGCCATTAATCCATAGGCAAATGTTGTATTCTGTCTGAATTTCTTGACAGCCACTTCAGTTATGACAAGAGATATTTGTGTTTTGTAATACACAAGAGTGATTTTCCAGTGGCATAAAACATACTTTTTTCTCTGCACAGAAGTACATTTGCAAGGTACTGTGGCAGATGTTGAAATCTTGGACTGGTTGATGAGTTTTCTGTATAATCACATTTGACATATTTTATTTGAGCCTACGTGTTTGGAAAACGTGTTGTAAGATTTGTAAAGAATTGCAGTGGCTGGCAAGAGGAAATTCCTTTCCAAACTGCGACAGTAGCTCACAAAGTGGCTCACCTCTTTAGTCAGTTGCGCACATGGAAAATAATGTGCGCACAACTTACCTCTTTAGTCAGTTGCGCACATGGAAAATAATGTGCGCACAACAGCCAACCAGTTCCACACATAGAGAATAATTAGAGGGAACATTGCTCGTGGGTAGCATATTTTATCTTGCTCCTTTTTCAAGTCTCGACAATTGGAAGTATTGGATATGAGAGACAGTCCTCCCATGTATGCAATTATATGGCTTGGCTTCGGGAGTCCCTCACAAGAAAGGGAGTCCTTGTCCCCTAAGGGGGAGTGTAAGAAACCAGAAGGTGTCTCACCCACTAGTCACCGGAGATCTGTCATCCAGGTGTCCAGGACACGGCCGTCACTTTTGGATACAATTCCTAGGAGTGGACCAGTGCTTGAGGATCACCGGGGTGAGGGGTCTTCGGAGAGTGGGAGTGGGACACCGGATGGTGAGACGCGGTATCCCCTTCCCTGTAACACCTTCGCCCCATCCTACCAGGTAGGATATTTAGAAACTCTACCCCCCCTTTTACAACACAAACACTTTCACACAGAGAGCCTGCTATGAGAGAAAATAGACTAACACCCGAGCAGTATACCTGACGCATCCCAATACAATAGTCAGGTGAGGTCAGGCAATTACTGACCATCACACACACCCGACTTCCATTAAGCTTCCCCACATGGATAAAAGGAGGAGCATGAGAGCAAACTCTGAGCGAGGCAATGCACATGAGGAAACAGCAGTTTCGAGACGGCAGCCGAACGAGAGATGAAAGACGGCAAAACAGAAGGGGATCGCAAGGAGTGAAGTTCCCTTGAACTTTTCAACAAGGAACCGTTAATTTCCAGAAACCTCAAGAATAGAAAGCGGTAGACCAGTAAACCAGGCTGAAGAATCCTGCATTGTGTGTCTGAGATACCCGGGGCCCTCCCGCGTCAATAAATCAAGGTGGGGAGAAGCGCCAGCCGCCATGGTACCATCCTTGGTTCCAAGAACAAAGCAGTGTCAGTGAAATCAACACAGCCGGTGAGCTGGGGAGAATGGTACAAGGCCGGTCTATGTTGAAGCCAAGCTTGCAAGCAGCAACATTGTGTGGGGCTGGAACGAACATTGTTAAAACAAGTGTGATAAAAGACGCAAATGAAGTTGAACTGCTTATGAGTGACTGAACTTTAAAAGCAAGATAGAAAACCTCTGACAGAATTGTCCGGCAACGCGTGGGTGCTCAATCGAAGGTCTCTGTAAGGTATCCAGCTGAGAAGTGGCAAAAGCAAAAGTGAGTAAAAAGTTATATCAAGAAGAGAACGAGTAATTGTGAATCGAAGTGGTTCTGCAACGGGTCGAGCAAAGTCCCATGCAGAGTCAAAAGTCTTTGATTTTGATGAACTAGAGAACATTTGGAAAAGTAGATAAATTTGGTCTGAGCCCAGCAGAGGGAGACCAATTGAAGGTTTTGTGTTAAAGTGGTTCTGAGCCCGGCAGATGGGGACCTGGGGTGAACAGTAAATCACCCGAGAAGTTGTATATGTGAAATCCTAATAAGAAAGGAACTTTAAAGTTTGTCATGTTGCATCAGGCCCTCTGAAATAAGAGACTTTGAATGGCAGAGACTTTGGCAGAGAAGGCCCTGATGTTAAAGTTTTGAACTGCATCCTCTTGCTAGAGAAGCCAGAGAATGTGCTAAACTCGAGTGTGTCGCCTGGTCCCGTGCTGAAAACGTGGGGAAGGGAAGCCAACGGGTTGAATATCCTGCATATCATTTCTTGAACACTTTTCTTTTGCATAACATTGTTTCCCACAGTATTTGTATTTAGAATTAAGGATTGGCAATAGGTTTATTAGTATAGGCCCTTTTATTTTGACAGACTCGACTAGGACTGTGTTATTAGGTTGTAGCTTGCTCCCATTTTTAGATTTAAGATTAGATAGGCGTTTTTTCAAACCTAATTGAAGTTCAATAAACACAGTTGAACTGTGTCTGTTTTACTGTTTGATACAATGCCTTCCTTACATTGGGAATATAAAACAGAAAATGTGGATTAACGCGTAGAGGTCTGTGCGCTGGTGTTCACTGATTATGTTAATAATTCAGTTAACCTTAAGGAATTGGAAGTGTAAGCTGCATTACCACCTGCGCCAACCAGTCCACCCTGGCTGGTACTGAAAATCGTATACAAAAAAAGGGTTGAGGTGGAGATGCGCTAAACACTATGTAGATAAGGGACACTAGTAGTACAGTTGATGCTTTAATTGTAGCAGGAACAGCCGACACGTGTTTCGACACACAGGTCGTTTTCAAGGCTGAGTAGTTAGATGCAACATTGATATTACATAACAAAAGCAAGATCCAAAATGTCACAATCACATTAAATATGAACAAATACAACCGCATCACATTACATTAGATAATGATTTAAATAAAACCGAATAACACAACACATTGTATAATAAAAAGTCGTTGGCATACCGTAAACCATGGTTGGAGAGTGCAACAAGCAGAAGCACAGGCAGTTGCAAATGATAAAACAAAACAGAAGATATACGGTAAGTAACATGCTTTAGCAATTAGTGAATACATCACTCTGGGTATGGGGGAACAAAAACAGAAGTCCTCCTGAACTGTGTGCAGCCACACCGGAGCCTCCAGTCATGCATAGTGTGCACAAATCACCCGAAAAAGCAGTGAAGTAAAAGTCTATTAGGCACCAAAGGAAAACTTAAATCAAAGCTCCAAACACATGTTGGAACTACTAATTTTACACGCTACTAGAGAGCATAAACGTGTTCTGTCTAAAATTCAAGAAATAAAGGAGGAAATCTGTAAAATGCCTAATGCAGAAGAAACTAAGCATAAGAATTTTGAGAAAATGAATGAAATCCTAGTAGAGTACCAAGATGAAATTAAACTACGTAAATTCCGTAAATATTTCCGTGACGATAAAGATTATCGTCAGGTTAGAGTTTACACTTTTCAACCAAAGTATGATGATATCAACACTAATTCCAAACCACCTTCAGCTAACATTACCCCTGCTAGTTCTGATCCAGACTCAGAAACAGAACCAATTGAATCAGATGCCAATGAGGCACAGCCTGGTGTAACTCCCAACTTAAAAGGTAAACCTTTTTTGGGCGAAATCAGGCGCTACAAAAAGGGCAATATCAGATTTGCCAACACCAAACAAGTCAGATTTACCAAGAAACCAATTGTGTTTACTCCAACCATGCCAAGCACACCAGGGGCAGGAGGGGGGGTAAGCGGCATCGGAAGCGGAAGCTCAGACGAGGACACGACCCGTACAGGGATCTTGACTCGCTCAAAGAAACGGTTGGGTCTATAGTTGATTCAGATTTGGTGATTAACCTTTCTGATCGTTCTCTATCTCATGATGAGAATTCTGCACTTAATAAAGGTCTGTCTTTTTCTCCTAGTATTGGTACTAATTTTGTGAATTTTCAGGTTGATCTATTCAAATTTTTGAGGAAACTCAAGCTAAAAAAGTTTTTTGCTACTCAAGTCACAATGTACAATCCTAAGCCTAAACCTGATCCCCCTAGTTTCTTCACCATTGGGGATCTAAATGTAATTGAGACCTTAGTCACCCTAGATCGTGAGGTCTGTTCACAACCATGTGATGTGGCTCAAGATTTAAGCATCAATCCACTTCATTTGAATCTTAAAGAACTTAAATCTAAGTCTAAATTCACCCCTCAACTGTCTGCAGACAATGTCATTGAAACCTTCAATCAAGCACTTACACAAGATATTCATTCCTATTTGGATAAGCAGGTTAACTCATATAAAAACAAAAAAAGTAATCTCACTACTAAGCAAAGGAAAGCATTACAAAACTTGGCGAAAGACCCTTCAACTGTTATCAAGGAGGCCGATAAAGGGGGCAATATTGTCATCCTTAACTATATAACTATGGGCTGCAAACACTTACATACCCCTGGTTGCTACGAAACCCTTGAATCCAATTCTACCAAGCGTGTGGTAACCGGTCTTCTTGAATTAATTGATACTTGGCATTATAAAGGCTTCCTTACTGACGATGAGAAACAGTTTTTGTCTAATACCAATCCTACTATACCGACTATGTATTTTCTGCCAAAGATACATAAAACCTTTGAGACCTTACCTGAGGTTCGGCCCATCATGAGTGGTATTAATTAGGCTACTGAAGGCCTCTCAAAATATTTGGACGAGGCGCTCAAGCCTTTTTTTTTTTTTTATTTTCAAAATAAAACAATACAAACCAAACTTGCAGCATTATACATTACAAACTGTAAACATCAATTAATGCCATGTTACTGCACTTCAAACCCCCCCCTCCCCCCAACAGCTTATCAACCTTACAGTTCTGTGTACACTTGGTGTGGCCGGGCGTCGCCCCTCTCAGAAGCAGCAGGGTCCATTTCCGTGCCAAACAGTCCCGTAATTAACATTCTCCAAGCCGCCAGGTTGCCCACTTCTTCCTCCCCACAATTACCACACGCTTCCTGCCATACCACCGTTTCAGCCTCCGCCCACCTCTGCAGGTCCCGCCACCCTATCTCTATTCTTGGCCCATGGCGTTGCTTCCAACTCATAGCTATCCTTCTCTTAGCAAGTACATACGCCAGGTCTCTCAGTTTCCCGAGATGTTTGGTGTTCTGTGGTCTAGGGAACCCTCCCAGGAGGCAGGCCCAGGCCGTGTCAATGCGTAGCAGAACCCCCTTATCTGCTAATTTCTGTGCCACTTCCCCCCAAAAGCCTTCAATCACTGGGCAGGACCAGAACATATGTGTCATACCTGCTTCTCCTTCATCGCATTTCGGGCATGCTTGTCTACCTGCGTTCGCAAATTTGGCTATTTTCTTCGGGGTCATATATGCTCTGTGCGTGATGTACAGCTGTATTTGCTGCAATCTAGCATTCCTGGACACTTTCTTATGGTATCCCATGGCCCGTTCCCACATCCCATCAGTCATCTGTGCCCCCACTTCCGCTTCCCAATCAAGCCTCAAATCCATTAAATCCTTCCCCACCCGGGTCATCACCACCTCATATAATCTAGAGATCTCATGCCCGCCCTCTGATATATCATATATCGTTCCGATCAGTGCGTCCGGATCTTCCGCTAGCACCGTCTCCGGCCAAGTCTTGCGGATGATCTGTACCAGCCTTAGATATGTAACATATTGGCCCCCGTGCAGCCCTGTTTCTTCACCCAGGTCTACGAATTCTCTAATGGCCCCATCCTGCCATATGTCTCCCAATGTGGCCAGCCCAACCGTTTCCCAATATGTCCTGATAATTTTCCTGAGCTGGCTGTCCCCCATAGTTAGGGCGACCAGTGGCACATGCGGGGAACACGGGTACGGGCTCTCAATCAACTGGCACATTCTGCGCCAAATTCTCCACCCCAACAGCAACATACATGGGCATCCTTGCAAGTCCGACCTAGGGACCCAGACAACCTCCTTTAGATAAAACGGGGCGCAGTCCCTCCCAACCAGCCTAGACTCAGGAGTTTCCTCATCAGAGAGCCATTTGGTCACGTATTGCAGCTGGCTGGCCACATAATAGGCCTCAAAGTTCGGCAGCTTGATGCCTCCCTTATCGTGGAAATTTTGCAGTTTCCACAAGGCTACCCTGTTGCGGATGCCGTGCCACAGGAAGTCCCTGCATACACTATCAAGTTTGACAAAGAACTTCCTGGGTATCAAGTATGGTATATTGCTGAAAAACTGCAAAAGCCTGGGCAGGACCACCATTTTAAGCATCGCCGCCCGGCCCACCATTGCCAGCGGCAGCTTCTCCCAAAACCGCATACTATCGCGGATTTTCTTTACCGCCGCCTCGGTATTGTGCAAGTGTTCTTCCTTCACAGCATGATATACATCAATTCCGAGGTAGCGGAAAGACTCAGTTGCCCAGGGCACGGGCAACACCGGCAACCGTTCCAGAGGGACCCCAATGAAGCTCCCCAGCGGAAACATGCTTGATTTACTGGGATTAACCGCTATGCCGGACAACTCTGCATACTTTTCCATGACCTCTAAAATATACTGGAGGTTTTCCTCCAGATACTTCAGGTACAACAACAGGTCATCAGCATATAGGGATATCAAATGGTTCTCTCCTCCCACCTTGATGCCAACCAAGTCATATTGTTGTCTGAGGTACACCGCCAGGGGCTCCAGGGCCAATATGTACAGCATCGGGGACCAGGGGCATCCCTGTCTGGTGCCTCTGCTAAGTCGCCACCTTTTGGATATCACAGATCCCGTGTGCACCCTGGGCAGTGGCTCGCTGTACAGCAGTTTCGCCCACCTCACGTAGCCAGGCCCAAACCCGTACCCCTCCAAGGCCGCCAGCAACCACGGCCACCTCACTGAATCAAATGCCTTAACTGCATCTAGGGACACCACCACCATCTCTTCATCACTTCTGTTCCCCTCTTCAATCACCCGGTGAAGTCGCCTGTGATTGTGAGTTATGTTTCTGTTGGGGACATAGCCCGTCTGATCCGGGTGTATCAGTTTTCTGATGACCCTTCGTAGCCTGTTGGCCAGGACCGCCGTCAGGATCTTGCTGTCCTGGTTCAACATCGACAGCGGCCTATACGATCCACAGCTTTGTCGGGGTTTATTAGGCTTGGGGAGCGGCACTATCAGCGCTTCTCTGAGCGTTTCCGGTAACCGACCCTTCTCGAAAGATTCATTGAACATTTCTAGCATCGGGGGGAGTATCTCTGCCCCATACACTTTATAAAACTCACTCGGGAGTCCGTCCGTGCCCGGAGTCTTACAAGTGGGCAATCCCTTCACTACCTCCTCCAGTTCCTCTAGTGTAATAGGTGCGTCCAGCTCCTCTCTTTCTTCATCACTAATCCTGGGCAGCTCTATGTCTTCCAATGTAGTTCTGATCTCTGCCTGATATTCTCCCCCTATGTCCTCATACAGTGCTCTATAATAATCAAGGAAGGCTGCATTAACTCCTTCTTGGGTGTCTACCTCCTCTCCGTCCTCTCTAACTATCATCCTGATCGGGGTCTAGGGGTTTCTCTCTTATATAACCATGCCAGTAGGCGGCCAGTTTTGTCTCCACCCGCATGCTGCCTCTCAACATATTTTCTATAGTTAAGGTTACAGAGCCTCTCCCAAAGCTCCGAACACCGCTGCTGCAGCTCAAGTACTAGGTCTGCATCCCCTCCTGCCTTGCTACATTCGCGCTCCAATTGTCTATCCGCCTTCTCTAGCTCCATCAGAACCCCACCCTGCAGGCCCTTTGACTTGGAAATAGCGTCCCCTCGTAACACAACCTTGAATGCCTCCCAAAGTGTACCAGCCGAATCTACACTGCCCGTGTTAACCTCAAAGTACCGCTGGATCGCCTCCCTGATGTCCTCCCTAAAAACCGTGTCCCTAAGCGCCTCCGCACGGAGGCGCCATGTAGGTATCCGTGCACGAGGGCGGCCATACTGCCAGGTCAACACTAAGGGCGAGTGGTCCGACAGGACCCTCGCTTTATATTCAATTTGAGTGGTCGCCATCACCACTTCTGACGTGGCAAAGAAATAATCCAATCTCGTGTGTAGGCGCTGTGGAGCAGAGTAGTGAGAATACTGCGAGGTATCAGGGTATTTCAGTCGCCAAACATCCGCCAGCCCAAAGTCACCCAGCAACGTCTGTAATACTCTGGCCGCCGGGGTGGGCCGATCAATCCTATCATCGGACCTATCTGCCCTTGGGTCGAGAACACAGTTAAAATCCCCTCCCCAAATGATCGCTCCCCCCACACATGTGCCCAGACGGGTGCATAGGGTCCTGAAGTATGCAGCAGCATTCTGTTTGGGGGCGTATGTGTTAATAATGCAAACCTCTCTATCTTCTACCAGGGCTCTGAGCATAACCAGCCTGCCCTCCGTGTCCACCTCCTGCCACGTGACTCTGAACGGAACGTGCGGTGCTACCCAGATTAGCACTCCCCTGGCATAGGCAGAGTACGGGGAGCCCACCACCATGCCACTCCACTTTTTCTCAACCAGTTCTAACTTGTGCCGGTTCAGGTGTGTTTCTTGCAATAGTGCAATGTCAATCCTCTGCCTTTTGAGGTACAACATAACTTTATTCCTTTTTAAATAACTATTAAGTCCCCTGACATTCCAGGTGACAATCTTAAGGTCTCCCATGACAAGTACGTTCCTCCCTGCCTCCCATGTAGCAACCCCCAACCGCCCTCATGACACAGATAGCGTTTCGGTCCAGTAACTCCTCATATAAGCTCAAACTCCCTTCAACTATATACACAACTAAACCCCAACTTCCCTCCCCTCCCCCCACCCGTGCCTTCCCCAACATCACACACCCCAACTGCTGCCCAGCTCCAGCCTCAGAGCTCAGGCACCCCCACATCTAGCTCCGCAAGCACCGGTCGGTGAACGGAGCCCAGTAGGGTGAGGTCACCCTAACGGCCACCCAACTAAAACTATTGTGGGGTAGAGAGTATCGCCCCGTAAGGCTCCCAATCAAATAAACATTCACAATGTCTTGACAAATAGTGCAATCATCTGACCTTCTTTACCGAAGGTGTCACACCGACTATATTCAAGTCCCACGAGCCACGCCATCTTGCGACGCCATTTTACGATTCCCGTATCTCTTCCGAGCCCTTTCTGGGCCGAACTTCTGATTCCTGGGGGCATCCTTGCGCATCGAGCCATCCCATAGCATCCTCCGGGGTTTCAAAAAACAAGGTTTTATGTGCATGGAAGACCTTCAATTTTGCAGGATAGAGTAACATATATTTGTGGCCCACTTCTCTCAGCCTCCGCTTTACAGACCCAAAGTTCATGCGACTACGCTGTACAGTCAGAGTATAATCTGGATAAGCCGTGATGTTTGCCGCTCCTCTCGTGATCGTCCCTCCTTTACGGAAGTATTCCAGTATACTCTCCCGGTCGCCGTAGTTAAGGATTTTGGCGATCACAGGCCTAGGCGGGTTCCCCGGAGGTGGCCTCCTAGTTAGGGCTCTATGTGCTCTTTCTACTGCAAATCCTTGAGATAGGGCCCCTCCAGGTATCTCCTGTAAGAACATGGATTCGATGAAATCCGTAGGGTCACGGCCCTCCATCCCCTCCGGTAGGCCCACGATGCGGATGTTGTTGCGACGGGCTCGTCCCTCAGCCTCCTCCGCTCTGCTCTCCAGGTTGCCCATCCTTTGTGTCAGGGCATGCAAGTCGGCCTTATGAGTGGCGCAATCTGCTGTATTCGGGCCAACTTCTTTTTCGAGGGACTCCGTGCGCTCCGCCAGGGTCCTGACATCTTGTCATAGCAGATTAACGTCCTCTTGGGCCTCTCCAACCTTGCGATCCAGTGCAGTCTTCAGTTCAGTAACGGCCAGTTCCAGCTTTGATTCCCAGGCCGCCCTCAGTTCCACAATCGCCGCCAGGATTTCTTGGTTGGTGCACGAAGACGTCGTGCCACTCCCAGCCAGCGCATCCTTACTTTTGGTAGTGTCCTGGCTCGGGGGAGTTTTAGTGAAATCGTCTAAGGTAGGCTGTTTCACCTTCGGCCGCACCGGCCTGTTCGACATGGCTCAGGAAATCGATCGGTTGCTAAAGTAGCAAGTTTGTGTACAGTGCACCTTCACAGCTAGGCCACCGTACAACTCGCCTCTATTCCAGTCCCGGGCCCTGGTCGGCCATTTTGAGTCGCCCTTTGTTCGCGGAGTCTTTTAACTCGTAGCCACCGATCTCCGTCGCCGTTAATCCTATTCTCTCCAGAAGTTCACAATGCGTGGCCAATACCTTCACACACCCTCATGTGTATCGTCGGTGGTCAGCGATCCGTCGTACCGCACATATTTGCCCGGATCGTTGCAGGATCTCGGGAGCTCCTCCAGAACGCGTCCTCCTACATGGCTCTCGTAGCCACGCACCCCGAGGCGCTCAAGCCTTTTGTTGTACAAATGCCATCCTATATTCGTGATAGTACTCACATTTTACAATCTTTGCAAGATATCATTTGGGAACCAGATTACTTGTTGGCAACAATTGATGTAGTTGCACTTTACACCAATATTAATCATGATTTAGCGCTACAGACAATTGATTATGTGTTTAGGAACACCCTAGCATCTTATTCTGATCATGTTTTCATGTTGAAGCAATTTTTACAATTTGTACTTGCGAATAATATGTTTATTTTCAATGACCAGTTCTACCTGCAGGTGAGGGGCGTTGCCATGGGGGCCAAGTTTGCACCCTCCTTGGCTAATCTTTTTATGGCCTTCTATGAAGAAACGCATATCCTCAATCAAGTGCAATTTGTGTCAAACATTGTGATGTGGCGTTGTTACATTGACAATATTTTTCTAATTTGGAAGGGGTCTGAAGACTCTTTCACTGCTTTTTTATGCTATGCTAACACCAATGGGTTTGGAATTCGCCTTACAGGCCCTTTGTAACCCAAGTAAAATTGATTTTCTGTATTTACATATTTTTCATGAAGGAAATTATGTACACACCAGTACTTTTAGAAAACCTACTGAAGTTAATTCAATTTTGGCTGCCCAGAGCAACCATCAAAGCGCCACCATTGTTAATATCCCAATGGGTGAATTTCATAGGGCCAGACGTATTTGTACCTTATTTAGTGATTACAAAAGAGAATGCAATATCTTAAATCAACGCTAACTCAATCGAGGGTATAAGAGTTCTGTTATCTATAAGGCGTACTCTAAATTTACTCAAATTCATCAACGTGACCTCCTGACTAATGTGACCAGGTCAAAAGAGCATCCCCCATATATTTCACTAATCACTCCATTCACAAATGATTCCTCATTGCTATACAAAATGGTTGCCAAGCATTGGCACATTCTAAGACTTGACAAAGATTTACAACCATTTTTGACTCCGAAACCCAAATTCACTTTCACAAGATCACCTACAATCAAAAACATTGTGAGCCCTTCATTATTTGATAACCAACCAAGCTCCTCCACGTGGTTAAAACAACCGGGTGGTTTTCACAAATGTGGCAATTGTAACCAATCCCCTTGGGCTGTTAGTAAATGCAAAACCTTTTGTGACGAATTTGGAACACGAATTGAAATACATGATTTTATTAACCTGTTTTATTCTCATTTTGATTTATATGCTTTATATGTCTTACCTTTGCAATATGTAGTTCCTTTGGTCCTCTTTTTACTACTGCAATTGTGATTTGACCCTGTCTTTCATATTTTGGCAATGATTCTAATCGCTATTTCGAGTCCGGACTATATATTTTTTGTTCAAGTATGAATTTACTCGGGAAATACTGTATGTCTATTTTTGTGCTTATTAACTAATTTCTGATTTATTATTATTCAGGTACCAGCGATTATTGTTCTTCTTTGCATTCTTCCAACATGATGTTTCTGTCGGCTTAGTTTTAACTTCACTCTCAATTCAGTTGTTTGTTTACAACTTACGTCATCAACGCGACGTCAGATGCGTGCAACGCCACCGACGTCACCGCTGTGATGTCGGCTACTTCTCTTCTACTTCTTCCTTACCCTTTTATTATTATTCAGGTACCAGCCTCTCATTATTGGTCTTCTTTGCAATCTTCGAGCATGACGGTTTTGTCGGCTTAGTTTTAAGCTCACTCTTAATTCAGTTGTTTGTTTACAACTGACGTCATTCACGCGACGCCAGATGCGTGTGACGCCACCGACGTCACCGCTGTGACGTCGGTTGCTTCTCCTTCATTTCTCTCTTACCTTTTGCTTGGACGGCTGCTTCGGGGATTTCCTCTGTAATTGTAAACGCTCGATCTAGCGAGTAAGTTTGGTTCCTTGTTGCTCAGTATTAGGTAAATTGATTCTATCTAATCTGGCTGTAGTACTTAGCTACTTTGTTGATTTTCTTTAGGCTATATATTGGTTACGGCCATTACGGCACGGACTCAATTTCTGAATGTGACATCAGTGTGATACTTACAACGTCCTGTTCTTTGTGGTATGTGGACTCGAATACTCTGATTTATAATTTATACCTCCATACAATTGTTAGAACCGCTCCTTATGCCGTGCCACTTATTTGACACTGATGATTATTTTGCACAGGGATTACCCATCACCGACTTTCTCGATATATTTGATTTGCTTGTGGTAAGTTTAGTTTATTACTTGTACTCTATTTTGTCCATCGGACACTGGCGTCTGGCCAATCTGTGGCCTTTTCCTTTGGTGCCTAATTGTAACGCTCACCTGATTCCCGTAGAGGCGCCGGTCTTGACTGGGCGTATACCGTATCTTCAAAGGTGATGTGTAACACACGGCTGGCTCTTTGGGCTGGACCTCTGTGCACTGTATGTCTGGCTCGAAGGGTAAGATGTCTGCAGATAGAAAATGTGGGATTAATGAACTGGGTTATTGAATGTCTCTCTCTTCTTCCCTTTCTCTTCTCCTGTAGAACCCCAAAGGTTAACGCTCTCACCTTAGGTAAGTGAACGCCGTGCTCTCCATCTGCCTCGAGGCAGGGTGCTGTAACCAGTTTCTTCACTGGATAAGGGGAGCAGGCCTCTTGACTTCAGAGAACTGCTGTCCGTCGTTTACTGCATGAACGGTAAGTTTCGAGTAATTCTAATGTCTTTAAAGTCTTTAGTAATGATGTCTCTTGTTTTGCAGGGTTCCGGCGATGGCGGATGGCGGGCTGAAGTGAGTTGAAGATGGAGCCCGTGTGATGAATAGAAGCGCCTGGAAGCACGTAAGTGAGCGCTTGTTGCCTGCTTCACGATGCGCTCTAACTGTCTTTTTATTTTGCAGATACAAGTTCGGGGCGGCTGCAGGGTGCCGGAATACCCACTGGGTTAGATGTGGAAAGGAGTAATGGCACGTGAGTATTAAAGTTCCCCAATGTCTTTAAACGCACCTTGTTTTGTCTTTCAGATGCGGGATGCAGCGCCGAAGGCCTCCGGAGCGTGCGAAGAGTTGGTAAGCTTTTGTCTTTCAGATGCCGGAATGCAGTGTGAAGACCTCCGGAGCGCACGAAGAGTAGGTAAGCCTTTGTCTTTCAGATGCCGGAATGCAGCGCGAGGCGTTAGTGACAGCCGATGGACCAGGTAAGTGAAGAGCTGTCACTGAAGACCGTAATGCTAACCTGTTCTTTCTTGTCTTTATAGGTGTTGCTGAAGACTGGATTCAGAATGGTAAGCCTTTTTCCTTAGGCCCAGGATCAGATGCAGAAGACACGATGAGCGTTCTGCTGCTGAGGATGCAGAATAACGCAAAGCAAGATTCATCCATCGGGTGTGGTTTAAATAGCCTCCTGTAGTGCTTAGGTGTCTCCTTCCACAGCCACGCCTAGATAAGAAAAGAGTTCCTGCTTTCCAGAAGAGTTCCAGTGTTCTGAATCTAGGGAGTGGCTCCTGCCCCACCCAACAGGAAAAGTAGTTCCAAACAGAAGAGGATCAGAGACTCAACTGGCAGGCAAGTAAGCAGCATGGTCTGCTGCAGGTAAGTCCACCCAAGCATTATGAGCCCGGCGCTTCCAGCGCTGGGACTGGCCATATTTATGAGCCTGGTGCCACTGGCGCCAGGACTGGGTCCAAAAGGTCCCAATTGGGACTGGTTGGCACTCAGAACCTGGGTTATGGATCTGCTTCCAAGGGAGTTGGGAAAACCCTGACCTTTTGGAAGCAGAGATCATGACACTAATAAACTTTTACTTCACTACTTTTTCTGGTGATTTGTGCACACTATGCATGACTGGAGGCTCCGGTGTGGCTGCGCACAGTTCATGAGGACTTCTGTTTTTGTTCCCCCATACCCGGAGTGATGTATTCACTAATTGCTAAAGCATGTTACTTACCGTATATCTTCTGTTTTGTTTTATCATTTGCAGCTGCCTGTGCTTCTGCTTGTTCCACTCTCCAACCATGGTTTACGGTATGCCAACAACTTTTTATTATACAATGTGTTGTGTTTTTCGGTTTTATTTAAGTCATTATCTAATGTAATGTGATGCGGTTGTATTTGTTCATATTTAATGTGATTGTGACATTTTGGATCTTACTTTTGTTATGTAATATCAATGTTGCATCTAACTACTCAGCCTTGAAAACAACCTGCGTGTCGAAACACGTGTCGGCTGTTCCTGCTATAATTAAAGCATCAACTGTACTACTAGTGTCCCTTATCTACATAGTGTTTAGCGCATCTCCACCTCAACCCTTTTTTTGTTTACATTGGGAATACCCTAGGCAAGACGCAGTATTCAGACAGGGTGATAGAAGAGGAGGAGGAAGTCCATGACATCTTCATGGTATACATTGATTCCCGGCACCCTAATCCAGGTTTCATTTTCCCTAATTCCAATCCGTCATCCATGACCTGAGGTGGAGGAAGGAAAGAGCCAATTGTCCAAGGTGGGACATTTAATGGATGATTATTGGGCCCGTTCACATGGTCTTTCTAGGTAAGCCAGAACACTGCAAATACCAGTGGGGGGGGGGGGTGGTTGATGGAAGACCTCTATCCTCCAGTTGCATTAAAGAAAGTACAGGAACTCTCGCCATGTCTTTGTCGTCACATACTGAAAAAATAGGATTTGATCTCATCCCATTATACTAGGATTACCGTGGCTCAGAGTGCACAATCCTTACATAAATTGGGCTGCAGATCCGAATACTGCGTTCATCGTTGCCTACAAGACGGAGAAATAGGAATGTATTCTCCCTTAGAGACTGATCAAGAAACCACTCACTCTTCCAGAGTAGATATGATTCAATACTTGCCGTCTTGGTACCAAGAATTCCACCAAGTCTTTGCCAATGAGGAGTACAAGGAGCTGCCTCCTTACAGAAAAGACAACAGTTCTATTGAGTTGGTTCCTAACCAGGAAGTTCCATTTGGAAGAATGTATACCTTGTCAGCGACGAAGAAGGAAGCATTACAAGAATACTTTACATCCAATCTACACCATGGACTTATCACTAAGTCTAAATTTCCAGCTGGTGCGTCACTGTTTTTATCCCTAAAAAAGACACAAAAAGCTCAGACTCTATATCGATTATAGGGAGTGAATAAAATCCCTGTTAAAGACAACTATCCATTACCATTGATAGCAGACATCCTCGAGGCAGTTCGTGGGGCTAAACTATTTACGAAACTGCATTTCTGCGGGCTTACCATCTCATGCACATATGTGAAGGGAACGAGTGGAAAACTGCCTTTCGCACCCCCTTCGGACACTATGAATACCGGGTCATGCCATTCGGCTTGTCCAACGCACCAGCTGTGTTTCCGTACTTCATAGACCACATATTCGCGGACATATTACTCCATTACCTAGTGGTCTATCTGGATGATATCTTGATATATTCCGGCTCTTTGAATGAACACATATTACATGTATCCGAAGTACTGAGAAGGTTACAAAGACATCACCTAGTCGCTAAATTAGAAAAGTGTGCCTTCCACCAAACCAGTGTGCCTTATCTAACGAAGGTACTTCTATGGACCCTTCCAAGGTTAAATCCATCCTTCAATAGAAGTCACCGGCAATGGTTAAAGAAATCCAAAGATTCTTAGGCTTTGCAAATTTCTATAGGCAATTCATCTCAAATTCTTCCAACCGCATTAAGCCTATAACTGAACTCCTTAAAAAAGGAAGCAAATGTGAGTGGAATGAGTCAGCCCAGTCTGCATTTCAGGAATTAAAAGATTCCCACATTTCTGCTCCCATTCTAAAACCCCCCTGATCAGCAACAGCATTTTATTCTGGAAACGGATGCCCCACACTCTGCGATAGGAGCAGTACTGAAACAAAAACATGACGATGAATTTGAATACCCAGAAGTGTATGTTTCCAAGACCTTAAGTTCCTCTAAAATCAACTACACCGTTCTTGAAAAGGAACTGTTAGCTAGAAAGAGAGCATGTCAAGAAGGGCGGCATTTACTACTGGGGTCTCCTTTTCAATTCGAAGTTCAAACTGATCATCGAAAATTTGAGGGTACTACAACAAATGGAATGTCAGAAGAGCAGGGATGCGAGATGGGCCTATTTTTTCTCGCAGTATGATATTCGTGTTACATTTTTGCCAGGAGTGGAAACATTCAAGCTGATGCATTGTCACATTCAGAAGAACATCTAACAGAATAATTTCAAGGTGAAAAATTGTTTCTCCAAGCAACCTTTCTTTTCTTTGTGTCTGATTTTATAGCACTCATCAAGGACAAGATACAAGCGCAATTACCTTTATTCTAAGACGTCATCCTCAAGTTCAATCTCACAAAGGATCAGGATTTATTATTTCATAACCAGCAGCTATTCGTTCCCACTGCACATTTACAGGTACAGATTCTATCCATGTGTCATGATTCCAAGAGTACTGGTCATCGTGGAATCCGTAACACTTTTGAACTTATCCACAGGGATTTTTGGTGGCCATGTCTATGTAAGGATGTTAAAGACTACGTTTCAGCTTGTACCGTCTGCCTACAAGGTAAGGTTCCTCATCAGCAGCCTTCTGGACTTTTAGTTCAACTTGCCTTACCCACTTAACCTTGGCAACTGATTTCATAGTGGAATTACCTCTTGCTTCTCATCATACCACTATATTGGTAACCATAGACACACTCAGCAAGATGGCACATTTTCTTCTGTTACCTCAAATTACTACGGCCTCACAAATGGCTCATTGTTTTCTTCAAACCATCTTCCGCTTACATGGATTACCTTCACACTATACTTCTGCATTTTGGGCCTGTCTATGCCAGATATTGGGAATCAAAAGAACTCTATCATCTGGATATCACCCCCAGACCAACGGGCAGACAGAGAGGGTCAATCAGTCTTTGGAGCCATATTTATGTTGTTTTGTCTCTGCGACACAGGGTAATTGGAGCAAACCTTTGCCGTTTGTAGAGTTTGCCTACAATAATACGTTACATACTTCTATATGGGTCAGTCCATTTTTCTGAATCAATGCCTTTCATCCAGTTGCTGTGCCCACTGTTCAGTTGGGAGTACAACAGATTCCTGCTATTGATTCACTCATTGCAGATATCAAGAAGGGCCATTCAACTGCCTTGTCGGCTTTAGAGGATTCTAGAGCTAGGATTAAGAACTTTGCGGACAAGAAGAGGACACCTGAACCATCTTATAAAGTTTGTGACAAGGTTTGGCTTCCCACGCGTTTAACACCCGCCAAGCTAGCTCTGTGATATTTTGGTCCCTTCGTGATCATCAGAAGTATTGGACCAGTGGCCTATCGTTTAAAACTGCATTGCTCCTGCAATCAAATTCATCCTGTTTTTCATGTTTCTCAACTCAAAACTCACAAGTAAGACCGTTTTCAGAGAACTGATCTCAATCCCCCTCCTCCGGTGGATACTGAACGAGGTCCGGAGTATGAAGTGGCAGCAATCTGTGATAGATGATACTTTTGGGGAAATCTTCAATACCTCATCGACTGGAAAGGGTACAGCCCTGCAGATCGTTCCTGGGAAACCTGTTTCTGCTGTTAATGCACATAGATTGTTGCAGAGGTACCATACATTGCATCCCTGGAAACCTGGACCCCAGACTTTGTGGAGTCGGCATACTGTCTGGAATCGCCTTTTATCTGCCTGGTCAGTATGGCATTGATGGAAGAAACATTGTTTATATTCCGATTTACTTCCTCCAAGATGGTGGCAAGTAGCTCCTCCATCCTGTTACACATTGCAAGGTCTAGACTTTCTGCAAGATGGCGTTCCTGCAAGCACCAGTGGATCCAGTGATGCCGAAAGCAGTCTCAACTCATAAGGAGCCACAGAACAGTAAGCAGATGTGTAACTTCTTTTCTTCAAGCATTGACGCTCCTCTGACCAATCTTTTCTTGTTTCCCATCCTTGTTTTTCATATTCCTTTTGCCCTCAGTTTTATTTCTCCTTCTTGGCTTTGCAAATATCCAGTTTTCCTTCCTCTTTTCCCTTAGGCTCTTTGGTCCCAATCCTGTTTTTTCTTTCTGCATTCTTGTTTTCCTATTCCTGCTATACTGCTTCCCGGATTGCCCCCGTATTAGCTACTGAAAAATACCTTACCAGTCCTGCATCGTTGTTTCTTCAAGTCTGTCACAGCATTCCATCTGCTCTGCATTTGTTGTTTGAAGATCAACTTATCGAGGGTTTTTTCTTCCCCACAAGGGTTTTTCCCTGGCTTTCATCCCAGAGGTTATTTGGGACTTCTGTATATTTTCAGAGTCTCTGAGGCCTTCTGGGCTGTTGGCTCTTGCCTCTGACCTTCCATGCAAGAAGACCAGGTCAGTGCTTACCATTCTGATAGTTCTCCTGCTGAGGGGTAGACCAGACATAAGGTTGTTTAGGACTGGTAAATCTGGTTAATGGAGATGCTATAGTAGAAAAACCAGATATAAAGCATCGATAAAAATTAGAAAACCCCAGGAAAGACTGTAGTGTTTTAACTGATGCAGGGGCAGGCCAATCCAGTATAGCCCGAATCTTAGTGGTAATCATCGACAACCCTTCTGCTGTAATGTGAAAAACCAGAAAGTCTATTTGATTTACATGAAAGACACACTTTTCGGGTTTAGCAAACAATGAAAACCGCCGAAGTCGACATGCATCACATGACACAAATATGTATGTGAAAAAATCAATATATCATCCAAATGGACAATAAAAAATGAATCTATGATGTCACAGAACATATTGTTCATAAACCTTTGGAATGTAGTGGGGGCGTTACACAAGCCAAAGGGCATCACAGTATATTCATATAGGCTGTAACGTGTACAGAAGGCAGTTTTCCATTCATCACCTTCTCTCATTCGTATGAGGTTGTAGGCACCACGCAAATCCAACTTGGTAAAGATGGTTGCCTGGCGCAATTGTTCAAGCAAAGCAGAGGTCAGGGGAATGGGGTACCTGTTCTTCACAGTAACCTGATTCAATCGTATGTAGTCAATGCAAGGGCGAAGGTCCCCCTCCTTCTTTGGGACAAATAAATTTAGGAATCGCAATCGGACAACATGAAGGTCTCATATGCCCAATCCATAGAGCATTATCGACATAATCTTTCAAAGCCAGATCTTTGGAAAGTGATAATGCATAGGTACGGCAACGAGACACCTCCGCCCCCGGTACCAGATCTATCGGACAATCATATGAACGATGTGGAGGTAAATGTTCCGATCTGCCTTTTTAGAAAGACATCGCTAAAGGATGAATATTCCTTGGGGATGCAAGCCGTTATGGTACCCACCACATGGGCAGTCACAATTAATGCTTGGGAGGGGGAATGCAAAGAAGAACCAGATACCATGCGTTGTTCTTGACAATACGAGGTGGCAAATTCTATGAAACCCAGTTCCCAGTCAATTGTTGGGTTGTGTTTCTTCAACCTTGGTATTCCCAGAATAACACCATACTGGGGAGTTGTGATCAGATCAAAAAACAAAGTTTCAGTGTGAGTATCTTGAATCTCTAGAACAAGAGGAACAGTCTTCTGTCGAATGGGACCTGAAATCAAGGAAGATCTGTCTACAGCCTGCACACTGGTTCGGGCTGTTCTTTCTCCTGCAGAGGCAACTGAAGGAACATAGCCAGGCAAATATCGACATGATTGCCTGTCGCTCCAGAATCCAGTACCAGACAGACGGAATGCTTTACGAGATCAGATAAAACAACAGTGGCATTGACTGAAATCGGGATGTTAGATACAGGCAACTGCGGAAACAGGGGTTTTAATCTCCAGACTCATCCGTTCCCCTTCCCTCCCTATGGATGAGTCTTCTGAAAACCCAAAGGTCTCATGGGCCGTTTGAGACACTCCTTCACAAAATGTCCCGATTGACCACAATAGAAACAAGCATTTGAAATCTGACGTCGTTCCCATTCCGCAAGGGCCAAGGGACCACACCCCCTCTCCCCCATTTGCATGGGTTCTACAGAAGAATCTGAGTATTTAGAGTACATGAAATCAGGTGTTTTGTGCCCTTCAGATTGTCGGTTCACCCTTCGGGCATCAACCTGCAAGGTGAGGTCAAGTAAATCAAGAAACTGAACGGCTAAATTTGGGACCACAACTACAGCATCTTTCATGGCGTCACTAAGACCTCTATAGAACACCAAGGCCTTTTTGTTCTCATGCCAAGATGTTTCAGCTGCTAACTGAACTTGGTAATATAATGCAATAGACTGTTCTTACATTGTGTGAGTTCCAGCAGCTCAAGATCTCATGCCTGAGCCTTAAATGAGTATCAACAACTCTCGTTATTTTCGGTAACCAGCAAACCAAAATCATAAAAAATAGGACTATTGCCTTCCAACAATGGGTTTACCCAAGTACCACTCAAGTGTGACAAGGTAAATGCAGCTTTTGTGGGTGCATCAGGGAAAGATTGTGGTCTACAAAGGAAATGTAGTTTGAACTGATTTAAGAAAGTATGAAACTTCCAAGGATCACCATGACATTTTTCTGGTGGAGCGAAAGGAAAGGGAGTAGGAACATAAAGAGGTGTTCCTACATGGGGAACACTTGGTGGTTGTTGTTGACCACCGGAGGTCACACCACCACTACACTGACTCTCAGCTTCAAGGTTGTCGACTCCCAGCTGACGAGCAAGAGGCTTTCCTGGCGTCCCTCGGTTGGCTCATGTAACGCCACACTGCTGCTTCGACACAACCTTCGAACGCCCTGGCTCTAACTTGCAGGCTATTTGACGGCCTCCTAGCTCGCCGACTTCTCCTTATGGATGGTGCTTCCCTTGTCCTTCTTTACTGTTTAGCTTACATAGCTGGGACTGCCCTAGCGTAACGTCAGTTTGATTGACAACAGCTGGTCGAACACTTTTCAAGCTTGACAGTAGCGTTCATGGGTTCTTCTCCATCCCAGTATCTATTATAATGAAACTATCTGCCACATTACAATAACACATTGTCTCAGACTTTAGCATAGATAAGGAAGGGTTGGGTGAACTCTTTACCCTCTGAGGTAGGGAGATAAAGGGGCTGTGTCCCAGATGAATGTCCTTGTCCCTAGGGAGACTGTCGGTTAGCAGTCTCACCTCCCTCGCCTCATGGAAAGGTGCTCCCCTCTGGGAAAAAGTGACATCATGTGGAGGATCATCATAACCCTGAGAGACAGGGTTTTCTCTGGTGGCTGGAGGTGGGTATGTGCAGTAGAGGATTCTGTCTGGGGTTTTCAGTACCAATCACACTTACGACAGATGCAAATGGAATGAAGAGGGAAGTGTGATGAATCCTATGGAGTCATCACCAATCCCAAGCCAGAGATCTCCTCTCATGGGACCAGGGGACAGCAGTCACTACCTTATCCTGACCCTGGGGGTGGTATCGTGATGGAGGGTCATGTGGGAGCAGAAGGCTGTCGGGGAAAGGTTGTGACGCCATCAGGAGGGACGCTGTATTCTTCCATTCCAAGAGAAGAAGCCTTCATCATTCCTAAATTCTTGATACATTTTTGTCACTATACAAATCCTTCCCGTTGTAAACCCCCAAAACCCTCTTCTTGAAAATCACTCTAGGCAAAATATCATTCATGCCTCATACACTTTTAACACACATTTAGCATCGCCTGTCTCTAATGGTTTTCTGAATAGAAATACTGAACAATATCACATTGAAAATCAATGAAATGCTATGGACTCCAGGCCCCAGAAAACCTTAGGTACAGAGACGAGGAAGAGGCCAAAACCTTTCATGTGGATCAGAAGAAACCAAAGTCAAGCATACAGACTAGGTGCTTTGGGGAGGCCTGAGTGAGCAGGACATTTTAAGATGGTATCCACATTCAGATTAGGAGAGCCGAAGAAGAAGGAAGCAGAGAAAGCTGGCACTTCTACTCAGCTGCTCCAAAGTGTGACCTACCATTGTGGCATGAAGTCAGAAGGCACGCTGCAGGCACTGAGAGCAAGCCATGGAGGAGCCGGCAGCAAAGGCAGAGCTGTCAGGAACACAGTAGTGCAGGGAAGTGCTGGCTGTGCTGGCGGGGGAACGCAAAGCAGTCCTGAGAGCTGGAAAGAGGTCTGCAGTGTAATAAAGACCACTCCGAAGCAGGAGCTTCACTGCAGCAATGTGCCACGGATCTGGAACGCTTCAATACACTGGTGCGTCTACCAACAGCTTTTGGGGACCCGGGGTACACCGACAGGCATGTAAGCAGATAAGGATATTTGAATACCAACTTAGTGAAGTACAACGACAGAGCCTTAACAAACCCCCTACATGAGATACCGATATGGGGAAAGTTGGAGCAAGTATTATCCTAAGCAAACGAATACTGATGAAAATATAAAGAGGCAAATATGCTGCCGGCTCCTCCATGGCTTGCTCTAAGTGCCTGCAGCGTGCCTTCTGACTTCATGCCACAATGGTAGGTCACACTTTGGAGCAGCTGAGTAGAAGTGCCAGCTTTCTCTGCTTCCTTCTTCTTCGGCTCTCCTAATCTCCATACATGGAGATGTCAGTGTGAGGAAAGTTGGAACAACTAGTACCATATGCCAATGAAGTGGAGCACAGTGAAGTAATACAACTGTGCTGAATTAAAGGACAGTCAACTCAAGAAGTAGTCTTGGTGAAAAGGAATACACCAGACAGAGAACATTGGGATACAAGTTACCTGGAAGGGGAGTATACCAGGAGGTCCACTAGAGTTGTACAAGGAAACTTATTAATACTTGCAAAGTATGTGGTAATGAAGTATACCAGAAACATGTTTGCCATTCTTAAGAAGCTGTTGTTTGAAAGACACACTTGAGCCATTCTTAAAAAGCTGTTGTCTGAAAGGATAACTTAAAATATCCAGGGGAAGGGAAAGCATCCTCTTGATCCTAAAAACTCCTCCTTGCAGAAGACTGTCTATTGGATTTATCTATTTATTTTAGGAACACATTTTGCCAAAATATAAGTCATATACATTTCGTGCACCCTTAGTTCATTTCTTAGTGTGAGGGTCAGAGTGACATGTTTTGGACACAAGGACAGTTTACATGTTTGACAACGAGACACAGTCAAATCTTTAGTTTTAGTTTCATAGACAGGGGAACTCTCTTTAGGATAGGGACAGAAAGGCCTTTATCCATCCCTTTTATTTTAACAAAGATGTCTAAGGTTGAAAACATTACAACTTTGTGTCTGCCTCTCATTTCTGACCCCTCACAGAAGCGACTCTGGAACACCTCGTTCACCTGGAGCTGTGGACGCAGGTAGTGACATCGCATTCCTCCAACTGGAAGGAGCTGGCAGCGATTGCCAGAGCACTGGTTGTCTTTTCCGACAAGGTGCAGAGGCAGTCTGTGTTGGTGCAGGCAAACAATATGTCATGAGTGACCTAAATTAATCAACAGGGGGTCTTTCAATCTTTGGGGGACCTGGGCAGAGGTCAGATGCCCGAGACCTGGGGATGTGGGCAGATACCCACTCGGAATCTCTTACACTAGTGCCTTTCAAGGGAATGGAAATGGTCACTACGGACCGGCTCAGTCGAGTGTTCCCCTTTTCCCGTGAGATGTCATTGCACCTATCAGTGTTGCAGAAGATTTGATGCATGTTTGGGTTTCCCAACCTGGTTCTATCTGCATCTCCGTGCAATGCACAGCTCCCATTTTATTGTTCCAGGTTTCTGAGCAAGGGCGCCTGGTTAGTGGATGTGAGTGGCCGGGGTGCTGCTATATGCATTTTCTGCCATCCCTTTGAATCCTGGGTTATTGGGCAGGCTTCAGTACTGCAAGGTGGAACAGATCCTGGTGTTGTCTTATTGACCACTGTGACAAATCTTGGGGTTTCGTCACTTCTCAGAGGGGAGCCTTTCCTTGTGAGGCTAAGGAGGAGAGTCTGCTATGCAACATTTCACCTTGGGGTGGCTGTATGTGGACCTCACAGGGAGAGACTCCCCTTTCGAGGAATTCCCTGAAATGCTTTCAGGTGGGCTGACAATAACATCCAGTCTTCATAGAAGTCCATCAGAACAAGTCACTGTTTGTTATTGTCATATTAGACCCAACATTCCACTTGAAGAAACAACTGATAAAAATACTGAGAAGAACAATAGAGGTGAGCGAGTAATGCCGATCGCTCAGTGGCTGGAAACTAACCAAACTGTGACAATGAATAATGAACAAGTAAGGGAGAATGCTCCACACAAAGAGAAAGGACTTTAATGCTCTGCTGGGGAGGACCCAGACGTCTCATATAAAAATGGAAGAAGGACTGCAGAAAGATTTGTGAGACCTGGGAAGTTCGAATTAGTGAGTAGGTGGAAACTGCCGAGAACCGGGAGATCCTCTGTCGGGAGGGCCCGGCCAGTGGGCGTAAACTGGAGACACGGAGAGAACAGATGACCGCGCCGTGCAGAACAAAATCCAGAGAGAAGGAGAACCAAGTGAGCAGTGGCGTGACCTGTGGGAGGTGGACTGTCCTGTCGAGAAACAACGCCAAGACCACTACAGCGTTGGCTCCGCTGTGCCGTGAGGAAGAACCAAGAAGATTCAGAGTGAACGCAGGAGCTGTTCTGACTCTGAGTGTCGCCCCGATCCTGGAGAAAGACCCAGTGATGCTAGCCCGTGAGAAATAAGGTAACAGAAGCGGTGGGAAAACTGGGAGGGGATACAGGGACCTAGAGCACGCTCTGCCTCCGCGCCCCAGTGAATGGACAAATATCCATAAGAATGAGAATAACTACAGGACTCAGTGTACTCGTCCCGTGCATGGAAAAGTATCCATAATAGTGGGAATAACTATGGGACTCAGTCTAATCGTCCCAGTTGTGAGAAAACTGAGGGTATTCTCACACCTATTCCCCTTGGATCCTCTTCTCAGGTAGCCAGGGAAAGGCCATTGCTTTTGGATCCCAACACTGGGGGCGAAGAAGCGAGGGAGGATCACCTGGGTGAGGGGTCCTTGGGGATTAGGGAGCAGATATCCACAGACGAGAAGCAGTATTTCCGCATTTCCATTTCAGGAAGAACCCTCGATCCATGAGGCAGTTATGGGGTATTGCTGTTGCTGTCCAACTGACAAAGAAAACACCCAGGGCCCGATTCTCATCATGGCGCAGTGAACGTGCTAAATGGCACGATTCACTGTGCCATTTCGTGAGGCCCAGGCACCACTGCTATTCTGAAGTGGGCCAGGGCATCATCGCAAAGCACGACAGTGCTTTCGCTGTAATCCGCCTGTTTCTAATGGAAACAGGTGGATTGCAGAATCTCGGCAGCATTTTTGTTAAATAACGAGGGAATCGTTATTTAACGAAAATGCTGCCGATCCTATACACCAAAGTGAGCAGCTTCAACATTGCAGAATGTTGAAGCTGCTTTCTGTGGTGTATAGGAAAGTGTTCATATACACCCATGTGGTGTATATGAACACTTTCATTTAAAACGAGCAGCTTCAACGTTGCATCCTGCAACGTTGAAGCTGCTCGCTTTGATGTAAATGAAAGTGTTCATATACACTCTTGCGGTGTATATGAACACTTTCATTTACACCAAAGCGTGCAGCTTCAACGTTGCAGGATGCAACGTTGAAGCTGCTCGCTTTGGTGTAAATGAAAGCGTTCATATACACCCGTGTGTTGTAAATGAGCACTTTAATGTACACCAAAGCAAGCAGCTTCAACGTTGAAGCTGCTTGCTTTGGTGTACATGAAAGTGTCCATATACAACACGGGTGTATGGACACTTCCATTTACACTGGTGGCACTCCTCCAGTTTAACGGCACCAAAAGGGTACCGTAAATGTGCGCTAGTTTAGCGCACATATTAAACTGAAGGCGTGCCACGAGAATAGGCTTCCAAAAAGCCAGTTTATGAATGTGGCAGTTGCTAGGTTGGTTTCCAACCCATCCTAGCTATCGCCACATGTATTCCGAAAGTGGCGCATTCCATCCGACTTCGGAAGAATGCGCCACCTTCAGAATAGGTCTTAAGTACCGAAAGGGTCATTAAGCCTTTTAACGTCCTTTTCGGTACTTCACACCTACATGAGAATCTGGCCCCCAGAGATTACACCAATCTAGAAGCACCAGAAAGAGAGTGAATAAGGGATGCGTAAAGTGTGACATAGGTGAGACATGGTATTCCCCTTTTCCTCTGAGAACCAACCTAACCCTCCCACAGCCTTTATGGGCTATTGCAAAAGATCTCCCCTCCTTAGTGAACACTAGTAAATAATTTCCCCACTCTAGTACTGGGATGAGGAAGAAGCGACTAGAAGCAGTGAACACCAGTAACTAATTTCACCACTCTAGTACTGGGGCGAGGAAGATGCCTGTAGAGTCCTGTGAAGATCAGGCATTTCCCTCTAACTACGGTCAGGCAAGTCTAATTGAGAGTCCACACCTGCAACCTGTCAAGGGGTTGCAGGTGTATAAGAAGAGAGGAAAAGAGCAACAGACAGACGACCAACAGGGAGGCCTGTGTGGGAGAGACCAGCAAGGGACCCTGCTTGTGAGGAGGCAGCCATGGTGGGTCCTGAAACGGAGAAAGGGGGAAAGGTTCAGGAAAACGAAAGTTAGTTCATCTTTGTGATTGAAAAGAGGTAACATCTTTATTTTACCTTCTTTACAGGGTAGAACATAAAAGGACAATCCTAAGGGATATTTTAATCTTACTTGTAAAGAGACTAGAGCCTTGTCCCTTCCCTGTAGCAAATAATTTTGTGGGCAAAAGAGATATTAGGTGCTGGCTTGAGAAGTCAGGGGAAAAAGTGGACTCCCATGCTCTGTTCCAAGGGCTAGGGGGTGGTGTCATGCTTTCCATATATCTATCATCATTTGTGGAAAAAGGGTTTCGATAGGGCTTGCCTCTTGACTCCAAACTTTCTGAGTCATCTCGGAGAGGGTTGTCCAGTCGTTCTCTTTCTAATACTGTGGGTAAAGCATGGAAATTTGTACTCAGTCTTTCTTTATTAAAGTGGGTTCTCAAACTATCATCAATTGAACCATATCCCACATCTGACACCATATATAAGGAACTCATGGTGGCAACAGTAAAGACAGACACAAGTGATCACAGTTCAACAGTGTTTATTAAACTGTATATGTGGGTTGGAAAAATGCCTAATCTAAGACTAAATCTAAAATGAGAGCAAGCTACGACCACCAAATAATAATAAGGCGGTCCTAGTGGCGTTCTGTCAAATAAAAGGGTGTATAGTAAGAAAAACCTATTGCCAATCCTTCTGCTAATACAAACAAAGAATGTGGGAAAGGATTCGCAAGAAAGAAGTGTTCACAAATAATAAGTCAGGATGCGGTAGTTGGGTCTCCCTTCCCCACATTCTGAGGACCTGATGTCTTTAACAAAATAATAAACAAAAGTTCCTTTCAGCTTGCACGTTGGGTGATGCCTTTTCACCCTTGGATCCCCCTCTTCCGTGCTTAGATCTACAAGAGGTTTTCAGCATTATCAGGCCCTTCGGAATTCAATCTTCTTGCATCCGAGGGGTCTGATGAGTTCCCAAAATATTAAACAAAAAGTCAACACAAATTCCAAAGTTCTTCTCTGATTGCCACTATTTGTTTGTTGGTGATAGCTCTTCACCCCTGTTTTCACCCTCTTCCGGGCTCAGATCCTTCTCTATTGTTAGCCTCCCTCTGCCGGTTTCACTAGGGCTTTCAATACAATCTTCATCTGTAACACTCACAAATCGTAATGTCTTTTTAAACAGTTCACTGTGGACATCCCGTCGTCGGGTTAACTCTTGTCCACACACTGTTAATCAAGACTTCACCCCCTTTTTTCAGCATCCCTCGGTTGGGTTCACTTTTGCCAACTTACGATGTGGGATTCGTTTCCCTTAGCTTCACAATCTGTCGGTGAAAGGCTTTCGACTGTACAGAGGATTTTACTAGACCCCTGTATGACCACGTTGACCCCCTTCTCGCCTTTCTCCCAAGGCCTTCTGGTTACGGTAGTTCAACAACCAGGTAATCGCCCAGAGATTCCCAAGTGAACACCCATGTGTTGCTTGACTCTGCTCTGCTGGCTTCCCACTTGCGTATCAGCAGTTCTTTGCACTTTTTGTAATCAGCCGCTTGCTACTTTCATTTAACACAGTTCGATTTCTTATCGGCTCTCCCCTCGACTCACTGGCTGTGATGAACCACTTGGCATTTCTTGTCTCTGGAGTTAAGGCCGGTACCATGGGGCCAAGCATCTCTCCCCGGCTTGGTTATGAGCGGAGGAGGACCCCATGTACGGTTGACATCTGCTGCAACAAACGCTGGTTATTGTTCACGGTCTTACGATTCCTTCTCTGGAGGTTTCACGGGCCTCTGTCGAAAAGGGCAAGTCCACTTCTCTCCTTGGTATCCTCTCGATTTGCGCCATCTTTCTCCTCCTCTTGAACTGCCGTGCTGAATTAGCTCTCTAGCTGTGCAGTCTGCCTTGCTCGTATTGTGCTCTCGTGCTCCACTTTTTATCCCTGTGGGGAAGGGAAAGGGACATCAGGTGTGTGTGATTCTCGCAAATTGCCTGACTTTGCCTGACCCTTGTGGTGGGACATGTCAGGTAAATGGCTTTAGTGTTCATGTCGGAAAAGGGGGGGTTGTCATGAGAAATTATATTCTTCGTCCTGGGGGTGTTGGTAATTTGAGAAGGGTGAGATTGATAGGGTTTGTGAAACAAATGGGAATAACCAGGATTATCATCATAAAATGAAAAGAGGGAATTCTGGGAGTGGTAGTGTTTTGTTTTTGCAGATTGGGAGTGCGGTAAATAACAATCAGCGGGATGAGAAGGAGAGTGACTGGAAGTATTCGGGTAGGACATAGAAAAAGCGGGATTCTGGGAGAGATTGTTTCCGGATGTAACGAAATTCGGGATCCTAGGGGATTTGTTGTATATAGAGGGGTCACTGGATTTGGGCAAGAGAGACGTGATGAGAGGAAGGGAAGCAGATGTGTAAAGCCTACAAAAGCCTCAGGGACTCTGTCCTCCTCACCTTCCTCTTCGGTGTAATACCGCGTCTCACCTGGGGTATTTCGCTGAGCACCACTCCGGATTCCCCTACCCAGATGATCCTTCCCTTCACGTGTCCACCAGGGTCTGGATAAGAGAGGTTCATTTCTTCCCTGGTCATCTGAATAAGGGACTCCTGAGAGTTAATCAGGACAAAACCCTCAGGTTTCTCACAGCTGGCAGATGACCCAGAAGACCTGTGGATCCTAGGGCGAGTTGGGCCGCTACAATCCTACACATGTGGGAGCCTCTGTAGTAGGGAAAGAGCAGCTGGAGCTGCAGACCAAGGAGAATGAAGAAAAGGCACAGCCAGCGTCTGTGGAAGCGAAGTGGAGTTGCCGGCGAATGCAGAGATGCGCCCGAAGTGCGAGCAGGGCTCGCAGTGACTGGCAAGCCAGCCTGTGAAGCAGAAGTTGAGTAAAGTAGCTGCCGGAGAGGAACACTGAGGAGCGGTGAGTGCACAAGAATGTCCCTCGGAGCCGGTGGCACTCCTAGTGGCTATGTATAAGTAAAGAAGTGCTGTATGACTCAAAATAGACTGCTGAATTATATGACACTTACAGATTGAAAAACTCAAAGCCACTGGCTGAATAAGAATTAAGCGGCAAAGTTAAATCACGCATATTTGAATACCGAACTGAATGAGAACTTTGTGGGCAAAGCTACGAGCTGATGAAAGTTAAAGTGAAAGTGCCCAATTGAAAGCAACAGACAAAATAAGAGTGCAAAGGTGAAAGAGCATGAAGAAAGGTGGGGAATGAATAAGGCCACCATAAAGGGAACTGTATGAATGAATGAAGCGCACCAAGACCAAAGACTGGCATCGGATATGTGACACATTGTGGCAAAGCCAAGAGGCTAACCAGGAGAAGCCAAGAGAGTGTGAAACAGCACAGGAAGCCAAGAGGCCTATAAGGAGAAGCCAAGTGAATGTGAATCTGTACACAGGGACTAATGCAGAAGAACCTGTGTGGGCTGAAGAGCCCAGGGTTCCCGGTTGCGCGACCTGTGATGGGTGGTCCGCGGGGTCTGACAACTGCACCTAGACCAGGGAGCCCTGAAGTGTGAAAGGCAAAGACATTGGAAAACAGATCAAGAAGGAGCACTGTAAGTGAACTGTGGATGCAATCCAGGAGTGTCAAGCTAACCCGGAGTTGTGTTGAATATTGAAAGACGGAAACAAGTATAAGTTATGATATGGTATGATGAGTCATTTATAACACACCTGCACACAAGTGTTTCTAGGCGTGACAAGATAATGGAGGGAAGACAGAGGAAGCACATAACAAATGATCTTAATAGGCCTTGTGTCATTTAGAAAGTGCAAAGTGCGAAGGCAAAGTGCAGGGGGGGTGAAGGGCCAAGTGCCAGGGAGAGGGAAGGGGGAAGTGCAATCAGGGTGGCATTGCTCTGAGTACGGGCAGCTAGTGCAGCTCTGTAAGTGCAAGGAGGCTGGGGACAGTAGGGTTACAGTTACAGACCCAAAGTGCATGGTAGGCCCGGAGGCAGTGCAGGGGTGACTGGTCATGGAGGAGCCTAGTAACCAGTGAGGCTATGAGGGGCGCCAGGCAACCAGTCAGCACAGCAGACTGGTAGGTCAGCAGGGGAGGGTGAGAGACAGAAAGCTACGTTAAAGTCTTGGGGAAGGGAGCCCTGAGACTTGATGAACTGCAATGCTGTCTTGCAGAGGGAGCTTCAGGCCCATTTTCTTTTGAACTGTGTTGCCTTGAACTTGGGGAAGGGAACCCCAAGGATTGTGGGGAACTGTATTGCCTTGAACTTGGGGAAGGGAACCCCAAGGAGTGTGTGGAATGGTATTGTCTTGAATTTGGGGAAGGGAACCTCAAGGATTTGTGGAACTGTTTGAACATGGGAAAGGCAATCTCGAGACTTTGGTAGAACTTTCTTGAACTTGGGGAAGGGGAGCTGAAGAAGAAGCTAAGAGCTGGAAGAAGCTCAGAACTTGGTGTTTTGGTAATAGTTAAGGGTTGACACCAATGAGACTTGTGATTTCACTAATTGGTTGATTTTTAGAACATTTGACCTTTTGGAATGGACTGGATGATTAAGACATAAGGGAAAATCAGAAACGTATCTTCCATTAATGCGAGCAGCAAGGCTCGGCTACAAGGGTATATGACCAGCACTATTCTTGGATGCCAGGATAGGCCATTAATAAGAATAAGAGGCATTGGGTCACTTCACATATATATTTTTTATATATCTTTTTCAGGACACTGTGGGAAACTATAATTCAAAACATACATGCCGACCTTTACAAGCATAGGTATCAATAAGTGGACCTGCATTTGACCGCGCAATACTGAGTTGAGAAAGGTCCCACATGTCCACAGTCATTTGATAATCCTTAAGAGGGATAGCTGGGCTTCAACAGCAAATGATTATTACTAATCATTACAGTCTTTACATGCCTGCCGTTAAGATTGGACCTAACTTTAGAATCACGTGTTTCGTTTGTTAATTAGATGTTTGGTTGCAGTGGTGGTGGGCGCATGTTCGCAGATTTTACTAACAATTATAAATTATTAAGACACAGAGATGAGCACTGGTTTGGGTAGTGCTGTCATCATGTATACTGAAGCAATGTTAAATGGGATAACTTATGACAGAGTGTTTGTACCCATTTTTCCCCAACCTCTTGACCTGCATTGTTTTCCCATTTTGGTCAACATTCAACTCATTTTGGATATATCACCTCACGTGACATATCATCACAAAAATACTGGTAATGTATTTAATTTTTGTTTCTTTAACTGTATTGTTGTATAACTTTTGATTGTAATTGGGATTGTTTATCCCTCAAGAAGACCTGAGTGTTTTTGGGTTGAAACACGGGTTGGCTAGACATTAAAACAGACGTGGACTAACAACTTAGGAGTTATTGTTGATATCGAATGTAATTGTTAATTTAAGGACACTTCATATTTTAGGGTGTTGCGCTCTGCTTTCATAACCCTTCATATGCTAACATATGACCTGGTTCACAATGTGATCAACGGGCCTCATTATGAGTTAGCCGGTCCGGATTTAACGGTGCCGGTAAAACCGTTCCGGCACCATTTTCCGGACCGGCTAACTCCGAGTTGTGTGGCGTTAGGCCCGCCAGGTCAGACTTGGCAGGCGTAACGCCACCGGCCGCACATGGACGTGGAAACACTGGCACCATTACCGCATGTGCCGGTGTTTCCACTGCCCTCATTCACATGGAGGGACTCCACGGGAATGGGGAGTAACGGAATTCTGGCTCCGGAATTACCGGACCACCAGGGCTGTAATGCCCCAGTAAGTCCGGCAATTCCAGAGCTGGTAATTCATTCCAGGTCCGGCGGCAACCTGCCGCTTTTTCCGGCACAGTTACCGCCAGACCTGTAATGAGCCCCAAATGTCTCTTGTCACGGTCTGGGTGCACTTCCCTTCCCCAGCTCCAAATAAAGGTTTTCTCCACAGTTCAAAGCAAAAACAAGGAAATCCGGTTTAACACAAAGTTCCAATACAGTTCTTCAGTTCTTGCACTCAGTTTCACAAAGTTCCGCTGCCTCAATAAAGTACCTTGAGAAAGTCATAGGCTCTCACTCCTCCTGGAATAAGAACTGTCTCACATTTGTAGTAATACCAAATAATTTGGTCAGCATGGTTTAACACAATTTATAACTGCGGGAAGAATTGTAACGTTTCTTCAGCCAGCTTCCACAACTTTTCCCCAAATGTCACAACTCAAAATGTTGCTTTCTGTTATTACCACTCTTCAGCACTTGCACCTTCTACTGCCTGGCTCATTCTTTCACCAGGTTTCTTCTGGGCAATCGCGCCATGTACTACAGGTATACTCTCCTGCCTGTCTACTTCTTCAACAACCATAACAGAAAAGTGATTCAATGGTAACTTCAAAATTAGAATAACAACAACTTCAATAGTCTTCTTTGATATCAAAATGTTAGCAGCTTTCAGGGAATAGAACATTCACATTGATCCACATTAGGACTGTTCTACAAACAATGTTCATCTCCGTCTGAATAGCTCATTCCAGAAGGACAGCCTGTTTGCCACCTTTCTTTCCCTTCTGCAGCAGTAACAAAATAGTGGTCAGCATAAAGTATTTTCCTGCTTCTGCCTTGACCATGGTAATGTGAGTTTAAATCAGGTATTATTTTCCCAAAACATAAACAGTGACTTTTACAACCTCTGGAACTCTTATCAGTCCCCTATTTGTTGTCTTAAAATTGCCCAGGTTTTACTATCTTTTGGCTTGGGAATTGCTTGCAGATCTCAGTTCTCAAGGTAGTTCCCCCCACAGGGTTATTGGGACTTCCATAAACTCACAAAATTAATATCACAGTTACTTTGTTTCACTCTGTTTTGCTGTCCTCTGCTAGTTTGGTATTCGACAGTAATCCCACTATCATTCAGCTATCTTCAGATAGCTGTGGCAGATCCTTAGGGTCATTAAATAGCACCATTTGTTCCGTCCCTTACTATGTCGTCCTTGTCTAAATGTATGCGCCCTGATGCCTGCGGGCTCCGGCACAAAATAAATTAATAAATAAAATTCATAAGTGAATGACTCGGC
Source organism: Ambystoma mexicanum (assembly GCF_040938575.1). Classification (NCBI taxonomy): domain Eukaryota; kingdom Metazoa; phylum Chordata; class Amphibia; order Caudata; family Ambystomatidae; genus Ambystoma; species Ambystoma mexicanum. The sequence goes on from NC_090940.1 coordinate 37,941,175, forward strand.
TGGCTTGGTACACGCGAACAGCATCTGAGCATTCCGGAGCTACTCGCAAGTGGTGGACTCACCGGGTAAACTGCTTTCACTGGGTGCTTGCTGACCTTCAGTAGTCTTAGCTTTTCTCCACCTGGTGAACAGGTCCTTTTAGTCCGCCCTTGCCACCGCTAAGCGAACTTGTAAGTACTAGTACTCCTGAGAGTCTCTGGTGCAACCTAGCCACCTTAGACCTCTCTGCGACGCTTGCTTCCCGCTGTGTGAACTCTGCACAATGCGCTTTCCAAGGTGTAGCATTATTTTTTCATGCTTACCACTGCGTGACTTCTGGCAGGGGATAACGAGAGGCAGAGACCCTCTTAGCATCCACAGTGGTCCTAGCGTCTTCTTGCTCCTCCAGCCCCGCCTCCAATTGCAACGGCCCGAGCATAAACTGCTTTTTCTGCTACTGCTTCTCCAGCTTCTCTACTTCCACAGCCTGCACCTGAGGGGGCCATTTAAGCCTTTCAGTCTCCCACAGGTGTGGTTCATTTAGTTTAATGATCTGATTACTAGAGCTTTACTTATCTGCATTCCTCTTCCTCGTCCCAGTACTGAGCGAATTATGGGACTTGAAGTGCCGAAAAACAAAAAATGTTTCTTAAATTTTCCAACTTGGCAACAAGCAATTAACAAGCTTTGGGGAAAATTGAAGAGGGGAATCTCGCTGTCTTACCGACCTGTTTCCTCCCCCATGTGATCCTCCCGCAGAACACTTCCTACAGGGTCGAGATCAGGAAGTGTCAGCCTTCGCCTGGCCACATGAGGAAGGCCCCCTGTCAAAGTTTGGAGGGGAACCATTACTAATTCATCACAGACAAGTTACTACAAAGGATAAGCAACTTGACGAAGTTGGAATTACAAGACTCAGAAAGACACATGAGCCTGGATCAAAGTATAAGACATAGTAATATAAAGCTTTGAGGAATAACTGTGAGAAAGGGGAGCGCAAACCTAAGTGCATTATAAAAGAGCTACATGACCTTTTTCCCCGAAAGTTGCAAGAGACTATTTGAAGATATCTTACTGAAGCTTTAGGTCCCAGGTGAGTGTAGGCCAGCATTGGACCCTCCTGGGTCTTGATGTGACTTGATGCAGCCATTTTCTAGCAGCCCCCATGCCCCCTGTGCACCCGTTGTCTACCCCGCTCCCTGGCTTCCCCGCTCCACCCCGTCCCACCTCCCTTCCCTCCCCCATGCTGTGATTGGGTCCTAGAGCCTCGTTTGGTGCCCTACTGGGCAACGGAACTCCCTGCTCGCCCTGATTGGTTTTGTTGGTGATCTTAACCAACCTCCCCAGGGCAGCCCTCTGCCTGTGCAGCCCCTGCGGCTAAGGGCCCTGGGGAAAAGGGCAGCTCCTACATTGGCGGCTCCACAAAGTGTCTGCAGGTGTCAGCAGGGCAAGACAATGGCCAGCATTCAAACCAGCAGCAACCACCAAAGTAAGTGTGGCAGGGGTGGGGAGTAGAGCAATTACTTTACTCCAGAAAACCCCTGACACTCTATATTACCTTACCTTAGAACTGTGAATATTAGCATGTGCCACACTTTAATAGAATTGTGAATACTAGCCTGCGTTGCATCTGGAAACAATTGAGAATGTTAGCAAGTGCCGCACTCAGAACTGTGAATATTAACATGTGCCACACTTTGTTAGAATTGTGAACACTAGCCTGCGTCGCATCTAGATAAAATTGAGAAGGTTAGTAAGTGCTGCATTTAGAACTGTGAATATTAGCATGTGCCGCACTTTGTTAGAGTTGTGAACACTAGCCTGCGTCGCATCTAGCTGGAATTGAGAAGGTTAGCAAGTGCTGCACTTAGAACTGTGAATATTAGCATGTACCACACCTCAATAGAATTATGAATACTAGCCTGCGTCGCATCTAGATAAAATTGATGTTAGCAAGTGCCGCACTCAGAACTGTGAATATTAGCATGTGCCACACTTTGTTAGAATTGTGAACACTAGCCTGTGTCGCATCTAGATAAAATTGAGAAGGTTAGTAAGTGCTGCATTTAGAACTGTGAATATTAGCACGTGCCACACTTTGTTAGAGTTGTGAACACTAGCCTGTGTCACATGTAGATGGAACTGAGAAGGTTAGCAAGGGCTGCACTTAGAACTGTGAATATTAGCATGTACCACACCTCGATAGAATTATGAATACTAGCCTGCATCGCATCTAGTTAAAATTGAGAAGGTTAGCAAGTGCTGCATTTAGAACTGTGAATATTAGCACGTGCCACACTTTGTTAGAGTTGTGAACACTAGCCTGTGTCGCATGTAGATGGAACTGAGAAGGTTAGCAAGGGCTGCACTTAGAACTGTGAATATTAGCATGTACCACACCTCGAAAGAATTCTGAATACTAGCCTGCGTCGCATCTAGATAAAATTGAGAAGGTTAGCAAGTGCTGCTATTAGTTGGATTTGTGAATGTTAGGAAGTCCCACACTTAGAACTGTGAATATCACCAATACAATATAACCCACTAACCCAAAGCTCAAATTTCTGCACATTAAACCCACACAACCATCCTCTCGCACATCAAACCACATGAACTTTACCACACTGCAACAACAAACAATCAACACATAAGTCACATCAACAGCACACGAGGACTCGCATTGATCTGATATTCACACCCAAGCCCAGCTAACGGTGACAACCGAGCTGAAGCCGCCAACAGGACACCACCTCTCACTTTCCTACGTCCTCTTCACCCGATTAGCCCCCGACCCGCCTTTTTGTTTGCAGATCCGTCTGAGCGCCTGGGGACCAATTCCGTTGGTGATGGTGCACGGTACAAATACCTTTAACATTTAACATTTAACAAGAGAACTATGAAATAGTAGCAACATTGCCATAAGAGAAAGCCAGAAAAGGGGAGACATTATCCCAGTGTAATTTCAGTTAGTTAAGACAGTGGTAAAGTCAGGTAGAATTAGTTGTGGGCTGAGGACATACTGATTTCTGTTCCGGACGACCGTAGAGCACCTTGAGTTATTTAAATAGGCAGCGAAACCCCCTTCGCAATAGGGAAAGAGAGCCCTTATTATTATTTTAATAAATGAAACTCTTTATGTCCTTCAAGTGTCGACCTCCTTCTTCCGACCCGCCCCACTGCCACCGCGCTTTTAACTGCAGTGTCTCCTTTTCTTTTACAAATGTAGCCGCTCATCACCTCTTTTGAAATCTGGAAGTCTCTGTTGTTTCATTCATTTTGTCAGCTACTCAAATTTGAATAGTCAGCATGTGTCCTTCCTTGTTTTTATTTTGAATCCACCTATTTTACTGCAGTAACTTATGTAGATATGCATTCCCTGCTGCGATCATTTCCCCTCTAAAGGTGGAGCAGGCTTGTGCTGCCTAACAGGTTTCCATAACCCTACATATTGTAAGGTTCCCTTAGGAGCCCCTGGTGTTCCACCGAAAAGGTCAAGCACACTATAGGCTGCAACGGTGTCCAGTCATTATTTCGAATACAAAAGGGTTGAATACAATACGTTCGAATCAAAAGGATCGAGAAAAAAAATGACCAAATGCTTTTTTTAATGTATTTGTTTTTGGGGGTTGGTATAGGAAAAATTAGTGGTTTTTCCGCCAAAAACGGGGGTTTGGAGGAGACCCTCTCTCCCCCAAAAAAAAGCATTTGGTCATTTTTTTTTCGATCCTTTTGATTCGAACGTATTGTATTCGACCCTTTTATATTCAAAACTTTAACTATAAACCGGCTGCAATGATTGGTGAGTGCAGAGAGTTCCTGGGGGAAGGGTCTCCGAAAGACAACACAAAACGATTAAAGACACGTTGCATCCTGTCCCCGAGTTAAACAATCAAAGTTACGCCGATCATTTCGACCCAATGCATAATAAATAAATCTTTGAGTCGGAGGCCTGGCAGTTTTACATGATATAGTTCATATTTGTATGAGATTTGGGCATGTATGTGTTACGATATTTGTGTAAACTGCGGTAGGCGCAGGTGTATACCTTCGAGGAGGGAATGCTGGATTCCACACATTACCAAAATGGTGTGATCCTGGGCAAATCACCTTTGCTCTCTGTGCCTCAGTCCACAGAAGTGTCAACATTGGGGGTGCACCAAACAGGGACCACCTTAAGAAATACTATGCACATACCAAATGATCCCGGGCAAAGCCGCTAGTTTGGGCTTTGGCATAGGCATTTCAAAGAGTTTCTATTAGGCATGAGGTAGTGGAAGTGGTGCAGGGAAGAGGGGCGGCCAAAGGAAGGATGCAGAAGAGTGTGGCAAAGAGGGGGCGTGGCTAGCGTGGGAAAGAGTGTAGCATTTGTGGTACTGCCTGCAGATGTATTGTCAGGGAGAGGGTGGGTGATGCAAAAATCAACCCTCTACTGCAAATGTCTTCACAGTGGTTCAGAAGATGTATAACAAGTCCTATGTCAGCAACTGGATCCAGAAGAAACAATTCCGAAAGAGTGAAAGTGGAATCGTGGAATTTCAAAGAAGACACTGTCTTCAGAGGCTGGTTATGACATGGGTGGAATATCACAAGTGGTTCCATGGCTGCTGTGAGTGGTTCATGCTAGTTCACTTCCAGTTAACATTTAAGAAATGCTTTCTACTGGTTCCAGTTGAAGCATATGGGTTTTAATCACGAAATTCACGTGATCGATTAAAATCACCCTGGAACTTTCTTGATAGCAATTCAAGAGACGTAAAGACGTCCATGTGACAAATCCTGGGATGTTGTCGCCTCTACCCCAGGCGGAGCCACCCCCTTTGGGACAAGGGAGGTTAATTATAATCATAAGTGTTCTTTTATAACGCGCAAGTGGTTTCTAAGCACGGGATCGGGATTCAAACCTGTGTTGCGCTGTGTTGTCTTGCTTCCAAGACAAACGCGTTGCCCCTGAGGTTTCCTTTGAGCCAGCTAAGCTTAACACCCACAAGTTGACAGGGCAAGCGGGATCCCACTTGGAGAGGCCAGACCCCAGGGAGAGGTAAAAACCAGGAGGTAAGTAACTGGAGAATATACCACAAGAGTCCTTGGTGGGGAGCACAAGCAGAGTGCCTGGAGTGAATGAAACAGGCACCCTGCTGATCCAAGGAGAGAGAGAGACTAACCAAAGACTGATACACACCCCGAGGAGTGGCAGGGGGAAGAGACGTAGACAGGCACCCTGCTGATCCAAGGAGAGAGAGAGAGAGACTAACCAAAGACTGATACACACCCCGAGGAGTGGCAGGGGGGAGAGACTGAGACAGGCACCTTGCTGATCCAAGGAGAGAGAGAGAGAGAGACTAACCAAAGACTGATACACACCCGAGGAGTGGCAGGGGGGAGAGACTGAGACAGGCACCTTGCTGATCCAAGGAGAGAGAGAGACTAACCAAAGACTGATACACACCCCGAGGAGTGGCAGGGGGAAGAGACGTAGACAGGCACCCTGCTGATCCAAGGAGAGAGAGAGAGAGACTAACCAAAGACTGATACACACCCCGAGGAGTGGCAGGGGGAAGAGACTGAGACAGGCACCCTGCTGATCCAAGGAGAGAGAGAGACTAACCAAAGACTGATACACACCCCGAGGAGTGGCAGGGGGGAGAGACTGAGACAGGCACCCTGCTGATCCAAGGAGAGAGAGAGACTAACCAAAGACTGATACACACCCCGAGGAGTGGCAGGGGGGAGAGACGTAGACAGACACCTTGCTATTCCAAGGACAGAGAGAGACTAACCAAAGACTGATACACACCCCGAGGAGTGGCAGGGGGGAGAGACTGAGACAGGCACCCTGCTGATCCAAGGAGAGAGAGAGAGAGAGACTAACCAAAGACTGATACACACCCCGAGGAGTGGCAGGGGGAAGAGACTGAGACAGGCACCTTGCTGATCCAAGGAGAGAGAGAGAGAGAGACTAACCAAAGACTGATACACACCCCGAGGAGTGGCAGGGGGGAGAGACTGAGACAGGCACCTTGCTGATCCAAGGAGAGAGAGAGAGAGAGACTAACCAAAGACTGATACACACCCGAGGAGTGACAGGGGAAGAGACTGAGACAGGCACCCTGCTATTCCAAGGAGAGAGAGAGAGAGAGACTAACCAAAGACTGATACACACCCCGAGGAGTGGCAGGGGGAAGAGACTGAGACAGGCACCCTGCTGATCCAAGGAGAGAGAGAGAGACTAACCAAAGACTGATACACACCCCGAGGAGTGACAGGGGGAAGAGACTGAGACAGGCACCCTGCTGATCCAAGGAGAGAGAGAGAGAGAGACTAACCAAAGACTGATACACACCCCGAGGAGTGAGAGGGGGAAGAGACTGAGACAGGCACCCTGCTGATCCAAGGAGAGAGAGAGAGAGAGACTAACCAAAGACTGATACACACCCCGAGGAGTGGCAGGGGGGAGAGACTGAGACAGGCACCCTGCTGATCCAAGGAGAGAGAGAGAGAGAGACTAACCAAAGACTGATACACACCGTGAGGAGTGACAGGGGGAAGAGACTGAGACAGGCACCCTGCTGATCCAAGGAGAGAGAGAGAGAGACTAACCAAAGACTGATACACACCCCGAGGAGTGACAGGGGGAAGAGACTGAGACAGGCACCCTGCTGATCCAAGGAGAGAGAGAGACTAACCAAAGACTGATACACACCCCGAGGAGTGGCAGGGGGGAGAGACTGAGACAGGCACCCTGCTAATCCAAGGAGAGAGAGAGAGACTAACCAAAGACTGATACACACCCCGAGGAGTGGCAGGGGGAAGAGACTGAGACAGGCACCCTGCTGATCCAAGGAGAGAGAGAGACTAACCAAAGACTGATACACACCCCGAGGAGTGACAGGGGGAAGAGACTGAGACAGGCACCCTGCTGATCCAAGGAGAGAGAGAGAGACTAACCAAAGACTGATACACACCCCGAGGAGTGACAGGGGGAAGAGACTGAGACAGGCACCCTGCTGATCCAAGGAGAGAGAGAGAGAGACTAACCAAAGACTGATACACACCCCGAGGAGTGACAGGGGGAAGAGACTGAGACAGGCACCCTGCTGATCCAAGGAGAGAGAGAGAGAGACTAACCAAAGACTGATACACACCCCGAGGAGTGACAGGGGGAAGAGACTGAGACAGGCACCCTGCTGATCCAAGGAGAGAGAGAGACTAACCAAAGACTGATACACACCCCGAGGAGTGGCAGGGGGAAGAGACTGAGACAGGCACCCTGCTGATCCAAGGAGAGAGAGAGAGAGACTAACCAAAGACTGATACACACCCCGAGGAGTGGCAGGGGGAAGAGACTGAGACAGGCACCCTGCTGATCCAAGGAGAGAGAGAGAGAGAGACTAACCAAAGACTGATACACACCCGAGGAGTGGCAGGGGGGAGAGACTGAGACAGGCACCCTGCTGATCCAAGGAGAGAGAGAGACTAACCAAAGACTGATACACACCCCGAGGAGTGGCAGGGGGGAGAGACTGAGACAGGCACCCTGCTGATCCAAGGAGAGAGAGAGACTAACCAAAGACTGATACACACCCCGAGGAGTGGCAGGGGGGAGAGACTGAGACAGGCACCCTGTCTGATCCAAGGAGAGAGAGAGAGAGAGACTAACCAAAGACTGATACACACCCCGAGGAGTGACAGGGGAAGAGACTGAGACAGGCACCCTGCTGATCCAAGGAGAGAGAGAGACTAACCAAAGACTGATACACACCCCGAGGAGTGACAGGGGGAAGAGACTGAGACAGGCACCCTGCTGATCCAAGGAGAGAGAGAGAGAGAGACTAACCAAAGACTGATACACACCCCGAGGAGTGGCAGGGGGGAGAGACTGAGACAGGCACCTTGCTGATCCAAGGAGAGAGAGAGAGAGAGAGACTAACCAAAGACTGATACACACCCCGAGGAGTGACAGGGGAAGAGACTGAGACAGGCACCCTGCTGATCCAAGGAGAGAGAGAGAGAGAGACTAACCAAAGACTGATACACACCCCGAGGAGTGACAGGGGAAGAGACTGAGACAGGCACCCTGCTGATCCAAGGAGAGAGAGAGAGAGACTAACCAAAGACTGATACACACCCCGAGGAGTGGCAGGGGGGAGAGACTGAGACAGGCACCCTGTCTGATCCAAGGAGAGAGAGAGAGACTAACCAAAGACTGATACACACCGTGAGGGGTGGCAGGGGGGAGAGACTGAGACAGGCACCTTGCTATTCCAAGGAGAGAGAGAGACTAACCAAAGACTGATACACACCCCGAGGAGTGGCAGGGGGGAGAGACTGAGACAGGCACCCTGTCTGATCCAAGGAGAGAGAGAGAGAGAGACTAACCAAAGACTGATACACACCGTGAGGGGTGGCAGGGGGGAGAGACTGAGACAGGCACCTTGCTGATCCAAGGAGAGAGAGAGAGAGAGACTAACCAAAGACTGATACACACCCCGAGGAGTGGCAGGGGGGAGAGACTGAGACAGGCACCCTGCTGATCCAAGGAGAGAGAGAGACTAACCAAAGACTGATACACACCCCGAGGAGTGGCAGGGGGGAGAGACGTAGACAGACACCTTGCTATTCCAAGGAGAGAGAGAGACTAACCAAAGACTGATACACACCCCGAGGAGTGGCAGGGGGGAGAGACTGAGACAGGCACCTTGCTGATCCAAGGAGAGAGAGAGAGAGAGACTAACCAAAGACTGATACACACCCCGAGGAGTGGCAGGGGGGAGAGACTGAGACAGGCACCCTGCTGATCCAAGGAGAGAGAGAGACTAACCAAAGACTGATACACACCCCGAGGAGTGGCAGGGGGGAGAGACTGAGACAGGCACCCTGTTAATCCAAGGAGAGAGACTAACCAAAGACTGATACACACCCAGGAGTGGCAGGGGGAAGAGACGTATACAGGCACCTTGCTGATCCAAGGAGAGAGAGAGAGAGAGAGACTAACCAAAGACTGATACACACCCCGAGGAGTGACAGGGGAAGAGACTGAGACAGGCACCCTGCTGATCCAAGGAGAGAGAGAGACTAACCAAAGACTGATACACACCCCGAGGAGTGGCAGGGGGGAGAGACTGAGACAGGCACCCTGCTGATCCAAGGAGAGAGAGAGAGAGACTAACCAAAGACTGATACACACCCAGGAGTGGCAGGGGGAAGAGACTGAGACAGGCACCTTGCTGATCCAAGGAGAGAGAGAGAGAGAGAGACTAACCAAAGACTGATACAAACCCCGAGGAGTGGCAGGGGGAAGAGACGTATACAGGCACCTTGCTGATCCAAGGAGAGAGAGAGAGAGAGAGACTAACCAAAGACTGATACACACCCCGAGGAGTGACAGGGGAAGAGACTGAGACAGGCACCCTGTCTGATCCAAGGAGAGAGAGAGAGAGACTAACCAAAGACTGATACACACCCCGAGGAGTGGCAGGGGGGAGAGACTGAGACAGGCACCTTGCTGATCCAAGGAGAGAGAGAGAGAGAGACTAACCAAAGACTGATACACACCCCGAGGAGTGGCAGGGGGGAGAGACTGAGACAGGCACCTTGCTGATCCAAGGAGAGAGAGAGAGAGAGACTAACCAAAGACTGATACACACCCGAGGAGTGACAGGGGAAGAGACTGAGACAGGCACCCTGCTGATCCAAGGAGAGAGAGAGACTAACCAAAGACTGATACACACCCCGAGGAGTGACAGGGGGAGAGACTGAGACAGGCACCCTGCTGATCCAAGGAGAGAGAGAGAGAGACTAACCAAAGACTGATACACACCCCGAGGAGTGGCAGGGGGGAGAGACTGAGACAGGCACCCTGTCTGATCCAAGGAGAGAGAGAGAGAGAGACTAACCAAAGACTGATACACACCCCGAGGAGTGGCAGGGGGGAGAGACTGAGACAGGCACCTTGCTGATCCAAGGAGAGAGAGAGAGAGAGACTAACCAAAGACTGATACACACCCCAAGGAGTGGCAGGGGGGAGAGACTGAGACAGGCACCTTGCTGATCCAAGGAGAGAGAGAGAGAGAGACTAACCAAAGACTGATACACACCCCGAGGAGTGGCAGGGGGGAGAGACTGAGACAGGCACCCTGTCTGATCCAAGGAGAGAGAGAGAGAGAGAGACTAACCAAAGACTGATACACACCCCGAGGAGTGGCAGGGGGGAGAGACTGAGACAGGCACCTTGCTGATCCAAGGAGAGAGAGAGAGAGAGAGAGAGACTAACCAAAGACTGATACACACCCCGAGGAGTGGCAGGGGGGAGAGACTGAGACAGGCACCTTGCTGATCCAAGGAGAGAGAGAGAGAGAGACTAACCAAAGACTGATACACACCCCGAGGAGTGGCAGGGGGGAGAGACTGAGACAGGCACCTTGCTGATCCAAGGAGAGAGAGAGAGAGAGACTAACCAAAGACTGATACACACCGAGGAGTGGCAGGTGGGAGAGACTGAGACAGGCACCTTGCTATTCCAAGGAGAGAGAGAGAGACTAACCAAAGACTGATACACAGCCCGAGGAGTGACAGGGGGAGAGACTGAGACAGGCACCCTGCTGATCCAAGGAGAGAGAGAGAGAGAGACTAACCAAAGACTGATACACAGCCCGAGGAGTGACAGGGGGAGAGACTGAGACAGGGACCCTGCTGATCCAAGGAGAGAGACTAACCAAAGACTGATACACAGCCCGAGGAGTGGCAGGGGGAAGAGACTGAGACAGGCACCTTGCTGATCCAAGGAGAGAGAGAGAGAGACTAACCAAAGACTGATACACACCCCGAGGAGTGACAGGGGGAGAGACTGAGACAGGCACCCTGCTGATCCAAGGAGAGAGAGAGACTAACCAAAGACTGATACACACCCCGAGGAGTGGCAGGGGGGAGAGACTGAGACAGGCACCCTGCTGATCCAAGGAGAGAGAGAGACTAACCAAAGACTGATACACACCCCGAGGAGTGACAGGGGGAGAGACTGAGACAGGCACCCTGCTGATCCAAGGAGAGAGAGAGACTAACCAAAGACTGATACACACCCCGAGGAGTGACAGGGGGAGAGACTGAGACAGGCACCCTGCTGATCCAAGGAGAGAGAGAGAGAGAGACTAACCAAAGACTGATACACACCCCGAGGAGTGGCAGGGGGGAGAGACTGAGACAGGCACCTTGCTGATCCAAGGAGAGAGAGAGAGAGAGACTAACCAAAGACTGATACACACCCCGAGGAGTGGCAGGGGGGAGAGACTGAGACAGGCACCTTGCTATTCCAAGGAGAGAGAGAGAGACTAACCAAAGACTGATACACAGCCCGAGGAGTGACAGGGGGAGAGACTGAGACAGGCACCCTGCTGATCCAAGGAGAGAGAGAGACTAACCAAAGACTGATACACACCCCGAGGAGTGACAGGGGGAGAGACTGAGACAGGCACCCTGCTGATCCAAGGAGAGAGAGAGACTAACCAAAGACTGATACACACCCCGAGGAGTGGCAGGGGGAAGAGACTGAGACAGGCACCCTGTTAATCCAAGGAGAGAGAGAGAGACTAACCAAAGACTGATACACACCCCGAGGAGTGACAGGGGGAGAGACTGAGACAGGCACCCTGCTGATCCAAGGAGAGAGAGAGAGAGACTAACCAAAGACTGATACACAGCCCGAGGAGTGACAGGGGGAGAGACTGAGACAGGGACCCTGCTGATCCAAGGAGAGAGACTAACCAAAGACTGATACACAGCCCGAGGAGTGGCAGGGGGAAGAGACTGAGACAGGCACCCTGCTGATCCAAGGAGAGAGAGAGAGACTAACCAAAGACTGATACACACCCCGAGGAGTGGCAGGGGGAAGAGACTGAGACAGGCACCCTGCTGATCCAAGGAGAGAGAGAGAGACTAACCAAAGACTGATACACACCCCGAGGAGTGGCAGGGGGAAGAGACTGAGACAGGCACCCTGCTGATCCAAGGAGAGAGAGAGAGAGACTAACCAAAGACTGATACACACCCCGAGGAGTGGCAGGGGGAAGAGACTGAGACAGGCACCCTGCTGATCCAAGGAGAGAGAGAGAGACTAACCAAAGACTGATACACACCCCGAGGAGTGGCAGGGGGAAGAGACTGAGACAGGCACCCTGCTGATCCAAGGAGAGAGAGAGAGAGACTAACCAAAGACTGATACACACCCCGAGGAGTGGCAGGGGGGAGAGACTGAGACAGGCACCCTGTCTGATCCAAGGAGAGAGAGAGAGAGAGAGAGAGACTAACCAAAGACTGATACACACCCCGAGGAGTGGCAGGGGGGAGAGACTGAGACAGGCACCTTGCTGATCCAAGGAGAGAGAGAGAGAGAGACTAACCAAAGACTGATACACACCCCGAGGAGTGGCAGGGGGGAGAGACTGAGACAGGCACCTTGCTGATCCAAGGAGAGAGAGAGAGAGAGAGACTAACCAAAGACTGATACACACCCCGAGGAGTGGCAGGGGGGAGAGACTGAGACAGGCACCTTGCTGATCCAAGGAGAGAGAGAGAGAGAGACTAACCAAAGACTGATACACACCCGAGGAGTGGCAGGGGGGAGAGACTGAGACAGGCACCTTGCTATTCCAAGGAGAGAGAGAGAGACTAACCAAAGACTGATACACACCCGAGGAGTGGCAGGGGGGAGAGACTGAGACAGGCACCTTGCTGATCCAAGGAGAGAGAGAGAGAGAGAGACTAACCAAAGACTGATACACACCCGAGGAGTGGCAGGGGGAAGAGACTGAGACAGGCACCTTGCTGATCCAAGGAGAGAGAGAGAGAGAGAGAGACTAACCAAAGACTGATACAAACCCCGAGGAGTGGCAGGGGGAAGAGACTGAGACAGGCACCTTGCTGATCCAAGGAGAGAGAGAGAGACTAACCAAAGACTGATACACACCCCGAGGAGTGGCAGGGGGAAGAGACTGAGACAGGCACCCTGCTGATCCAAGGAGAGAGAGAGACTAACCAAAGACTGATACACACCCCGAGGAGTGGCAGGGGGGAGGGACTGAGACAGGCACCCTGCTGATCCAAGGAGAGAGAGAGACTAACCAAAGACTGATACACACCCCGAGGAGTGGCAGGGGGAAGAGACTGAGACAGGCACCCTGCTGATCCAAGGAGAGAGAGAGACTAACCAAAGACTGATACACACCCCGAGGAGTGGCAGGGGGAAGAGACTGAGACAGGCACCCTGCTATTCCAAGGAGAGAGAGAGACTAACCAAAGACTGATACACACCCCGAGGAGTGGCAGGGGGAAGAGACTGAGACAGGCACCTTGCTGATCCAAGGAGAGAGAGAGAGAGAGACTAACCAAAGACTGATACACACCCCGAGGAGTGGCAGGGGGAAGAGACTGAGACAGGCACCTTGCTGATCCAAGGAGAGAGAGAGAGAGACTAACCAAAGACTGATACACACCCCGAGGAGTGGCAGGGGGGAGAGACGTTTGGAGACTTTACTTGGAAACCCCTTTCTGATAATGAGACATCAGGATGGGGACTCAAACCAGACACCATTCTTCTGTTTGTGTACCTTTCTCACAGTGAGGTTTTTGGTTTATTTATAGTGATGGGGAAAGAAATCAGGCTAGAACAGGTTTCTGGGCGGTGGACGATCCAACCTCTGCTGCTCCGTGTCGTCATGATTCTAAGGCAGGGACGTTGCCCCTGAGCTATCCTCCTGAGACCCTGTGCACAAGATGTAAAATCACGGAACATTGCCTTACTTTCTCAGAGGTCCTGACAAGCTTTCTTTTAGCCAGCCTTTCTTTCTGTCCGAGTAGGGACAGCTTAGGTTTTGGGTGCTCCAATGAAGAAACACTCAACCCAGGTGCCATGCCACCTTGTCTGTCCCCTGATTCTGACTTTACACACCCACCCACCTGTCAACCACTGGATCCATTAGAAACCACTTGGACATTCTAAACTGGGATCCTGGATCCATTCTGGGACGCCCAGCTGCCAGGTGACAGATAATAAACCAACATCTGGTTCCTCTCTCTATAAGCTCAAAGGAGAGTTCTTGCGTGCCCTGCAAGCTGCACCCGCACTGCCGCCGGGCAGGCGCTAAAAATACGGGACTCCAAACAGTGGAGAAACTTTGCTGAAAATGTTGGGGGGCACATGACCTCTGAAAAAAAGGTGCCCCATTCAAATGAATAGGGACAAAATAGTGTGCCCTGAAAGTTGGGGGGGGGGCAAACACCCCCGTCCCCCCCTAAAATTACGCCCATGCCAAATGTTTGGCCCCGCGCCTCACAAACCATGTGACAGCCCTGCCCCCAGTGCTTAATTTGTAACCAATTAAGTGCCAGGGCCCAACTATTGTCCATTACCCCTGTGACTCGCCGGGGCAGACACCACCCACACCTGCTCCATACAGTGTCAACATATTTGGGGTTAAAGCTGCAACTCCCACCGGTTCAGTGAAAGTGATGGGTGATCGGACTCTGGCAGCATCCACAAACATGTGTTATTTCCAGCCACAACTAATATGAAGTGTTTCTTCAAAACACATCATCGTCAACATGTTGCTCTAATTCTGTCAGTGGCAAGTACAACACATTGACCATCTAATCACAGACATAAGAGCAGATGTCCTTTCCTCCTATGGCAAAATACTGGCAAAATCATTACTGACCTCATGCCATGTCCTGTCAAGCACTAAAGGAAGGTCTTCTTGTATAGCTTGGCACTCCTGGTAGGCGCTCCTCTACGACGTTACCCTTTTCACTGGCCTTGTCCCTGTGCTGGGGCTGCTCACTGGTGACTGTCCGGCTGTTGCCAACCCACCCTGCTGTGGCAGTGCTGCTGGTTACTAAGGTAGAGAATGTGCACCAGGGTTGCGAGCCCTGTGCAGGCGTGGCTGGCATGAGTTACCAGCATTGTCATGGCTGGCATGAGTTACCAGCATTATCACGCAGGCTGAGTGGAGCAGAGTGCAGGCGTGGCTGGCATGAGTTACCAGCATTGTCATGGCTGGAATGATTTACCAGCATTGTCACGCAGGCTGAGTGCAGCGGTGTGCAGACGTGCCTGGAATGAGTTACCAGCATTGTCATGGCTGGCATGAGTTACCAGCAGTGTCACGCAGGCTGAGTGCAGCAGTGTGCAGGCGTGGCTGGCATGAGTTACCAGCATTGTCATGGCTGGCATGAGTTACCAGCAGTGTCACGCAGGCTGAGTGCAGCGGTGTGCAGGCGTGGCTGGCATGAGTTACCAGCATTGTCATGGCTGGCATGAGTTACCAGCAGTGTCACGCAGGCTGAGTGCAGCGGTGTGCAGGCGTGGCTGGCATGAGTTACCAGCATTGTCATGGCTGGCATGATTTACCAGCATTGTCACGCAGGCTGAGTGCAGCGGTGTGCAGGCGTGGCTGGCATGAGTTACCAGCATTGTCATGGTTGGCATGAGTTACCAGCATTGTCACGCAGGCTGAGTGCAGCAGTATGCAGGCGTGGCTGGCATGAGTTACCAGCATTGTCATGGCTGGCATGAGTTACCAGCATTGTCACGCAGGCTGAGTGCAGCAGTGTGCAGGCGTGGCTGGCATGAGTTACCAGCATTGTCATGGCTGGCATGAGTTACCAGCATTGTCACGCAGGCTGAGTGCAGCAGTGTGCAGGCGTGGCTGGCATGAGTTACCAGCATTGTCATGGCTGGCATGAGTTACCAGCATTGTCACGCAGGCTGGGTGGAGCAGTGTGCGTCATGGCTGCCATGAGATACCACCATTGTCACCTTCTGACTCAATGTTATTCATGAAAATAGATAATTGGCCGTGACCAGCCAACCGAGGCCACACTCTTGTTGCGTTACTATGACGGACAATTAAAATAATAAAGTTGCCAAAATACCACAACTTAATGAAATTCGGCTCAGAAATAAGCACCCCCACACATTAAGCACTACCAGCCCCCCTCCCCCCCTCCACCGTCTCCCAGGAAGGTCGGCTACTGGATTGAACAGGGCTTCACCTAGATGGGAGCTGAACCCCTCCGCCCGAAGACCACCGCGCGCTATTCGGTTCAGCCCTGATCCTGGCGCTTCCAGTGAAGTTCTGCCCCACCCCCTCCTCGGGTAACCATGGCTGTTTAGACATGCTCGGGAGAACATGTGCGCCATGGGGCGTTTGGGAGGCAGGGGCCATGAACGAGTCCCTGTGGCAGAGCCCACACGAGCAGCCCCCACAGTGCGTTTACCTTAACAGACAATATACACGTGGCATTTACAAAGGCCCTTCTGAACAATGTTAATAATAATATCCGTTTTGTATAGTGCTTCGTGACAGATCCCCCCCTTCTAAGCGCTGTACAAAAAAAGCTGTTGTTATAACCCAAGTTAATAGTGTTCCATGTTTTTACCTCAAAAGGGTGAAGGACCGAGTCCTCCCTGCAAAACATCCGAACTAGGTATGCGCCAAAATAATGTCTCTTTGATCCGATGTGAGTGAGTGCAGAGTTCAGTCTAGCGCAGGGGCTGTCAGTATTATCAGACTCCCCTGCCTGGGTTTATGAAGCCCTGGGCGCCACATAACCTTCAAAGACAGTCCACGGGCGCCCTCTGGTGGCTACATGTAATCGCGCAGCAAGACAGCCTCTACCTCAGCAGCCAGGGGCCTGCTCTTGCAGAGAGGAAGTGACATGCATGCATGCATGCGTGCGTGCGTGTGTCGCACAGGCCTGCTCTGCGCACATGTGACCCTTGCCGCCCTTCATCTGCTGCTGCTCATCACTTGAATTCGTTTCAGGGAGGGGTTTCTTTCCAATGTTCAACTCAAAAGGGGTGCGCTTTGATGCCCAGAAATGAGGCCCTGCCCCCTGCACCTGTTCAGAACAGTCTCCATGGCCATGGTGTGCCCCCTCTCTCTTCTCATGGCACGCAGCCCCTGCCAGGGACCTCTTGTCGTTAGTTCCAGGGCGTGGGGCTGGGTGTTGTCACTCAGACAGCAGGGGTCTGATCCGACTTGGCGAGGGGTCGGAAGCTAGGAAAGGGGTCTCTCGAGGTGCCACCCTGTGGTGCCTGTTGGTAGCATGCGGCTCCGGCCTGAAGACCCATGCGGGCTCTGCCACTTCTCACGGGCCCCTTCCAGGCCCCGCCTTGCCTTAGTCGGACCACCCTGGCACACTAGGCTGCCAGCAGTGGCGGACAGGGAAAAAATGCAAAGTGGGTCCCACAAGGGCCGGGGTCGGGCCCGGTGGAATTTGGAGGAGGGGTGGCGTTCCGAAGCAGGGTGAAGCTGGCAATTGAACTCCGCTCTAAGGAAATGTTCAAAATAACATTTAAACAATGGCGCAATCTCTTTCATGCAGCTTCTTCCCAAACTCCACACTGTACATCAATCCCACTTTAAATCCCTTCCATGGCAGTGCTGCACCCAAGATACTGTTGGTAATGCAGTGAGTTTCAGTAGTTTAAAGGATCCATGGACGTGCTCTACAGGAGAAGATTATTGGGGTACCTCAGCAGGTTGAGAGACTGTTGCTGAGGTGTTATATATTAAAAACGGGTTGTTAATCGAATGACGTTTTGCAATTACTTGTAAAAAAAAAAAACTAGTGCAATAAAATGTGCTTGGGCAGGGGGTGGGTTGAGCTGGTCGCTTGCTTATATTCACGGTGGAGGTGGGGTGTATGTGTGCACCTGTAGTGAAAATCAAAAGTTGGCACCCATGATCACAGTTTAATTTCGTAATAATTGTTGTCAGCACAACACACGCATGCATTTGTGATTAAGTAGTTTGACAAACATATAACATCTTCATAAATATAACCTGTGATAAAAGACAAAGCAGGGGGAACACAAATTACACGGTAGTTTTGTGGTAGTCTAAAAAAAAAAAAGACACATTTCTAAGAAAACTAATGAATGCAAGTTCAGCCAGCATTTTTGAGTTTGGAAATTATTTTTTTCCTATGTTAATGTGACAATGTAAGCTGCACATTTGGAAAACAGTAGTTTTCCCAGCAGGTAGAAAGCCTGATTTGAACAGTGATGGCCCCGCCCCAGTGATAGTCACGGCCCATTGATTCCCGTGGTGTCCCTTTCAGGCCAGAAGAAAGAAACAGGCTCGGCAAATAGACCTGCAAACGCGGCTGGGGGAAGGGGCAGAGAGCAGATTAGATCACAGAGCCCCCAGCGGTGCCCCCCCCCCGGCAGCTTCAAGCCTCGCCAGGGCTGAGGCAGGCCGGGTCCGGGGAGGCGTCTGATGCCGGATCTCAGACCCGGCAAGAGCCGGCCCATTGTCCAGCCTGGCAGGCAGGGAAGAGGCATACACTACACGAGGGTAACCCCACCGGGCCCATTGACATCTTGCCGACCTGAGAGTGCAAACACTACAGCAAACGCGGTGCTCTACAAATGCTGCGCAGCACAGCAACACCAAAAGACGCAGCTCATCTCCAAAAAACAGGGGGTCCGGTCAATGCACAGGGCATGGGGGTCGCCCCCCAATCAGGTACTGGGTGAAGATGTCAGGGCCTGCAGCGATAGCCCACCAAACCCCGACTACCTGGCACGCTGCTCCCGGGGACACGGGCCCTTCGCCCCCATCCAGGGATTAGCCTGGGGGGTTATTGGACCTGCTCCCGGAGGGCACAGCCTCCAGGGCACAGGGGGGAAACCTGACGAGGCAGACTCAGCCTCTCATCCTTCCAGAATGAATACAATAAGGGCCCAGGCTGTTGAGTGCCAGTAACATAAGTTATCAGGGTGCCCAGTCAATATGCTGCCCCCCGGGGCATTGGCTGGCATACATGCCAACCCTAGCTATTTAGGAGGGGATAGCCTGAATTCTTAATACAGAAATAATGTTATTTTTTATAGTTTTTACTTTCTGCCTCTTAAAATACCACTTATCCCAATACAAGCCAGTGGGCAACTTAAGTTTTCCCACTTTCAATGTCAAAATCTCCCTCCTGGCTGATCTAAAACACTGGTACCCCCGCCCCCAAACCCGCGGTTCTCCCCCACCACAGCAGGCGCAGAAATGGGTTGTTTGAAGCGACTTTCATCAACTTTTCTTAACCCGCAGGAACCCATTTCTGATTTCCGCCGGCAGCGGATTCGCCCGCGAGTTCTCTTTATCTGGTATTTGCTCCTGGCTTTTGGTCACTCTCCTGTCCTGGGGGGACGGGGGGGGTACTCCCCACTGCGGGCTCTGTTTTTTTTTAGTGGGGTTGAAACCTGCGCATGGGGTAATGCTGCGAACCTCTCACATTCAAGGCCTTAAAGAGGCGGCAGGGGTTTTGTTCTGGGGGTTTCAATGTGGGCTTTTCAGAGAGCTTTCATCGAGTAGGGGGGGTTCGCCAAGCGAGGGCTCTGCCAGGCGGCACCGTTGCCAAGGGAACCGGCTGGCCCGGGCCTAAAATGCCGGAGCCTTGTTGCCATGAGTCAGCAGCGCCTTTTGTGGCCCTGAAAAGGGCTTGAATTTGTAGGCCGGAATGAGGCCTGCATGCCACGCATTGTACCCACAAGAAACCTTGGGTCGTGCCCCTCTTTCCACGGGGGCAGCCACTTTAACAAAACCTCGGCGGGGTACCTCCCTCATGGGCGCGCAAAAAGGAGGGTTCTGGGAGACGGCTGCTTAAGAGACAAGGGCCTCTCAAGGATGGCAGGCCTCAAATGCAGACTGCAGGCCAGTCAACACTTTGTCCCCTTGCCACCACGTGAAGTGACTCAAAGTAAGCCTGCCAAGCTTGCCCCGCCCTCTGCCCAGGACGTGGTTAGGCCAGGGGGACCCTCTGCCAAACACTGGTGCCGCTCTTCAGGGCAAGCTAGGAGGGCCACAGAAGGCCAATTGCCATAGAAATGAGCTCCCCCAAGGAAGAAAAAGGGACCCTCAAGGTGGTGTGCTGGGGCCCACATGCTGCCACTAATACATTGGCAAACCTCATAGCTCTGCTGGCAGGGAGGAGGGGTCACTGAAACAGAACTGTCTGCCTCTGGAAGTCAGGTAGATGAAAAGTGTAACTTTTTTAGGGGGGGGAGGGGTCTGTGTAAAGCTTTAAAAAACGTAGCACACTTTCAAGTAACATTATAATCTGTAGTTCATTTCATAGTTAAGTGGGGAACACAAAGAAACCCCATATTGCAAGTGTGACTCGATGGTACACATGTGTTTGCTAAACGAGAACAGCGCGCCATGTGGACATCCTCCAAAGGGACTCATTGTGCTGCCTTTGGGAGAAAGTATGAGGAGGGTCTGTAGTGACATGGGTCTCCTCACAACCTCTTACTGGCCTCCCGCACCACCCCCTCCCCCACCCCACCAGGGAGGCTATTGGAGCACCATTCCTAAAACAATCCCTCCCGAAATCCCCTCAGTTCCAAATAACGACCACCACATGTCTAAGCTCCTGGAAAAGACTGTGACCCTCCAGCTGCAGTTATAACCAGATAGCAGCAGGCTTTAGACTGGCTCCTGCCCCAGTGGGGATCACATGTGCACGGCGGCCGATCATGGTGGAATCAGCGTCTTGGTGCCACCTGGTCTGTTGGCTGCTTTCTTCATAGTTAACCATCCCGCCCTCATCTTCTGCCTCCCTTCTTCTGGAGTTCGGAGTTCTGCTCTCTCACGGATCATCTCCTTCCTGCTCTTGCCCCTTTCCGGTCCAACCCTCTGTAGGTCACTCGAGGTGTTCTCCAAGGCTCTCAGCACTCTCCCCGCCTCTTAGGCATCTGTTTGCATCTCTTGTCCCCTCTTATTCCCTCTGCCAGTCCCACTTTCTAGCTCTACGCTGAACACACCCAGATCCTGATCAGACTGGACAAACACCTTGCCCACCTCCATGAATTGATTAAAAAAACCTCAAACTAAATAGACACAACACAGAGATCCTCCTCACCAGCGACAAGCTCCAATATTGACCTCCATCCATAGAGCCTCCCCTTGCCCCCCCTTATCACAGTCCTCGGTCCATCAGCCAAAACTGAAACATCAAACCAGGTCAAACATCAAACTGAGCTTTCACTCAGCCCCAGAGAAACTCAGGTGACATCGCTTGTTCCTCCCCCCACCTTAGGCTCAACCACTTCACATCAGGGTCCTTCCTCCACCCCAGCCCCTGACCAAACACAACTTCTCAAACCTTCTGCTTCTGACTAGCAACTCTGGCCTCCTCCTGATGGTCTCCTTCACCTCTTCCCAATACTCTCAAACCACATTCTGACCATTGTTCACCCCTCCTCCTGATTCATCCAAGCCACCTCCTGGGGTTCATCTACCACCTCTTCCTGGTACTCTCCAATCAACTCCTGCTGTCCATCAACCACCACCTCCTGGCAATCTCCAACCACCTCCTGGTGTTCATCTACCACCTCTTCCTGGCACTCTCCAATCACCTCCTGCTGTCCATCAACCACCACCTCCTGGCAATCTCCAACCACCTCCTGGTGTTCATCTACCACCTCTTCCTGGCACTCTCCAATCACCTCCTGCTGTCCATCAACCACCACTTCCTGGCAATCTCCAACCACCTCCTGGTGTTCATCTACCACCTCTTCCTGGCACTCTCCAATCACCTCCTGGTGTTCATCAACCACCACCTCCTGGCACTCTCCAACCACCTCCTGGTGTTCATCTACCACCTCTTCCTGGCACTCTCCAATCACCTCCTGGTGTTCATCAAACACCACCTCCTGGCACTCTTCAACCACCTCCTGATGTTTTCCTACCACCTGCTCCTGGTACGCTCCAACCACCTCCTGGTGTTCATCTACCACCTCCTCCAGTGCTGTCCAACCACCTCCTGGTGTTTCCCTACCACCTGCTCCTGGTACACTCCAACCACTTCCTGGTTCACCTACAACCTCTTCCTGGAACACTGCACCCACCTGCTGGTGTTCACGTACCACCTCCTCCAGTACTCTTCCACCACCTCCTGGATTCATCTACCACCTCCTTCGCTACTCTCCATCCACCTCCTGGTGTTCATCTACCATCTCCTCCTGGCACTTTCCAACCACCTCCTGGTTCATCTACCACCTCCTCCGGTACTCTCCAACCACCTCCTTCTGTTCATCCACCACCTCCTACTTGTACTCTCCAACCACCTCCTTCTGTTCATCCACCACCTCCTACTTTACTCTCCAACCACCTCCTGATCTACCACCACCTCCTGGCGCTCTGCAACCACCACCTCCTGGCGCTCTGCAACCAACTCCTGGTGTTCATCTACCACCATCTCCTGGCACTCTGCAACCACCCCTGTTGTTCATCTACCACCTCCTCCTGGTACTCCCCAACCACCTCCTTATGTTCATCCACCACCACTTTCTGGCACTCTGCAACCACCTCCCAGTGTTCATCTACCACCGCATCCTGGTACTCTCCAACCACCACCTCCTGGTGTTCTTCTACCACCTCCTGGTGTTTATCTGCCACCTCCTCCAGGCTGATGGAAAAGAAGTCTTGGAAGTCAGCCAGGAATTCTGCCAATTCTTTTCCTTGGATGTTCATCGGGTTTTCTGGGATTTTCGAGGAACCTTCCCACTGTGGCCATAGATGGGCCTGTTTTTCCTCTTGGTCGGTTATGTGTGCAATGGGTTGGGTGTATTATTCTGGGGTTACCACGCCTTCAGCCAGTTCACATGGTGCATTACTCTTTCTTCTGGTGAGCCGGCTGATGCACATGATAATTCAAGTTCCCCACACCCTCAGTTACCCTTTAAGGACCATGCCTTCGTATCAGAACCAGGACTTGTTCTTCTGCGCAAGAAGGCATTCTCATAATGGAGATGTTTCAGTTGCTCTATGCCTCATCCAGGTTCTCTTTCACCAGCGTTCTGACCAGCTTCATTCTCTGATGGGTGTTTTGTGTAAACTTGGGCAGATTTAGGCAAGACTAAGACATCCTTTTTACCATACTGGTCTGAGTAAATCTCACGAGCCACCTGATAAGAACACCATAAAAAAGTAGTATATCAAAGACCTTATTGGCTACTAGAAGGTCAAGCAGGTGTCATCCAGGAGCAAGTACAAATGTTTTTAAAAAAATAGGATGATTGAAATATCCTTCTGGCAAGTGGGTGTCCCCCATCGGCCTCCTACCAAAAGATGACGGATCCTGAAGATTCTGTGTCAAATTCAGGAACGTAAACAATATTTTCAAGGTTGACACCTAGCCCATGCTCTGTATCGAAAGAACTGATTGAAAGGTTAGGCAGTCAAAATATATCACAACATTAGTCCCCGCAGAAGGGTATAAGTAGATGCCACTACGTCCACCTTAAAGAGAGAAGACTGTGTTTGCGCCCAGACACTCATAAGAATTATTTGAGTTTACAGCATTGTTCTTTGGGATTCATGTTACATACATCATTCCAAAGATGAATTAATCACCTTTAAGGCCCCCACAGAGAATATGCTCCAGTCCTCCTTTAAACATTTTAAAATGTCTTTTATTTTGTTTTTCTCAAGGGCTTGATGAGGTAAATACAGTACGGTATATACATACGAGAATGGTTAGATTACAACGTTACAAATATATAGTAACCATATAAGGTATAGCATTGCACGATCCGAATGCACAAGGCCTAGTAGGATTGCTCATCCCTCCCCTTGCCTTGTTGCGCCTTGAGACACACGTGTATAGGCGCATAATAAATGACAAATAAAATAAATAAAAATAAATCATTGCAGACGGTCTCTCATCTCTGCATCGTCTGTGTTGTGGGATGCTGTAGACTCCGTTTAGATAAGCAGAGAAATCGCGCCACATGTCCTTTGGTGGACTTCTGTTTGGCGGTAGGCTTACACACAGTTCTTCCATATCATTTAGCCTCATGTCCTTCATGGGCGGATCTCTCCAGTTCCATCGAAACAATATCCATCTCTTAACCAAGAGCCGACCTAGGATTAAAAGCCAAGCCTGGTCGCCTCCATTTGACAAGTGTAGCCCAGCATCAGTCTTGCAGGGTTAATTCCAATTGCTGTCTCAGGATAGTTGACAAGGTTTGACAGACCATGGACCAGGAAGTGTGTCGTTTTGGGCATGACCATAACATGCGTAGTAGGGTGGCTTTCTCGCAATGGCACCCAGGGCACACTCCATCTCTGTCTGCATGGGATAGTCGAGGTCTCGATGGGGCATAATGCAATCTATGAGACGATATTTAGCATTGAGTGATGCTCCCTTAGTTAGGCGGCATATTGCTGTCCAGGGGGCATCTGTGAATTCGACCTGCAGCTCTGGGCTCCATTTGATCCCGGCATCCCCAGTGCGTTGCGCTAGTCTGTATAGTGTGGAGATACTCTTTTTGCTTGCCGTATTGCTTAGTATGTATGCCAGGCACGCGTGCGAGGGTGGTTCCTCGGGAAAAGACACCCACTGTGGCCTTTATGAGGAGATCATTGAGTAGATGCAGAGGGTTATCTCCTATCATGTCTTAATGTTGTCCCATTCTATAAAGCGACTGTCTGCGTACAAATCCCCTGGGGTTAGTACGTTTACTGCGTGCCAAGTCCTCTCTATACTGCTATCCATGGTAGGGGATAACGCAGATGTGCCCACCCCCCACCCCATAGTGGTCATCACGTGTCATACGGGGCCACAGACCCAGACCGCTCGTGAAATCATTACAATGCGTCAGTCGTGGCCCTCACTGGGTCTGACTTGTATGTTCCTCCTGCTAGTGGCGTCCATATTGAAGTGGTGCTCAGTCTTATTCGTTCCAGTCTACAATGCAATGAGCTGTGTGTTTCCGCAGTCCAGTACGTGGTGTAGTAGGCCCGTGCCATCAGGTAATACAGTTCAAAGTTTGGGGCAGCAACGCCCCCTGCCTCATAAGGCCACTTGCCCATGCGAAAGAGGTGCACACCCTGTTAAGTTCTTTAGAAAATGTGCCACACCAGTATTTTATGAAACATATATAATAGTTTTGCAAGCATTACCATTAGAAGCAGTGAGAGTCTCCCGGCTAATGACATTGGAATACTAGCCCAGCGACGTAGTTTGGACCTCAGATGTGACATGCATTTCTCATAATTTAGTTCACTCGTTGGAGCCGGCAATCGTGATATCGAAATCCCCAAATATCTAAACGTGTGCTCTGACCACCTAAATCCACCCTTGCTGGTTGGCTCTGTTGTGTTGTCTGTTAATGGAAACATTTTGATTTGTTACTATTTAAGTGTAGATCAGAGTATCTGCCAAAATCTACTGCCACTTTCACTACTCTTTCTACATTCATCTCTGGGTCTCGTATAAATAGTAAGATATTGTGGGCCTACAATGCAATCACCTCCGCCTACTTGCGCTAACCGAATTCCTGCTCTAGTGTGTTTATCACGTATCAGGTCCACTAATGGCTCTGCTACCACAGCAAACAGCAATGGCGACAGGGGGCATCCAGCAAACAGCAATGGCGACAGTGGGCATCCTTACCGAATTCCTGCTCTACTGTATTTATCACGTATCAGGTCCAGTAAGGGCTCTGTTACCATAGCAAACAGCAATGGCGACAGGGGGCATCCTTACCGAATTCCTGCTCTACTGTCTTTATCACGTATCAGGTCTGGTAAGGGCTCTGTTACCATAGCAAACAGCAATGGCGACAGGGGGCATCCTTACCGAATTCCTGCTCTACTGTCTTTATCACGTATCAGGTCCGGTAAGGGCTCTGTTACCATAGCAAACAGCAATGGCGACAGGGGGCATCCAGCAAACAGCAATGGTAACAGGGGGCATCCTTACCGAATTCTTGCTCTACTGTCTTTATCACGTATCAGGTCCGGTAAGGGCTCTGTTATCATAGCAAACAGCAATGGCGACAGGGAGCATCCTTACCAAATTCCTGCTCTACTGTCTTTATCACGTATCAGGTCCGGTAAGGGCTCTGTTACCATAGCAAACAGCAATGGCGACAGGGAGCATCCTTACCGAATTCCTGCTCTACTGTCTTTATCACGTATCAGGTCCCGTAAGGGCTCTGTTACCATAGCAAACAGCAATGGCGACAGGGGGCATCCTTACCGAATTCCTGCTCTAGTGTGTTTATCACGTACCAGGTCCACTAATGGCTCTGCTACCATAGCAAACAGCAATGGCGACAGGGGGCATCCAGCAAACAGCAATGGCGACAGGGGGCACCCTTACCGGATTCCTGCTCTACTGTCTTTATCACGTATCAGGTCCGGTAAGGGCTCTGTTACCATAGCAAACAGCAATGGCGACAGGGGGCATCCAGCAAACAGCAATGGCGACAGGGGGCACCCTTACCGGATTCCTGCTCTACTGTCTTTATCACGTATCAGGTCCGGTAAGGGCTCTGTTACCATAGCAAACAGCAATGGCGACAGGGGGCATCCTTACCGAATTCCTGCTCTACTGTCTTTATCACGTATCAGGTCCGGTAAGGGCTCTGTTACCATAGCAAACAGCAATGGCGACAGGGGGCATCCAGCAAACAGCAATGGCAACAGGGGGCATCCTTACCGAATTCCTGCTCTACTGTCTTTATCACGTATCAGGTCCGGTAAGGGCTCTGTTACCATAGCAAACAGCAATGGCGACAGGGAGCATCCTTACCGAATTCCTGCTCTACTGTCTTTATCACGTATCAGGTCCGGTAAGGGCTCTGTTACCATAGCAAACAGCAATGGCGACAGGGAGCATCCTTACCGAATTCCTGCTCTACTGTCTTTATCACGTATCAGGTCCGGTAAGGGCTCTGTTACCATAGCAAACAGCAATGGCGACAGGGGGCATCCTTACCGAATTCCTGCTCTAGTGTGTTTATCAAGTATCAGGTCCACTAATGGCTCTGCTACCATAGCAAACAGCAATGGCGACAGGGGGCATCCAGCAAAAAGCAATGGCGACAGGGGGCATCCTTACCGAATTCCTGCTCTACTGTCTTTATCACGTATCAGGTCCGGTAAGGGCTCTGTTACCATAGCAAACAGCAATGGCGACAGGGGGCATCCTTACCGAATTCCTGCTCTACTGTCTTTATCACGTATCAGGTCCGGTAAGGGCTCTGTTACCATAGCAAACAGCAATGGCGACAGGGGGCACCCTTACCGGATTCCTGCTCTACTGTCTTTATCACATATCAGGTCCGGTAAGGGCTCTGTTACCATAGCAAACAGCAATGGTGACAGGGGGCATCCTTGTCATGTTTCACCCTGTAGGTGAAGTATCAGGGAGAGCGTGCCGTTTGTGCGCACTCTCGAGAATAGTTGTTCTTTAAATAATGTAATCCAAGCTACAAAGTTAGGTCCGAATCCTGCTCCTCTTTTCCTTAATGTTGTGACCATCAGCTAATTAGCAAGACTTCCTGTTCTCTATAGGGAGCAGGTGGAGGGGCTTTTGAGCTGTGCCGGCATATGCACAGCACGCTGCTTGCGCACCTCAACGCTAGAGTTCTGGTCTGCCCACCGAACTGGCACTGCCAATACCAAGGCAATGTTACTATTAGGAGAGTTGATCCTTGGCAGAGCACATTTTTTTCAGTCTGCTGGGGGGTAGGAGCTGTCACAACTAGACTGCCAGCAGATAGGCTGCCTTTGTGGGGCTTACTGGGCCTGAGCTAAGGATGGTGGCAAGGGACAGCACCTATGAAGCAGAGGCTCGGGGTGCCAGAGTTACCGTCTCCTTTTGTGCAGCTAGCTTCTGTCCAACTCTCGTTCAATGGGGTTCCCTCTGACTATTCAGCCACTTGGAAGGGTCTTGACTGATTCAGATAGGGTCTGGAAAAGGTCAGCCTGTAGCTCAGGGAATGGCATCCTGGGTGGACGACGGCCCCATCTGTTGCTGCTCTCTGTCCTCTATGGAGTGTAATTTCATGACCTTTCTGTGGACAGACAAAACCCTCATTTGTATTTTTGGGACATTTCTTTTGTTTCAATTGGCTTCCTTTTATTCTATCTTCTTCTAGAGCCAAGAAGCCCGGCTGGTGGGCACACAAGGCCTCTATAAAAATGAACATCAAGTCCATAATCCTGTGTGGAAGGATCACTTACAGCATCTGCAGCCAGTCTGTTGACCCTCCGAGAAGCTGGTCTCACGGCCAATCCCATCAAGTGTACTCTTAACATCAACATTCAGAAAATACTTGGGGTCTGTGACTAAGTGCCCTGTCCTACTCTAGGGGTTGGGTCATGACCAAGTCAAAGGGGAGTGACAGAACACATCTCAACCTGTGGCAGGAGGCTCATTAACCCCAAAGCCACAACCAGTACTGCCCAACATATGACAAATGAAAGTTGTTGGTCCCCAGAGGGATCAGAAATGAGAGACAGACAATACGTTTTAGGGTTCTCAACATGTACCATGTTTTATTAAAACAAAAAGGGTGGGGTAAAGGTCCATCTGTCCCTATCCTAATAAGAATGCCTGTACCATCGGAACGAAGCTAAAGCAAACTGACCTTGTGACCAAACTAGATCTGACCCTCAAACTAACATGTACAAATATATGTACGTAAAATGTCTTTGGTTCCAACTTAAAAAAATAAAGAGTGTGCAAGTTTAAATAGGTAAATCCAAGAAAGCAATCCTTGAATTCAGTAGTTGGCTTCCTTCCCCTGAACCAATTTGTGATGCCTATTGGAAATGTGGTGTTCAAACAATGTTCTGGCCAAAGGAATGGAACTTCCCTCCACTCCCAACAGGTCTTCCTTGGATTAGAAAAGCAAGAATGTCTCACCCATAGAATACCGTAATCAGAATAGCAAAGCAGAAATCTTTTCCACAGAACACTTAGGATGGCAAAACCCAAATGTCTCTTTCATAGAACAATTTTCTCAGGATGGAAAAAACAAATGTCTTTCATAGAACACATTTCTCAAATCAATCCTTTGATATCTTGGTTTACTTTCCTGTCAGGAATATCTCTTTTATTGCCAAAAAGAAAACCTCTTGATGTCCTAGTTTACTCTCCTGCCAGGTATACCTCAGTAACTGCAAAACGAAAACCTCTTGATATCCTGGTTCACTCTCCTTCCAGGAATAGCTCTGTAACTACAAAAAGAGTCCTTGCCTGATACTTTTATCAGGTCTTTCTGCAATCTTTCTTCCACTTTTGTTATTACACAATCATATTTCTCCAACAAAACAACAGTGGCCACCTGCACCAATTTCCCCCCATGCAGACATCGCGTATATTAGGGGTTGTTCAAACTCGGTCTGTCAACCTTTCTTTCAATTTCTCTTGGCTCTTGGCAATGCTTGTTCTAGCTTTCCCCAACTGACGTCCCATGTCAGGAGAACTGCATAATTTCTGTTCGTTTATCTCTTTCAAAACGTCTTTTGGCTTATGGCACTGCTGGTTACAGGTTTCCCCCAACTGACATCTTATGTCAGGAGAATGGTACCATGTTTGCCTCTTTAGTTCTCTCCCAATGTCTTTTGGGCTCTTCAATTCTCCTACAACATAGTTTGGCTTATGGCACTGCTGGTTCCAGATTTCCCCCAACCGACATCTCATGTCAGAAGAGATGCACCATGTTTGTCCTTTAATATGATTTGGTCGATATAAAAAAAATATCCTTTGAATACTCTTCAATATTGTCCCACGTCCTGGGGCCCTTCTCACTCTCAGGCTGACTCACCGGTACATCGTGCCGTTGCTCCCAGAGTCTGTCGTGGGGCTGACGTCCCCGTCTAAGCAGAGGTAAGTTTGGTTCCCTGTCAGCGTTTGCTTCCTTCGCAAGCCAGAACCTGCGCAGCTCTGCAGGGCTTTGTCTCCCCTTCCCCTGCTGGGCTCATTCACCTCTCTACCGGAGTCTCTCTTCTCAAGTGTAGAACACTGCTGACCTGCTGCAGGCAGACGTTCACCGCTCTCCCCGCGTCTCTACTCCTTTGGTCCACCTCTGCTACCGGGCTCACTTTCCGCTGCGCCTAATCTGCAGCCTTTCTTCCTGCGTCTTTCTCGATCCATCAGGCGTAAGCAACCTTCAGGTTTAAATGTCCAGCACAGCTGATTTAGCCTTGGACAACTAGATTGCACTTCATGCTCAAGAGTCACATCTCCTCCCCAGTGACTCTCTGTTCTTCTCCTTCTTCTCAGTACGCCAGCTGTTATGGGAATGGGAGTCCATATATGTTCTAGTCTCCTCAGGGCAATATGTTTTTAAATACTTGCTGGAATGTAAATTGTCAGAATCAGAGGAGGTTATGTGAACATTATGTGTAGGGATGTTTTGCTCAAAGCTCTTATCCAGATAAAACTCTTCATATTCCAGGATGTTGAATGTAAACCATGCATACCTGAGGGGTAAATGTTACTCTGTTGAGGAGGTTTTTCATATACAGTGTTTTGGGTTTTAACGTGGGAAGGATTTGTCAAATGACAACAAGCCATCAGGTATTCAGGGATTATGGGGTCTTCCTCTTTATACAGAGAAGAATACTGCGTTGCTCCTACAGAACTCATCACATCTCCCCAGCAGCCCTCTCCTCCCATGTGATCCTCGCTGAGAATACCACCCCAGGGTCAGAATCAGGTAGTGGCTGCCGTCCCCTGGCCACATGGGAGAAGACTTTAGGCTGGGGATCACTGATGACCCTGCACATAATATCACAACCAACACATCCCAATCTATTTGCCTGTGCCATTTGAGGGGCCCTAGCGGCAGCCATCCTACTTAGTATCCCAACATTCGGACTAGGGTCATTTGTAACATGTGTGAGAAACCTGACAGTGTTCTCCCAATCACTCCCTCAGTATCTTCCATTCAGGTGGCCAGGAAAGGCTTTTGGATCCTGACCCTGGGAGTGGACAAGCGAGGGAGGATCAACTGGGTGGAGGGTCACGGAGGATTGGGAGGAGAATACCCTCAGGCGAGACGTGGTATTTTCCCAGTCCAAAAGGCACCTTAACCTATTCTCCCCTCAGCCTTTGTGGGGTGTTTACAATCAGAAGCTGGGAGCTGCAGGAATTTGGATCCGGAGGAGCACAACATGCTGGAACGCTGGCCTGGTGAACAGAGCGGGCTGCAGCGTGCTAATGGTGCTGAGATCATCATGAGCAGGAGAAGCCCAAACTGCAGAGGGCGTGCAGTGGGTAGCACTGTTGTTGCAGGATGTCTGGTGGGAGAGAGGAGCTCTCCGCACATTGTGTGTGTTTCAGGTGGCTGGTGAGCACTGAGAAACGATCGGAGCAATGTGAGATCCTTTTGGGGAAACGGCGAGGCACAGAGCTGCAACCGGAGCCATCAGGCGCTCCGAGTCTGGCAAGGAAAGAAGAAAGGCAGCAGCGGGAGCCGCAGACACGCAGTGAGAGACCAGTGAGTTGGCCTTGGACAGGTGACCCTGGGATGCTCCATCATAGACCGCTAGCTGCAACAATACCATTTGAATACCGAACTAATGATAGAAAGCATTTTTGGTTTAACACACATGCTGAGAGAAACCGAAATAAGAAAGTTTACAACTGCAACTATCCAAGTAAAGAAAGAGTGAGATTTAACAAAGGCTGTAATTACTGTTGACCAAGAAAGGAGGGGTCAATGTTGAACATACAGAGTGACCACCATTGGCAAAGTAAAGAGGATGCAGTAATAGAACAAAACTCTAACCAGTATTGCCAAAGAAAAGAGGAGGCAATAAGTGAATTAAATGACAAACAGCATTGCCTAAGCTAAGAAAAGGTCATTAGAAAGAAAAGGAGTAACAGATTTCTTGGAAATAGAAACTTGAATCAAGAGATGCCCGATGTGATAGCAGAAACTAGAGTTGGCACGAAGGTTACCGTGCTTGGGGAGAGTGTCAAGGGGGAGAGGAGCATAACTTGTATTGTATGCGGCCAATCAATAATTGGAACAAACAACATCAATGGGTGTTGCATCCTTGTGGAAGAAATTGTGAATTGTACTGTTGTTGAAAGTCAAAGACTTTTCTGATGTTTTGAAGTGAACCACACCACAGAGTACTTGTAGTAGTGTTAGGAGATTCATCCTGGTAGGAAAGTACACCAGGAAAGGGATTGTTAGTGCTAGTCCTGTCAGGTTAGTGAACCAAGAAGAAGACAGTGAAGTTGTTACGCACACTTGGTATCCACAGGGACGCCACCCAGCCAGATTACTCACTGGTATGCTTCTCAGCTTTGCCCTGATGTTGTCTGCGGGGAAGGTTCTGCCTTGTGGTAGAATTAGGCGTGCTCTCCGTCCTGCCTTCTTTGCAGGGGCGTGTTGTCTTTCATGGGCGAGTGCGGTCCAGTTACTTCGCTGACGCCGGCCCGTTTGATATTGTTCAGGTAGGTCTTATTGCTGTTCTTTAGTTTTGTTGCTATCCTGCATGCCTTTCTTTGTTTAAAATGTCTATTTTTTTCTCCCTTGGGTATGCAGAGCTTCAGCGAGGCGAACTGGCTTGGTTGAACCCCGCTGGTAAATGATGGCATATTAAGAGCGCTATGATGCGGTAAGTAAGTGCTATGTGCAGCGCTGCAAAGTCTTGCCTTTGCTAACCTGTGTTTTCCTTCCTTGTAGGCCGCAGTGTTCTTCAGCGCGAGTGGAATGTCCAGAGTGGTGCCACCCGAGAGGCGACCAGCCAGGTAAGTCTTTTGAGCAGTTCGTAATTTGTAAATGTCTCTACTGCTTGCTTTAATGTTGCCTCTATCTTCCTCTTTCAGGTCGTTCTGTCCGGGGAGGCGTGCAGATTCGAGGAAGCTGTTCTCAGAAGCTGTGAGTGTTTAAAGATGAAGACTGCAGGTAAGATGCTGCTGCTAATGATGTTCCTTTTGTCTCCTTGCAGGTTCTGCTTCTCCGAGGTTCGAGGGAATAGCTGGACACAGTGAGAGTCACATTGCAAGCTGCAAAGTAACACGAAGCGTGTTGTCTTGCTCGGGTGTGGTTTAAATAGCCCCAACAAAATAGTCCAGGTAAAGTAGTCCCTAGGCTACCACACCCAAAACACTAGACCGCACAGCTTGGTTCTTAGGAACCAAGCTATGTGGATGCCTCCATGTTGACTGACAATACAATAAAGTAGTTCCCAAGCACATTGTTTTTCATGGTGTATGAGCCTGGCGCCATGAGGGCTTTTGAAGAGGATGCCAGGCTCTAGAGGCCCGAGTCCTGACTCCACCTGGCCAATGGGTTTGCCAGAGGGGGTTTTGGGCGAGGGTTGTGACAGCACTCCCCCCTTAGGCCCCTCCCATGGTGTTCCTTCTGTCTGGCCGAGGTTTGGTTGGGAAGTTCCGATGGAATTTCCTGATTAGACGTGGTGCGTGGATATTCTCACTGGGCTCCCAGGATCTATCTTATGGTCCAAATCCTTTCTAATCAACGAGATAATATAGCTTGGTCCTGGAGTATTTAGAGTCCAAGATATCTTTGACTTTGAATTCTGGTTCTCCGTCAACAAGTATGGGCTTAGGTGGTGTCCCAATCCGTGTGCCGGGTTGCATTGGTTTCAGGAGGGACACATGGAATACCGGGTAGATGTGTAGATTAGGTGGTAAATCCAGTTTCACTGCTGCTGGGTTGATAAATGCCTTAATGGTATAGGGTCCTAAGAATCTGGGATGAAAGGTCCGGGTTCCCGTGATGGGTATGAATTTAGCGGCTAACCAAACTTTGTCTTCTACTTGATAATCAGGGGCCTTTTTCCGGTGTTGGTCGGCGAATCTCTTTTGTTTTTCTTTGGCATGAATAAGGTGTTCCTTTGCCCTTTTGAAAGCCTGAGTAATGGTTGTGTGTAGAGTCTTTACCGCTGACATTTCCAAGCTGGCTGGAAGGTCTAGTTCAGAGGTATGTGGATGTCTGCCATAAAGGGTATAGAAGGGCGTTTGTCCCGTGCTTGAATGCAAAGAATTGTTATATGCATATTCGGCTATCCATAGTAGGTCTTTCCAATTCCTTTGTTCGTGGTGCAGCATGCACCGTAAATATTTCTCGAGTGTCTGATTGGTTCTCTCGTTTGGCCGTCCTTTTGGGGATGGTGACTGGTAGATAGCCGAACGTCGATCTGCGCCATTGCACAACATTTTTTCCAGAAGTTTGAAACAAACTGTCTGCCTCCATCAGAGACCAGAACTGAAGGGAAGCCATGTAGCTTAACCACGCCCTCCTGGAACACTTTTGCTAAAGTCGCTGCGTCTGGGAGGCCTTTGATAGGAATAAAATGGGCCATCTTCGAGAATAAGTCCACAACTACAAGGATGGTGTTGAACCCTTGGCTTCGAGGTAGATCAGTGATGAAGCCAAGGGAAAGAGTGTGCCATGGAACTGGAGGAATGTCCAATGGTTGTAGGAGACCAGATGGTTTTTGTTTCTGTGATTTATTTTGTGCGCAGACGCCGCAGGACTGAATATACTGAATGATGTCCTTACGCCAGGTAGGCCACCAAAAGTTCTCTTCCACCTTAGCTAGGGTTTTGGTGATCCCAGGATGCCCTTCGATCAGTGAATCGTGATAGTTTTAACTAATATGCTGTTGTAATTCCTTCTTGGGTACATATAGGCAATCCCTAAAAAAGGGTAGGTGGTCCTTGATGGTATATTGTTCTCCTTGAGTTTGCCATGCGAGGTAGGCATCAGGATTCATTGTCCTTTGGATTTCTTTTCGTAGTTCTGTTTGTGTTAAGGCTGTCGTGATACCCAAGAGTTTGTCTTCAGGTATAATAGGTACTGGGTCTGGAGTTGTGTATACT
Organism: Ambystoma mexicanum; assembly: GCF_040938575.1. Classification (NCBI taxonomy): domain Eukaryota; kingdom Metazoa; phylum Chordata; class Amphibia; order Caudata; family Ambystomatidae; genus Ambystoma; species Ambystoma mexicanum. The sequence continues at coordinate 37,975,810 of NC_090940.1, forward strand.
ATTTCATCTATGCCCATGCAAGATAAGGCATCCGCCTTTCCGTTTCTGACTCCTGGTCGAAATGTAATTACATAATCATATTTGGTGAAGAAAAGGGCCCACCGTAATTGGCGCGAGGACTGGGCCTTGGCTGTTTTACGATAGTGCAGGTTTCGGTGGTCTGTGATAACTGTAATGGTGGGTTTGGCCCCCAGAAGGTAGTGCCAACAGGCTTTAAAGGCGGATTTGATAGCCAGGAGTTCCTTGTCCGTGATGGCATAATTAATCTCTGGAGGTGAGAACTTTTTTGACCAGAAGGCCACAGGATGTAGCTGGCCGGTTTCCGGGTCCCTCTGTGAAAGGACAGCCCCCATTGCGAGACTGGACGCATCAGTTTCAACGACATAAGGGAGGTCTGGACGAGGATGTCGCAGGATTGGAGCGGAGGTAAACCTTCGTTTAAGTTCCTGAAAGGCTTCTTCTGCTTCTTCGGTCCAAGCAAACTTTTTATTGTTTTTTCGTAATAGTACTGTGATTGGGTGCACAACCTGAGAGAAGTCTGTGATGAACCGGTGGTAGAAGTTCCCAAAGCCCAGCATGCTTTGTACCCCTTTCAGAGACGTCGGTGAAGGCTATTTCAGAATGGCATCTACCTTGTGCACGTCCAGTCTGATGCCTCCTGGAGTAAGGATAAAACCAAGAAATTCTGCTTTGGTGACGTGAAAAAAGCATTTTTCAAGCTTTGCAAATAAGCGATGTTGACAGAGCTTGGTGAGGACTGAACGAACGTGCCTGAGATGATCTTGTTCCGAGGCTGAGTATACTAAGATGTCGTCTATGTACACTAAGGCGCACACATCAATTAACTCCCTTAAGACGTCATTCATGAAATATTGGAATGCCGCAGGAGCGTTGCATAACCCGAAGGGCATGACTTGATATTCATACAAGCCGTACTTAGTACGGAAGGCGGTTTTCCATTCATCTCCTTTTCTGACTCGGACCAGGTGGTACGCTCCTCGAAGGTCCAATTTGGTATAAATCTGGGCATCTTTAACTTGGTCTAGCATCTCAGGGATAACTGGCAAGGGATAGCGGTTCTTCACAGTGATCTGGTTCAATGCGCGGTAGTCAATACAGGTTCTCAAGTGTCCTTCCTTTTTCGGTACGAAGAACAAAGGACTGGCTGCAGGGGACTTCAAAGGACGGATAAATCCGTTTGCAAGGTACTGGTCTAAATAGGATTTCAAATGAAGGTTTTCTGGTTCTGTAAGAGGGTAGATCCTGCTGCAAGGGATTTGTGCACCAGGAACAAGGTCGATCTGACAGTCATAGGGCCTGTGCGGCGACAATGTATTGGCTTGGTCCTTTCGGAAAACATCCTGGAAATCATGGTATTCACTTGGCAAGGTATTCGTTTCTCCCAGGGTTGATACTGACGCTCAGGGAGTCATGGGGATACAGACGCCGGGTTTCTCCTCTTGGTAATAGCAGGCAGGGGAGCAGTCATGGGGGAAGGTTAATTTTCGTGCCCGCCAGTCTATCAAAGGGTTGTGAGCAACCAACCATGGCATCCCTAGTATTAGCCTGAACTGAGGTGCCTTGATGAGATCGAATGAAATAGACTCCCGATGTCCGTCCTGGCACAGCAAGGTTACCCTGGCTGTGCACTGGGTTACTGGTCCGGAAGCGATTTCTGTCCCATCCACGGTGGTTACCTTGTCCATAGTTGGCTTAGAACACAAAGGAAGCCCCATCTCTGCTGCCAGTTCTTGATCAATATAATTTACAACTGCTCCGCTATCGATGTATGTTTCAACGGCATGCATTCTTGACGACTATTGGTGGTTAATTAAGATCACTGGTATTGCAAAGTGCGAGGTCAGCAACTCTTTCTTCTTACTCGACAAACTGACCTCTACGTTTGTCGAGCTTGGTAATTTTCCCATTCCTTAGCTTCATCCTTCTCTGTGGCCCCGACTGTTCTTCTTGGGGGTTTTACTGGGCAGTCCATCAGGAAATGTCCTGGTTTCCCACAATACAAACAAAGCTGTTGTCTTTTTTTGTCCCGCTCTTGTTTTGTTAATGGAAGCCGTATCCCTCCAATCTGCATGGGTTCTACAGCATTTTCAGGTACACAGGGTGTGTTTTCCCTTGGTCGAACATACACGGTCCGAGGGTCCGTCTTAGACCGGTCTGCCTTTCGTTCGTGCAACCGGTGGTCTAGCTGCACGACCAGATTTATGGATTCTGCACAGTCTCTGGGTGGATCAACCACCTGGGTTAAGACATCCTTTAATTTGCCTCGTAAGCGTCGATGGAATAACGTGGTTATTTTGTTTTCTGGCCACGTAGCTTCGGCAACCAGTCTGTTGAAGGTAGCAATGTACGTTAGCAAGTCCCGATTCCCCTGTTGGAGGGACAATAGTTCATTGTCTACTGCTTGTTCCTGGGTATGGCGAGCAAAACGTTTTTCCATTTCTCCCTGGAACCCCCAAAGTCATGTAATAGAGGATCGTCATGGGTTACCAATGGCACCGACCAATCTGCTGCACTACCACTCAGGTATGATATGACAAAAGCTACCCGAGCTTGGTCGTTTGGAAATGCTCCAGTCCTACAAAGAAAATGAAGGCAGCACTGATTGATGAATGCCGCATACTTCCTTGGGTCGCCTGAGAACCTTTCTGGTGGTGCCAGGGGCACTGTTCCAGGTAACGTGATCTGTACCGGAGTGGGTGGTATGGCGGGGTTTTGCATCGTTGGATTGCTTCCAGGTAGAGGCGTCTGTCCTGCCTGTGATTGCAAGTATTGCCTGCTAATTCTTTGGTCACTATTAGGTCTCTCCGGAGGGCATTAGTCTCTTGTCGGGCAAAATTAACCTCAGCACACAGCTCTCCTAGTAATTGGGCCAATTGGTCCATTTCTGATGTCTCCATGGCACCCAGGTGGATTTGTTATGGTGGGCTTCGCGTTCTGTTACGCTCACCTGGTATCCACAGGGACGCCACCCAGCCGTGTTACCCGCTGGTATGCTTCTCAGCTTTGCCCTGATGTGGTCTGCTGCGAAGGTTCTGCCTTGTGGTAGAATTAGGCCTGCTCTCCGTCCTGCCTTCTTTGCAGGGGCGCGTTGTCTTTCATGGGCGAGTGCTGTCCAGTTACTTCACTGACGCCGGCCCGTTTGATATTGTTCAGGTAGGTCTTATTGCTGTTCTTTAGTTTTGTTGCTATCCTGCATGCCTTTCTTTGTTTAAAATGTCTCTTTTTTCTCCCTTAGGTATGCAGAGCTTCAGCACGGCGAACTGGCTTGGTTGAGCCCCGCTGGTAAATGATGGCGCATTAAGAGTGCTATGATGCGGTAAGTAAGCGCTATGCGCATCTCTGCGAAGTCTTGCCTTTGCTAACCTGTGTTTTCCTTCCTTGTAGGTCGCGGTGTTCTTCAGTGCGAGTGGAATGTCCGGAGTGGTGCCAGTCGAGAGGCAACCAGCCAGGTAAGCCTTTTGAGCAGTTCGTAATTTGTAAATGTCTCTACTGCTTTCTTTAATGTTGCCTCTATCTTCCTCTTTCAGGTCGTTCTGTCCGGGAAGCGTGCAGATTCGAGGAAGCGGTTCTCAGTAGCTGCGAGTGTTTAAAGATGAAGACTGCAGGTAAGATGCTGCTGCTAATGATGTTCCTTTTGTCTCCTTGCAGGTTCTGCTTCTCCGAGGTTCATGGGAATAGCTGGACACGGTGAGCATGTTGTTGCAAGCTGCAAAGTAACGCGAAGCGTGTTGTCTTGCTCAGGTGTGGTTTGAATAGCCCCAACAAAATAGTTCAGGTAAAGTAGTTCCTAGGCTACCACACCCAAAACACCAGACCGCATAGCTTGGTTCTTAGGAACCAAGCTATGTGGATGCCTCCATGTTGTAATACCCGTCTTATAATACCTTTTCCCCATGTTACCATGTAGGATACTCAGATACTCTACCACCATCATCACCCCTTTTTCCCACACAAGCACTTTTACACACCACGAAAGACAACAGACTAACATGTCCCAATACGAGGGTCAGGCAAAGTCAGACAATTGACCTTAATCACACACACATGACGGTTCTTTCCTTTCCCCACAGGGATAAAAGGTGTGGCAGGAGAGCACAGTACGAGCAAGGCAGACCTCACGATGTGAGAGCTAATTCAGCAGTGCAGTTCAAGAGGTGGAAAAAGATGGTGCATACCTAGAGGCTGACCAGGAGAGAAGCGGCCTTGCCCTTTTCCGACCAAGGCCTGTGAATCCTACGTAGAAGGAATCGTAAGACCGCAAACAATAGCCAGCGTGTGTTGCAGCAGATGTCAACGGTACACAAGACCCTCCTCCGCCGATAACCAATCCGGGGAGAGATGCTTGACTCCGTAGTACCAGCTTTGACTACAAAGAGGAAAAAAATCAAGCGGTACATCACAGCTGGTGAGTCGGGGGGGAAAGTCAATATGAAATCGAACTGTGTCGAACGAAAAGTAGCAAACGGCTAAATTGAACTGTTCACGGATGATAGAGCTATTGATTCAAGAAGGGAGAAAACCAGCAACAGCGGAGTGGGTGCTCCCTCAGGGAACGCTGGGCGATTATCCAATTGCTGAAGCTACCATAACCAAAAGGCCTTGGGAGAAGGAGAAAAGGGGTCAAAGTGGTCATACAGTGGTCTTGTAAAATCCTCTGCATAGTCGCAAGTCTTTGACCGACAGATGATTATGAAGTTGAAGTTAAGGGAAGTGAAACCTGTATCGCAAGAACTGGGGAAGTGAATCCTGCATTGTAAGAGTTATATGATATGATATCTGACATGACATTTATAACACGCCTATAGACGAGTGCTTCAAGGCGCGACGAGGTAAGGGAGAAGAAACAGAGGGAGGACAGAGACAACAATCTTACTAGGCCAGGTGATATTGAGATCGCACAAGGGGAGTGGGGGAAAGGGGAAAAGTGTGGGGGGGAAGTGGGGTAGTGAAGTGCATAGGATAAACAGTAACATAAATAGAAAGGAGCAGGATCAGTGCACCAGCCATTCTCCGGGCCTGTCCCTGTTACGGTAAGCCCATGGGCTTTATGGAGGCACTACAAGAATTATCATTGTAATTTGCAAAAGTCAGTCGAAGAGTGTATTTATATACACACTCCAGCGTTCCCATCTGCCAGCCCAGTAGCACCTTTTACTTATTCCTACGCCATCTGCCTCACCCAGTACGCATCACTGTATTGGGAACCACGAGTGTCCCGAACTCGAAGATGGCCGGCGTTTTCTATTGAGGCGACCACCTCCCTGCAGCCAGTTAGGCTGAGCAAGGCTACGAGTGGATTGGCTGGAGCCATCCATTTTTAGAGCTTCTTGATTTGCTGGCTGGCGAGTAGCCTGTCCGGCTACGAAGGCTCCTGCCCTGAGCCTGTCCAGAGCCGCCAGGCACCCAAGCCAGAGACTCTGTGTGACTCCTGTACCACACACTAAAGACTCCTCCTGATACTGCCTTCCTTGGATCTACTGACACTGCACTGTTATACCTTTGCTATTGTCTAATATGCTGAGCGTACACTGGAGCTTGAGGTAAGCACAGCTTCCTGTCTTTACTAGCCTTATACTACGCCGTTTGTACCAATAGATTACGTGCACAATTGCCTGTCACTATACGCTGATACCTAGCCTCCTTTGATTATACTATCTCGCCTCTCATTGATCCTACATATCTGTGTCTCCATTGCATACTCTGTTAGGAGTAGTGGCCTCCAGCCCCCATGTATTGCACGAGACCTGTGTGTGTTTCCTGCTTAACATGCCTGTGGCTAGCTTATGAAACAGTTATGACCTGCTATACCTTCTACTGTTCATATCCCTGATTGTCACAATACTGTGGCCCTCGCCCTAAACACTAACGCCACAGTCGTATAACAAGGAACCCTCTTGTTTAGAATGTCACCAACAACGCTACGTTGTATTTAACCACTGCACCTTCACATTTGAAAACCTCTTTGCGTACCCTGCCTTGAAACTCGCATCTAGCCTTCTGTGCTGCAACACCGGAGGCTTCCAGCCGGCAGCACGCTTGCCTTGAAAACCTGACTAAACCCTGTGTCACTACTGCTCCAATCAGATATATATTAGCGGATGGATGCGGCCTATGTTGCTAGATGTGCTATCCAATAGACTTATCTGAATGACGTTACGCTCACTGTTGTTGTATGTTACCTTGTATCCGCTGCCCATGCCCCTCTGCATATATTAACACATCGCTAGTCTTTCCACTTAGCTGACAGTTGTATGCCTTCTGGGCTATAATACATATCTAAGCTCTTCCGCACCAACATATTCTGCACTTGCACCTCGCAATGCTTGGGTAGGAAAAAGGGCGGGGGGTGCCTTCTTTTTTGTTAAAGGGGGGGCTTGAATCAGGAAAGCGGTTTAAGCATAGGGACAGAAAGAGAGTCGGAAGCTACCCCAGGTCAACCGTATATAGTAGGTAGGTCTAGGTTAGCAGGAGACTAGTGTATAATAACTAGTTGGTCAAGGTCACTTGTAATAGTAAAAAACAAATTCAATTTTATTTTACAGAAGAAAACACAAGAAAAACAGATTTAGAAATGTCGCATATAAGCTTCATGTAGCTTATAAAGGACGGTGAAACAAGTAAAAGGTAAAAAACTGTTGTTGACATCACAGTTGAATTAGGGGAGGGTTAGTAGCATAAAGTGTATCAGGCAATAGACTTTTTATTGAAAAGAGACTTAACCATCGAAGAACCTGATGCCAGGAACGGAACTGTCGGCTCGTGCTGGGAAAGCTCGAGTGTGTGCTGTGCTCAGGAGATCCACCTTGTCCCGTGCTCAAAACGTGGGGAAGAGAGACCCCTGGCAATCACATCCTGACTTATTATTTGTGAACACTTCTTTTTTTTATTGCAAACCCTATCCCACACTCTTTCTGTAATTAGTTGTAAGGATTTGGCAATAGTTGTTTTAGTATAGGCCTTTTACTTTGATAAGAAGCCACAAGGACTGCCTTATTTTTAATTTGATGGTCAAAGCTTGCTCCCATTTTAGATTTAGGTTTAGATTAGGCGTTTTTCCACCCTGCATTACATTTATTTTTACCATACGTTGTAACAGATTTAGCAGCATAAAATACATTTCAATAAGATGCAAAAAGGTGCAATATCATAAAAAGTATAAGGTGCATAGAGTGCATAAGTGCCTAAATGCATTCAAAGTGCCTAAGTGCATTAACTATTATTATAAAATAAAAGGAACCTAATGAGACATAGAATGACTATAAAAGCATTAAAAGAAATTTTATTTTATACCATCAAGTTGCTCAAAAAACCTTAAAACTATGAAAGATACAAATATTTTAGATCAGTATTTAGTCCTAAATTGGGACACCAAAGTCTCCACAGTCTACAGCAAATCACCACCTATTAAATACAAAGAAACCCGTGGGGTGCCAGAGGTACGCCAGAGCGGCTTAAGGGGCTCGCACCTTACCCTCTGTCTGCTACAGTTTTTTCCCGCTGCCTTACTGCTTGGGAATCCAACAAGTACCGTTGTGCGGCAGGAAAGAGGGAGCGGTCAACCCGCCCCACAGCCAGTCCGAAAAGCACACGAGCTAGCCCGCAAGGCATTTTGTAAGACATTCTCCCACCTGCAGCCAGCACACCTCCATCACTTCGGCACCACGGAAAGAAAAAGTCCAGCAGAGTACCAAAACACTCTTGATGGAAACCCAGCTCCCACGCCAGACAGCACCAGCTGCCGCATGGTGCACACATACAGTGCACACGACACAAAACAGCCGCCTGGAGCTGTGCAGCAATCCACTGGGCAAGGACAAGCGTCGCCACTGACTAGGTGGATTTTACCAGCATCATCAGGTGGGGGAGGAAAAATAATAACCAAGACTGGAGCACCAACTGCACAGAGTGCAGAGACTGCTCTTTGCTGCAGCTTCGCAGCCCTTAGTGGTTTGAGATCACAAAACAGCACTTTTACTGCAGGGACTGCTCTTCGCCGCTCAAGAAATCAATTCCAAATAGCAGTGACTTTCCACAGGGCCAGCTTCTACCCTCCTACAAAGTATTACAGAGGTCAATACATAAGAGAGCCAGGTAACACCAAGTTTTGGGGAACAACAGGATACTTATTTAGAGGGTAGATCCATGGGTTGTACTTGTTGTTTTCTTGTTGACAGCTCCTGGGATCTGTACCTAGCTGTTTCTCTGGGGGCCCTTTATATGCCAGTCCTGCATGCGGGGGAGGGGGGCGTTTATACTGTGTAATTTGCTTTCTCTGAGCGGGATGCTTCCTTCATGGGTTTGGAGTTGCATTCTCTCCTAACTTCTGAGATCTTGTCAACTGCATTTGTATTTATTGGTCATTTATATAGTGCCTATACACTTAAACCAGTGTTTCAAAGCGCTCCAACTCAGGGAGTGTTAGAGGCTAGACAAGGATTAGCCTTCTTAATAAGCATTGGGATATTGAGAATGGGCCAGTGCAATGCGTTTAGAGGTACAACATAATACAGGAGGAATGCAAAACTGTTACAACATATGACAGTAATATTGCACATGCCAAGCGGTCGTTATAAAATGCAAGAGCTAAACATGAAGAAAGGAGAGAGGGGGACGGGAGGGTGTGGGGTAAGACGCACAAAACAAAAATAAGTGCACGAGACATGAAGACGGAGAGGGGGAAAAGGGGGAGGCACCCTCTACACAACCAGACACTAAAAATGGCTGCAGCTGTAAAAAATGCAGAAATTTAATTTCAAGCAAGGCACACTAAAAACACATGAATCAACCGTGGCTGCAGATATCAAAGTCATGGTGAAGCAAGAAAAGATGAGTTGGCTACTCACAGGAAGGACTGCAAGTGTGCCTTGAATCCTGGCCAGGGGAGGGGGGTCACCAACAGCCCAAGTCCAGATGATTTCAGAGGGATGTGCTGGGGTGGAGTTGGAAGAAAATAAGGGGGGCCCAACCAGACCAGCCAGGCCCTGACAGGGCCAGCCAGGGGCCTTTGGAGAAGTCGTTGGGAATAAAGGGCCAGCTTGATGACTAGCCAGATAAAAGAGTGGGCCAATCAGCAGAGCCGCCGGCAAGGTGAGCACAAGGCACTCGGCTGCCCAGAAAGCAACAGTGCCAGCAGTGGCCATGTTGTTAAGGAGAAGTTTGACAAGCACAGACCACACAAAAAGGCCCCAGAGGCAGAAAATACTGCCAAGGCTGTTGAAGCAGCCAAGCACACGCACACCAAAGACCCACCATGTGGCCAAAGATTGAAATGGGCTCAGCTGATGTCACGAGCGCTGTGCGGGTGAAAGGTGCGCTCTGTTGCAAACAAAGCCCAACTGGGCTTACCGTGATGAATTGATGATTCTGCATGGTCGGGTGATCTCACAGGTACTAGAGGGAGGGAGAGCGAGCCAGAGATATTTCCAATAGAGCAGGGGGTGAACTGCCCAACCCAACACATGACATCAACATTTTAATCTAGATTGAGGTTGCAATGAAGCAACTAAGTATATATTTAAACCATACTTGAGCAAGTGAGCCAAAGCAAGGAATGCTGCAAATATGTAGAGAAGACTATTGCCAAAGTCACATGTCTGCAGCTGGGGGTAGGGGTGCAAGAGACTCTGGGGACTGGGGAACACCACCTATTTCATGATTGCAGACCACAGAGGCAGTATATGGAGAAGTCCCAGGAGTCTCTCACCCACCCCCACCATGCTTGTGTGGCCTCTATGTAAAAACCCAGAGATGCTGAGTAAAGGAAACAGATCCCGGAAACCGTTGGGGGACAAAGGCAGTCCCCAACCCAGGACAGCAGCACTCCTACTGAGAATCATCTGAGGGAGGAGGAATAAGAGCGTGCGTCCATGAGAAAGACCATGGAAGTACTCGCAAACTCACAAGTTTGAATGGGCAAACAAGAGAGCCACTTGTGAGCAGGGACACCAGGGAGACGGAAACTGTGGGAGGCCATGGCCGAAGTGGAGTGCTGCCATGACGGGGCTGCCAGACTCCAAGATGTTGGCTCTCCTTATCACCTCAGCCTGCGGTAGCATGCTATGCTGCAAATCAAACACAAATCGCAATAAACCAAATCTAACAGATACAGAGGTTTCTGTAGGCAGGGGTGAACTTGAAACCATAGCTTGTCGGAGGTTCAGAGATGGATTTGGTTTGGTGGAAGAGCTTAATGGCCCCGAACCCCTAGGAATTGGGAGGGAATTTGTACCATTCAGAGTGGTACAATTCTGATCACAAACTACTGTAGAACTAAAGACTTCTTGGACTTAAGGAAGCCAGTGGTCATGTAGGCTAAAGTGTTGTACATCCTGCACTTGTTTGTGCTTTCTTTGAACTTTGCACTGTCATAAGGAGATGTATCCTTGTTTTGGTGTATCCACTTCCTATTAGACCTATAACCTTACTCCAGCCCCTGTCTTTTGATTTAAATAAAGTACTGTATTTTGGAAACCGTTGTCTCTCGAGTCCTCCAATGATCTCTCAGTCTGGGGCACCGGGTAGACGGCAGCAAACTCTGGAAGGAGTGAAACAGGGTGCTGAGCAAATAGACTTCAAGGGGGCTATTTCTTGTACACCATGTATTAGATCAGAGTCTCTTGAAGAGACCAATGGTCCCTAGTTAAATTCTGTTGACATGATTTGCTCCCAGTTGTCCATTTGGAGTCCTTTAATCATAGTTTGTGTTCCCAGGAAAGGGAGACATCATGGAGAGAGCATGTCTTTTACTTACCATATTAAAACAACCTGAGTTACCTCCATCCTGTCACTTTTAGAACAGTTGCCTCTTTGAGTTTAGGCATCACCTACCCGTTTTCCAACCCATCCAGTTGCGGTTGACAATTTAAGTGTTGAATTGTATTTTTCTATCTTAAATGTGGTTGGTCTCCTTGTCATAAAAGCCTTGTAGTTCTTAAAACACGGAGGAGTATGTCATACCATGTGGTGTTTGCACCGAAGGGAAGTCCTCTACAGAGAAACCACACAGGCTATTGTTGACTTCACCAACACACAGAGGACCATGGCATGCATATGTGATCAAAAGATGCCATTACAGTTCTCACAGCGTTACAACAGTAGACAACTATTTTAGTCACAACAGGTCAATTTTCAAAGTGGAAAGCTAATTTTTTATTGCACTACAAGATGTATACAGCAGTATTATACAACAGATTCCTTATGAAAAGTTTCATGCATAATTACAATGAACTAGTACAAACCGATCCCTGGTTTAGGTACCGTGACATTTAAAATGCCAAACCTCCCCAACAATAGAACAAAACTATAGTATGGTGATATAGAAGGTGAACTCATACCACAGTCCTGCTATCCCATCAAGCGGAGCTCTTGCATCGTCCAAGTGGCATCATCCCTGGCAGCGGCCAATCAATTCCTTTGCTCATACAAGCTGATGACAACTTGACTGCCCCACATTTTGTAAGTCTGCTGGAGGGTAGAGACCAGTGTCCATAATGCATTGTTAGCATTGCAGGGCCCAGCCAACAAACCACATTCAGGTATTCAGTAATGGCAAGAAGGTGCTGTGCCATCATTGTGCCAACTGGCCTTTCAAGAAGATCCAGTCTCACTGCAGGTGGGATCTTCTCACACTTGCTACAGCCTTCGTACAACCTCTGCAGCCACATTTCGGTAAGCTTTGGCCTGGAAATACAAAAGATTAAAAAAGAAAGTTTAGGTTGCTTACTCCACATATAGGGGTACTAAACCAAAAATAGACTTTTCTGAAAAGTTGAGTGCCCACCCCACCACCCACCAGGCCAAGACCTGGGGGGGAGGGCTGCCCTGAAGACATCGAGCTTAAGAGCTGCACTTCTGATGAGGGACCCTGTGAAAGGACAAACAAATGAATAAAAAGAGCAAAACCTTTCTTAAAACCAAAAAATGCGATTCATTGCAAGATTAAGATTGGGGAGGATAATTAAAAAGGAAAAGTGCCTGAATGGGGCTCAGTGCTTCTGCAGAGTGCTCCCTCCTACCCCTGGGATGGTCATCTAGTGAGGGTCTACACTCGTGGCAGGTAATGTATGAGGGCTGTGACTGCCTGAAGTTGATTTGGGCTCGAGGGGCTGGGCCACAGCTATAATGCGCCTCTCCACTATATTGGATTTTACATTTTCTCACATGACCCTTCTAGTAGCTGCCTGTGTTGATCTATTTGGTGTTTCTAGCATGCGATTTCAGGGCTGGAAACATACTGGGTAATCTTGTGGGGAATTTCATTTCACTGAGCCTATTGTACACACCATCAGTTGAGTTTTGTGCCAGGCACAAAGCCGCTGAAACCTTTGTTCGTGCACCGAACTCTCAGCATTTGGCAAGTCGTGAACTTGCAACATTGTGTTGACGGTGCCACCCTGTGAATTCCCAGACCACAGTTCTTTGATCTACTGAGGAAGCAAGCAGACTGGGTAAGGTTTGGAGAATTTTGTTTCACTGGGCTTATGGGGAATGAGCAACACTGTACGCCTAGGAGGAGAGTTTCTTGCCAGGGAACAATGCAGCTGAAACTTTGTTACCATTGTGAGAAACCAGAAGGTGTCTCATCCACTAGTCCCTGGGGATCTGGCATCCCTGGTGCCGGGACACAGCCATTGCTTTTGGATCCAGTTCCTGGGGGTGGACCAGTGCGGGAGGATCACATAGGTGAGGGGTCTTCAGGGAATGTGACACCGGTATCCCCTTCCCTGTAACACCTTTACCCCATCCTACCCAGCAGGATATTTAGGAACTCTACCCCCCCTTTTACAACACAAACACTTTCTCACTAACAGCTCGCTCTAAGGGAAAACAGACTAACACCCGAGCCGTGTACCTGACATGTCCCAATACTATGGTCAGGCAATTATCGACAATCACTCACACCTGACTTCCATTACACTTCCCCACACGGATAAAAGGCAGAGCATGAGAGCACACTGAGCGAGGCAAAACACACAAGGAAATGGCAGTTTCAAGATGGCAGTTTAACCAGAGGAGAAAGCCGGCGAAACAGAAGGGGATTGCAAGGAGGGAAGTTCCCTTGACCTTTTCGACAAGGAACCGTTGCTTTCCTGAAAGCTTGAGAGAAAGTGTAAGACCATGAAACCAAGCTAAAGAATCCTACATTGCGTGTCGGAGGTACCCGGGTCCTCCCGCGTCAGTAATCAAGGCAGGCAGAATCTCCAGCCACAGTGGTGCTGCCCTTGGCTCCAAGAACAAAGCTGCTTCAGTGAAAGCAACACAGGCAGTGAATTGGGGAGACCGATATGAGACCGGTCTTTGTTGAAGCCAAGGTTGCAAGCAGCAATATCGTATGGCGAGCGCTGGAACGAACATTGTTAAAACGCGTGTGATAAGAGACATGAATCAAGTTAAACTGCTGATGTGTGACTGATCTTTAAAGCAAGTTGCAATACCTTTGACAGAGTGGTCCGGCACCGCGTGGCACAGGGTCTCTGTAAGGTACCCAGCTGAAAAGTACATAAAGTTGATTCGAGCCTGACGGAGGGAGATGAATTGAATAAGTGTGAATCAAAGTGGTGCTGCGACGGGTTAATTCAAATCCTGTGCACAGTTGAAAGTCTTCGACTGCGATAAAGTAAAGAAAGTTTGGAAAAGTATATGGAATTGGTCCGAGCCGGACAAAGAGAGATCAATTAAAAACTTTGTGTAAAAGTGGGTCTGAGCGAATAGGAAGGGGGCCCGGGGTGAATCGAGAATCACCCAAGAAGTTGTACATGAGAACCTTAAGAAGAAAGGAACTTTTGAACGTCTGTTTGTCGGATCAGGCCCTCTGAAGTAAGAGACTTTGACATAGAAGGCCCTTATACTGAGATTCAAACTGCATCCTTGTGGCTAGAGGTGCCAGAGACTGTGCTAAGCTGGAGTGTGCCGCCTTGCCCCGAGTTGAAAACATGGGGAAGCGCGGCCAACGGCTTAAATATCCTGACATTATTTCTTGAACACTTTTCTTTTGCATAACATTGTTTCCCACACTATTTGTATTTAGAAGGGTTGGCAATAGGTTTATTAGTATAGGTCCTTTTATTTTGACAAGACACCACTAGGACTGAGTTATTATTATTTGATGGACGTAGCTTGCTCCCATCTTTAGATTTAGGTTTAGATTAGGCGTTTTTCAAACCCAATTGAAGTTCAATAAACACCCTTGAACTGTGATAACTTGCGTCTGTCTTACTGTTTGATACCACACCTTCCTTACACCATGCTGAGCACTAAACGTTTGGGAAGTTGCAAACTCTTAGCATTGTATCTGCAGTTTCACCACTGGTCCCACATCTATCAAGGAATATTGCCCCAGGATTTAAACACTTGCAACTCTCCATGAGCGCAGAGAAATCTTCTGTCTTTCACCGTCATAAGTTTAGGTCTGCTCATGGTGAGCTTCAGACTCCTTTAGGATCACCCAAGGGGTTTTGGTTAGGGACATGCCATTCAGGATTGGGCTGCCCTAGGTGACCAGACTGAAAGATAGGTCAGGAGTCCCTAGACAGGGTTGAGGAACAACACTGTGATTGTCCCCCATCACATAAAGGGGACCAAGGTGGGGCGACCAGGGGATCCTCCCCATACTACACACAGGCCCAGCATCCAGGCAGGGGACTTCATGACATCCCCAAGAACAAAAGTGGTCTTAGTAACCTCAAGCGGGCTGGGCAGCCCTGCTAGGCCAACTAAGGGTAACCCCATAGCGGGATAAAGATCACATCAGCAGCAGAGGCAAGTGGGGAAAAACAAAACATAGAGGGAAGGGGTTGGAAAAGAGGAATAGCGACGGGAGAGCGTGAGCAGAGTAGCAGGAAGGTAGCCCAAGCAGCCAAAGAAGGCTATACAACATCACACAAGGAAATTCACAATATGCGTCTTCGTGCACGGTATGGTTAGAATCCATCACAACACTGCTTGGCGCAATAGCAGCTCCCTGTTGCCATCTCGAGTTGGGTTTAAGATCTGGGCGATGGCAAGGAATTTGACGCTTGCTGGGTCACTTCCATGTTATGGCCGAAAAAATTAGTCACGCTTGGTACACGTGTACTTGTTACATACGGCTGTCATATGTTTGAAGATTCTTTTCTTAGAAAGCTTATAGTAATCCCTACATAAATCGTATTGTAGGAGCTTCGGAGAACATGAATAGTAAATACAGTGAGACACTTGATGAACTGTTCGATTTTGAATGTCCCTTTTTAAAAATGTTTTATTGTGTTCTCTGTACAAATAGTACATTTACACATTCAGTTTCCTATAAATACATATTTCATGTTAAAATAAATTACAAATAATCAAACAAAACATCTCAATACAGCCAAACATCTCTCAGGAAACCCACCTTCATCGATAAACTGACTTATCCCCCCGCACCTTCATACTTCTTTCATAGCAACCAAATCTCTAATACCTTGTTCTGCACCCCTATTCAGTTCTACAAGGACCTTTTTAGCATCCTAACCAGTGCCAGAATAAGTGATGTTTGCGTACTCGTCATGAGCCTATTCCACAGATCTTCCGATATAATTTGTGAGGTTGAATGAACAATTCTCTCAAATGTGTAAAGTCTTAACTCAGCAAAAAGCGGCAATACATCACCAAATGGAGTACATTTTCCACTGTGCCCATACTACACATTCTGCATATTCTCATCGTCATGGGTATGGCAAGCATGGGACCCAAAATCTGAAGCCTGGGAAGGCATTGCAGTCTGACCGTTAAGTAGCAGTGTCTAAATTTAGCTGATAGAAACTGGGCCAAATAAGACAGTGGCTTGGAAATAGGCATCAAAAAGGCCTCTTTAGCCGTATAGAGCCGCAATCTATCCAGATCTTGTAGGTCCATAGATCTATCCCAACACTCAATCCTCATCTTAATCACTCCCCACACTTCCGTACCCTTCAGGGCCACCGCCTCCCTCATCCTCTAGCACTGACTCAAATTCCTTTAGATAGGGATTAGAGTCTGTCAACATTAAGGCTCTTATATGAAAGCCTAACACCGATTTTCCTGCCTGCTCCAAGTTTTCCATCGGAGAAAGGGTCCTTTCAATATATTGTGACCACCATGATGCCAGCCCCAGTTCGAGTCTGATGACACTGACTAGAACTGAGACCGACAAACCCAGTGCTCGCTTCAGGATCCTTCCTTCCATGACAACAAATCATTTCCTGTCCTTGATGTTCCACAATTCACAGCCGTGCAGAAGAATCAATATCACCTTTGCCTTATAGAACTCAATAAATGGTACCAATGAAAACGCACATAATTTGTTTTTTATAGCCATCAATAGTGAAATACACAAGCAAGTTTTTTCTTCCAATTGTGCTTTTAGATATTCTTGGTGTTTCGTAACTGCTATAGTCAAACCAAGATAACAGATTGAGTCTACTATCTGAATTGGTCCGTCATCTATTCTCCACACAAAGTTCTTATTTTTCCTACGTGTTGTGCTCACCATGACATGTGATTTCTCAGGATTAACCTGTAGATTATTCGCTCTTAAGCACTCTGCTAGACCCTGTAACTGATGCTGCAAACCCTTCTGTGTATAATCTACCAAAACTAGGTCAGCATAGACAATGCACCTTACTCCCAGATTTGGCCATTTAGGAACATAACCTTCCCAGTCTCTGCTCTTTCTCCATAGGTCCGCCATATATAGATTAAATATTGTGGGGGCCAATACACATCCTTGGCGTATACCTTTGTTCACTAGTATTTTCCTTGACAGATCCCCCAACATATTTAGTCTCACTGGAGTTGAATTCCCAGAGTAAAGTAACTGGATTAGGGACAACAATCCAGGATCTATTCCCCAGTTCGACAATTTCGCCCAGAGCGCTGAGATACTGACATTGTCAATAGCCGCAGAAAGTTCCGACTGCTCGATCCACTGGTGGTCCAATATCCGACAGACAAGCCGTCAGAGCCACCCCACTCACTATGGTGCCACAACCCTTCCTAAAGCCAGTTTGGAGGGGACTCAAGATGTTAGCTTCCTCAGCCCACTTCATAAGTTTTCCAAGCAGAAGCGTTGTGAAGATCTTCAATGTTGCATCAATCAGGGAGATCAGCCTACAGGACAGGGGATTCTCCCCATCTCCTCTCTTAAAAATCGGTACGAGAGTCGAAGTCTTCCACGACTCAGGGCATTTCTTGTCCCTGATGACGTGGGTGAAAAAATGATGCAAAATGTTCACCCACAATGCTGGGTTGCTTTTAACGATACCTGCTGTCACATCATCAGGCCCTGATGCCCTGGCATTATTTAATTTACCAATAATAATCTCAATATCTAGATGATCAAATAACATGGTCTTGGGGACAGGCTCAGCTTGCTCGGCTTCCAAAGAGTCCAGACTTCTTACCTCACAGTCCTTGTAGTAAAGTTTCTCCGCAAAGTGTGCCACCCATGCTTCCTCAGACACTCCTACAGCCAGATAGTTTAGTTGGTTATTTCCTTTATTATATAATGTCCACCATATGGCACGGTTGTTCTGTGTCACAATTTTACCAATAAGTCTTCATTGTTTGATACATATTTACCATATTTATATTGTTTACACCAGTTTCTATATTGCTGTTTTATCGCCATTTTCTCCTTCCAGCTATTAGGGACAGACTTGGTTAAATTCCTGATCTCCGTCCTCATTTGGTGTTTCTGAAATTCAATATCCTTGTGGAACTTGGGGTGGTTCCCTAAAGGCACACCCTTGGTTGGACTAGAACTTTACTATTCGTATGTTTCCTTACTTTTGATAATTACAAAATGTCTCTGGGAGTAAATGTAGGTTTTTGTTTGTCTCAGTCATCTTGGACCACCACTTATCTAGGTCCACGTTGACTTGTTCTAAATTTGCGTGGAAGTGGGACAGCCTATTGCCATGGGTTGATACCACGACTGAGTCCCTTTTCATTCGTTCCTCCTCAGGCTTAGACACCTGGGTGCTCAGACTCATCTGCATCAGTGAAAGGTCACTAAGATTAGTTTTTACAATTTCAAATTTTGCGACCGCCTCCACCCCAAACATTTTTAGGAAGACAGTCAATGGTAGATGATGCGAAGGAGTTCGTCCATGTCGGGACCTCCACTGGTAAGCCTCCATTCAGCTCACTACTTGCAACGAAGTTGTATCTAGTCAATCGTGACCATATCGGCTACAGTTCTCCTTTGTCAGACAATATGCGGATGGAGTGATACCTGTAATTTTATCCAGATCATCACACCATCCCTCCGTTATCAGACACTTACAATGAAAGTCTCCTGCCAAGACCACCCTTCCCTCCGGAGTCTCTTCCAACCAGAATGTTAAAACTTTATCAATATGGTATAGAACACCATCCACTTCCATAGACATAGGGTTAAAATAGATGTTAATCAACGGCATAGGTGGCTGTGTGATGTGATTATTAATATCACAGATCATTACTACCAGAGCGGCTTCAGTGTTAGTTGGTAATTTCTTAATTTAATGTGAAGAGTCCACACATAGGTCTCTTATGCCCTTCTTCACAAAAGTGGAGTGGATTGAATACCCATCCCATGTAGGTGTTGATCTTAACCATGTCTCCTGTAGAAGTATGAAGTCATATTTGTGCCAAGTCCTTGTCTTGTCTCTATTCATAAATAAGTTGTGACCCAGTGAGTTCCAACTTAAAAGCTAGGTCACCTCTCTAGAATCCTGGTCTCCTTCCTGTTGAGGCTGGGAGTGCCGTGGCCAGCCAGTCCCAATTCGGATTTCCTGATTCAAATGGGACATACTTCCTCTGATCTTGGTCAAAGTAACATCTAACTGTCAGATTGGGTCTATGTTGGTTATTCGATTTCCCTTCTGCTTGACATAATTGATAGCACTCAAATCCCTTCAACATAAATTCTTGCCGTTGCTTGAGCACTCATTTCTGTATCATTTTTGAGTGGAAGTGGACTGCACATTTTCGCAGGCAAGACTGGTCGAATATATGCACAAACTTTAGGTCAGCTGAGGAAATGCATTTAAGTCTTGGCTATTAGCTCAAGGCCAGTAGTCTTCTTCGATTCAGGGATATGTTCCAATCATCCTCAAAGACCGACTCAAAAATCAAAATAGACTCGTCCTTTTCCCTGATTGTATTGGTATGGGACATTGGAAGGTATTTATTCAAATCCCTTGCCTCCTTGATGCACATTGGTGAGCCCCCACCCTGCTTGCCTGGTGTGCTTTGCACATTCTGCATACATTCTCGAATCCCTTTTTGATGTGGCTGGTCCACTTTTCTTTTGAATTAGCACATGATTTCACTCCATACCTGTCCTCTCCTTGGTCAACCCTGTGTGGTCTTGCTTCTTTATCATTTGACTTTTGCTCTGCTGCCTCTCTTGTCACCATCTTTGCAGTTTTCTACCCTACTTCCTTAATTTCAGAGTGTCACCAAATACTCGGGGCTTAGCAGGGGGTAAACTGGGCAGATGATGGTGCCCAGGGGCACTTTTCCCACTACGTTTCCCGTACCCTTGTTGACTGGGCATCTTCTTTCTCTTGTGAATTCTCTTCTCCTTCCAACAGGTCCGACTTTGCTTGTGCTGCTTTTCTGGCTGCGGCAATGATTTTCTGCAGAAATTCCTAGACCCCTTCTTAGATTATTTCAAATCTGGTCTCATGTTTTTCGTTTTTTCCTGTTTTTTTCCTTGATTTGTAAATTTATACTAACCTCACTGTTAGTTGAATTATCAATCATGAGTACTTCCTCCTGATCTACTGTGTTATTGATGTGTCACAGTTAATGGTAGTGTCGATCCCATGGATATCGCAGATAGTGTCAATGTTTCTGGCATCACTGTCAAGTAACATAACCCACTGTGTTACAGCAGTTGTTCGTAGCTGATTCCATCTTCATCATTTTGGACCCTCTTCTTCCATCTGTGCCTCCAGAATTTGAGGTAGGATTGCAACATTAACTTTCATAAACTATTTCTGCCTGTGGTGTTTTGTCGTACTTTTCAGTTAAAACTCTAGTTTCTCATTGGTCGGGTTCTGTTTCTCCCTATTCTTGTCTTCAACCACAGAATATTCTCTACACCCCCACCAAGCTCCCCCCTTTTCCCTCTGCTCATAAACGTTGGTGTTTTTTGTAACCCTTCTTTGTCATTTTCTACTCTTACAATTCCTCTATGGCTCACAGCTGTGGGTTTCAACTATAGCATTCGTAAAAACCACCCATCTCTTACCTTTTAGGCTACCGTGAAGGCTTCATGAAGCAAGACACAGACAACAGACTTAAAGTTTAAAATAAAATACTTTATTAAATCAAATGTCAGGTTGGTAGAAGGCCTAACCTGCCCTATGCTAAGGTGGGATTTCCCCACCTGAATGAAACTGTGGAAAGTTGGAGTCGAAGAGTTCAACATAACAGTCAGTCTGTGTCCAAAACCTATACTTGCCCTCCCAACTAAAGCTAATCAATGCTTAGGGGATGTCAATAATAAAATAAATAGTGTTTAACTCAAAGTTCTGATCTTCTTCCAGCTCACAGCTCTCTTCCAGCGCTCCTTCCCGAAGTGTAAGATAGTTCCACAAAATTCTTAAGCTGGTCTTTCTCCAGTTCAAAGTGATATAGTTCCACACAATCCCCGGGGTTCCCTTCCCCAAGTTCCAGCCAACATAGTTCAAACGCAAAAAAAAGGTCTTGAAGCTCCATTCTCAAGACAAGTGTTGTTCTTCAAGTCTCAGGGTTCCCTTCCCCAAGACTTTAACTTTACCACCACAATGTCCTTGGTTTTCAGCAATCAGGGCTCACTGGTCTAGGTGCAGTTGTCAGACCGAATGGGCAACCCATCATAGGTCGAGCAAATCTGGATCCCTGGGCTCTTCAGCCCACACAGGTACTTTGGCTCCTGTGCACCAAGTCGCCTTCACTCAGTTACTCTTTATCGGCCTCTTGGCTTTATCTGCTGATTTACATTCCTCTGGCGTCTCTTTGTCAGCATCGTGGTTCTGCCATCACAGGTCACACACCTCCCTCTTACCAGTCTTTGGGCCTGCCACACTGCATTCAATCATAAAAGTTCACTTTGACAGTATTTTGCTTGCCCCCCCACCTTATGACTCTCTGTCGCACTTGAATCTTTTTCCATTATTTGTTTTCACATAGGCACCTTGTCTGTTCTCTTTATTTGCTTGGCCCATACAGTTTTACTCCATTCCGCATTTAATATGCTTAACATCCAGGTTTCATTTAATTTGGCGTTCAATATGCATTCATGCCGTTTAAAGATTAAGTTTCCATACAGTGTGGTATTCAATATGCATTTATTTTGTTTAAGTTAGAATTTCCAACAACCGGAGACTTTCGAAAACGTTCTCTCCAGACATGCAAATAGTCCAATACCAAGTATTCCGTCTCAAACTGCAACAATGGAAATGTTCCTGCTCATGCATTCACGTACCAAGTTTACCAGGTTTCTCATCTGTCAGAAACTCACCAGTCCAATCTATAACTTTCACAGCAACGCCGAGCACACAAACGTCTTCTTCTGATGTTAGGGGTCCAACTTCTGCCCCTCGGACACTCCTGTGTCTGCTCATCAACACAGGAGAACAAGCACTTTCATTTAAAGGGAAAGGGACAGCCTCACGGCTCTATTCTCTGCCTTCAGTCTGCCCCAAGGAGCCCCTGCTCCCATGCCATGCTTCATGAGACCACCTCTGTCTGATGTGCTCAGTGTCTCGGCCTTCTGCAAATGGCAGACCGACTCAGTGCAGTTTCCTCTAACGTCTCGCCTCCTCTCAGACAAGGTTCGCTGTTGGTCTTCCTCATACAGGCCTCCATGTTTTTTTTCTTGTGGTGTTCTCTGCCCCTCATTTTATACACCTGCAATCCTTTCAGAGGTTGCAGGTGTGCTTTCTGAATTGAGCTTGCCTGACAATGATTAAGGTGCCATGCCTGACCTTCACAACACTTTGCAGGCATCATCCTCGTCCCAGTACTAAAGTGGTGAAATGGCATAGTGTTCATCACTCTTAGTTGCCTCTTCCTCATCTAAGTACTAAAGTGGTGAAATGGCATAGTGTTCATCACTCTTAGTTGCCTCTTCCTCATCTCAGTACTAAAGTGGTGAAATGGCATAGTGTTCATCACTCTTAGTTGCCTCTTCCTCGTCTCAGTACTGTCAAATGCCACATGAGGGGAAATTAGGAGAGCTGGCTTACAATAGGCCATAAAGGTTGGGGGAATATTAGGTTGGTTGTCAATAGGGAAAGAGGGATACCATGCCTCTCCTGTAGGTACCCTGCTCCCAATCCCCAAGGACCCTCGACCCAGGTGATCCTCCCTCACTTCTCCATCCCCAGGGTCGGGATCCAAGAGTGATGGCCTTTCCCTGGCCACCTGAGAAGAGGATCCAGGAGGTTCAGGAGCGAGAATACTCTTAGGTTTCTCACACTACCAAGACCCTTAGTCTGATAGAGATATTTTGTTGTCTTGACTACTGCTCTCTCTTAAGCCTGGTCTCCCTGCAACTAATCCTTCACCACTACAGTCTCTCTAACTCTTCTGTTCCCTTGCTCTTTCGTCTTGCACAGCGCTGTGCGACGAATCCAGGGAATTCATCACTACTCCCCTAGAGCCACCCCCTTTAAAGCTAGGGAGGTGAGCCCGCTAGGAGCCCTCCCAGGGGGACTTGGAATAGCGGGACATGACTGGGAGTGACTCCCCTCCAGGGACAAGGACTCCCATACCCATTTGGAACGCCCTATTGTAAGGGTATTGAAGAAGGAAGCTGACATCAAGGTGGCATGTTTGTAGTTAAAGACTTTTATTAACGTAAAAGAAACCCTCCATATCTTTAATAAGGGGTTCCCTGCCTCATACTAAATCTCAAGCAACTGTCAGAATGTCCATCCAAATGAAAATCCACCATCCTGTGTCGGAACCTACTTCTATCCCTTAAACTGAAACTACAACTGATATGGTCAAACAGAAAGTTCTTTCTCCAGGAGAATGACTCCCTTCTCCTGGTGTATGGGTAACGCTCCCTCAATGTTCTCTTGCAAAAACAATACGAGGGGAATGACTCCCTTCCCCTGGCCTGCAGCAATTTACCAGAAAGTTCTCCTAGCGTATGTATGATGTTCCCAAAAACGTCCTCTTGAACACAAATACCTTTTCCATGGCTAGTAACTCCAGTACTCTGTACAGTCAACCTTTTATACCAGGAGAATAGCTCCCTTCACCTGGCATCAATCGACATTCTCTAATGCCAGGGGGAATGCCTGCCCCCCCCGGCGCTTCTTCTGCGTACTTGACTGGCCTTGATCTTCCCACCAGAATGACTCCCTTCTCCTGTTGTATGGGTAGTGCTCCCTCAATGTTCCCTTGCAAAAACAATATGAGGGGAATGACTACCTTCCCCTGGCCTGCAGCAATCTAACAGAAAGTTCTGCTAGAGTATGTATGATGTTCCCAAAATGCCACAGGGAATGACTCCCTTTCCCATGGCTAGTAACTCCAGCACTCGTACAGTCAACCTTTTATACGAGGAGAATGGCTCCCTTCTCCTGGTATCAATCAGCACTCTCCAATGCCAGGGGGAATGCCTCCCTTCCCCTGGCGCTTCTTCAGCGTACTTGACTGGCCTTGATCTTCCACACTGGCTTTGATTTTCCCACCAGGAGAATAACTCCCTTCTACTGGTGTTTGAGAGTTCTTTTCTCACTTGGGTTTTGCTTTGGCACTTTTTCACAGACTCAGCAAAGTTCCAAGTCTTACTTATATTGTGGTCCCAGACCCTTCTCTGGTGGTCAGTGGTCTTATCCCCACTACTGGTACGAGGAAGATTTCTTTTGATGCACTCTTCACTCTTGCTCGGGTCCAAGACCCTTCTCTGGTAGTCAGCGGTCTTATCCCCCACCAATGAGATGAGGAAGATTTCCTTGGATCCCGTGCTCAAAACGTGGGGAAGGGAGACCCCTGGCTAAAGCCCATCCTGACTTATGATTTGAGAACACTTCTTTCTTTATTGAAAACCCTATCCCACACTCTTTCTATATTTATTTAGTTCGAAGGATTTGGCAATATTCTTTTTAGTATAGGCCATTTATTTTGACAAGACGCCACAAGGACTGCCTTATTTTCATTTTGATGGTCGAAGCTTGCTCGCATCTTAGATTTAGGTTTAGTGTAGGCGTTTTTCCACCCAGCATTTATAGTTCAATAACTACCCTTGAACTGTGATCACTTATGTCTGTCTTTACTGTTGCCACCATGAGTTCCTTACCACCTACGGTAATATCCTCTTTACCTGAGAAAAGCTCTAAAATATATTTTATTCTTAGGGGTTGGTGTATACAAGACGGCTTTTACCTTCTCATTTTGGGGCTGTACATTTCATTCCCTACAAAGAAGCCAAGGTATTTTACAGCTGACTGGGCTGATCTGCACTTAGGTTGCTTAGCAGATAGGCCAGCCACTCCGAGGACATTCATGATGGTATAAAAATAGAAGAGATGGTCCTTCCAAGTCTTACTATAAATTACGATATTGTCAATGTTAGCCCCACAGAAATCAGAATAGGGTTGTAGGACTTTATCCATGAGGCGCTGGAAAGTGTCTGGCGCACAGTGTAAGCCAAAGGGAATGACTCTGAATTAGAACAGTGCTAAAGGCGCTGAAAACGCATTTTTTCTTTATCTGGCCCATACACGAGAACTTGCCAGTATCCTTTGGTTAAATATAGGGTAGATAGAAAGGTGGCTGCTCCGAGTTTATCAATTAGGTCATTGATGCGTGGCATGGGATAGGCAGTGAAGTCTGAAATGGCATAAACTTGACAGGAATCTATGCCGAATCTCTAGGAACGGTCAGGTTTTGTGACCAACACGATGGGAGAGGACAATGGACTTAAAGTCTCGATAATATTAGCTTTCAACATTTTGTTGACCTCCTCAATCACTATCTGTTTACGGGCTTCTGGGAGCCTATGCGGGTTTAAATGGACCACTTTACCCTTAGGTGTTCTAATATAGTGCTATGTGCCTTTTACTCTTCCTGGCTTTTCTGAGAATACATTGGGAAAAGAGTTAACTACATCTTTTAGATCTTCTTGGTGTTGGATAGATAGTTTAGGAGGAATTAAATCAAAATAATCTCTCTCTTCCGGAACCAGACAGGCTAGTACTTTGGCATGGGTGACTGACGGGTTCTCTTTCCACTCTTTCAAGAGATTTACGTGATACAAATGGACCTTCTGTCCGGTTGGGCTACTTTATAAGTACAGGTTCCCACTCGTTCTATCTCATAGGACCCGTGCCACTTGGAGACAAGTTTGTTTTCTGAGGTGGGTAAGAGGACCAGTACTTTCTATCCTATGGAGAATGATCTTAAGCTCACCTTTTTGTCGTAAGTGGATTTTGGTTGGCTCTGGGTCTTTTCCATACGAGTACAAACTAGATCTCCAACCAATTTCATATGTTCCTGCATTCTGGTGGCGGTTTGCAAGATGGGAATGGGTGCCTCTTCTCATTCTTCCCAGCTTTCCCGGAGCATGTCCAGGTCATCTCTAGGCTCTCTACCATAGAACAGTTCAAAATAAGAGAAACCTGTGGAGGACTGAGGGGTTTTCCTTACTGCAAATAGTGCCCATGGGATCATTCGGTCCCAGTCCTTCCCATCCTCATCTACCCATTTTTGCAAAATTAGCTTCAGAGTTTTATTGAATCTTTCTACCAAGCCATCGGTTTGGGAATGGTACACAGAAGTTTGCAAGGTGGCAATGTGGAGTAGCTCTTTGACTTCTGCCATAAGCTTACTCATAAAATTTGAACCCTGGTCTGTTAGTATTTCCTTGGGAAAGCAGACCCTGGAGAAATATGGCAGAAGGTGTTTAAGGATCTGCTATGTAATATTATTTTGCACCGGGAATGCTTTGGGATATCGGGTCGCATAGTCCACAATCACAAGGACATGTTTGTTGCCTAATCTGGATGTCTCTAGAGGTCCAATTATGTCCATCCCGATTCTTGAAAAGGAGACTTCTATGATTGGCAACTGGTTCGGAGGGGTAGGTAATGGGATGTGCGTGCTAGTCTTTTGACACACTTCGCACATCTGGATGAAGGTCTTTTTTTATCGGTGTGGATGCCTCGCCAGTAAAACCTCCCACTAATATGTGTCTGGGTTATAGATTTTCCTAAATGCCCCCCACTAAAATGGCAATGCGCCATCTCCAGCACAAGATTTTGGTGCCTTTTGGGTATTACCAACTGTGTTTTTACTAAACCTTCCGTAGAGGTCTCTCTTCTATAAAGCAACCCTTGTTTAAGAAAAAAAGGGACTTCCCTTCTCTAAGCCATCTCCATCTGAATTTTTGTAATTTTTTTATTTGTGAATTAGTTTAACAATTACAAAAAAACTTTTTTCACAATTCACATCACTAAAACCACTACAATCATGACATGTATCCATCCTTGTCTTTCCATTCAGTTCAGGTTCCTTCTGATGACAGATTTATTGTTTCAATCTCTGAGTCTTTGTTTTTAAGTAAAGTATCTAAAATGTTATGCCCGCACATGTCAGGCGCTGGTTGGTCCCCAAGACAAAATGTTCCCACCATTCTCCAGCTAATTTTACTTTGAAAATGGAAAAATAACTTGCAAGACTTATATCGTGCATTGCGGTGCATTCTAATAATAGATGGTAAGTAGTTTCCATCTGCTCTTTCGCCTCACTAAATCTGCACATCCCGTCATTCTGGCCTCTATTCCCAGTCCTATGCTTGTACTCATTTGTCGGGTAGACCCCAAGACGAATTTTCATCAATCTCTCTCTCTGTGATATTTAGAGGGACATTTTTTTAGATACTCTGGAGGATGGTTCCTTTTCCTTAATTCATTCGACATATTGCTAGAATTTTTCAAAGCCAGTTTGGCTTCTCTTGTTTCAATCCAATCCAATCTGTTGAGTTTTTCTTTAACTCGATTTAGATTGGTTAATAGTTCCTCCATTGATGACTCAAGATTATACAACACCTTCGTCCATTCCTGCTTCCAGGTGTTTACTAGAATTGCAGTTTTCCCTATTCCTCCATCAATTAATATTTTATATCCTTCTGCAGGATTCCCTTTGTTGATTTTTCATAATAGAGACAGTGATTTCCATTTCATTTTGGCGTGCAAGTATTCAAGCCCCAACGCTGTTCTTATTGCTACAATTGGGGTGTTGCGTGGTAATTTCCATATGGGTTTCCAAAAAAGGCTTTCTAGTTTTGCCCAGATTTGCCATGAAAGATTTAACCCTGTTTCGCTGCCATATGAAAGTGTCAGTACAATTTTCTGGGTATAAAATATTTGCACCGGCATCAGTGAGAATTTACCAGATCTCCCGTTCACTATAGAACCTTGACTCCTAAGTATATTTGTTTTTAAGTAGAGCTCTTCTTCCCATTCTTTCTCAATGGATGAGATGTTAAATCTTATCCCCAAGTAACGTGTGTCCATCACAGATTCAAGGGACTTTCCTCCCATCTGCCAGCAAAACTTCTTGGCTATGCGTGTCTTGTTGCCTCCGATAGAAATGATTTTTGATTTCATGATGTTGATCTCTAAGTCTTTAGCTATCATATAATTCTGAAGCTTGCTTAGCAGACGTTGCAGGCCAATTTGTCTTTCGTCCATCAGGACTATATCATCTGCATAGCAGATCATTGCAGTGTCTTGTTTATTGATTTTAGGTGGGAAATGTCTTACATCGAATAGCACTTCTGGCAAATCCGCAATATATAATTTAAAAAGATGGCAGCTAGGGGACATCCTTGTTTAACCCCTTTTTTTAATCTCAATGTCAGCTGATAAGTCGCTCACATTTGATGTTCTTATCTGTGTTGACGTTTCGCAGTGAAGAGCAATGATTGGTTGTAATAAATTATCCGGCAATTCCAGTTTTTTAATTTAGCCCAGAATTTCTTTCAATTTACTCGGTCAAATGCTTGGCTTAGGTCTATAAAAGCCAAGTAAAGACCACTGTGGTTCCGTTTCGAGTTCATTTTCAGTAATGACAAAATAAACAAATTCATTTCCGTGCTTGTTCCTTTAGTGAACCCAGTTTGTCTGGGATCAACAATTCTATTTTTGTGAGCCGAAATTGTGAGGCCATTTTGAAGGTCCGAGGCAAACAGTTTACATTACAGATAAGAGGGAAATTGGCCGTTAGTTTTTTGGGTCATCTCACCTTCCCTTCTTAAATATAGGAACTGTTATGCTTTTATTGCAGGCTGTCGGAATTTTTTTTTTGTGAGCTTATCTGTTTAAATAGAATGGAGACCATTTTTGCCCAGGTTACTGGATATTTCTTTATATGAAGATTTATCAGGCCGTCAGGGCCGGCGGCAGATGAATCCTTTAATTTCCTTATTGCCCCCTCAATCTCATGTTCGTCCATCATCATTTTCCAAGGTTTTGTGGGGTCCACCACGGTCTGACCATGGTTTCCCTGTAGAGATCCGAAAACATTAGAATAGTACTTGATCCATTCACACTCAGGGACTCCACTTATTAATCGCTTATGATGACTGAGCATTAGATTATTATGTCCCAGGTTTGTCTTGTGTATTTTTCAGATAAGGCAGCCAGCATGATTTATCCTTGCTCCTGATCTCTCAAATATTTTAAATCTTTGAGCCAGTTCTTATAGTGATGTTGCACTAATTTAATTTCATTTTGTACAAATATAACTTTACCCCTATTCCTAATTTGTCATATTTCTCGGCGTACCTGTTTTCATTTCTCAACCAATTTGGTACTAAATTGATGTTTTGCTTTAAACAAGTTTAATTTTGTTCCTGATTTTTTTGACTCATAGATCTTCAAAGGTGGTTCATAGTCTAATTGTGGGATTGGATTATTTACTTGTTCTTAATATTTTTCTGTTCTCCTCATGATAGCCTTCTTAGTGAGGCATAGACGCTTTCCTGTGGAAGTTAGTTCCATACTGTTTAATTTCAATTTTCCCGTTTGACTTGCTGACCCATTAATCTTCTGTTGAGTCAGCTTTAAGATGTTAC
The DNA here is from genome assembly GCF_040938575.1 of Ambystoma mexicanum. Taxonomy (NCBI): domain Eukaryota; kingdom Metazoa; phylum Chordata; class Amphibia; order Caudata; family Ambystomatidae; genus Ambystoma; species Ambystoma mexicanum. Next base: position 38,004,893 of record NC_090940.1, read on the forward strand.
GATCACTGTCTGTCTGGGATAGCTCTTCCAGACTTATCTTATGCAAGTTGGATTTTGAAACCCAGATGTAATCTATTGCGAAACTTGCTGACCCATTGGTCCAAGTTGATTTCCCTGGAATGTCACCATTTACTTGGCCATTTAACATGTGTAGGTTATTTGCCATGGCCATTTGAACCGATTTCGCAGCATCTGTAGACCTTGTTCTTAGCAGGTCTAAAATCGCTATTCCTTGTTTATCCAAAACATTTGATGTTTAAATCTCCACATATAATGATATTTAATCGTGCATTCAATGTTAATTGCATTTCAATCACTTGTATTACATTTTTTTATTAAGGTTGATGTTTTTATTCCTACTGCGTTACAAAAGGCATTCATTATCAATGTTCTTTCACAAGTCTTCAAAAATCTTGTCTTTGTTTCCAACAGGGTCCATTGCATATAGCAATTTGGATTCCCTGTTTTAAGTATTATCGTATCTCTCTCTTTTCGAATTAATGTCAGAAGGCCTGATGAGGTTCTACCGTTGGTTCCTTTGATTGCCGGATTTATAAAGATGTCATAAGTTTCACAAGTCGGTTGTTCATGCAATCAAGTCTCTTGCAGACATATTATCGACGCTTGTTTGAGATCCAGATTCCATTTGTTCATCAAATGTGCACATCCCCCGGTATTCCATGAGATTATAATCTCATTGGGCTCTTCCTTTGTTATATTTTGCTCATTTCTTGTCGACTTCTCTGAAAATGATTTTGCTTCCCATGACCAATCATCTTGTGCCATTTGATCTTTGCCAGTTGTTCTACCTGGGCAATCTGAGGCAAGTTCCTTGAATCGGTTAGCAATTGTAATTTTAATGCTCTCTTTTTTAAGACCTTGTTTCTTAGAGCACAAAGCTTTAGTATTTTTTACCTCTTGCTGAGGTAATACATTTTGCGTTTGTTTAACGTTGGAAAAACAAGTCTTTTCTTCATGGTCATAGAGCTCGTAGTCTCTGTTAAACAATTATATGCTTTCCTTTAGCAAGGTATCTTTAACCTTTGGCGAATTTAAATGGAGAATTACTCTGTCTACTCGTTGTTCATCCGGGCATTCTACAATCGCTATATCAAAGGTCTTTGACGCATCTGAATATATAAAACAACTTTGATTCATGCGCTTTTAGACTCTCTCAAATGGATGTGGAAAACTACAGAAGCGATAGAAAGAAACTCACAAATGCAACATAAAAGTAAACTGGAAACAGACAAATTACAGAGGTTCTACAAATAGTCAAGATAGAAATGGGATTATAACATCAAACATAATGAAAGAATCAACAAAACAACAGATGCAAAAGTTAAACAAAACAGGAGAAAAAAGTACCACGACAATAGCAAGTGAAGAAAATACACATGGTAAAAGCACAGGCGGGAATGAAGTGGCCAGTCAACCAGAAAAACAAGATAACATTCATAAAGTGAACACAAGACCACAGGATGAGCGTGCAGTAATTAGTGACTCGTTACCTGTGACTAAAAAATCATCGGATTGTGACAGAAGTGTACTTACAATTCCAACAAAGAACACAGTTAAGCAAAATACCATAATAGGAAAGGATGGAGTATATTCAGTCTTTGCTCAATCACAAGGTCGGTTGAAGAAAGACGCACAAACGACAATGAAACCAGGTCAGTCGAATTTGGATTGTTAAAAGTAGACATGAAAGGAAAGGTTGTAAAAAAAAACTAAGAACATCAAAAGCACCATGCTCAATCGAGGAACAGGTGTAAGGGCCTTTTTGACAAACCTACAAATTTCAAAACAGCAAAAGGTTTCCATAGAAATAAATGAAGAAACAAAAATTAAAAAAGGAAAACAGAGTGCCATTCCCACAGGAAGAATAGTTAAACTCAACGACAGTGACAGTTAGAGTATAACTTGTGAAAACAATGCATCACATGATCTAATAGATGATGTTTCCTATTATATTGGTGAAATAGTGAAAAATACACAATGTAGTGCAATTGAGGATAAAGATTGGGAACAACTGGATCCTGATGAATCCATTAACTCAATGAATGAGGAAGAGGTCAACATCGTAGAGGACGAGGATTCAGTGGAGTCTCAAGATGACAAAGGTTTTGACTTTATAACCTTAGATGAGAAGAGGAATACTCTGCACTCAGATGGCCAACAAAGAAAGTTGTTCGTAGACTCAAGAAATTCAAGGAAGACAAACTGGAATTTTCCGTCGATTTAAATTGAGAAATCTTCGTGCTTGTTGGTCGTGAAATGGTTCTCGACGTGTCTTTTGACTCGTTTGACAACTGTGCTTCCTCAACAATTGTATCCCCAAGTTCACAATCCGGTGTTAGTATTTCTCTCTGGCTACTAACTGTTCTGTTTTCCAATGAATAGGAGATTTCATCTTTATCTTGAATGATCAATTTATTCCAAGCTTCAGAACTCAGAGGATTGTCCTTTGTTTTGACATTCATGGTCTTGATGAATTGCTCTCTCCATTCCAATTCGCATATTTCATCTGCAATAAATGTTTCATGAATACTCAGGCTCCTGCTTCTAGTTTTTTTCCCTATTAGCAGTGTTGACATTTTTGCATTTGCCTCGTGTAGCAATCTTTTCACATGTGCATGCGATATCATTCCCTGTCTTTGCTTACTTATAGTGTTTACCCTTAGAGGAGATAGGTCACATGTATTGCTCAGGTGTCCATTCTTCAAAACCTCTACCGTGCAATTCCCATGTTCATTAGAGTTGTTGACTTTATCACCTTGTCGTAACCGCTGCTCCTCCGTCGTATTGGCATTGTTAAAACTATCTTCATTTATCGGATGTGCAGCTGCTTGGCCCAAACATGTTTGTAGGAACGTGCAATTTATTTTAACTTGTTTGAACCAGTGTCACAAGACGGCAATACATGACCATGATCTTCAGTAGAATCATTATTCAAATCTTGGTCGATTGTCAACATGTCTTTGTCTTTGTATCCATTTATTTCTGTGGTCATTATGCTAACTGCCGCCTTGTGCGGCACTCTGACTTTCATTTCAGGTATAGCCTGCAAATTCTCACCGTAGGTCTTGACATGCTCTACTTCTGCGTCACCTTTAATAGGTTGAGACAGACGCATCTGAATATATAGACTCATCAGGGTCAATGAACACTATGTTCTCCTCTTCGTTCATTAACACTAGAGCGTCCCTGACCAGCGCTCGCTGCAGACCGCGAAACCCCGTGCCGTCGCGCTCAGGATTCCCGCTCGTCTCCAGCCGTATTACAAGCGCTGGAAGCCGAGGCGCCGCAGGCACCAGCTCCCCCATAGCCACATGGTAAAGAAATGCTCTGTTGTTGGTCTAAAAGTGACCCGACTTCATTTAACTCTGCGTCCGTTACATTTAAAGCTGACTTCCTACACCTTACACTCGCAACATTCTCATGGAGTTGAAGGTGCCCCGCTTTGTCTTTTGTCGTATTTGAAGTCATTTCGGTCTCTATTAGCAGGCCAAGGCTGTAATTATTACCTTCCGCGTGCAGTTCTAAAATGTCATTTTGTACTAGTCCAAGAGAGGATTTATGTACATCAGCGTTCTTCACATTATTCATATTATTCGTAATTATTTTCAAATCTGCTTCGTTGTTACCTGTCGCACGCCAACGCACACATGCCTTACCTTTTTTCAGTCCAGGTAGCTGTGTCACACGGCTATAACGGACGCAGCTTTGCGCTCGTGTTGGGTCTGTCAAACGCAGAAAGGGAGTCTCCATCTGCCGTAGCCATAGCCGTACCCCAAGCCTCCATGCTCTTTCCTGGGCTCTGACTGGGCTACGACTGGACTCTCCCTCGGGCGCTATGTGCCTGCAGGCAGTTTTTATCGGCTGTCCTGGTTGTTAAAGCAACAGTATCCACACACAGCAGCAGCAGCAAAACATCGTCCCTCCAAGAGTTCTGGGCTGCGACTGGACTCTCCCTCCTTCTGGAATTGCTTGTAGAAAAGTTTCAGCGAGAGCTGGATCATTTTGCTGGGCAAAGGTTACGTTGGGTAGACGGGAGGCCCTTCTCCCTTCCTTTCTTCGATGTTAAGAGATTTATCAGCTTCCCTAAAGCCTATGTTACACCTCTTTCTGTTTTATCTGGTTCACTTTCTTTAAACTGAGGAAATAGAGCTCTTTCCAAGATTCCTTTGGCAATATGATCTCCACAATGTATTCAATAGTGATTTCACCATGATTCTGTAAGAGAACCTTTACATCTCCATGGATGTCAGGATCAAACGTCTATGCCGAACTTCCATGTAGCACCCTAGAGGGGGTATCAAAACCAAGTCTGTAGGAATCATTCCTCTTTTCCTACTGCTACAGATATCAAACCTTATTAATTCCTTGGTGGCAATGGAGGGGTTAGAAGCTCTCTGAATAAGCTTTTTAAATGGTAGGGTTCCTCAATTAGTTTCAAGGTGTGCAGTCATAATGTCGACATCAATAATGTCGACAGTCAAAATGTCGACAAATTAATGTCGAAAAACAATAATGTCGACAAACAAAAATGTCGACATTATTCGATATTTTTTCGACATTAATTTAGTGTATGCATAATTAAATAAATAAATATATATATGATGTGTTGAGTATGAGGGGTGGTTGGGGGGGTGTGGGGGGGTGGCAGGGGGGTGTTGGGTGAGGGGGGGTTGGGGGGGGACCCCCCCATAGTAAATACAATTTTTATTTATTTAATTATTGAATAAATAAATAAATAAATAATTGGTATGTGTTGAGTATGAGGGGTGAAAGGGTGGTTGGGGGGGTGTGGGGGGGCGGCAGGGGGGTGTTGGGTGAGGGGGGGTTGGGGGGGGCCCCCCCATAGTAAATACAATTTTTATTTATTTAATTATTGAATAAATAAATAAATAAATAATTGGTATGTGTTGAGTATGAGGGGTGAAAGGGTGGTTGGGGGGGTGTGGGGGGGCGGCAGGGGGGTGTTGGGTGAGGGGGGGTTGGGGGGGGACCCCCCATAGTAAATACAATTTTTATTTATTTAATTATTGAATAAATAAATAATTGGTATGTGTTGAGTATGAGGGGTGAAAGGGTGGTTGGGGGGTGTGGGTGGCAGGGGGGTGTTGGGTGAGGTGTTGATAGTTTTAAGGGTTTATAGTCATAATGTCAAAAAAAAAAATGTCGACATTTTTTTTTCGAAAAAATGACTTTTTACATTAGAAGTATAGGATGTCGACATTATTATTTTCGACATTTTTTTTTTGACATTTTTGTCTGTCGACATTTTTTTTTCGACATTATGACTATAAACCTAGTTTCAATTGAGTCACATCCAACTCCTGACACCATATGTAAGGAACTCATGGTGGCAACAGTAAAGACAGACAAGTGATCACAGTTCAAGAGTGTTCATTAAATGGATGAGAAAAACGCCTAATCTAAACCAAAATCTAGGATGGGAGCAAGCTACGACCATAAAATAATAAAAAAGCAGTCCTAGAAGCGTTTTGTCAAATAAAAAGGGCCTATACTAAAAAACGTATTGCCAATCCTTACAACTAAGTTACAAAATAGTGTGGGATAATGTTCTCAAGAAAAGAAAGAAGTGTTCACAAAATAATAAGTCAGGATGATATGGCTGGGTCTCCCTTCCCCACGTTTTTAGCACTGGACAAGGCAGGACCTTTGAGCACAGCACACTCCTGGGCCTCGCCAGTACGAGGTTACAGTACCTTTTAATGATGCCAGGACCTTCTGGGGCAAAGCCTAATTCCTGCAAAAGATTCTTGCCTAAGAATGCCGGCTGTACCAAAACAATAACCAAACTAAAGTTCTTTTGTCAATCTTTTCACGTTGGGCGATTGCTCCTTGCCTCTTGGATCTCCCTCAGCCAGGCTCTGATCCTTCTTGAACGTTAGCTTCCTTCAATCGGGTTCACTACGGCCTTTCAGTCAAAAACATATCACTTAACTGTTTTATTGTCCTTTTCACCAACTGTTCATTGTGGGCATCCCTCAGCTGTGTTCACCCTTGTCAAAATTTCTCTTCACTAGTTACTCTCAATTCTCAGGCATCCCTCGTTCGGGGTCACACTTTCCACAGTTTGACTAGACCCCTCAGGATCTCTTCCTTCCTAGGTCTGGGTCTCAGCCCCAGTCAAGCATCACATCACACGATGTTCTGGGGGAGTTATTGGTCACCCTATTTCGTATGCATCCCTCAGTTGGGTTCACGTTTGCCAATTCTCAAAACTCACTTGGTGCTCACCATGTGTCAAAGACTTTCCAATGCACGAGGGATTTTACTTGACCCTCGTATGACCACTTTAACACTACACACAGCCTCCCTTAGGGCCCTTGGTCTTTGTAGTTTCGTTATGATATATTTTATTTGTATCACGCTCATACACAAGTGTTTCAGAGCGCGACAAGGCAAGTGAGGGGAACAGGGGAGAACACAACAACAATCTTACTAGGCCCAGTGACATTGAGAACGTGCAAGTGCATGGGAAAGGGAAAGGGGAAAAGTGCATGGAAGGGGGAGAGCGGAGAGTGCGGAGCAGAGGAGACACAGATAAACAATAAATACAAATAAATAGATAATAGAGGAAATAAACAGTGGTAGTGCAGCCAGCAAGTGGCAAGTGCTGTGTTTACGGCAGCAGACTGGGTAAGTCTGATAAGTGCAGAAAAAGAAGAAAATTGAGGGGTGGGGGACTGCTGTATGGGTACAGATACAGTCCCCAGTGAAAGGGGTAGCCAGGAGGGTGGCAGGTTGAGCAGGTAACTGGGCCCACGGGACAGTGGGGTGCCAGGTGCACAGTGCCAAGAGAGTGCAGATCAGCAGGGGAGAGGGAGAACGAAGGCAGAAGCAAAGAGGAAGGTCTTGAGGTGTATCCAGAACCGGAGATGGTTCTCCTCAAGTTTTAGAGTGGCAGGAAGGCTATTCCAGAGGGAGGCCCCAGCCGAAGACAGATCTACCCCCAGCTAATTTCTTTGAAAAAAGACTGACCCTGAGGGAGTTAGAGGAGCGAAGAGCTCGGGAGGGTAGGTATTTGCGGAGGGATAGCGGAAGGTATTTTGGACCCAGGCCGCAGAAAGTCTTGTGGACAATTCAGAGGGTTTTGAATTTAATCCTTGCATCCACTCAGAGCCAATGGAGAGATTTCAGAGCTGAAAAGATATGATCCCAGGGCTTGAGGCCAAGGGAAAGTCTTGCAGTCCTGTTCTGGATTAGTTGCAGAGGGCGAGAGTAGAGGCAGGTAGATTTAGAAAGAGGCTGTTACAATAGTCCAACCTAGAGAGAAACAGAGCTTGGGAGACAGTAAGCTTCTGAAGGAAGGAGAGAAAAGGCAGAGTACCTCTGAGGAGGTGCAGTAGGAAGTTTGATTTTTTAGAGACCTCAGAGATGTGGGCGGAGAAGGAAAGTGTGGAGTCAAAGATGACCCTGAGGTTCTTAGCCTCGCAGGTGGGGGTAGGAGGAGGGCCTAGGGAGGGCCGGCCAGAGAGTGAGGGGGAAATGATGGTGATGGTGTGCCGATGAGGAGGATCTCTGTCTTGCTGGCGTTCAGACAAAGATCGATGGCGCCACACCAATCATGAATGGCAGTTAGGCAATCAGAGATGGGAGAGGAGGTGGGCGAGAGCAGCCTGAAAATGAGTTGAGTGTCGTCAGCGTAGCACTGGAAATTTGAGCAGAAAATGGCAATGGAGTGGGCGAGAGTTGCCAGGTTTTGGTTGAAAAGCCAGGGCAAGAGGTTAGACCCCTGGGGAACACCACAGGTAGAGAGGAAGATAAATGATAGGAAGGACCCAAGTTGGACCTGGGAGGGTCGATCAGAGAGAAAAGAGGTCAGCCAGGACAGAGCCTGATCAGTGATACCCAGGTTGTCACGGAGACGGTTGAGCAGAATGGTTTGGTTGACTGTGTCAAAGGCAGAAGAGAGATCAAGTAGGATGAGGACAAAGGGAATATTAGAGTCAAGGTTGGAGAGCAGATCTTCACGGATGTTCAGGAGACAAGTTTCTTTGTTTCTGGCAGCTCTGACACCAGACTGATGGTCCTGGAGACAGCCAACAGAATCGGAATGAAGGTTAAGCTGAGAGATGGCCGGCTTTCCAGGAGTTTGCCCAGAAAGGGAGTAATGGAAATTGGGCGATATTTAGCAGGGCGGAAGGATCAGCTGTGGGTTTCTTGAGAAGAGGATGCACAAGGTAGTGCTTCAGAGGGGAGGGGAAGGATCCTGAGGCAAAGGAATGGTTGCAAAAATCGGCAAGGGCAGGAGCGAGGATGGCAATGTGGTCCTTGATGGTTTTAGAGGAACAGGGATGAACCTGTTTTGACAAGGCTTTCATAGATCGGACTTGTCTAGCGACCTCATCAGGAGAGAAAAAGAGGAAAGGACGAGAGGGAGGGTATGGGTGGTTAAGGGAGGGTCAGCAAGCACAGACTCAGAGGGAATAGGAGGCAAAGGGAGGAGAGGGTGGACAGGATGTCCTGTTTATTTTAGATAAAGTGAGAGGCAAGGGCATTGCAGAGTCTGGGAGGCAAGGGGAGGGGTAGAGACTGCAGCAGGGTTGGCAAGCTCCTTGCAGATTTTAAAGAGTTTGGTCGAGTTGTTAGATGCCGCAGAGAGACAGGCTTGAATGTGGACTCTCTTCTTGGTGCGGACAGAGTCGGTATTGCCTTTGGAGCAGGCGACAGGCCAGTTTGTCAGAGGATGAGCAAGAAGCCCTCCATTTCCTATCAGCCACCCTACAGTTACGTTGTGTAGCTAGGTCGGAGTCATACCAGGAATTGCACTTAAGAGTAGAGACGTGGGACAGGGAGAATCGAGGTGGATGTTGAGGTCACCAAGGAGGAGGGGTTGAGTGGTTGAGGCCAGGAAGGAGGAGTAGAGGTCAGCCCACTCAGATAGAAAAGAGGTGATTTTACCAGGAGGCTGGTAGAGAGTAGCAATAGTAAGAGAGTGACTAGGGGAGATTGAGAGCCTGCAGACAAGGCATTCGAAAGAGGAGTAGATCTGAGTGGGAATGATAGTGGTGGGAATCCACTCAGGAAAGATCAGGGCTACACCGTCTCCAGGCCGAGTGGATCTGGGTGCAGAGAGGATCTTGTAGCCATCAGGGAGGAGAGTGTCAAAGCTCGTGACAGAGCTGGCCGTGAACCATGTCTCCGTAAAACCAAGGACATCAAGGTCCAGTTCTTGAAGGAGGTGGCAGATGTCAGAGGAGTGTTTGACAGCAGAGCAAGAGTGGCAAGATGAAGAAGGTTGCCGGCCTTAAAGACCTTCCGGGGAGGGGTACAAATCAGCGGTAAGCCCTGCAGAGTTGTGGAGGTAGCCTGAAGAGGTGCAGAGAAGGGAAGAGTGGGCAAGGTAGTTGAGGAATGAGAGGAGGGGACAGCCGGAGAGGAAAGGAAGTTGATGAGGCGAGGGAACCGCCTATCGAAAAGGAGGAGATTGGCCTGAGGACCTTGGACCATGACAGTGCCATTCAGCGTTTCACTGCCAGTCTCTGCGAAGCATCAGATCCTCTTCGCAAGATCACGCTGAACGTCTATAGATGCGATAAGCAGCATACGGGTTATTTTCTTAAACACGTTTTGCGTGCAGAAGCTACTTTACTTTATTATAAGAGATCAATAAGGCCCTGATGAAGGAAGTTATTCTGAAATGCATTGGCCTTCCTAACGGCACCTGCATTAATAGAGATCTCATAATTTGAGAATACTATGAATAAAAATTCAGGTACGGAAGAAACAGACTGAATATACTTTTTTCTGTACGCTGGATATATATTTATTATAAAATAGCAAACCACATTATAGTGGACAAGGGAGTGCAGCCCACACCGCTGGCTTCACAGCCAAGGTCTTTGAACAATAGTGCCATTTAGGTAGACATTTAGGATGACTCTGGAGAGATCAAATGGGGGTTCCATAGATCCGGCGAAGCAACGACGAAGAGGATGTGGGTGAGGGTCTGTCTGGAAGAGGCGCTGGTATAGGTATCAGCGATAGGGAGACCAGGGTTGGAGGCCAAGATATCCTTTTTAAATTTCTTCTTTCCAGACTTAGTGAGAAGGGAAGGATAGATGATAGAGAAACAGTTGGAATAGATGGGAGAAACAGAAAGCGCCATGAGTGTGAAGAGAGGAGGCAGAGGGAGGAGTTTGCAAGAACAGCGGTATAGAACAGTCACTGGGCTAGCAGGTTACAATCAATGGCCAAAGTTAAATGCAAAATACACCCAAGTTTGCCTTTCAAGTTGAATGCAAAATACACCCAAGTTAAATGCAAAATACAAGTTAAATGAGGAACAGGTAGTTAAGGAATTGATAGTGGGCGTCAGATGGTAAAGGCGAGTACAGAACAGCTTCAAAAAAGAGATTCATAACAGGGAGAGCTGAGAGTACCGGCTGAGAAAAGAAGTACAAGGAAATCAGGGAGGAGGGAAATACCCCATGCAGAATGAGGTAAGAGAGTCCTGGTATTCCAGGGGTAGCAGCCTCAGGGAGGCTTGGGCTTTGGCAGTAAAACTCTTCTAGCGGCCCGTAAGCAGACAGGAAGCTGACAGGGGCCTTAGAAGTGGGCCTTGGAAGGGGTGGGTCGGCTGAAGCCTTCTGGTCCACCATAGGCTAATATGATACTGCAAGAACCAATAGGCAGTCAGAAAAGGCAGTTGCTGGAGGCCACAGGGAGCCTTTAGTTTTAATGGAATACGGCAGCCATGTTTGAATAGCCACGAGGCTCTGGAAAAATCTTTCTGAAGTGACTCTCACCTCAGAATGAGCATGTGGGCAGCAGGCAGGAACATGGGCACAGAAGGAAACGTGCAGGATTAAAAAAAGAAATGCTCTGGTATGCTTTTTCTTTTTTTCCAAAATGTGCACACAAAAAAAACTTTTTTTTTTTTTGCCCAGACGAATGTTCGTTTTTCCAAATTGCTGCCTGAAATGCTCCTACCTCATGTGCAAGGGGCAGGTACAGGCTGAAAGATGCTCCATCACCAGTCTTGTAGCATCACAGGCAGATAGCAAACCAACACGAACTCCAGAGGAAAGAAAATGAAGTCATGGAAGTGTAGGCAGGAAGTGGGCCTGGAAGGGGTGGGCCGGCTGAAGCCTGCCGGTCCCACCATAGGCCAATATGATACTGCAAGAACCAATAGGCAGTCATAAAAGGCAGTTGCTGGAGGCCACAGGGAGCCTCTAGTGTTAATGGAATACGGCAGCTATGTTTGAATAGCCTGTGGGCAGCAGACCGGAACATGACCACAGAATGAAAACGTGCAGGATTTTAAAAATCGTTAGCAAGGAATACCAATTAGAGTCCTTCAAATGATCACCCACGTGGCGTCGGACCACTCTATGTCTGGTTCGAACTTCACTCACATAATACCTCTGTCTATTACCTTCTTTCTGTATACAAAATGTTGCTACTGCAAACTTGGGCTCAACACAGTCCGGTTCCCTAGCACTTACTTCTGACTCACTGGCTGGGTTGAACTCATTGACGTTTCATTTTGTCACTGGAGTCAAGGACGGTACCACGATGAGAACCGTTTCTCCCCGCCCTGCCAATCAGTGCGGGAGGGTTCCACATACCGCGGTCATCCGCTACGCCCCTCGCCAGCTGCGACTCCTGGTCTTACGTTTGCTTTCACAGAGGCTTTGTGGGTCTGGGTTGAAAAGGGCATGGGCAATTCCTTCCTGGTCGCCCTTTTAGATCTCTCTGCCTTTCTACTCATTGTGAACTGCCGGTCCGGAATAGCTGCTTCCTCGTGCGTTCGGCCTTGCTCAAAGTGTGCTTTCGTGCTCCGCCTTTTATCCCTGTGGGGAAGGGAAAGGGCCGTCAGGTGTGCATAGTTATGGTTAATTGCCTGACCCTTGCATTGGGACATGTCAGGTAAACGCCCCTGGTGTTGGTCTGTTGCATGTCTCGGTGTAGGAAAGTGTTTGTGATGGAAGGGGGGGTTAGAACCTTTGAATATCCTACGAGGTAAAATGGGGAAAAGGTGTCCCACTTCCACTCCCCGAGGACCCCTCATCGAGGTGATCCTCGCACACTGGTCCGCCTCCAGGAACTGGATCCAATAGTGATGGCCATGTCCTGGACACCTGCATGACAGATCCCCGGGGACTAGTCAGGGAGATGCCTTCAGGTTTCTGTATACACGCATTTCATCGACCACTTTTTCATAGTGGGACTTTTCATCGCCGACCCTTTCCTCGCCAACATTTTTTTTTCAAAAAATGATTTTTAGGGGGAGGTGTTTGTACGGGTTGGCGGTATGATTATTTAAGCAAGGGGGGCTTTGGGGGGGCGCAGCCCCCCATAAATAAATAAATAAATTTTAAAAAATGTTGGCGATGAAAAGTCCAAGGATGAAATTTTGTTCGGCGAAATAAAGTAGAACCCAGGTTTCTCACAGTACTGGGCCTAATTTCCTTTTATTTTTTCTAAGTGGTAGGGCCACTTTAGCGGATAGGTTTGGACGGAGGACTATTTTTCTTTTGACTATTGACAGGCACATTAGTTTAGATAAGAATGGAACTCCCCTTTTAGCAGCAGGGTTAGCCAGACATTTTTCTTTTAAGTGGAATAAAGTTTTATGAGAAGTATGTCCTCTGGTCCGAGTCCTACTCCTGGCTTGTGTGGTGTGATGTGATGGAGTAAGGAGGCTGACACAGTGTTCTCCTTTTGCCTAGAGACTCAGAGAAAGTAAACCTGTCTTTCCCCATCTCTAGAGGGGTTATCCCTGCCTCAACAGATAATACTTGGGTGCTCGTCAGGATGTCCTTCAAAACCAAAAAGTACAGTCCTCTGTCCAAGCCAACTACTCTAGCTCTACCACTAAGAACTAACCCACCCAGTGTTGCAGCCATCCCTTAACAAAAGCACCAGGAGTGACTCCCTTCTCATGGTGAAATCCTCCAGTCTTGGCTGACTTAACAGCAGTCTCTTGTGAAAGGGTCTGTTTTACCAAACACACTTGGACCACGAGAATTACTCCCTTTTCCTGGTCTATTTGGGGGATTTCTCAAGACTGTTCCTTGATATTCTCTTGAACACATTTTTAGAATTCCTGTCACTTCCTCCCAAGGATTAACAAACAACTGAGTTGGGGGCGTGGCTACGAGGGCCATGTAGGAGGACGTGATCTGGAGGAGCTCCCGAGATCCTGCATTGATCCGGGTAAAGAAGTGCGTGATGATGGGCCGAAGACCGCTGAAAATACACATGTCGGTGTGTGAATGATTGGGCCACGCGTGGTGAACTTCTGGATGGTGCAGGAGGAACGGCGGCAGAGATCGGTGCGGAAAAGATAAGGAGCGCCGGAGACGAAAGACGACACAAAATGGCCGACCAATGTCCGGAACAAAGGAAGAAGCAGGCCGCACGGTGACCTAGAGAAAAAGGCGTACTGAGTGCACATTTGTCACTTGTGCAAAATACAGGTCCTCTGGGTCATGTCGAATAGAACGGTGAGGCCGAAGGCGAAACAGCCCACCCTAGACAACTTCGCTAAGACGTCCCCGGGTCAAGACAATACCAAGAGCAGGGACAAGCCGCCTGCAAGCGGCATGACGACTTCAGGCGCTAACCAAGAAGTCCTAGCTGCGATTGTGGACCTAAGGGCCGCCTGGGAATCTAAACTCGAACTAGCCGTCACTGAACTGAAAACGGCACTGGACCTCAAGGTCGGAGAGGTGCAGGAGGACGTTAATCTACTCCGACAGGATGTCAGGGCCTTGGCGGAGCGCACAGAGTCCCTTGAGAAGGAAGTTAGCCCGAATACTGCGGATTGCGCCTCCCATAAGGCCGAATTTCATGCCCTGATACAAAGAGTGGGCAACTTGGAGAGCAGAGCGGAGGAGGCGGAAGAACGAGCCCAACGAAACAACATCCGTATCGTGGGCCTGCCGGAGGGATTGGAGGGCCAGGATCCCACGGAATTCATTGAATCCATGCTACTGCAAGAGATACCCGGAGGAGCCCTATCCCAAGGATTTGCAGTGGAAAGGGCACATAGAGCTCTAACAAGGAGGCCGCCGCCGGGGAACCCGCCTAGGCCGGTGATAGCCAAAATTCTTAACTACCGAGATCGGGAGAGGATATTGGAACACTTTTGTAAGGGAGGAACGATCACACGAGGAGCGGCAAACATCACGGCCTACCCGGACTGCACCCTGTCTGTGCAGCGTAGCCGCATGAACTTTGGGACAGTGAAGCGGAGATTGAGAGAGGCGGGCCACAAATATATGTTACTGTATCCGGCAAAATTGAAAGTCATTCATAAACACAAAACTTTGTTTTTTGAGACCCCGGAGGATGCCATGGGATGGCTTGATGCGCAAGGATGTCCCCAGGAGTCAGAAGTTCGGACGGAGAAAGAGCACGGAAGAGATAAGTGATGCACGAAGAAGGTGCCACAAGATGGCACGGCACGTGGGACTTGAATATAGTCGCTTGCGCAGTCTTCAGTAGAGAAGGTCAGACTATTGCACTATATGTTATAAGCACTGTAGTTGAATTAACGGGAGCCTTACAGAGCGGTTCTCTCTACCCCACAACAGTTTTAGTTAGGTGGCCATTAGGGCGACTTCACCCTCTGTGCATCGTTTGGTGCTTGCAGGGCTAGATGTGGGGGTGCCTGGGTTCCGAGAATGGAGCTGGGCAGCAGTTGGGGTGTGTGATGTTGGGGAAGGGACGGGTGGGGGGAGGGGAGGGAAGTTGGGGATTTGCCGTGTACATAGTTATGGGGAGTTTGAGCTGGTACGAGAAGCTACAAGCAAAGATGGAGGGCTGTATCTGTATCACGTGGGCAAAGGGGAGTCGCTAATGGAAGGCAAGAAGACACTCATGAGCCATGGGAGACCTTAAGATCGTAACATGGAATGTCAGGGGACTTAACAGCTACTTAAAAAAAACAAAGTCATGATGTACTTAAAAAGACAGAAGATTGATATTGCGTTGTTGCAGGAAACACATCTGACCCAGCAAAAATTGGAACTGGTGGGGAAGAAGTGGAGAGGTACTGTAGTGGGCTCTCCGTACTCTGCCTACGCTAGGGGAGTGCTGGTCTGGGTGGCACCGCACGTTCCGCTCCAACTTACACAAGAGGTGGTGGACACGGAGGGGAGGTTGGTCATATTAAAGTCTTTGGTAGAGAATAGAGAGGTGTGCATTATAAATATGTATGCCCCCAACCAAAACACTGCGACGTATCTTAGAACCCTATGTACTCATCTGGGCGCGCGTATGGGAGGAGCGGTTATCTGGGGAGGGGATTTCAACTGTGTGCTCAACCCAAAGGCAGACAGATCTGATGGGAAGATTGATAGGCCCACCCCAGCGGCCAGGGTATTGCAGACATTACTAGATGACTTTGGGCTGGCGGATGTTTGGAGACTGAAACACCCTAAT
Source organism: Ambystoma mexicanum (assembly GCF_040938575.1). Classification (NCBI taxonomy): domain Eukaryota; kingdom Metazoa; phylum Chordata; class Amphibia; order Caudata; family Ambystomatidae; genus Ambystoma; species Ambystoma mexicanum. The sequence continues at coordinate 38,020,325 of NC_090940.1, forward strand.
GAAACACAGTACTCTCACTGCTCAGCTCCGCAGCACCTGCACAAGAGGCTGGATTACTTTTTTGCCACGCCAGATGTGATGATAGAGACCACCCAAATAGAATATAGAGCGAGGGTCCTGTCGGACCACTCGCCTCTGGTGCTGACCTGGCAGCACTGCCACCCCAGGGCGCGGATACCGACATGGCGCCTCCGGGCGGAGGTGCTCCGAGACCCAGTCTTCAGGGAAGATATCAGGGATGCGATCTCACAGTACTTTGATGTAAACACAGGCAGCGTAGATTCAGCGTGCACACTCTGGGAAGCCTTTAAGGTGGTATTGCGGGGTGCTGCTATTGCTAAGTCAAAAGGCCTACAGGGTGGGGTCCTAACGGAACTAGAGGAAAAGGAAGAGAACCTGGAGCGCGAAAGCAACCGGGCGGGAGGGGACGCGGAACTTGTACTCGAGTTGCAGCAGAGGTGCGCAGAGCTTTGGGAAAGGCTCTGCAGCCTTAACTACAAGAAGTATGTCGAGAGGCAACATGCAGGTGGGAATAAAACTGGCCGCTTGTTGGCGTGGTTATATAAGAGCGAAACCCCCAAGCCCCCGATTAGGACAATGACTAGAGAAGACGGGGAGGTGGTTGACACCCAGGAAGGAGTCAACGAGGCATTCTTGGACTATTATAGAACATTATATGAGGACAGAGGAGGGGACAATCGGGGGGAGATTAGAGAAACACTAAAAGACATGGAATTACCTAAGATTAGTGATGAAGAAAGGGAGGAGCTGGACGCACCGATTACCTTAGAGGAAGTGGTGAAGCAGCTGCCCACCTCCTCTACCTGGTGAGTTTTACAAAATATATAAAGTGGAAGTACTCCCCCTTATGCTAGAGATGCTCAATGAGTCTTTTGAGAAGGGTCGGCTACCGGAATCGCTCAGAGAAGCACTAATTGTGCCGCTCCCTAAGCCCAACAAACCAGGGCATAGCTGCGGCTCCTATAGGCCGTTGTCAATGTTGAACCAGGACAGCAAGATTTTGACAGCGGTCCTGGCCAATAGGCTGCGAAGGGTTATCAGCAAACTGATACACCCGGATCAGACAGGTTATGTCCCCAACAGAAATATAACCCACAACCACAGGCGACTCCACCGGGTGATTGAAGAGGGAAACAGGAGCGATGGGGAAATGGCGGTGGTGTCCCTAGATGCAGTCAAAGCTTTTGATTCAGTGAGGTGGCCATGGTTGCTGGCGGCCCTGGAAGAATACGGGATGGGGCCGGGTTATGTTAGGTGGGCAAAATTATTGTACAGTGAACCACTGGCCAGAGTACGCACAGGATCGGTGATATCTGAGAGGTGGCAACTCAGTAGAGGCACCAGACAAGGGTGCCCCTGGTCCCCGATGTTATACATTCTAGCCCTAGACCCCCTGGCAGTGTACCTCAGAAAACAATATGACATGGTCGGTATTGAGGCAGGGGGAGAGAAATACCTAATATCCTTGTATGCTTACGATTTACTACTGTATTTGAAATATCCGGAAGAAAATCTTCAGTGCATTCTAGAGGTCATGGAAAAGTATGCAGAACTGTCCGGCATAGCGGTAAACCCCCAAAAATCGAGCATGTTCCCATTGGGGAGCTACATAGGAGCCCCTCTGGAACGGTTGCCAGTGTTGTCCGTACCTTGGGCGGCTGATTCCTTCCGCTACCTCGGAATAGATGTATATCATACGGTGGAGGAGGAACACTTGCATAACACCCAGGTGGCTGTGAAAAAAATCCGAAAAAATATGAAGTTTTGGGAGAAGCTGCCGCTGGCGATGATGGGACAGGGGGCGATGCTCAAAATGGTGGTCCTGCCTAGGCTGTTACATTTCTTCGGTAATATACCATACTTGATACCCAAAAAGTTTTTTGTCAAACTGAACAGCATGTGTAGGGACTTCCTATGGCACGGCACTCGCAATAGAGTGGCGCTATGGAAGCTACAGAACTTCCATGATAGAGGGGGCATTAAGCTGCCGAATTCTGAGGCCTATTATGTAGCTAGTCAGTTGCAATATGTAACCAAATGGCTCTCTGATGAAGAAACTCCTGAATCTAGGCTGTTTGGGCAGGACTGCACCCTGTTTTACCTAAAGGAGATTATCTGGGTGCCTAGACTCGAAATGAAAGAACGCCCGGGTATGCTGTTGCTTGGGTGGAAGATGTGGCACAGAGTATGCCAACTGATGGAGAACCCGTGCCCGTGTTCCCCACAGGTGCCACTAGTCGCCTTAGCTAGGGGAGACAACCAACTCAGGATGATAATCAGGACCTATTGGGAATCGGTTGGGCTGGTCACATTGGGAGACATATGGCAAGAAGGGATTATTAAAGGTTTTGAAGAACTGGGAGAAGAGACAGGTTTGCATGGAGGCCAATATGTCACGTATCTTAGGTTAGTGCAGACTTTTCGCAAAACCTGGCCAGAGACTGTACTGGCGGAAGAGCCAGACGTCCAAATGGAAACAATATATGACATATCAGAAGGAGGGCACGAGATCTCTAGACTGTATGAGATGGTGATGACCCGGGTGGGGAAGGATTTGACTCATTTGAGGCTGGACTGGGAAGCGGAGGTGGGGGCACAGATGACCGATGGAATGTGGGAACGTGCTATAGGATACCACAAGAAGGTGTCCAGAAATGCTAGATTGCAGCAGATACAGTTATACATAACGCATAGAGCCTATATGACCCCGAAGAGAATATCTAAGTTTGCAAACGCAGGAAGACAAGCATGGCCAAAATGCGATGAAGAAGATGCTGATATGACACACATGTTCTGGTCTTGCCCAGTGATTGAAGCTTTTTGAGGGGAAGTGGCACGGAAACTAGCGGATAAAGGGGTCACGCTCAACATAGATACAGCCTGGGCCTGCCTGTTGGGAGGGTTTCCCAGACCACGGAATACTAAACACCTTGGGAAACTGAGGGACCTGGCATATGTGCTTGCTAAACGAAGGATTGCCATGGGCTGGAAGCAATGCCACAAGCCACAGGTAGAGGTATGGTGGCGGGACTTGCAAAAATGGGCGGAGGCTGAAACGGTGGTGTGGCAGGAGGCATGTAGCAAGTGCGGGGAAGAAGATGTGGGTAACCTGATGGCCTGGAGAATGTTAATAACAGGACTGTTTGGCATGGTAGTGGATTCTGCAGCTTCGGAAGGAAGCGACACCCAGCCACACGCAGCGGATACAGAACGAGAAACGCAAATAAGCTCTTGAGGGGGGTGGATTTGGGGAGCAGTAATGAGCGTTAATTGATGTTCACGAGTCTGTTGTAAATAATGCTGCAAGTTTGGTTTGTATTGATTATTTGTTTTCAAAATAAAAATCTTTTTTTAAAAAAAACAAACAACTGAGTTAATCTTTTCTCAGTTCTTCTTACTGTTGATGCCCTTTAGGGCTTCTTGTATCTTGACTACAGCGGAGATTGCTCCCGAACAGTTCTTGGTCCTTTTGATCTCTTTCATGTAAGTTGGGTTTCCTACTTTGACGAGTGAGTTCACTCCAGAGACGCTCTTGATATTTAGTACTGTGACGTAGAAGTGCACTCTTGAGGTACTTTTGAAAGTAGGCTTGATGTTTGGGGAGACTGTCCCCATTTCTCTCTTGCCTTTTCTCCCTTTGAATATCAGTACCAGTGTGCCGGACTCTATTTTCAAGGAATACTTGACTCTTGATCTTTTGTGTATCACTGTGATGAGAGAGATTACTCCTGAGTAACACTTAATTCTTAGGTCTTTGGGTATCACTGTGATCAGGGAGATCAATCCCGAGTAACATTCAACTCTTGGTTCTCTGGGTATCACTGTGACGAGGGAGATCACTCCCAAGTAACACTCGGCTCTTAGTTTTGTGGGCATCACTGTGACACGGGAGATAACTCTTGGTTCTCTGGGTATCATTGTGGCGAGGGAGATCACTCCTAAGTAAAACTTCACTCTTTACCTGACTTGAACATTCCCCGTGACCCCGCCTTGGTCTCCCACAACTCCCGTTATCTTGGCTGTGGTTGGAGTGCGTATGCAGTTCTTCCCGGGGTCTCGGGTCAGCTTCCCGCTCACACGCGTCTCCTGCATGTCTTTTTTCCTTGGATCCGTCTCAGTGCGGCTACGTGACACCATTATGCTTGCAGCTGGCCAGGCCCCGCTCGGTCCACCTCCTGGAGGTCACGCAACCACTGACTTCCTTACAGTGGATGCTGCTGTCAGGTCTGGCCTGGCTCACAGAGGACCTCTCTGCCTGTTGCCCGAGGTTCTCCCTCTCGACAGCCAACTCCCTCTCGTTACGTCCTCTTCTTTGAATTCGAATCTCCCAGGCCGGTATCTCCAGACGCCAGCTTCCCTCGCTGCAGCTGCAGACCAGCTTCCTGTTCCTTGAATCTCTGGGTCATTCTTCAATCAATTTATACAGCAGGGTCCGCCCCGCCTAACATCAAAGTCTCTTTCCAGTTGTTTCGAGGTCCTCTTCATGCTTTCTCGAAGCCACCGCATAGCAGTCGTATGGTAATTCATCCTAGGGTTATTCATCATGTTTCCCTGCATTTTCCTCATCACAGTTATATTGGATTTTGCAGGAGTTACAGAAGAAACTTTACAACAGCATACAGTAGTACTTTCAGGATGGTTATAAGATGGAGTAACCAGGGTCGTGGGTTGTAAAGGAAAGGGATTAGGGAACTTATTCACGGTATGGGAGCCCTTATCCCCACAAGGGGAGTCTCTCCCTATGAGGTCCTTCTGCTTGTTATCACCCCTAGCAGGACTTATGGGTAGCAATCTCACCTGCCTAGCCTCAAAGGGAAGGGCTCCCCTGCGGGGAGAAGTGACGAGATCCCGGGAATGGCCACACTTGTCACAGCTGTCACGTTTCTCATTCTGTGGTTTCTCTTCACAGGCCTCCTTTTCGCTCTCAGTTCTGCTATCATTGTGTTGTTTGTTAATGTGCCCATGGTCTCTTTTCTCTCGGTACCTCTTACGATCTACCTTGTTCTCTCCGCTCAACTCATTAACCCATAAGAGCTTCTGATCCCCATGGTTCCCAAACACATTTACGTTACTTTTATTGGCTTGCCCCTAAGCTCTGGGAGGCTCCTTGTTCATCTGGTTGCTCCAAGGGGTCGGAACGGTGTGTCGTTTTCCTCATTGAAGGCGCAACATGCTACTGCAGTGCCTGCCCCGTCCCTGTTGGAGGATCCGGGTGCTTCCCTTCCTTTGGCCTCCTCCCTGCCGGGGACTTGAGCAGCCGCAGGTGTTTCCAACACCATTTTGTCTCTGTTGGCGCCGTGAGGTGCTGGCAGGGATGAAGCAGCACTTACCGCCATGCTCTGAACATGTGTGGCAGTGGCAGTTCCTGCATCGGTTTTTCCCACACCGGAGCCATAGGTGGCGGTGGGGATGGAACGGCGAAGACTAGGTCACCACATATCCCCCTCCCCAAGCTTCCTACCAAAGCACTAACGTTCAGGCAGGTCAGATGAACGAGAGAAGAAGTACACTGGTGTCAATCGGCGACCCGGAAGGTTGAACAGGGTTAACTGAAAATGGTTGAAGGGACAGAAACCAAGTCAAGATGTGTGGATTTGTGTCCTTATGACCAGCCATCCAAACCAAAGGGGCGTGGTCCATAACCAAGGTGAAATGATGTACAAAAGATAATAGTGTAAATACTCAATGGCCCACTTCACGGCCAAACATTCCTTTTCGATCGCGGCATATCGGATTTCATGCGTGAGTAGTTTCCTACTAATGAACAACACAGGTCGCTCCAAAGATCCCTCTTTTTGAAACAAGACAGTGCCAAGACCAGTCCCAAAGGTGTCAGTGTACAAGAAGAACGGTCCCGAGAAGTCCAGGCAATGTAGGACCGCCTCAGTATTCAAGGCGACCTTCAGAGCTCTGAAGGCTGCTTATGCCCTTTCCTGCTTCACTGGTATGGCCTTGGTATGCTCTTTCTTTAAATAAGTCAGTCAGTGGAGCTGCCAGGGTAGCAAAGCAGGGAATGGGCCACGTTAGTACCCCACAAATCCAAAGAAAGCTTGGATTTGTTTTGGCGTTTCTGGAAAAGGGATTCGATGAAGAGTCTCTATCTTGTCTTGTTGGGGTCGTAGTTCCCAGTTCCCCACATAGCAGCCAAGATACTTTTGTGGGAAAGGCTGCAACTGATGTTTTCTTTGGATTGATCCATAGGCCGGCTCGGGTTAAGGCACAAAAAGTCTTGCTGAGGTGTCGTAGGTGTTCCTCTTTGGACACGCTATGGACTATAATGTCGTCCAGGTTGACGCTGGCATATTGGTCATGGCCCCTCAATATTTCGTTCATGAGTCTCTGAAACGTTGTGAGGGTGCCGTGGAGACCAAGCAGGAGTACTGTAAATTGGTACAACCGTTGGGTGTTGCAAAAACAGTTTTTTCCTTGTCCTCTGGACGTACAGTATCCTTTTGTGAGCTTGATGGTTGTTATAAACAAACTGTTACCCAGTCTGTCCAACAGATCCTCTATCCGTGGCATAGGATTGCAAATTTGAAGATACTGTTGAGTCCATACTGAAGCGAATGCCCCCATTGGGTTTTGGTACTAGGACGATTCGGCAACACCACTGGCTACAGGAGGGTTTTATGACTCCTAAATCTAGCATGTTTTGGATTTCGTTGTTAACCACTTGGATCCAGGCCTCTGGGATCCTATAAGGTCTAAAGCACATCATGTGGTTCGGGGAGTGAAGGGGTGTATGCAAGAATGTGTTTAAGTAGTAAGCCCCAGTAACATTGAAAACATGTCACAGGACCGAGGGTCTTACGACATGGCCCTCTCCTATGTCCTCCGTATGGGCTCCCCCCCTCTCACAGAAATTGTCAGATATGGGCTTGGAATGGGTGGGACAACTATTTAAGGAAGGGGTCTTCCTGGACTTGCTTACCAGCTCGGGAGGTGTTAGGGAGGGACTCGATTTCAGTGTTTGAATATCTCTGCATTAAGGGTATATTAACTGACCCAAAGTGGGGAGGATCAGTAGGGAGATAGTTAATGGCAATGGAAAAGGTAATTGGCCTATCCACCACAAGAAAGGGTATCCTGTTCAAGCTAGACAAACATTCCAGAGGTACTGCGTAGACTTGGTGGGGGAAGAGATCTCTGAGGAGGGCTGGGCACTAATTTACAAAGTCGCCTTTCAGGGTGGCCTGTGCAACTCCACGATAGAACATAACTTTAAAATGTTGATGGGGTGGCACAGGAATCCCCTGAGGTTGTCTAGGATGTTTGCGGGGACAGCCCACATGTGCCCCAGGGGATGTGGACAGCAGGGGTCTCTGACCCACATGTGGTGGTGTTTTGGAAGGAGGTGCTGAGCTGGTTGGAAGAGAACATTGGAATTCAGTTGGTCCTAGACCCATTGCAGATCCTTTTGGGGATCCCGCAGAAGGACAGGGACGAATACAGGCTCCCTAAGATGTGGGAAGCAATGTTGAGAGCAGGGCGTTTGGCCATAGCCCAGTGTTGGAAAAGTAAAACGCTTCTGTCAAAAGAAGCATGGGAGGGGAAAGTACACAATATGATGACAATGGAGAGGCTGACGGCGGCAGTGAACAATGGGATGAGTGAGTTTCAAGTAGAGTGGAGTGGAGTGCTTTGTTGCTCAAGTCGGGACTGGGTGAAGGGAACCTTGAGGGTTGAGTAAGCACATACATGGATTTTGAATCAGGCAAGAGAGGGGAGAAGCCCCAGAGGGAGCCGCCAAAGGTAGAACACAGGCACAATGGGGATGGAGCCTTCGGGACACTGGCGAAGAGGAAACAACAGCACTGCAGTTTGGTTGAGAGGGGGGGTTTATGGGAGGGGATAGAATAAGTGGGGGGAGGTTGGGTAGGGGGAGGCCAAGACTTCTGATAAATAATGTGGTTTGTTATTGAAATAATTATTTTCTGAATGTCTTGTTCTCTTAACAAATGCAAATAAAATTAAGTTAAAAAAAAGAAAATGTGTCACAAAATTCATTGAGGAGCTCAGAGAGCTCTCTCCTCTGGTTTTTACAGAGGTCTGGGGGTCAGGGTTGATGCGTAGTGCCTTCTCTGGGGTGTCCAGTACCTCCGTACTGAACATGTCCACTGTGTGTGAGTATTCAGCACATCATTTAGGAGGTTGACATGATAGGTTTGGATAGCAAGCTTCCGAACGTCTTACCAAACAGTGTATGTAACTGGACCCACCGCCTGTTGGATCACGTAGGGTGTGCCTTCAATGAGGCCAACATCTTGCTCTCAGTGGCTGGCAGTAAAAGCATCACTGTCGCCGGGTTGAAAGGTCCACAGTCTAGATTCCTTGTTATAGTGTTTTTCGTGTACGTTTTGGGATTGCTGTAGATAGGTTTGTGCAATGGTTTGCAATCTCTCGGCTCGGCGTGTCTCACTGCATATTCAGTTAGGGATATCTTGCGGGGTGGTTGTGTTTCCTATTCTTCCTTTAGGGTAACTAAGAGAGACCTTGGTTGTCTTCAAAGAACAATTCCAAAGGGGCAAAACCAGTACAGGATCAGGGCGTGGTGCGTAGAGCCATTAACAACAAGGGAAGCAGGCGGTGCCAATTTCCGATCCCCAGGGTCATGCATAGCATCTGTTTGATGATCTTATTGTATCTCAATTAGACCAACCGTCTGGAGGTGATACACTGCCATTTTCAGATGTTCGATGAGTAGCGTTCTACAGACCTGTTGTAGGACAGCCGACATGAGGTTTGTGGCCTGATCGGTCATGATCTCCGAGGGGGTATTCCCACTCAGGCTATGAAGGGGATTAGGACGTCACATACTTGTTGGGCTGTTATGCCGGGTAAGGGAAAGGCCTTCGGATACCTGTTGGTATCATCAACTAATGGAGGGATCCAATGGGCCGACGATGTCCATGCCAATGCAGTTGAAGGGCTCTGTGATCAGTGGCATTGGTTATAAGGGTGCTTTTGGCACATTAGCCTTGTTCTTCACTGACAGCCTGGATATTGCTCACAGAACCCGGAGGTTTCACCGTAGACACCTGGCCAAAAGTACCTTTGGAGGATCTTGAGGGTGTTTTTTTCTATGCGCAGATGTCCTTCTCCGACTTGGTTGTTGGCGACCTCTAGGACGGTTTTACAGAACTTTACCGGTATGAGCAGTTGGCACACTGGGTCCAGATCCTTCTCTGCGATTACGCGATAATAGTGGCCTTTCTTTTTTCCTGGAATTGGGAATAAGTCTCCTGCATTTCTGCTTGTTTTGCTGTGGGCTTAGCGTTCTGTAGGGTGGGGTCTAGTTCATGTGCAGTTTGGAAACTGACCTGTTTGTCTATTCTCCAGTCCACAGCGACAGCCAGCATAGACTGCTCCTTCCACAGTTTTTGACTCAACCATTTCTCCTACAGCTTTAGCTGCTTTTTGGTGGAATACTGGGTATGGTAGTCATGAAAAGGCACCTGTTCCAGCCACCCATCCTCTATTTCCCTTATGTGGTAGGGCATCAGAACCTACCACAAGGGATTCCAGTAACTTCAGGAGTACGGCGGCTTTCACATGCATGTCCTCCCCTACCATTTTTAGTGTTTGTCTGGGCAGGGATAGGGTTTTACATCCCCATGAAAACACCTTATCCTAGCTGGATCCCAAACGCTAAACCTACCAGTTTCTCACTGCGGCGGTCTGTAGGCTTCCTGAATCAACCATTGACCATGTTGGTATCCCCTCGACTTCTGCTTCACGGGTATAGGGAAACGGCGAGAGGACACAAGCGGCATACCATCTCCGGTCTTCTTCTTCTGATGGGGCATGGAAAAGACCAACGTCCGTGAGCTCAGATTTTGCCTCAATTTACAGTGCCTTGCGATGTGCCCCCATTCTCTGCACTCCTAGCATTGAGGTTGCTGAGGCAGCAGGATGCTCGGCCTCTTGATAATCCAAGAGTTCTTTCCCCACGGTCTAGCCTTGGGGGGTCCCCCTTGTTTCTTCTGGGAAGCGGTGTCTGGGGTCTTCCGTTCCATTGTTGTGTTACAGGTTGATGTGTAGTTTTTCCAGCTGGGTTTCCAGGAGCAAAAGTCATGACCCTGCCCATGCCTGCTTTTTGATAAGCTGAAGCCATGTTCACTGCTTTTGGCAGGCTGGGTCCGTGGTGGTGTTTGACCCATTGCTGTATTGGAGTAAGTAAGGATTCTACAAACTGCTCAAGGATAATGTGGTCTGCCATTTCATTAGCTGTGGTAATGGGGTGTTTGTAGCCACCGGTCGGCTAGGTATTTCACCCTGTAGAATAATTTTCAGGCTATTTCGCCTGGGGTTAATCAGGTTTCTCTGAAGTGTACCCCATGGGTTTCCTCATCATGTCACAATCGCTCCAGAACAGCTCTCTTCATATCCACATAGGCGGTGTCGTATGTGGGATTGGCAGCATGGCAGGCACTATGCATCTCTTCAGTCATCAGTGGGGCTATATATTGTTCACATCTCTCCGGTGGCCAAAGGGCGCTCCGTGCCACCCTTTCAAAGTTGACAAAGAAGTGGAATGGGTCTTCGCCCGATGTGTACTTCTGTAATACTGTAGTAGGCACTTGGGGTGGTCTTCTAGCTGTTGTTGCATCCAACAGCTATGTCTGTTACATCTGTATGGTTTGTTGGAAGGCTTGTCGGTCAGCTTGGGCTTGTTAGTTCTGTAGCCGGAATGCCTGCTGCAGTTGCTGTTGGCCCTCATTGAGGGTTTTTATCATGTTCTCAATGGAGGTTTAGTTAGCCCACTTCTAACACCACTTGTCAAGGCTTGAGTCAGTAATGATCACCTTCTTCTGTTTTTTCCTGCTCTCAGGCTCTCCTCTAATAGGCCCAGACGTACTCCACTGCCTCTGTGTCTTCTTTTTGCTGTAATGAGAAGAAGCACCCAACAATCTGTGTTTGGTTGACCTCCCTTTTTATCCCCCTCCCTTCAGTTTGAGAGGGTCTTTCATTACCCTTATTCTCACCACGTAGTCTCCCTCCTCTCATTGGTTACTTGGGTCACTCCCCATCAATCAGAAGGCCTGGTTTCTATTATGCCTCCCTGGAGCCCCACACCCTCCCCATGATATACAGCATGGTTTGCTGTAGGCTTCCTTCTGATGCCTCTTCCCAGTGGGTCTCCTGGAGCGGGATTTACTGGTAAGATTCTTTTCACCGTGGCGGGGGGCTGGTCGCTCCAAGGAGTGAAGCCGGTGCGTCGTCTTCTTCACTGGAGGAGCAACGTGTCACTGCAGTGCCTGCCCCCACCCCGCTGGAGGATCCAGGTGCTTGCCTTCCTTTGATCAACTACCTGCCAGGGACCTGAGGAGCCGCTGGTATTTCCGACACCGTTTAGTCCCTGTTGAAACCGTAAGATGCTGGCGGGGGAAAGCGGCATGTACGTCCCTGCCGTGGATGTGAACGGCCACGGCCATTCCTGCATCAGTTTTACCCACCCCACAGCCATGGCGTAGTAGCAGGGACGGAAGAGCGAGAACTAGCTTGCCACAGTGTCCCTCCTCATATGACATCTCTCTGTAGCTGTACTCCGATGCATTTATTTCTGCTTATAGAGGGTGCTAAATATGGCATAGTGTGGCATAAATGAGAAATATTAATGTAACCCAGCATAACAGAACCACAACGGTAGCATGTTGCAAATAAATTATTAGATAAGATGGTGGGAAGATGGCGGTATAAGGGAACCAGGGATAAGCTTTGCATTACATGGGGACCAACAGGGCTAGAAAAACCCAAGGACCAGGAACATGTATGGCAAAAAAAAAATGTCATCCCACTGCATGGCCCAAATACAGCACTGACAACCCGGTGTGCAGCATTCCTATGCACTCTTCTGCTGGGTTTGGCTGGAGATATAGCTCTCAGCGGGCAGGATAGCACTCGTTCGTGCTCCTTCTCTCCAAGTGGCTTATTCCTTTCAGTCTCTATCAAGGTATGACACATAGCACTGAAAAGGCTGGGTAGCACAGCACTCTCCAGCGCTTCTTCTCTCCACAGAGCTTGTATACTGGGTCCCTAACAGATTCTGCGATATAGCTTTGAGCACTATCCTGTGCTGCTCCTCTTCAGGGGGCTTAGGCCTCTGAGTCGCCACCAGGGTCTGAGAAATAGTGGGTAGAGGGCTATCCTGTGCCTGTCTCTGTCACAGTGACACAATGGTCCCTGTGGCAACGTTGGTGGCAGGAACGCTCCTGAGGGCCACCATTTAGTGAGCAGGGACACCAGGATCTTAAAGTTGCAACCCTCCATTTACTGCGTAGGGCAAGACATTTGTTTTCTTCCTTCCAGTTCCTTGCCTGGCCGCTCCTTACATTGTTTCCTTCCCTTCTCTCCTTTCTTGGACCTTCTGCTTCCCGACTCTGTGCTGCCTTTTGGATCTGTTAAACAGCCGGATCCTTATCTCAATATTATTACCATTGGATTCCTTGCTACTAATGGCTGTGATTGTTCAACCATCTAGTCAAATACCATTCTGTGGGGGGTTTTGTGCCTCGTTGGTGTTTCCCGCAACTGAAGTGTTTTCCTCCTGTCTCCTCATTGTTTTTGCTGTTATTCCAGGAAGACACTGTGGTGGCAGGCTGGGACAGGCCTTATCTCTACTCTGAAAGCCTCAGATAAAGACTAAGAGATTCTATGAAGACCCAAAGACAGCACTCCAAAGGAGACACCTCAGACGCTTCAGGTGAGAGTCTCTGTCAAGGGGGTTGGTAATCTTGGTCACCTAGGGGACTGAGATATGGTATTCAGAAATCTACTAACAGGGTCTGAGAGATAGCGCTCAGAAGACAGGGTAACAGTTGCTTGTGCACCTCCTCTCCCTGTGGCGTGGTACAATGGGCTGCCACCAGGGTGGGAGATATAGTTCTTGGTGGACAAGCCAGCCTTCTATTTCACTGCTCTCATCTGGATTATTTGTGAACACTCCTCTCCCCTCTTCTATTATCCCTCAGGTCTATTCTCATCTCCTTCCTTAGCTTACCTCTCTTATTAATTCTTCCTTTGCTAACTCTTGCTTTCAGACCACTTTTATTTTACAAAGAAACATGATAAAATGTATTAGATAATAATCTCCATTACAGAAAAAAGGAAATATCTTGATTTAAACCTACTAACAATACCATACATTCTATAAAGATTCTTAAACAATGTATATCCTTTTTATAAAAAAATTATAATTGAAGCCCATAAAACCACACATTCAGCATATAAAAAGATCCAATACAACAAAATCAAAGTTCTGACATTGACACCAACCATCGTTTTGCTCCAGGCAGTTTACAAAACCTACCACAGCCAACACCGTTGACGTGGTCCTACAAGCCAAACACTCATGCCACAAATTATCTCTGCCAAAAACGGTTTGGACAGTATTACATTTTCTAAAATAGAGTTTAAGCTTCCCCATTATTGCAGGGCACATAATCAACACATGTTTGAGATCCTCCTCCAAAGCTTGGAGGGGACAATATCTGCAATCAGGAGATTCTGCTGGGCAATGACCATATCTTATTATTTGCTTGGCGTAATATAAATTCAAGCAAAAGTTCAGAAAGTACCTCCTAACTCCATCTCTTGGAAAAAATTGATAAGTACGGGTTTAGCGTTCCACACCAGCCGTCTAGAGATTTTTATTTGTATAGTTTATCCAATATGTTGATCCAGTCACGTTGATACAAGATTAACTTGACTTTTACTGGTTGCAATTTTCCATCTCTGATCATATTGGCAAATCTGAATATAGAAACTCAGAGGCAGGACTAATAACGTTCCTATACAAATGTAGGAGTCTCCAATTGGCTCTACTAGCTAGGGAATTGATGTCAAGTTCATATTGGATTGCCACAAGCGACACCAAGGTCTGAATGTTGAGCACACAACAACAATAATTGGCCACCAATGTAGGTAGAGTTTTCCAACACCCAAAATAAGTGGATCTCAATCCCATATAAAATCTTTGGGATGATATTTCCCTCAAAAAACCTTAAAATGGGAATGATGGAAAATCTACCTAACCGGATCGCCTGGTTAGCTAATGCAGAAACCCATGCACTCAGCCAATCTCTAATTTGAGATTTGTGTGGTTTTGAGATGACAGGGAAGCTGAGGTATATTAAGCTATGAACTCTTTTCGAAAGTGGACAGGTGTTTTTTTTAAGTGCAGTGCATAACATTTGTTTTACTAGAATTCATATTTAGGGAGGGAGCAGTTACAAATTTGTTAAAAGCTGTTAAGTCATTTGATGCCGATCACAGTACAATCAAATATTAAAAAGTCATTGGCATAACTCAACCATCTGACTTTCAAGGTGTCAAGTTTACGCAAGGCTAAGGTACTCTCCTATATCTGACATATATAAATTAAAGACACAGGGGGCTAGAACACACCCCCAGAAGTTGGTATCTGGGTAGAAAAGGCCCCTTCAGCAATTAACCTAACCTGAACTACAATTTGCTCAAAGAGACCAATAATTAATTTCAGTAGTCCTTCGGGCAGGACCCATTTATGAAACTTTGCCCAAAGTAAATGTCTATCTACTGCATCAAAGGAGGCAGATAGGTCGACAGTCGATCTGTTTCCTTGCCCAGGCTAAGGATTGAACACACTTAATATTATGCCATTTAAGGTGGTATTCATTTGCCTACGAAAACCTGTCTGCCACTTTTACAATCGTCCGGACTCAGCCGCCCATGACTCTAGATGACCAACAATCAGGGCGGCAAAGATGTTGCTGTCTGCGTCCAATATGGATATTGGTCAGTAATTTTTCGGGTCACACGTGGGCCCTTTTTATAAATGTTAACTATATGTGCAAGCCGCCATGATTCTGGGAATTGGTGACATACCAAGATCTGCTCAAATAAAATAGATAATATATTCGACCACTCCCGTTTTCCACTTTTAAACAGATACATTTGATAGTTGATTGGGACCAGGAGCTATCATCTCCTGATTCATAGGAATATCGTATGAGGAGTCATCAAATTGGTATCAGGTAATAGAATCGCGGCAAAAATGTCACAGCTAAAAAAAATTGCTGCAAAAATGCTGTGGTTTGACCCGGTAAAGGTGAACCCCATTATACCATTTAGGTGGAGCTGGGGTTGTGGGGGTGTCCCCTGCTCCCCTTAAATGGTATAATGGGTCCAGGGGTTGCAGGGGTGTCCCCCGCATCCTTTACATGATTGTGGCGGCTAAACCACTGCATTTTTGCTGCAATATTTTGTAAACACAGCCATTTTTGCAGCGATTTTAAGACAGAGCCATCAAATTGCTGTCCAAGAAAAATCGATGAGATGCTATGCTCTTTCTCTGAGAACACACCTGAATAAAGAGATACCCAATCTGATTCAGAGACCGAATTGGTTTGGACGTTGGGTTGCATAGTGACATCATCATTAATGATCCTCCAATAAGATGAGGAATTTTGTTTTTTTAGCACTCCCAACATGTTATCTGTGTCTTTTTGGTACAGCAGTACTCTGTGGCTCCTCAGCCAATTTCTATAATAGGACTTCGCTTTCTTGATTTCGGTTAGAGTATTTGACAGAGGCAGCTCTTTTCTATCTTTTAATGCTTTCATTTGATTTCTCATATTGGTGTTTTCTGTTAATCACCTCTTCATCAAAAGCATGGATATGTTTATGCTTTGTCCTATTATTGATAGAGGAATGACCTAGAATGGAACCTAAAAATAAATCAAGAAAAGGTTGAAAAGCATCACCTGAAAAGGTGTCTATTTTCCAGTTTAAATGAGGAGTCATCCAAACAGAGAGCAACTGCATCATTAAGCCGTTTGATGTTTAAGGGGTTCCATGAAATGTTAGCGGCCGCAGGGTTGACTGAGAGGTCCCGGAGCCCATCTAGGTGTGCACATGCGACCCTGAGGTCAATCTCTGCAAGCAACATACAATGGTCACTTAAAGTGATACGTGAATGTTCAGAAAATGACACCAATTTAGTGCCCAACTTGGCAAAAATATATAATCTATAGTGGTGCACTGAGTGTCGTTACTCCGCATATAGTTATGAGTATAACCGAGGACAGAGCCATTGAGCATTTTATGGTCTAAACCATGGACGGATTGCAGCCATTGAGGACCATTTCCTAACCCCACATTAGAATGATCCAACCTGGGGATAACTGTTATCGCTGGGTTGAAATCTATACAATGGGCATGAAGATCACCCAAAACAATTGGAGAGCCTCCTCTAAATTTGTTGCACCAGCCATTTACAAAAGGGGTTAGTTTGTCCAAAGCTACATCCAACTCTGCAATCCCCTTGTGCCACACTTTTATATACAAGAAATCAAGCTTTAGCATCCCTTCTTTCACCTTAACATGAGAGGCTAAGAAGCCCCTAGACACCTCTGTCACACTTATGAGTAACCCTGGGCATGATTTTATTAAGGTAAGAAGACCCCAGTCCCCCCAGCCCACCCCCTGAGGGACGACACTGGGCACCTTTCTAAGCTGCTTGGAAGTGGGACACATAGCTGTCAAACAAGGGTTTTTCCATTAGCCAGATTTCTTGAAGACAGATCAGATTACATGTTTTAAATAGTTTTTCTAGTGCACAGTTGGTTAACAGATTACGATGACCCCCGGAATTCCAGGACAATAATGAAAGATGGTTCAATTTTGACCTTCAGCGATTTAGGCTACGACTGGTCTCCCTTTCCAGATTGCAGAAAGACTTCTGTTAGCCACGACCAGTTGTGATTCTGAACCATATTAACAGAATGACTCTTTGTCAAACAAACCCATATCCCCATATTTTCTCTACAATGTGCTGAAACCAAAATCTCACATGGCTGGGGCAGACACCTTGAAGATGAAGTGCCAGACATTGTCCGCACTCCAGCCACCCTTTTCAAAGTGCCAGGAACATTCACACCAAAATAATGTGACTTATGAAGAACAGGTAAACCATCAGAGAGACGCAGTGGGGCTCTGCAAAGGCTATCGGAAGAACAGCACCTTTTTAAGTACCGACACCTAAGCAAACCTGGACAGTAAGGTACCCACTGAGAAATCCATATCCACAGACATGACAAAGGAGCGGTTGTCAGAATGGAATACCCGAAGAAACCAAGAAGATACTAAAAGAAGACGACTGATGATGTCATGAGAAATCGGACGGACGCACCTATAAAGCATATAAGGACCTAAGAATGTTGACAAAAGGACGAAATGCCATGGATAAGTGACATTGTGGGCCTAAGGTGATATAGTTGATTTCAAGACAAAGAAACATATGCCAGATGCACAATGAAGACATTAAGTCAGTTTAAACGTGTACATATGCAAGAAACCGCAAAAAGCAAAGAAATCGTGAAAGCTTGCTTATGCTTAATAGTAAAATAGATTGAGGCAAGCGCCAACTATACATATATCTACCTCAAAAGCACTTTATAGATAAGTGAAAAATCCACTCCGCACATGAGCAGGATTGAATAGAGGTTACTAAAAGTTTCAAGAGGGAAAGGCTGCAGCAAGAAGAAGCAAAGGCGGAGAGAAACCCCGCTGAAGGTAACCCTGTAAAGAGGCACAGTTCTTATCAGGCTGGAATAGGCTGACGATGCCTACAACTAGAGATAAGAATAACAAGAGTCTCCTGTTCAGCAAGGTCGAGATAAGCGCAGATGGTATACGACGGACAGAATTAAATCGAATACACAGAACTGCCTGAAGAAGAGGCCGATTTCAATGTGTCCTAGTCATGTGGCAAGGCGGCAGAGGGATGAGACTTTCACACCTACGCATGGAGCCTCGTCGTACCCATCCTCCTTAAACTTTCTCAGACCAAGAGGCCGACTCAAGGCCAAACTACAAAGCGGTAATTGACACGCAGCCACTGAGGCGATGTATGGGTGTACCATAAATTGAAGAAAGCTGGGGTGCAGTCTTACTCCCTGCACCTGGCCAATTATTCTGCATGTGCTAAGCGCAAGTGTAAAAGAATGTGTGGGATCCATGGCAACTCAATCATAGTGGGGCATGTAATCTAGGGTCCTATAGGTAGTAGAGCCAATGGGACGTCTTACTTTTAGTGACGTTTACAGTAGTCAGTTCGAAGGAAGGGCTTAGTTGCCCCACCTGACATTATTACCCAATCCCTTCTCCCCGTTACCATTTACAGATATATTACCTATGTTAAAGTTACCTTCCTATAACCAATCAAGATGCATGTTAGGTTTTTAAAATTACACGTCAATGATGATGAGTTTTTGGTATAAAGGTTATGGGTTTTCTGAAATTAAGCGGTGTTTAAGCGAGAAGGAAGATTGAGCGGTTGCTGATGTTCATTAAACGGACTCCCTTTGCCAAACTATTGAGTTGACAGTATTGATTTGGTGCAAGAGTACGAATCTGCATCCCCATCTATCTCAAGGATGCTGCCGCTCATCTTAAAAGGGCTGTTTGGAGACCCCCAGTCTTATGGGCAGGCTGGGGTCCATCCAGTTCAACCTTGCTAGATTTTATATGTCTGTTATCCACATCCGAATACATAGAGATGTCGAAGCCCAGTTGCCTCACTGAGTGTCCTTCTTTCAGGATGATGTTAATAACAACTTTCGAGTTGATGTGCATGACAGCGCGGTCAGTTGGGTGCAGATCGATCAAGTCCACTCGATTCATTTCCAATGAGGACAATGCCCAGAGGTTAGGAACCTCACTCATAAGCCGGTTGACATTTGATTTGTTGAATAAAATGTAACGGTTTTCCGGTAATAAACTTTCCACTAGGATTTTAAACGGACCCCTTGTCAGCAAAGATGGACCAGGCACGTTTTCAGTGAACGGGCCCTGAGCACCTTATTTTGCAGTTAACAGGGGAGATTCACAGACATATACTCGGTTTTTAAAACACTCCAGGTTACTCTTTGACCCTGTCTTTCGTGGGTCTCAGAATGACCCTGGTGAATATGTACCTCAGGGTTGAAAGACAAGTCCCAAAGTTGTACAAAAGAGTTTGATGCAATCAGAATAGGAGATGCAGGTCTAGGTATGTGTTGGTCAATATTCATTCCCATCCTTGCGGCAAGACCCAAGGGCAGTCGGAAAACTGATGTTATTTGGGGCTATTGAGCTACACTGTGATACATTGGATTCAACAGCCTGTCAGATGCCAATAATAAATTAGTTGAGACCACCTGTCGAGGCACACAAATGTGATTATGCAAATAAGACTCAAGTCTGGTTTCTGATGGAACATTTAGTGCCCACACAGGTGCTTTCCAGAAGCTTGTAGGCTTTCTGCCAAAGTCGCTTTGGATGGCTTGAGACTCTATAATTTTAAACGTGATGATTTTCTCAGGCGCTGCGTCAGTGAATGACTCCACATCCATGGAAAGGTCCCCGCACTGTGAACCACATGTAATAGTCCCACTTTTCCCCGAAGACGGCTTCTTTAGGATGGTGGCAACTGGGGGTTGGTTCACCAGGTTCTGCATGAATTAGCGGCAGGATTTCTTAGAGGCCTTGCCCCTTGATTTATTTTGTAGGAGCTACTTTAATTCTAGTGTCAGCACTAGTTTTATATCTTTGTCCCTTTGCGATTAACTTATCAGGTAAGTCGAGCTCCACGCAAATAATTTCCCCATTTCTCTCATCCTCCGGCACAATTACAAGACCAACACTCACAATTTCTGAGGTGTCTGCCACCATCACACTTTGTTAAGGAGAAGTTGAACTCCCAGTAGCCGTTGCATTAGGTTGCAAGTCCCTTTCAAAGCTGTCAAGAGTTAGTGAGAGTTGGAGCATTGCCCGCGCACCCCCCTAGATAAACTCCATGCAATACTCTCCCAACCAGTCTCGTTCTTTCTTGTGCGCTGTTGTCACCATCCCGAGGAAGCATTGGGGGGTTACCATGCTTGTAAACCTTCTTGCAAGGAGACAAATTAACCCTCCAGAACTCCTTTATTTAACTTGTTTTGCACCCCAACATGCTCAAACTTGAATAACAGCGATTACAGAAGAATCGAATGGATTCTAGACTCGGTTTTCAAGCCTTCATATAGGGAAACCAACGCACATAAAACTTTGCATGCTGGCAAATGTTAGTGTCCACCCTATTAAGCAAGGTAGACAAACGTCTCAGTGGGACTGAGCCAAGAGTAGAAGAGTAGAAGAGTAAAAGTGAATAGGTGAATCGGAATAATGCGTGGTCATGTTCAGTAAATGGGGTGCGTGTTCGACAGAGTCATACTCTGATGAAGGGCCCTGGTAGTCTTGAACACTTAAAAGAACTTCGTCTGAGTTGGCCACCAGGGGGGGCGCGGATGCAGACCTTGTCCGCGTGAGCTCCCGTCGCACGGTCCCCTAAATCGGTTTGAGCCCCCGTTTCTAGGGACCCCCCCGGACTCAGAGTTGGCACAGAGGTGTCGGAAGGTCCCCCCCGCAACTCAGCGAAATCCCGTCCAAAATCGGACAAGAATTCCGGGAGAAAGAAGCTTGGGCGCTTCGCGCCGAAAACGAAACCAATCCTGCCCAAAGCGGGCACCACGCAGCGGTGCCCAGAGACCTCGACAATCTTCGCGCGCTCCGACCCGCGGTGAGGAGGCAGCACTCGGACACCCATGCACCCCACCTTCACAGGAACGACCCACTGGTGGAATCCGTGATCTCCAGCACCCAGCCGAGCCCTGCGCTGTGAACACTGCCAAGGAACGCATGGCGCTGAGCACGTTAGCCTCCCTCCCCCAGCTACAAGGCGGAAGGCGGCCCTCCTCGCGACGCAGCTGCGGCGGACCCCGCCGAGACACCAAGTAAGTAAGTGCACTTACTGGCACTCCCTGCCTGCCCTCGCCTGACGCCACACATGCAAGCCGCCCCCCCACCGAGGAACGAACCAGCCCAACGCTGTGGGTTGAGGCCCCACACGGAAACCCTGCTGCGCCCGACTCCACCGGAACCCCCAACCACACAGACCTCCACAGGCGGGGCCCTGCTCTCCCAGGCCTACGGGTGGCAGTCACACCGCAGGGCACCCGCGGCTTCCCTGCACCGCACGTGGTGGAAGGACCGTAGCCTCCGGAGCACCCGGACAACACCAAGGAACACGGCCTCAAAGATTGGACACAATCTATCGCTCCTGTTAGAACCCCACCACCCCGGACCCCGTGGAAAGCTTTCTCCACACATCCAAAGCCAAAGAATATAGGCGCTGGCCACGGAGTCACAGAGAGAGGGACCCAGGAAGAAAAGCGGGACAACCCCAAACAGCTCACCCACCACCAAGTGCCCCCTGGGAGGTCGGAAGGAGGGCGGGTTGCCGAGGATCCCCCGAAAGGTCCGCACGGCCCGTTGGTACTATCCAAGCACTGCGGGGCCCGCAAGAAGTGGGTGACCCCGAGACACGCATGCTGCACAGATCCACTGAACGTTGCGACTTCAAGGCACTATAGAAGAGGAGTAGAACCCTCAATGCTTCACATTGGGAGCACTTTCTAGACTCAACTCTCCCTAAACATACTGGAGAACTGCCTCGTTACACACCGCTGGGGGAATGGCCCCCCTGACTCATCATTGTCCTCCCGGACACACCAACGATACCAAGAAAGATACAGGGGCGTGTGCCTCCTCAGTGGTGTTCACAGTCCTAACGAGCGAACTCACCTAAAAGTCTAGGACAGATTCTCACAAATGCATGAACCCCCGACAGAAGCTCGCCATTTACGCCTACAACGCAAATCCCGATCCCAGCGGCGACCTGAAGATGACGTCCCCGATAAACCAGACCCCGGATGGGGACACAGCGGCAACGAAAGGCGACATTGCAGGCTTGCTCGCAGAGATCAGGAACATAGGTGCCAACATTGGCGGAAAAATTGATAAACTTACACAGCGGATTGACAACATTGAGGACAGGGTCCAAGGGATAGAAAATAATCAGGCCTCAATTGATACCCTTGAAACCCAGCTGTCTTTAAGGATAAGCGAGCTGGAGAAGAAGGAACAAGAGTGTAAGTTAAAGATGGATGATTTGGAGAATCGAGAAAGAAGAAATAACCTGCGTTTTTTCGGCATCCCAGAAAAAGAGGGGGAAACTGAAGAGGACCTGAAAACGACCATACATGATATCATAAAGCTCCTCGTTGCTGACGATAATATTGATGAACCCAAAATGGAACGCATCCACAGGGCGGGAGGACCACCCGGTGGACCCCGGTCCGTCCTCGCCCGATTCCATCATTATCAGGACAGATCGAGGGTGCTAGAAAAGGCGAGGAACGGAGGCACCATCACCCTGAGCGGGGCACAAATAACGACCTCTCCTCTTTAACCCTCGCAATGAGGAAAATGTGCAAACCACTCACCACATGGCTTAAATCTCGAGACATAAAATACAGATGGGGATACCCCTTCTCCCTCTCCTTCGATCACGAAGGATCGAGAATCAGACTGAACTCGGAGAGAGAAATTAAGGACTGCATCTTTGACCTATTAGGTCACCAATCTCAAGAAGGATTGACCGACCATGCACCCCGCGAAGACATGGAATGGCGAATACAAGGACCGAAGAGGAGGAAAGTTAAAGGCTCGAGAAAATACCGTAGAGGAAATGGCTCGCCAGAAGGATTGAGTTGATCTCATCTCCTCGCAGCCCTACTCAGCTAATTTACATGCCGGAAAATAAGATTGAAGGACATCTCATATGTAGGGTGTCTCGATCCCACCCGCGCACAGCTAAATTGTACACCTGGAGGGGGGGTTCCAGGGGGCTCTAAAGTTTATATTGATGTATACACTGCAAGGGGACTGTGAAGTAACGGTCTCCACTGGTGGTTCGGTTATGAGCCAGTGCTTCCAACTCGGCTCAATCGAACGCCACCGAACACATGGGGGGAGGGGGAGGGAGGGAAGGGGAATGGAAGCTGACTTCGCATCAGCGATTTGGATGAATAGCGTACACGGGGAGATGGGTTTGTGGTCCCCCGGTCACCATGGGGAAACAATGGGAAAATCAGCGCGTCCTTATGACCTAAGACACCACCGTCGTGATGACGGCTGAGGCATGCTCCGAGGGCATCATGAGGGTGGGCACATTGAATGTGAAAGACCTGAACTCACCTACAAAAAGGTCCCTTGTCTATAGAGAGTTCCGGAGATCGAAATTTGATATCCTTCTCCTACAGGAGACTAAATACTTGAGAGGTGAAGAAAGAACAATCTTGGGGAAGCGAACGGGGCTGGAGTTCTGGGGATCGGGCCCACTGCGCAAAGGTGGGGTGGGGATCCTGATCAGGAAAGGAATAAACCTAATGGTCACGAAGGTTTGGGCGGACGTAGAGGGCCGAGCGCTACTTGTCACAGGTACCATAGGTAAACTAGCTATCACGGTGGCCACGATTTACTCCCCAAATGTAGGTCAGATCCGATACCTCTCCAAAACAATACCCAAAATCATGCTAGAAGCGACCGGCCATGTGATACTAGGTGGGGACTTCAACATTTGGGCGGACCCCGATATGGATTGGCACCCCGGCAATCCCCAAACAAGGGACAAACCCACTGGGGACTACACCCAATTTAATAGGATGATGGAATTGTATGGCCTGATGGATGTGTGGCGCTGTATGCACCCCACAGATAAGCGGTACACCTTCTTTTCAGCCCCACACAACACACACACCCGCATTGATTACCTCTTCTCCTCGAGAGACCTATGTGACACAGCCTCCTGTTCAGATATCGCTGCAATCTCATGGTCAGACCACGATATGGTACGAGCCGATTCGGTGTGGGGCTCCCTCCCACTAGGGAGGGGTAGATGGCGGTGTAATGAATCGCTTTGGAAAGATGCAGTTTTTAAACAAGAAATGCAAACCGCAATTGAGGACTACTTCCAACTGAACGATAATGGTGAGGTCTCCAAACAGGTCGTCTGGGAGGCGGCCAAAGCCACATGGAGAGGGGTCTTAATGAGAGAAGGGGCCAGTAAAAAAATGGAGAGAGCTTTGATTGAAAACAGGCTCCGCAGGGAAATTACCCAACTAGAAACGGGAACAACCAAAAGTGGGGTTGCTGACTCTGAACAGGTCTTAGAAGCCAGGAAAAAAAGGGAGGAACTCCGTCTCCTAGAACATGACCTAATAGCCCGTAAACTTCTCCTCTTGAAGCAGAAGTTTTACGAGAAAGGGGACAAAGCGGACGCGTTATTGGCAGCCAGACTACGGGCCCAGCAAGCCGACAGAAGGGTTCACAAACTAACTGACTCAGAAAACACCCCGGAAGTGGCCCAAACCACCATCCCTGAAAAATTTGCCGATTTCTTAGAAGCTTTGTATACCACCGACGGAGATCCCGACACACCAGGCATCCAAACATATTTAAACGACATTGACATGCCCGAAATTACAGTCACAGAGGCGGAATCCCTTGACAGCCCCATAACGACTGTGGAGATCCATGAAGCCATAAAGAGACTTACACCAGGTAAATCCCCGGGGGAGGATGGGTATTCAGCAGGATTTTATAAAACATTCGCAACACAACTCACTCCCTTCCTCACCGATCTCTTCAATCAGATCTTAGAGACGGGGAAACCCCCCCCGACTCATTCACGAAGGCGATCATTGTGGTTATCCCAAAGGAGGGTAGAGACCCTACGAGATGTAGCTCATATCGCCCAATTTCCCTACTAAACTTGGACGCGAAAATGTACGCCAGGGTCTTAGCCGCTAGGATCGAATCGTTCCTCCCCCGTCTCATCCACGCTGACGAAGTAGGATTCATATTAGGCCGTCAAGGCGCAGACACTATGCGCAAAACCCTCCACCTGATACACACCTCTCATAGTCTCCACACCAACCCTGCACTGCTTTCTATTGACGCCGAAAAGGCGTTCGATAGGGTAGAATGGGACTTCCTAATAAAGGTCCTTCAGAAAATAGGACTAGGCCCCAACTTGAGAAAGGGTATACAAGCGATTTATTCAGCTCCTTCGGCATCGGTCCATGTGAATGGAGAATACTCTAGGTGGTTCCGATTAACGCGTGGTACCAGGCAGGGATGCCCCCTCTCAGCTATTTTGTTCGCCCTATCGCTAGAACCAGTGGCATGCAAAATCAGAAAAGACCTTGGTGTAGAGGGCATACGTTTGGGAGGCGTGGAGTACAAGTTAGCGCTATATGCAGACGACATACTACTACATGTAGTCAACCCAGAGACCTCCATCCCTCAAGCCATCTTTCTACTCGAGGAATACGGCCGCCTGTCAGGGTTCAAGATTAACCGTGCTAAGTCTGTCCTCTTCCCTCTGCAAGGTGACCCAACTACGAATGTGGAAAGATATTCCTCCCTGGGGCTAACGATCGAACACCACACATTACAA